>NW_026988459.1:1200000-1800000 GCF_030222135.1 Aotus nancymaae | reverse complement strand
TGGGATATTCCCGAGTGAATGGGACCATAGGCTGTACAGAGAAATATCTGCTTCTAAAACCAAAACGGAGCTATCTAACTGGATGGTTGTCAATGTGTGCATTCAACTGAGAGAGTTAAACTCACGTGTGGATTCAGCGGTTTGCAAACCATTTCTGTGCAGAATCCCAAAACCGATATGTCCAGCCCAATGCCGGCATCCGTACTAAACAGCAGGAAACTTCGTCTAAAACTCAGGAGAAACGTTTCCTTGAAACTGCTCTGCTGTGCGTTCGTTCACCTAAGAGAGTTGAATCTATGTTGAGATTCAGCGAGTCAGAAACACGTTTCTTCTAGGACCTGCGTTGGGATATTCCCGAGTGAATGGGACCATAGGCTGTACAGAGAAATATCTGCTTCTAAAACCAAAACGGAGCTATCTAACTGAATGGTTGTCAATGTGTGCATTCAACTGACAGAGTTAAACTCACGTGTGGATTCAGTGGTTTGCAAACCATTTCTGTGCAGAATCCCAAAACCGGTATGTCCAGGCCAATGCCGGCATCCGTACTAAACAGTAGGAAACTTCGTCTAAAACTCAGGAGAAACGTTTCCTTGAAACTGCTCTGCTGTGCGTTCGTTCACCTAAGACAGTTGAATCTATGTTGAAATTCAGCGAGTCAGAAACTCGTTTCTTCTAGGAGCTGCGTTGGGATATTCCCGAGTGAATGGGACCATAGGCTACACAGAAAAATATCTGCTTCTAAAACCAAAACGGAACTATCTAACTGGATGGTTGTCAATGTGTGCATTCAACTGAGAGAGTTAAACTCACGTGTGGATTCAGCGGTTTGCAAACCATTTCTGTGCAGAATCCCAAAACCGATATGTCCAGCCCAATGCCGGCATCCGTACTAAACAGCAGGAAACTTCGTCTAAAACTCAGGAGAAACGTTTCCTTGAAACTGCTCTGCTGTGCGTTCGTTCACCTAAGAGAGTTGAATCTATGTTGAGATTCAGCGAGTCAGAAACACGTTTCTTCTAGGAGCTGCGTTGGGATATTCCCGAGTGAATGGGACCATAGGCTGTACAGAGAAATATCTGCTTCTAAAACCAAAACGGAGCTATCTAACAGAATGGTTGTCAATGTGTGCATTCAACTTACAGAGTTAAACTCACGTGTGGATTCAGCGGTTTGCAAACCATTTCTGTGCAGAATCCCAAAACCGGTATGTCCAGGCCAATGCCGGCATCCGTACTAAACAGTAGGAAACTTCGTCAAAAACTCAGGAGAAACGTTTCCTTGAAACTGCTCTGCTGTGCGTTCGTTCACCTAAGAGAGTTGAATCTATGTTGAAATTCAGCGAGTCAGAAACTCGTTTCTTCTAGGAGCTGCGTTGGGATATTCCCGAGTGAATGGGACCATAGGCTGTACAGAGAAATATCTGCTTCTAAAACCAAAACGGAACTATCTAACTGGATGGTTGTCAATGTGTGCATTCAACTGACAGAGTTAAACTCACGTGTGGATTCAGCGGTTTGCAAACCGTTTCTGTGCAGAATCCCAAAACCGGTATTTCCAGCCCAATGCCGGCATACGTACTAAACAGCAGGAAACTTCGTCTAAAACTCAGGAGAAAAGTTTCCTTGAAACTGCTCTGCTGTGCGTTCGTTCACCTAAGAGAGTTGAATCTTTGTTGAGATTCAGCGAGTCAGAAACACGTTTCTTCTAGGAGCTGCGTTGGGATATTCCCGAGTGAATGGGACCATAGGCTGTACAGAGAAATATCTGCCTCTAAAACCAAAAGGGTGCAATCAAACTGAATGGTTGTCAATGTGTGCATTCAAGTGACAGAGTTAAACTCACGTGTGGATTCAGCGGTTTGCAAACCCTTTCTGTGCAGAATCCCAAAACCGGTATTTCCAGCCCAATGCCGGCATACGTAGTAAACAGCAGGAAACTTCGTCTAAAACTCAGTAGAAAAGTTTCCTTGAAACTGCTCTGCTGTGCGTTCGTTCACCTAAGAGAGTTAAATCTATGTTGAGATTCAGCGAGTCAGAAACACGTTTCTTCTAGGAGCGGCGCTGGGATATTCCCGAGTGAATGGGACAATAGGCTGTACAGAGAAATATCTGCTTCTAAAACAAAAAGTGTGCTATCAAACTGATTGGTTGTCAATGTGTGCATTCAACTGACAGAGATAAACTCACGTGTGGATTCAGCGGTTTGCAAACCCTTTCTGTGCAGAATCCCAAAGCCGGTATTTCCAGCCCAATCCCGGCATACGTACTAAACAGCAGGAAACTTCGTCCAGAACACAGGAGAAAAGTTTCCTTGAAACTGCTCTGCTGTGCGTTCGTTCACCTAAGAGAGTTGAATCTATGTTGAGATTCAGCGAGTCAGAAACACGTTTCTTCTAGGAGCTGCGTTGGGATATTCCCGAGTGAATGGGACAATAGGCTGTACAGAGAAATATCTGCTTCTAAAACAAAAAGTGTGCTATCAAACTGAATGGTTGTCAATGGGTGCATTCAACTGACAGAGTTAAACTCACGTGTGGATTCAGCGGTTTGCAAACCCTTTCTGTGCAGAATCCCAAAACCGGTATTTCCAGCCCAATGCAGGCATGCGTACTAAACAGCAGGAAACTTCGTTTAAAATTCAGGAGAAACGTTTCCTTGAAACTGCTCTGCTGTGCGTTCGTTCACGTAAGAGAGTTGAATCTATGTTGAGATTCAGCGAGTCAGAAACACGTTTCTTCTAGGAGCTGCGTTGGGATATTCCCGAGTGAATGGGACCATAGGCTGTACAGAGAAATATGTGCTTCTAAAACCAAAACGGAGCTATCTAAATGAATGGTTGTCAATGTGTGCATTCAACTGACAGAGTTAAACTCACGTGTGGATTCAGCGGTTTGCAAACCCTTTCTGTACAGAATCCCAACGCCGGTATTTCCAGCCCAATGCCGGCATACGTACTAAACAGCAGGAAACTTCGTCTAAAACTCAGGAGAAAAGTTTCCTTGAAACTGCTCTGCTGTGCGTTCGTTCACCTAAGAGAGTTGAATCTATGTTGAGAAGAAACGAGTCAGAAACACGTTTCTTCTAGGAGCTGCGTTGGGATATTCCCGAGTGAATGGGACCATAGGCTGTACAGAGAAATATCTGCTCCTACAACCAAAAGGGTGGTATCTAACTGAATGGTTGTCAATGTGTGCATTCAACTGACAGAGTTAAACTCACGTGTGGATTCAGCGGTTTGCAAACCCTTTCTGTGCAGAATCCCAAAACCGGTATTTCCAGCCCAATGCCGGCATACGTACTAAACAGCAGGAAACTTCGTCTAAAACTCAGGAGAAACGTTTCCTTGAAACTGCTCTGCTGTGCGTTCGTTCACCTAAGAGATTTGAGTCTATGTTGAGATTCAGCGAGTCAGAAACTCGTTTCTTCTAGGAGCTGCGTTGGGATATTCCCGAGTGAATGGGACCATAGGCTGTACAGAGAAATATTTGCTTCTAAAACCAAAACGGAGCTATCTAACTGGATGGTTGTCAATGTGTGCATTCAACTGAGAGAGTTAAACTCACGTGTGGATTCAGCGGTTTGCAAACCATTTCTGTGCAGAATCCCAAAACCGATATGTCCAGCCCAATGCCGGCATCCGTACTAAACAGCAGGAAACTTCGTCTAAAACTCAGGAGAAACGTTTCCTTGAAACTGCTCTGCTGTGCGTTCGTTCACCTAAGAGAGTTGAATCTATGTTGAGATTCAGCGAGTCAGAAACACGTTTCTTCTAGGAGCTGCGTTGGGATATTCCCGAGTGAATGGGACCATAGGCTGTACAGAGAAATATCTGCTTCTAAAACCAAAACGGAGCTATCTAACTGGATGGTTGTCAATGTGTGCATTCAACTGACAGAGTTAAACTCACGTGTGGATTCAGCGGTTTGCAAACCATTTCTGTGCAGAATCCCAAAACCAGTATGTCAAGGCCAATGCCGGCATCCTTACTAAACAGTAGGAAACTTCGTCTAAAACTCAGGAGAAGCGTTTCCTTGAAACTGCTCTGCTGTGCGTTCGTTCACCTAAGAGAGTTGAATCTATGTTGAAATTCAGCGAGTCAGAAACTCGTTTCTTCTAGGAGCTGCGTTGGGATATTCCCGAGTGAATGGGACCATAGGCTGTACAGAGAAATATATGCTTGTAAAACCAAAACGGAACTATCTAACTGGATGGTTGTCAATGTGTGCATTCAACTGACAGAGTTAAACTCACGTGTGGATTCAGCGGTTTGCAAACCCTTTCTGTGCAGAATCCCAAAACCGGTATGTCCAGCCCAATGCCGGCATCCGTACTAAACAGCAGGAAACTTCGTCTAAAACTCAGGAGAAACGTTTCCTTGAAACTGCTCTGCTGTGCGTTCGTTCACCTAAGAGAGTTGAATCTATGTTGAGATTCAGCGAGTCAGAAACACGTTTCTTCTAGGAGCTGCGTTGGGATATTCCCGAGTGAATGGGACCATAGGCTGTACAGAGAAATATCTGCTTCTAAAACAAAAAGTGTGCTATCTAACTGAATGGTTGTCAATGTGTGCATTCAACTGACAGAGATAAACTCACGTGTGGATTCAGTGGTTTGCAAACCCTTTCTGTGCAGAATCCCAAAACCGGTATTTCCAGCCCAATGCCGGCATACGTACCAAACAGCAGGAAACTTCGTCTGGAGCTCAGGAGAAACGTTTCCTTGAAACTGCTCTGCTGTGCGTTCGATCACCTAAGAGAGTTGAATCTATGTTGAGATTCAGCGAGTCAGAAACACGTTTCTTCTAGGAGCTGCGTTGGGTTATTCGCGAGTGAATGGGACCATAGGCTGTACAGAAAAATATCTGCTTCTAAAACCAAAACGAAGCTACCTAACTGAATGGTTGTCAATGTGTGCACTCAACTGACAGAGTTAAACTCACGTGTGGATTCAGCGGTTTGCAAACCCTTTTTGTTCAGAATCCCAAAACCGGTATTTCCAGCCCAATCCCGGCATACGTACTAAACAGCAGGAAACGTCGTCCAGAACTCAGGAGAAACGTTTCCTTGAAACTGCTCGGCTGTGCGTTCGTTCACCTAAGAGAGTTGAATCTATGTTGACATTCAGCGAGTCAGAAACTCGTTTCTTCTAGGAGCTGCGTTGGGATATTCCCGAGTGAATGGGACCATAGGCTGTACAGAGAAATATCTGCTTCTAAAACGAAAACGGATCTATCTAACTGAATGGTTGTCAATGTGTGCATTCAACTGACAGAGTTAAACTCACGTGTGGATTCAGCGGTTTGCAAACCCTTTCTGTGCAGAATCCCAAAGCCGGTATTTCCAGCCCTACGCCGGCATACGTACTAAACAGTAGGAAACTTCGTCTAAAACTCAGGAGAAACGTTTCCTTGAAACTGCTCTGCTGTGCGTTCGTTCAACTAAGAGAGTTGAATCTATGTTGAGTAGAAACGAGTCAGAAACACGTTTCTTCTAGGAGCTGCGTTGGGATATTCCCGAGTGAATGGGACCATAGGCTGTACAGAGAAATATCTGCTCCTACAACCAAAAGGGTGGTATCTAACTGAATGGTTGTCAATGTGTGCATTCAACTGACAGAGTTAAACTCGCGTGTGGATTCAGCGGTTTACAAACCCTTTCTGTGCAGAATCCCAAAACCGGTAATTCCAGCTCAATGCCGGCATACGTACTAAACAGCAGGAAACTTCGTCCAAAACTCAGGAGAAACGTTTCCTTGAAATTGCTCTGCTGTGCGTTCGTTCACCTAAGAGAGTTTAATCTATGTTGAGATTCAGCGAGTCAGAAACACGTTTCTTCTAGGAGCTGCGTTGGGATATTCCCGAGTGAATGGGACCATAGGCTGTACAGAGAAATATCTGCTCCTACAACCAAAAGGGTGCTATCTAACTGAATGGTTGTCAATGTGTGCATTCAACTGACAGAGTTAAACTCACGTGTGGATTCAGCGGTTTGCAAACCATTTCTGTGCAGAATCCCAAAACCGGTATGCCCAGGCCAATGCCGGTATCCGTACTAAACAGTAGGAAACTTCGTCTAAAACTCAGGAGAAACGTTTCCTTGAAACTGCTCTGCTGTGCGTTCGTTCACCTAAGAGAGTTGAATCTATGTTGAGATTCAGCGAGTCAGAAAGAAGTTTCTTCTAGGAGCTGCGTTGGGATATTCCCGAGTGAATGGGACCATAGGCTGTACAGAGAAATATCTGCTTCTAAAACCAAAACGGAGCTATGTAACTGAGTGGTTGTCAATGTGTGCATTCAACTGACAGAGTTAAACTCACGTGTGGATTCAGCGGTTTGCAAACCGTTTCTGTGCAGAATCCCAAAACCGGTATTTCCAGCCCTAAGCCGGCATACGTACTATACAGCAGGAATCTTCGTCGAAAACTCAGGAGAAAAGATTCCTTGAAACTGCTCTGCTGTGCGTTCGTTCACCTAAGAGAGTTGAATCTATGTTGAGATTCAGCGAGTCAGAAACACGTTTCTTCTCGGAGCTGCGTTGGGATATTCCCGAGTGAATGAGACCATAGGCTGTACAGAGAAATATCTGCTTCTAAAACCAAAAGGGTGCTATCAAACTGAATTTTTGTCAATGTGTGCTTTCAACTGACAGAGATAAACTCACGTGTGGATTGAGCGGTTTGCAAACCATTTCTGTGCATAATCCCAAAACCGGTATGTCCAGCCCAGTGCTGGCATCCATAGTAAACAGCAGGAAACTTCGTCTAAAACTCAGAAGAAACGTTTCCTTGAAACTGCTCTGCTGTGCGTTCGTTCACCTAAGAGAGATGAATCTATGTTGAGATTCAGCGAGTCAGAAACACGTTTCTTCTAGGAGCTGCGTTGGGATATTCCCGAGTGAATGGGACCATAGGCTGTACAGAGAAATATCTGCTTCTAAAACCAAAACGGAGCTGTCTAACTGAATGGTTGTCAATGTGTGCATTCAACTGACAGAGCTAAACTCACGTGTGGATTCAGCGGTTTGCAAACCCTTTCTGTGCAGAATCCCAAAACCGGTATTTCCAGCCCAATGCCGGCATAGGTACTAAGCAGCAGGAAACTTCGTCTAAAACTCAGGAGAAAAGTTTTCTTGAAACTGCTCTGCTGTGCGTTCGTTCACCTAAGAGAGTTGAATCTATGTTGAGATTCAGCGAGTCAGAAACAGGTTTCTTCTAGGAGCTGCGTTGGGATATTCCCGAGTGAATGGGACCATAGGCTGTACAGAGAAATATCTGCTTCTAAAACCAAAAGTGTGCTATCAAACTGAATGGTAGTCAATGTGTGCATTCAACTGACAGAGTTAAACTCACGTGTGGATTCAGCGGTTTGCAAACCCTTTCTGTGCAGAATCCCAAAACCGGTATTTCCAGCCCAATGCCGGCATACGTACTAAACAGCAGGAAACTTCGTCTAAAACTCAGGAGAAAAGTTTCCTTGAAACTGCTCTGCTGTGCGTTCGTTCACCTAAGAGAGTTGAAACTATGTTGAGATTCAGCGAGTCAGAAACACGTTTCTTCTAGGAGCTGCGTTGGGATATTCCCGAGTGAATGGGACCATAGGCTGTACAGAGAAATATCTGCTCCTAAAACCAAAAGGGTGGTATCTAACTGAATGGTTGTCAATGTGTGCATTCAACTGACAGAGTTAAACTCACGTGTGGTTTCAGCGGCTTGCAAACCCTTTCTGTGCAGAATCCCAAAACCGGTATTTCCAGCCCAATGCCGGCATACGTACTAAACAGCAGGAAACTTCGTCTAAAACTCAGGAGAAAAGTTTCCTTGAAACTGCTCTGCTGTGCGTTCGTTCACCTAAGAGAGTTGAATCTATGTTGAGTTTCAGCGAGTCAGAAACACGTTTCTTCTAGGAGCTGCGTTGGGATATTCCCGAGTGAATGGGACCATAGGCTGTACAGAGAAATATCTGCTCCTACAACCAAAAGGGTGCTATCTAACTGAATGGTTGTCAATGTGTGCATTCAACTGACAGAGTTAAACTCACGTTTGGATTCAGCGGTTTACAAACCCTTTCTGTGCAGAATCCCAAAACCGGTATTTCCAGCCCAATGCCGGCATCCGTACTAAACAGCAGGAAACTGCGTCTAAAACTCAGAAGAAACGTTTCCTTGAAACTGCTCTGCTGTGCGTTCGTTCACCTAAGAGAGTTGAATCTATGTTGAGATTCAGCGAGTCAGAAAGAAGTTTCTTCTAGGAGCTGCGTTGGGATATTCCCGAGTGAATGGGACCATAGGCTGTACAGAGAAATATCTGCTTCTAAAACCAAAACGGAGCTATGTAACTGAGTGGTTGTCAATGTGTGCATTCAACTGACAGAGTTAAACTCACGTGTGGATTCAGCGGTTTGCAAACCGTTTCTGTGCAGAATCCCAAAACCGGTATTTCCAGCCCTAAGCCGGCATACGTACTATACAGCAGGAATCTTCGTCGAAAACTCAGGAGAAAAGATTCCTTGAAACTGCTCTGCTGTGCGTTCGTTCACCTAAGAGAGTTGAATCTATGTTGAGATTCAGCGAGTCAGAAACACGTTTCTTCTCGGAGCTGCGTTGGGATATTCCCGAGTGAATGAGACCATAGGCTGTACAGAGAAATATCTGCTTCTAAAACCAAAAGGGTGCTATCAAACTGAATTTTTGTCAATGTGTGCTTTCAACTGACAGAGATAAACTCACGTGTGGATTGAGCGGTTTGCAAACCATTTCTGTGCATAATCCCAAAACCGGTATGTCCAGCCCAGTGCCGGCATCCATACTAAACAGCAGGAAACTTCGTCTAAAACTCAGAAGAAACGTTTCCTTGAAACTGCTCTGCTGTGCGTTCGTTCACCTAAGAGAGATGAATCTATGTTGAGATTCAGCGAGTCAGAAACACGTTTCTTCTAGGAGCTGCGTTGGGATATTCCCGAGTGAATGGGACCATAGGCTGTACAGAGAAATATCTGCTTCTAAAACCAAAACGGAGCTGTCTAACTGAATGGTTGTCAATGTGTGCATTCAACTGACAGAGCTAAACTCACGTGTGGATTCAGCGGTTTGCAAACCCTTTCTGTGCAGAATCCCAAAACCGGTATTTCCAGCCCAATGCCGGCATACGTACTAAGCAGCAGGAAACTTCGTCTAAAACTCAGGAGAAAAGTTTTCTTGAAACTGCTCTGCTGTGCGTTCGTTCACCTAAGAGAGTTGAATCTATGTTGAGATTCAGCGAGTCAGAAACACGTTTCTTCTAGGAGCTGCGTTGGGATATTCCCGAGTGAATGGGACCATAGGCTGTACAGAGAAACATCTGCTCCTACAACCAAAAGGGTGGTATCTAACTGAATGGTTGTCAATGTGTGCATTCAACTGACAGAGTTAAACTCACGTTTGGATTCAGCGGTTTACAAACCCTTTCTGTGCAGAATCCCAAAACCGGTAATTCCAGCTCAATGCCGGCATACGTACTAAGCAGCAGGAAACTTCGTCTAAAACTCAGGAGAAACGTTTCCTTGAAACTTCTCTGCTGTGCGTTCGTTCACTTAAGAGAGTTGAATCTATGTTGAGATTCAGCGAGTCAGAAACACGTTTCTTCTAGGAGCTGCATTGGGATATTCCCGAGTGAATGGGACCATAGGCTGTACACAGAAATATCTGCTTCTAAAACCAAAACGGATCTATCTAACTGAATGGTTGTCAATGTGTGCATTCAACTGAAAGAGTTAAACTCACGTGTGGATTCAGCGGTTTGCAAACCCTTTCTGTGCAGAATCCCAAAGCCGGTATTTCCAGCCCAATGCCGGCATACGTACTAAGCAGCAGGAAACTTCGTCTAAAACTCAGGAGAAAAGTTTCCTTGAAACTGCTCTGCTGTGCGTTCGTTCACCTAAGAGAGTTGAATCTATGTTGAGATTCAGCGAGTCAGAAACACGTTTCTTCTAGGAGCTGCGTTGGGATATTCCCGAGTGAATGGGACCATAGGCTGTACAGAGAAATATCTGCTCCTACAACCAAAAGGGTGGTATCTAACTGAATGGTTGTCAATGTGTGCATTCAACTGACAGAGTTAAACTCACGTGTGGATTCAGCGGTTTACAAACCCTTTCTGTGCAGAATCCCAAAACCGGTAATTCCAGCTCAATGCCGGCATACGTAATAACAACAGGAAACTTCGTCTAAAACTCAGGAGAAACGTTTCCTTGAAACTGCTCTGCTGTGCGTTCGTTCACCTAAGAGAGTTGAATCTATGTTGAGATTCAGCGAGTCAGAAACACGTTTCTTCTAGGAGCTGCGTTGGGATATTCCCGAGTGAATGGGACCATAGGCTGTACAGAGAAATATCTGCTTCTAAAACCAAAACGGAGCTATCTAACTGAATGGTTGTCAATGTGTGCATTCAACTGACAGAGTTAAACTCACGTGTGGATTCAGCGGTTTGCAAACCCTTTCTGTGCAGAATCCCAAAACCGGTATTTCCAGCCCAATGCCGGCATCCGTACTAAACAGCAGGAAACTTCGTCTGAAACACAGGAGAAACGTTTCCTTGAAACTGCTCTGCTGTGCGTTCGTTCACCTAAGAAATTTGAGTCTATGTTGAGATTCAGCGAGTCAGAAACTCGTTTCTTCTAGGAGCTGCGTTGGGATATTCCCGAGTGAATGGGACCATAGGCTTTACAGAGAAATATCTGCTTCTAAAACCAAAACGGAGCTATCTAACTGGATGGTTGTCAATGTGTGCATTCAACTGACAGAGTTAAACTCACGTGTGGATTCAGCGGTTTGCAAACCATTTCTGTGCAGAGTCCCAGAACCGATATGTCCAGCCCAATGCCGGCATCCGTACTAAACAGCAGGAAACTTCGTCTAAAACTCAGGAGAAACGTTTCCTTGAAACTGCTCTGCTGTGCGTTCGTTCAACTAAGAGAGTTGAATCTATGTTGAGATTCAGCGAGTCAGAAACACGTTTCTTCTAGGAGCTGCGTTGGGATATTCCCGAGTGAATGGGACCATAGGCTGTACAGAGAAATATCTGCTCCTACAACCAAAAGGGTGGTATCTAACTGAATGGTTGTCAATGTGTGCATTCAACTGACAGAGTTAAACTCACGTGTGGATTCAGCGGTTTGCAAACCGTTTCTGTGCAGAATCCCAAAACCGGTATTTCCAGCCCAATGCCGGCATACGTACTAAACAGCAGGAAACTTCGTCTAAAACTCAGGAGAAAAGTTTCCTTGAAACTGCTCTGCTGTGCGTTCGTTCACCTAAGAGAGTTGAATCTATGTTGAGTTTCAGCGAGTCAGAAACACGTTTCTTCTAGGAGCTGCGTTGGGATATTCCCGAGTGAATGGGACCATAGGCTGTACAGAGAAATATCTGCTCCTACAACCAAAAGGGTGCTATCTAACTGAATGGTTGTCAATGTGTGCATTCAACTGACAGAGTTAAACTCACGTTTGGATTCAGCGGTTTACAAACCCTTTCTGTGCAGAATCCCAAAACCGGTATTTCCAGCCCAATGCCGGCATCCGTACTAAACAGCAGGAAACTGCGTCTAAAACTCAGGAGAAACGTTTCCTTGAAACTGCTCTGCTGTGCGTTCGTTCTCCTAAGAGAGTTGAATCTATGTTGAGATTCAGCGAGTCAGAAAGAAGTTTCTTCTAGGAGCTGCGTTGGGATATTACCGAGTGAATGGGACCATAGGCTGTACAGAGAAATATCTGCTTCTAAAACCAAAACGGAGCTATGTAACTGAGTGGTTGTCAATGTGTGCATTCAACTGACAGAGTTAAACTCACGTGTGGATTCAGCGGTTTGCAAACCGTTTCTGTGCAGAATCCCAAAACCGGTATTTCCAGCCCTAAGCCGGCATACGTACTATACAGCAGGAATCTTCGTCGAAAACTCAGGAGAAAAGATTCCTTGAAACTGCTCTGCTGTGCGTTCGTTCACCTAAGAGAGTTGAATCTATGTTGAGATTCAGCGAGTCAGAAACACGTTTCTTCTCGGAGCTGCGTTGGGATATTCCCGAGTGAATGAGACCATAGGCTGTACAGAGAAATATCTGCTTCTAAAACCAAAAGGGTGCTATCAAACTGAATTTTTGTCAATGTGTGCGTTCAACTGACAGAGATAAACTCACGTGTGGATTGAGCGGTTTGCAAACCATTTCTGTGCATAATCCCAAAACCGGTATGTCCAGCCCAGTGCCGGCATCCATACTAAACAGCAGGAAACTTCGTCTAAAACTCAGAAGAAAGGTTTCCTTGAAACTGCTCTGCTGTGCGTTCGTTCACCTAAGAGAGATGAATCTATGTTGAGATTCAGCGAGTCAGAAACACGTTTCTTCTAGGAGCTGCGTTGGGATATTCCCGAGTGAATGGGACCATAGGCTGTACAGAGAAATATCTGCTTCCAAAACCAAAACGGAGCTGTCTAACTGAATGGTTGTCAATGTGTGCATTCAACTGACAGAGCTAAACTCACGTGTGGATTCAGCGGTTTGCAAACCCTTTCTGTGCAGAATCCCAAAACCGGTATTTCCAGCCCAATGCCGGCATACGTACTAAGCAGCAGGAAACTTCGTCTAAAACTCAGGAGGAAAGTTTTCTTGAAACTGCTCTGCTGTGCGTTCGTTCACCTAAGAGAGTTGAATCTATGTTGAGATTCAGCGAGTCAGAAACACGTTTCTTCTAGGAGCTGCGTTGGGATATTCCCGAGTGAATGGGACCATAGGCTGTACAGAGAAACATCTGCTCCTACAACCAAAAGGGTGGTATCTAACTGAATGGTTGTCAATGTGTGCATTCAACTGACAGAGTTAAACTCACGTTTGGATTCAGCGGTTTACAAACCCTATCTGTGCAGAATCCCAAAACCGGTAATTCCAGCTCAATGCCGGCATACGTACTAAGCAGCAGGAAACTTCATCTAAAACTCAGGAGAAACGTTTCCTTGAAACTTCTCTGCTGTGCGTTCGTTCACTTAAGAGAGTTGAATCTATGTTGAGATTCAGCGAGTCAGAAACACGTTTCTTCTAGGAGCTGCATTGGGATATTCCCGAGTGAATGGGACCATAGGCTGTACACAGAAATATCTGCTTCTAAAACCAAAACGGATCTATCTAACTGAATGGTTGTCAATGTGTGCATTCAACTGAAAGAGTTAAACTCACGTGTGGATTCAGCGGTTTGCAAACCCTTTCTGTGCAGAATCCCAAAGCCGGTATTTCCAGCCCAATGCCGGCATACGTACTAAGCAGCAGGAAACTTCGTCTAAAACTCAGGAGAAAAGTTTCCTTGAAACTGCTCTGCTGTGCGTTCGTTCACCTAAGAGAGTTGAATCTATGTTGAGATTCAGCGAGTCAGAAACACGTTTCTTCTAGGAGCTGCGTTGGGATATTCCCGAATGAATGGGACCATAGGCTGTACAGAGAAATATCTGCTCCTACAACCAAAAGGGTGGTATCTAACTGAATGGTTGTCAATGTGTGCATTCAACTGACAGAGTTAAACTCACGTGTGGATTCAGCGGTTTACAAACCCTTTCTGTGCAGAATCCCAAAACCGGTAATTCCAGCTCAATGCCGGCATACGTAATAACAGCAGGAAACTTCGTCTAAAACTCAGGAGAAACGTTTCCTTGAAACTGCTCTGCTGTGCGTTCGTTCACCTAAGAGAGTTGAATCTATGTTGAGATTCAGCGAGTCAGAAACACGTTTCTTCTAGGAGCTGCGTTGGGATATTCCCGAGTGAATGGGACCATAGGCTGTACAGAGAAATATCTGCTTCTAAAACCAAAACGGAGCTATCTAACTGAATGGTTGTCAATGTGTGCATTCAACTGACAGAGTTAAACTCACGTGTGGATTCAGCGGTTTGCAAACCCTTTCTGTGCAGAATCCCAAAACCGGTATTTCCAGCCCAATGCCGGCATCCGTACTAAACAGCAGGAAACTTCGTCTGAAACACAGGAGAAACGTTTCCTTGAAACTGCTCTGCTGTGCGTTCGTTCACCTAAGAGATTTGAGTCTATGTTGAGATTCAGCGAGTCAGAAACTCGTTTCTTCTAGGAGCTGCGTTGGGATATTCCCGAGTGAATGGGACCATAGGCTGTACAGAGAAATATCTGCTTCTAAAACCAAAACGGAGCTATCTAACTGGATGGTTGTCAATGTGTGCATTCAACTGAGAGAGTTAAACTCACGTGTGGATTCAGCGGTTTGCAAACCATTTCTGTGCAGAATCCCAAAACCGATATGTCCAGCCCAATGCCGGTATCCATACTAAACAGCAGGAAACTTCGTCTAAAACTCAGGAGAAACGTTTCCTTGAAACTGCTCTGCTGTGCGTTCGTTCACCTAAGAGAGTTGAATCTATGTTGAGATTCAGCGAGTCAGAAACCCGTTTCTTCTAGGAGCTGCGTTGGGATATTCCCGAGTGAATGGGACCATAGGCTGTACAGAGAAAAATCTGCTTCTAAAACCAAAACGGAGCTATCTAACTGAATGGTTGTCAATGTGTGCATTCAACTGACAGAGTTAAACTCACGTGTGGATTCAGCGGTTTGCAAACCATTTCTGTGCAGAATCCCAAAACCGGTATGTCAAGGCCAATGCCGGCATCCTTACTAAACAGTAGGAAACTTCGTCTAAAACTCAGGAGAAACGTTTCCTTGAAACTGCTCTGCTGTGCGTTCGTTCACCTAAGAGAGTTGAATCTATGTTGAAATTCAGCGAGTCAGAAACTCGTTTCTTCTAGGAGCTGCGTTGGGATATTCCCGAGTGAATGGGACCATAGACTGTACAGAGAAATATCTGCTTCTAAAACCAAAACGGAACTATCTAACTGGATGGTTGTCAATGAGTGCATTCAACTGACAGAGATAAACTCACGTGTGGATTGAGCGGTTTGCAAACCCTTTCTGTGCAGAATCCCAAAACCGGTATGTCCAGCCCAATGCCGGCATCCGTACTAAACAGCAGGAAACTTCGTCTAAAACTCAGGAGAAAAGTTTCCTTGAAACTGCTCTGCTGTGCGATCGTTCACCTAAGAGAGTTGAATCTTTGCTGAGATTCAGCGAGTCAGAAACACGTTTCTTCTAGGAGCTGCGTTGGGATATTCCCGAGTGAATGGGACCATAGGTTGTACAGAGAAATATCTGCATCTAAAACCAAAAGGGTGCAATCAAACTGAATGGTTGTCAATGTGTGCATTCAACTGACAGAGTTAAACTCACGTGTGGATTCAGCGGTTTGCAAACCCTTTCTGTGCAGAATCCCAAAACCGGTATTTCCAGCCCAATGCCGGCATACGTAGTAAACAGCAGGAAACTTCGTCTAAAACTCAGGAGAAAAGTTTCCTTGAAACTGCTCTGCTGTGCCTTCGTTCACCTAAGAAAGTTGAATCTATGTTGAGATTCAGCGAGTCAGAAACACGTTTCTTCTAGGAGCTGCGTTGGGATATTCCCGAGTGAATGGGACCATAGGCTGTACAGAGAAATATCTGCTTCTAAAACCAAAAGTGTGCTATGAAACTGAACGGTTGTCAATGTGTGCATTCAACTGACAGAGTTAAACTCACGTGTGGATTCAGCGGTTTGCAAACCCTTTCTGTGCAGAATCCCAAAACCGGTATTTCCAGCCCAATGCAGGCATACGTACTAAACAGCAGGAAACTTCGGCTAAAACTCAGGAGAAACGTTTCCTTGAAACTGCTCTGCTGTGCGTTCGTTCACCTAAGAGAGTTGAATCTATGTTGAGATTCAGCGAGTCAGAAACACGTTTCTTCTAGGAGCTGCGTTGGGATATTCCCGAGTGAATGGGACCATAGGCTGTACAGAGAAATATCTGCTTCTAAAACAAAATTGTGCTATCTAACTGAATGGTTGTCAATGTGTGCATTCAACTGACAGAGTTAAACTCACGTGTGGATTCAGCGGTTTGCAAACCCTTTCTGTGCAGAATCCCAAAGCCGGTA
Organism: Aotus nancymaae; assembly: GCF_030222135.1. Classification (NCBI taxonomy): domain Eukaryota; kingdom Metazoa; phylum Chordata; class Mammalia; order Primates; family Aotidae; genus Aotus; species Aotus nancymaae. The sequence goes on along the minus strand of NW_026988459.1, from coordinate 1,784,001 downwards.
TTTCCAGCCCAATCCCGGCATACGTACTAAACAGCAGGAAACTTCGTCCAGAACTCAGGAGAAACGTTTCCTTGAAACTGCTCTGCTGTGCGTTCGTTCACCTAAGAGAGTTGAAACTATGTTGAGATTCAGCGAGTCAGAAACTCGTTTCTTCTAGGAGCTGCGTTGGGATATTCCCGAGTGAATGGGACCATAGGCTGTACAGAGAAATATCTGCTTCTAAAATCAAAACGGAGCTATCTAACTGGATAGTTGTCAATGTGTGCATTCAACTGACAGAGTTAAACTCACGTGTGGATTCAGCGGTTTGCAAACCCTTTCTGTGCAGAATCCCAAAACCGGTATGTCCAACCCAATGCCGGCATCCGTACTAAACAGCAGGAAACTTCGTCTAAAACTCAGGAGAAACGTTTCCTTGAAACTGCTCTGCTGTGCGTTCGTTCACCTAAGAGAGTTGAATCTATGTTGAGATTCAGCGAGTCAGAAACACGTGTCTTCTAGGAGCTGCGTTGGGATATTCCCGAGTGAATGGGACCATAGGCTGTACAGAGAAATATCTGCTTCTAAAACCAAAACGGAGCTATCAAACTGAATGGTTGTCAATGTGTGCATTCAACTGACAGAGTTAAACTCACGTGTGGATTCAGCGGTTTGCAAACCCTTTCTGTGCATAATCCCAAAACCGGTATTTCCAGCCCAATGCCGGCATACGTACTAAACAGCAGGAAACTTCGTCTAAAACTCAGGAGAAACGTTTCCTTGAAACTGCTCTGCTGTGCGTTCGTTCACCTAAGAGAGTTGAATCTATGTTGAGATTCAGCGAGTCAGAAACAGGTTTCTTCTAGGAGCTGCGTTGGGATATTCCCGAGTGAATGGGACCATAGGCTGTACAGAGAAATATCTGCTTCTAAAACCAAAAGTGTGCTATCTAACTGAATGGTTGTCAATGTGTGCATTCAACTGACAGAGTTAAACTCACGTTTGGATTCAGCGGTTTACAAACCCTTTCTGTGCAGAATCCCAAAACCGGTATTTCCAGCCCAATGCCGGCATCCGTACTAAACAGCAGGAAACTGCGTCTAAAACTCAGGAGAAACGTTTCCTTGAAACTGCTCTGCTGTGCGTTCGTTCACCTAAGAGAGTTGAATCTATGTTGAGATTCAGCGAGTCAGAAAGAATTTTCTTCTAGGAGCTGCGTTGGGATATTCCCGAGTGAATGGAACCATAGGCTGTACAGAGAAATATCTGCTTCTAAAACCAAAACGGAGCTATGTAACTGAGTGGTTGTCAATGTGTGCATTCAACTGACAGAGTTAAACTCACGTGTGGATTCAGCGGTTTGCAAACCGTTTCTGTGCAGAATCCCAAAACCGGTATTTCCAGCCCTAAGCCGGCATACGTACTATACAGCAGGAATCTTCGTCGAAAACTCAGGAGAAAAGATTCCTTGAAACTGCTCTGCTGTGCGTTCGTTCACCTAAGAGAGTTGAATCTATGTTGAGATTCAGCGAGTCAGAAACACGTTTCTTCTCGGAGCTGCGTTGGGATATTCCCGAGTGAATGAGACCATAGGCTGTACAGAGAAATATCTGCTTCTAAAACCAAAAGGGTGCTATCAAACTGAATTTTTGTCAATGTGTGCTTTCAACTGACAGAGATAAACTCACGTGTGGATTGAGCGGTTTGCAAACCATTTCTGTGCATAATCCCAAAACCGGTATGTCCAGCCCAGTGCCGGCATCCATACTAAACAGCAGGAAACTTCGTCTAAAACTCAGAAGAAACGTTTCCTTGAAACTGCTCTGCTGTGCGTTCGTTCACCTAAGAGAGATGAATCTATGTTGAGATTCAGCGAGTCAGAAACACGTTTCTTCTAGGAGCTGCGTTGGGATATTCCCGAGTGAATGGGACCATAGGCTGTACAGAGAAATATCTGCTTCTAAAACCAAAACGGAGCTGTCTAACTGAATGGTTGTCAATGTGTGCATTCAACTGACAGAGCTAAACTCACGTGTGGATTCAGCGGTTTGCAAACCCTTTCTGTGCAGAATCCCAAAACCGGTATTTCCAGCCCAATGCCGGCATACGTACTAAGCAGCAGGAAACTTCGTCTAAAACTCAGGAGAAAAGTTTTCTTGAAACTGCTCTGCTGTGCGTTCGTTCACCTAAGAGAGTTGAATCTATGTTGAGATTCAGCGAGTCAGAAACACGTTTCTTCTAGGAGCTGCGTTGGGATATTCCCGAGTGAATGGGACCATAGGCTGTACAGAGAAACATCTGCTCCTACAACCAAAAGGGTGGTATCTAACTGAATGGTTGTCAATGTGTGCATTCAACTGACAGAGTTAAACTCACGTTTGGATTCAGCGGTTTACAAACCCTTTCTGTGCAGAATCCCAAAACCGGTAATTCCAGCTCAATGCCGGCATACGTACTAAGCAGCAGGAAACTTCGTCTAAAACTCAGGAGAAACGTTTCCTTGAAACTTCTCTGCTGTGCGTTCGTTCACTTAAGAGAGTTGAATCTATGTTGAGATTCAGCGAGTCAGAAACACGTTTCTTCTAGGAGCTGCATTGGGATATTCCCGAGTGAATGGGACCATAGGCTGTACACAGAAATATCTGCTTCTAAAACCAAAACGGATCTATCTAACTGAATGGTTGTCAATGTGTGCATTCAACTGAAAGAGTTAAACTCACGTGTGGATTCAGCGGTTTGCAAACCCTTTCTGTGCAGAATCCCAAAGCCGGTATTTCCAGCCCAATGCCGGCATACGTACTAAGCAGCAGGAAACTTCGTCTAAAACTCAGGAGAAACGTTTCCTTGAAACTGCTCTGCTGTGCGTTCGTTCACCTAAGAGAGTTGAATCTATGTTGAGATTCAGCGAGTCAGAAACACGTTTCTTCTAGGAGCTGCGTTGGGATATTCCCGAGTGAATGGGACCATAGGCTGTACAGAGAAATATCTGCTCCTACAACCAAAAGGGTGGTATCTAACTGAATGGTTGTCAATGTGTGCATTCAACTGACAGAGTTAAACTCACGTGTGGATTCAGCGGTTTACAAACCCTTTCTGTGCAGAATCCCAAAACCGGTAATTCCAGCTCAATGCCGGCATACGTAATAACAGCAGGAAACTTCGTCTAAAACTCAGGAGAAACGTTTCCTTGAAACTGCTCTGCTGTGCGTTCGTTCACCTAAGAGAGTTGAATCTATGTTGAGATTCAGCGAGTCAGAAACACGTTTCTTCTAGGAGCTGCGTTGGGATATTCCCGAGTGAATGGGACCATAGGCTGTACAGAGAAATATCTGCTTCTAAAACCAAAACGGAGCTATCTAACTGAATGGTTGTCAATGTGTGCATTCAACTGACAGAGTTAAACTCACGTGTGGATTCAGCGGTTTGCAAACCATGTCTGTGCAGAATCCCAAAACCGGTATTTCCAGCCCAATGCCGGCATCCGTACTAAACAGCAGGAAACTTCGTCTGAAACACAGGAGAAACGTTTCCTTGAAACTGCTCTGCTGTGCGTTCGTTCACCTAAGAGATTTGAGTCTATGTTGAGATTCAGCGAGTCAGAAACTCGTTTCTTCTAGGAGCTGCGTTGGGATATTCCCGAGTGAATGGGACCATAGGCTTTACAGAGAAATATCTGCTTCTAAAACCAAAACGGAGCTATCTAACTGGATGGTTGTCAATGTGTGCATTCAACTGACAGAGTTAAACTCACGTGTGGTTTCAGCGGTTTGCAAACCATTTCTGTGCAGAGTCCCAGAACCGATATGTCCAGCCCAATGCCGGCATCCGTACTAAACAGCAGGAAACTTCGTCTAAAACTCAGGAGAAACGTTTCCTTGAAACTGCTCTGCTGTGCGTTCGTTCAACTAAGAGAGTTGAATCTATGTTGAGATTCAGCGAGTCAGAAACACGTTTCTTCTAGGAGCTGCGTTGGGATATTCCCGAGTGAATGGGACCATAGGCTGTACAGAGAAATATCTGCTTCTAAAACCAAAACGGAGCTATCAAACTGAATGGTTGTCAATGTGTGCATTCAACTGACAGAGTTAAACTCACGTGTGGATTCAGCGGTTTGCAAACCCTTTCTGTGCAGAATCCCAAAACCGGTATTTCCAGCCCAATGCAGGCATACGTACTAAACAGCAGGAAACTTCGTCTAAAACTCAGGAGAAACGTTTCCTTGAAACTGCTCTGCTGTGCGTTCGTTCAACTAAGAGAGTTGAATCTATGTTGAGATTCAGCGAGTCAGAAACACGTTTCTTCTAGGAGCTGCGTTGGGATATTCCCGAGTGAATGGGACCATAGGCTGTACAGAGAAATATCTGCTTCTAATACCAAAACGGAGCTATCTAACTGAATGGTTGTCAATGTGTGCATTCAACTGACAGAGTTAAACTCACGTGTGGATTCAGTGGTTTGCAAACCCTTTCTGTGCAGAATCCCAAAACCGGTATTTCCAGCCCAATGCCGGCATACGTACTAAACAGCAGGAAACTTCGTCTAAAACTCAGGAGAAAAGTTTCCTTGAAACTGCTCTGCTGTGCGATCGTTCACCTAAGAGAGTTGAATCTTTGTTGAGATTCAGCGAGTCAGAAACACGTTTCTTCCAGGAGCTGCGTTGGGATATTACCGAGTGAATGGGACCATAGGCTGTACAGAGAAATATCTGCATCTAAAACCAAAAGGGTGCAATCAAACTGAATGGTTGTCAATGTGTGCATTCAACTGACAGAGTTAAACTCACGTGTGGATTCAGCGGTTTGCAAACCCTTTCTGTGCAGAATCCCAAAACCGGTATTTCCAGCCCAATGCCGGCATACGTAGTAAACAGCAGGAAACTTCGTCTAAAACTCAGGAGAAAAGTTTCCTTGAAACTGCTCTGCTGTGCCTTCGTTCACCTAAGAAAGTTGAATCTATGTTGAGATTCAGCGAGTCAGAAACACGTTTCTTCTAGGAGCTGCGTTGGGATATTCCCGAGTGAATGGGACCATAGGCTGTACAGAGAAATATCTGCTTCTAAAACCAAAAGTGTGCTATGAAACTGAATGGTTGTCAATGTGTGCATTCAACTGACAGAGTTAAACTCACGTGTGGATTCAGCGGTTTGCAAACCCTTTCTGTGCAGAATCCCAAAACCGGTATTTCCAGCCCAATGCAGGCATACGTACTAAACAGCAGGAAACTTCGTCTAAAACTCAGGAGAAACGTTTCCTTGAAACTGCTCTGCTGTGCGTTCGTTCACCTAAGAGAGTTGAATCTATGTTGAGATTCAGCGAGTCAGAAACACGTTTCTTCTAGGAGCTGCGTTGGGATATTCCCGAGTGAATGGGACCATAGGCTGTACAGAGAAATATCTGCTTCTAAAACAAAATTGTGCTATCTAACTGAATGGTTGTCAATGTGTGCATTCAACTGACAGAGTTAAACTCACGTGTGGATTCAGCGGTTTGCAAACCCTTTCTGTGCAGAATCCCAAAGCCGGTATTTCCAGCCCAATCCCGGCATACGTACTAAACAGCAGGAAACTTCGTCCAGAACTCAGGAGAAACGTTTCCTTGAAACTGCTCTGCTGTGCGTTCGTTCACCTAAGAGAGTTGAATCTATGTTGAGATTCAGCGAGTCAGAAAGAAGTTTCTTCTAGGAGCTGCGTTGGAATATTCCCGAGTGAATGGGACCATAGGCTGTACAGAGAAATATCTGCTTCTAAAACCAAAACGGAGCTATGTAACTGAGTGGTTGTCAATGTGTGCATTCAACTGACAGAGTTAAACTCACGTGTGGATTCAGCGGTTTGCAAACCGTTTCTGTGCAGAATCCCAAAACCGGTATTTCCAGCCCTAAGCCGGCATACGTACTCTACAGCAGGAATCTTCGTCGAAAACTCAGGAGAAAAGATTCCTTGAAACTGCTCTGCTGTGCGTTCGTTCACCTAAAAGAGTTGAATCTATGTTGAGATTCAGCGAGTCAGAAACACGTTTCTTCTCGGAGCTGCGTTGGGATATTCCCGAGTGAATGAGACCATAGGCTGTACAGAGAAATATCTGCTTCTAAAACCAAAAGGGTGCTATCAAACTGAATTTTTGTCAATGTGTGCTTTCAACTGACAGAGATAAACTCACGTGTGGATTGAGCGGTTTGCAAACCATTTCTGTGCATAATCCCAAAACCGGTATGTCCAGCCCAGTGCCGGCATCCATACTAAACAGCAGGAAACTTCGTCTAAAACTCAGGAGAAACGTTTCCTTGAAACTGCTCTGCTGTGCGTTCGTTCACCTAAGAGAGTTGAATCTATGTTGAGATTCAGCGAGTCAGAAACACGTGTCTTCTAGGAGCTGCGTTGGGATATTCCCGAGTGAATGGGACCATAGGCTGTACAGAGAAATATCTGCTTCTAAAACCAAAACGGAGCTATGTAACTGAGTGGTTGTCAATGTGTGCATTCAACTGACAGAGTTAAACTCACGTGTGGTTTCAGCGGTTTGCAAACCGTTTCTGTGCAGAATCCCAAAACCGGTATTTCCAGCCCTAAGCCGGCATACGTACTAAGCAGCAGGAAACTTCGTCTAAAACTCAGGAGAAAAGTTTTCTTGAAACTGCTCTGCTGTGCGTTCGTTCACCTAAGAGAGTTGAATCTATGTTGAGATTCAGCGAGTCAGAAACACGTTTCTTCTAGGAGCTGCGTTGGGATATTCCCGAGTGAATGGGACCATAGGCTGTACAGAGAAACATCTGCTCCTACAACCAAAAGGGTGGTATCTAACTGAATGGTTGTCAATGTGTGCATTCAACTGACAGAGTTAAACTCACGTTTGGATTCAGCGGTTTACAAACCCTTTCTGTGCAGAATCCCAAAACCGGTAATTCCAGCTCAATGCCGGCATACGTACTAAGCAGCAGGAAACTTCGTCTAAAACTCAGGAGAAACGTTTCCTTGAAACTTCTCTGCTGTGCGTTCGTTCACTTAAGAGAGTTGAATCTATGTTGAGATTCAGCGAGTCAGAAACACGTTTCTTCTAGGAGCTGCATTGGGATATTCCCGAGTGAATGGGACCATAGGCTGTACACAGAAATATCTGCTTCTAAAACCAAAACGGATCTATCTAACTGAATGGTTGTCAATGTGTGCATTCAACTGAAAGAGTTAAACTCACGTGTGGATTCAGCGGTTTGCAAACCCTTTCTGTGCAGAATCCCAAAGCCGGTATTTCCAGCCCAATGCCGGCATACGTACTAAGCAGCAGGAAACTTCGTCTAAAACTCAGGAGAAAAGTTTCCTTGAAACTGCTCTGCTGTGCGTTCGTTCACCTAAGAGAGTTGAATCTATGTTGAGATTCAGCGAGTCAGAAACACGTTTCTTCTAGGAGCTGCGTTGGGATATTCCCGAGTGAATGGGACCATAGGCTGTACAGAGAAATATCTGCTCCTACAACCAAAAGGGTGGTATCTAACTGAATGGTTGTCAATGTGTGCATTCAACTGACAGAGTTAAACTCACGTGTGGATTCAGCGGTTTACAAACCCTTTCTGTGCAGAATCCCAAAACCGGTAATTCCAGCTCAATGCCGGCATACGTAATAACAGCAGGAAACTTCGTCTAAAACTCAGGAGAAACGTTTCCTTGAAACTGCTCTGCTGTGCGTTCGTTCACCTAAGAGAGTTGAATCTATGTTGAGATTCAGCGAGTCAGAAACACGTTTCTTCTAGGAGCTGCGTTGGGATATTCCCGAGTGAATGGGACCATAGGCTGTACAGAGAAATATCTGCTTCTAAAACCAAAACGGAGCTATCTAACTGAATGGTTGTCAATGTGTGCATTCAACTGACAGAGTTAAACTCACGTGTGGATTCAGCGGTTTGCAAACCCTTTCTGTGCAGAATCCCAAAACCGGTATTTCCAGCCCAATGCCGGCATCCGTACTAAACAGCAGGAAACTTCGTCTGAAACACAGGAGAAACGTTTCCTTGAAACTGCTCTGCTGTGCGTTCGTTCACCTAAGAGATTTGAGTCTATGTTGAGATTCAGCGAGTCAGAAACTCGTTTCTTCTAGGAGCTGCGTTGGGATATTCCCGAGTGAATGGGACCATAGGCTTTACAGAGAAATATCTGCTTCTAAAACCAAAACGGAGCTATCTAACTGGATGGTTGTCAATGTGTGCATTCACCTGACAGAGTTAAACTCACGTGTGGATTCAGCGGTTTGCAAACCATTTCTGTGCAGAGTCCCAGAACCGATATGTCCAGCCCAATGCCGGCATCCGTACTAAACAGCAGGAAACTTCGTCTAAAACTCAGGAGAAACGTTTCCTTGAAACTGCTCTGCTGTGCGTTCGTTCACCTAAGAGAGTTGAATCTATGTTGAGATTCAGCGAGTCAGAAACACGTTTCTTCTAGGAGTTGCGTTGGGATATTCCCGAGTGAATGGGACCATAGGCTGTACAGAGAAATATCTGCTTCTAAAACCAAAACGGAGCTATCAAACTGAATGGTTGTCAATGTGTGCATTCAACTGACAGAGTTAAACTCACGTGTGGATTCAGCGGTTTGCAAACCCTTTCTGTGCAGAATCCCAAAACCGGTATTTCCAGCCCAATGCAGGCATACGTACTAAACAGCAGGAAACTTCGTCTAAAACTCAGGAGAAACGTTTCCTTGAAACTGCTCTGCTGTGCGTTCGTTCACCTAAGAGAGTTGAATCTATGTTGAGATTCAGCGAGTCAGAAACACGTTTCTTCTAGGAGCTGCGTTGGGATATTCCCGAGTGAATGGGACCATAGGCTGTACAGAGAAATATCTGCTTCTAAAACAAAAAGTGTGCTATCTAAGTGAATGGTTGTCAATGGGTGCATTCAACTGACAGAGTTAAACTCACGTGTGGATTCAGTGGTTTGCAAAACCTTTCTGTGCAGAATCCCAAAACCGGTATTTCCAGCCCAATGCCGGCATACGTACCAAACAGCAGGAAACTTCGTCTAAAACTCAGGAGAAACGTTTCCTTGAAACTTCTCTGCTGTGCGTTCGATCACCTAAGAGAGCTGAATCTATGTTGAGATTCAGCGAGTCAGAAACACGTTTCTTCTAGGAGCTGCGTTGGTTTATTCCCGAGTGAATGGGAACATAGGCTGTACAGAGAAATATCTGCTTCTAAAACCAAAACGAAGCTATCTAACTGGATGGTTGTCAATGTGTGCATTCAACTGACAGAGTTAAACTCACGTGTGGATTCAGCGGTTTGCAAACCGTTTCTGTGCAGAATCCCAAAACCGGTATTTCCAGCCCAATCCCGGCATACGTACTAAACAGCAGGAAACTTCGTCCAGAACTCAGGAGAAACGTTTCCTTGAAACTGCTCTGCTGTGCGTTCGTTCACCTAAGAGAGTTGAAACTATGTTGAGATTCAGCGAGTCAGAAACTCGTTTCTTCTAGGAGCTGCGTTGGGATATTCCCGAGTGAATGGGACCATAGGCTGTACAGAGAAATATCTGCTTCTAAAACCAAAACGGAGCTATCTAACTGAATGGTAGTCAATGTGTGCATTCAACTGACAGAGTTAAACTCACGTGTGGTTTCAGCGGTTTGCAAACCCTTTCTGTGCAGAATCCCAAAACCGGTATTTCCAGCCCAATGCCGGCATACGTACTAAACAGCAGGAAACTTCGTCTAAAACTCAGGAGAAACGTTTCCTCTAAACTGCTCTGCTGTGCGTTCGTTCACCTAAGAGATTTGAATCTATGTTCAGATTCAGCGAGTCAGAAAGACGTTTCTTCTAGGATCTGCGTTGGGATATTCCCGAGTGAATGGGACAATAGGCTGTACAGAGAAATATCTGCTTCTAAAACCAAAAGTGTGCTATCAAACTGATTGGTTGTCAATGTGTGCATTCAACTGACAGAGTTAAACTCACGTGTGGATTCAGCGGTTTGCAAACCCTTTCTGTGCAGAATCCCAAAACCGGTATTTCCAGCCCAATGCCGGCATACGTAGTAAAGAGCAGGAAACTTCGTCTAAAACTCAGGAGAAAAGTTTCCTTGAAACTGCTCTGCTGTGCGTTCGTTCACCTAAGAGAGTTGAATCTATGTTGAGATTCAGCGAGTCAGAAACACGTTTCTTCTAGGAGCTGCGTTGGGATATTCCCGAGTGAATGGGACCATAGGCTGTACAGAGAAATATCTGCTTCTAAAACCAAAAGTGTGCTAGCAAACTGAATGGTTCTCAATGTGTGCATTCAACTGACAGAGTTAAACTCACGTGTGGTTTCAGCGGTTTGCAAACCCTTTCTGTGCAGAATCCCAAAACCGGTATTTCCAGCCCAATGCCGGCATACGTAGTAAACAGCAGGAAACTTCGTCTAAAACTCAGGAGAAAAGTTTCCTTGAAACTGCTCTCCTGCGCGTTCCTTCACCTAAGAGAGTTGAATCTATGTTGAGATTCAGCGAGTCAGAAACTCGTTTCTTCTAGGAGCTGCGTTGGGATATTCCCGAGTGAATGGGACCATAGGCTGTACAGAGAAATATCTGCTTCTAAAACCAAAACGGAGCTATCTAACTGGATGGTTTTCAATGTGTGCATTCAACTGAGAGAGTTAAACTCACGTGTCGATTCAGCGGTTTGCAAACCATTTCTGTGCAGAATCCCAAAACCGATATGTCCAGCCAAATGCCGGCATCCGTACTAAACAGCAGGAAACTTCGTCTAAAACTCAGGAGAAACGTTTCCTTGAAACTGCTCTGCTGTGCGTTCGTTAACCTAAGAGAGTTGAATCTATGTTGAGATTCAGCGAGTCAGAAACACGTGTCTTCTAGGAGCTGCGTTGGGATATTCCCGAGTGAATGGGACCATAGGCTGTACAGAGAAATATCTGCTTCTAAAACCAAAACGGAGCTATGTAACTGAGTGGTTGTCAATATGTGCATTCAACTGACAGAGTTAAACTCACGTGTGGTTTCAGCGGTTTGCAAACCGTTTCTGTGCAGAATCCCAAAACCGGTATTTCCAGCCCTAAGCCGGCATACGTACTAAGCAGCAGGAAACTTCGTCTAAAACTCAGGAGAAAAGTTTTCTTGAAACTGCTCTGCTGTGCGTTCGTTCACCTAAGAGAGTTGAATCTATGTTGAGATTCAGCGAGTCAGAAACACGTTTCTTCTAGGAGCTGCGTTGGGATATTCCCGAGTGAATGGGACCATAGGCTGTACAGAGAAACATCTGCTCCTACAACCAAAAGGGTGGTATCTAACTGAATGGTTGTCAATGTGTGCATTCAACTGACAGAGTTAAACTCACGTTTGGATTCAGCGGTTTACAAACCCTTTCTGTGCAGAATCCCAAAACCGGTAATTCCAGCTCAATGCCGGCATACGTACTAAGCAGCAGGAAACTTCGTCTAAAACTCAGGAGAAACGTTTCCTTGAAACTTCTCTGCTGTGCGTTCGTTCACTTAAGAGAGTTGAATCTATGTTGAGATTCAGCGAGTCAGAAACACGTTTCTTCTAGGAGCTGCATTGGGATATTCCCGAGTGAATGGGACCATAGGCTGTACACAGAAATATCTGCTTCTAAAACCAAAACGGATCTATCTAACTGAATGGTTGTCAATGTGTGCATTCAACTGAAAGAGTTAAACTCACGTGTGGATTCAGCGGTTTGCAAACCCTTTCTGTGCAGAATCCCAAAGCCGGTATTTCCAGCCCAATGCCGGCATACGTACTAAGCAGCAGGAAACTTCGTCTAAAACTCAGGAGAAAAGTTTCCTTGAAACTGCTCTGCTGTGCGTTCGTTCACCTAAGAGAGTTGAATCTATGTTGAGATTCAGCGAGTCAGAAACACGTTTCTTCTAGGAGCTGCGTTGGGATATTCCCGAGTGAATGGGACCATAGGCTGTACAGAGAAATATCTGCTCCTACAACCAAAAGGGTGGTATCTAACTGAATGGTTGTCAATGTGTGCATTCAACTGACAGAGTTAAACTCACGTGTGGATTCAGCGGTTTACAAACCCTTTCTGTGCAGAATCCCAAAACCGGTAATTCCAGCTCAATGCCGGCATACGTAATAACAGCAGGAAACTTCGTCTAAAACTCAGGAGAAACGTTTCCTTGAAACTGCTCTGCTGTGCGTTCGTTCACCTAAGAGAGTTGAATCTATGTTGAGATTCAGCGAGTCAGAAACACGTTTCTTCTAGGAGCTGCGTTGGGATATTCCCGAGTGAATGGGACCATAGGCTGTACAGAGAAATATCTGCTTCTAAAACCAAAACGGAGCTATCTAACTGAATGGTTGTCAATGTGTGCATTCAACTGACAGAGTTAAACTCACGTGTGGATTCAGCGGTTTGCAAACCCTTTCTGTGCAGAATCCCAAAACCGGTATTTCCAGCCCAATGCCGGCATCCGTACTAAACAGCAGGAAACTTAGTCTGAAACACAGGAGAAACGTTTCCTTGAAACTGCTCTGCTGTGCGTTCGTTCACCTAAGAGATTTGAGTCTATGTTGAGATTCAGCGAGTCAGAAACTCGTTTCTTCTAGGAGCTGCGTTGGGATATTCCCGAGTGAATGGGACCATAGGCTTTACAGAGAAATATCTGCTTCTAAAACCAAAACGGAGCTATCTAACTGGATGGTTGTCAATGTGTGCATTCACCTGACAGAGTTAAACTCACGTGTGGATTCAGTGGTTTGCAAACCATTTCTGTGCAGAGTCCCAGAACCGATATGTCCAGCCCAATGCCGGCATCCGTACTAAACAGCAGGAAACTTCGTCTAAAACTCAGGAGAAACGTTTCCTTGAAACTGCTCTGCTGTGCGTTCGTTCACCTAAGAGAGTTGAATCTATGTTGAGATTCAGCGAGTCAGAAACACGTTTCTTCTAGGAGCTGCGTTGGGATATTCCCGAGTGAATGGGACCATAGGCTGTACAGAGAAATATCTGCTTCTAAAACCAAAACGGAGCTATCAAACTGAATGGTTGTCAATGTGTGCATTCAACTGACAGAGTTAAACTCACGTGTGGATTCAGCGGTTTGCAAACCCTTTCTGTGCAGAATCCCAAAACCGGTATTTCCAGCCCAATGCAGGCATACGTACTAAACAGCAGGAAACTTCGTCTAAAACTCAGGAGAAACGTTTCCTTGAAACTGCTCTGCTGTGCGTTCGTTCAAATAAGAGAGTTGAATCTATGTTGAGATTCAGCGAGTCAGAAACACGTTTCTTCTAGGAGCTGCGTTGGGATATTCCCGAGTGAATGGGACCATAGGCTGTACAGAGAAATATCTGCTTCTAAAACAAAAAGTGTGCTATCTAAGTGAATGGTTGTCAATGGGTGCATTCAACTGACAGAGTTAAACTCACGTGTGGATTCAGTGGTTTGCAAAACCTTTCTGTGCAGAATCCCAAAACCGGTATTTCCAGCCCAATGCCGGCATACGTACCAAACAGCAGGAAACTTCGTCTAAAACTCAGGAGAAACGTTTCCTTGAAACTTCTCTGCTGTGCGTTCGATCACCTAAGAGAGCTGAATCTATGTTGAGATTCAGCGAGTCAGAAACACGTTTCTTCTAGGAGCTGCGTTGGGATATTCCCGAGTGAATGGGAACATAGGCTGTACAGAGAAATATCTGCTTCTAAAACCAAAACGAAGCTATCTAACTGGATGGTTGTCAATGTGTGCATTCAACTGACAGAGTTAAACTCACGTGTGGATTCAGCGGTTTGCAAACCGTTTCTGTGCAGAATCCCAAAACCGGTATTTCCAGCCCAATCCCGGCATACGTACTAAACAGCAGGAAACTTCGTCCAGAACTCAGGAGAAACGTTTCCTTGAAACTGCTCTGCTGTGCGTTCGTTCACCTAAGAGAGTTGAAACTATGTTGAGATTCAGCGAGTCAGAAACTCGTTTCTTCTAGGAGCTGCGTTGGGATATTCCCGAGTGAATGGGACCATAGGCTGTACAGAGAAATATCTGCTTCTAAAACCAAAACGGAGCTATCTAACTGAATGGTAGTCAATGTGTGCATTCAACTGACAGAGTTAAACTCACGTGTGGTTTCAGCGGTTTGCAAACCCTTTCTGTGCAGAATCCCAAAACCGGTATTTCCAGCCCAATGCCGGCATACGTACTAAACAGCAGGAAACTTCGTCTAAAACTCAGGAGAAACGTTTCCTTGAAACTGCTCTGCTGTGCGTTCGTTCACCTAAGAGATTTGAATCTATGTTCAGATTCAGCGAGTCAGAAAGACGTTTCTTCTAGGATGTGCGTTGGGATATTCCCAAGTGAATGGGACAATAGGCTGTACAGAGAAATATCTGCTTCTAAAACCAAAAGTGTGCTATCAAACTGATTGGTTGTCAATGTGTGCATTCAACTGACAGAGTTAAACTCACGTGTGGATTCAGCGGTTTGCAAACCCTTTCTGTGCAGAATCCCAAAACCGGTATTTCCAGCCCAATGCCGGCATACGTAGTAAAGAGCAGGAAACTTCGTCTAAAACTCAGGAGAAAAGTTTCCTTGAAACTGCTCTGCTGTGCGTTCGTTCACCTAAGAGAGTTGAATCTATGTTGAGATTCAGCGAGTCAGAAACACGTTTCTTCTAGGAGCTGCGTTGGGATATTCCCGAGTGAATGGGACCATAGGCTGTACAGAGAAATATCTGCTTCTAAAACCAAAAGTGTGCTAGCAAACTGAATGGTTCTCAATGTGTGCATTCAACTGACAGAGTTAAACTCACGTGTGGTTTCAGCGGTTTGCAAACCCTTTCTGTGCAGAATCCCAAAACCGGTATTTCCAGCCCAATGCCGGCATACGTAGTAAACAGCAGGAAACTTCGTCTAAAACTCAGGAGAAAAGTTTCCTTGAAACTGCTCTCCTGCGCGTTCCTTCACCTAAGAGAGTTGAATCTATGTTGAGATTCAGCGAGTCAGAAACTCGTTTCTTCTAGGAGCTGCGTTGGGATATTCCCGAGTGAATGGGACCATAGGCTGTACAGAGAAATATCTGCTTCTAAAACCAAAACGGAGCTATCTAACTGGATGGTTTTCAATGTGTGCATTCAACTGAGAGAGTTAAACTCACGTGTCGATTCAGCGGTTTGCAAACCATTTCTGTGCAGAATCCCAAAACCGATATGTCCAGCCAAATGCCGGCATCCGTACTAAACAGCAGGAAACTTCGTCTAAAACTCAGGAGAAACGTTTCCTTGAAACTGCTCTGCTGTGCGTTCGTTAACCTAAGAGAGTTGAATCTATGTTGAGATTCAGCGAGTCAGAAACACGTGTCTTCTAGGAGCTGCGTTGGGATATTCCCGAGTGAATGGGACCATAGGCTGTACAGAGAAATATCTGCTTCTAAAACCAAAACGGAGCTATGTAACTGAGTGGTTGTCAATGTGTGCATTCAACTGACAGAGTTAAACTCACGTGTGGTTTCAGCGGTTTGCAAACCGTTTCTGTGCAGAATCCCAAAACCGGTATTTCCAGCCCTAAGCCGGCATACGTACTATACAGCAGGAATCTTCGTCGAAAACTCAGGAGAAAAGATTCCTTGAAAATGCTCTGCTGTGCGTTCGTTCACCTAAGAGAGTTGAATCTATGTTGAGATTCAGCGAGTCAGAAACACGTTTCTTCTCGGAGTTGCGTTGGGATATTCCCGAGTGAATGAGACCATAGGCTGTACAGAGAAATATCTGCTTCTAAAACCAAAAGGGTGCTATCAAACTGAATTTTTGTCAATGTGTGCTTTCAACTGACAGAGATAAACTCACGTGTGGATTGAGCGGTTTGCAAACCATTTCTGTGCATAATCCCAAAACCGGTATGTCCAGCCCAGTGCCGGCATCCATACTAAACAGCAGGAAACTTCGTCTAAAACTCAGAAGAAACGTTTCCTTGAAACTGCTCTGCTGTGCGTTCGTTCACCTAAGAGAGATGAATCTATGTTGAGATTCAGCGAGTCAGAAACACGTTTCTTCTAGGAGCTGCGTTGGGATATTCCCGAGTGAATGGGACCATAGGCTGTACAGAGAAATATCTGCTTCTAAAACCAAAACGGAGCTGTCTAACTGAATGGTTGTCAATGTGTGCATTCAACTGACAGAGCTAAACTCACGTGTGGATTCAGCGGTTTGCAAACCCTTTCTGTGCAGAATCCCAAAACCGGTATTTCCAGCCCAATGCCGGCATACGTACTAAGCAGCAGGAAACTTCGTCTAAAACTCAGGAGAAAAGTTTTCTTGAAACTGCTCTGCTGTGCGTTCGTTCACCTAAGAGAGTTGAATCTATGTTGAGATTCAGCGAGTCAGAAACACGTTTCTTCTAGGAGCTGCGTTGGGATATTCCCGAGTGAATGGGACCATAGGCTGTACAGAGAAACATCTGCTCCTACAACCAAAAGGGTGGTATCTAACTGAATGGTTGTCAATGTGTGCATTCAACTGACAGAGTTAAACTCACGTTTGGATTCAGCGGTTTACAAACCCTTTCTGTGCAGAATCCCAAAACCGGTAATTCCAGCTCAATGCCGGCATACGTACTAAGCAGCAGGAAACTTCGTCTAAAACTCAGGAGAAACGTTTCCTTGAAACTTCTCTGCTGTGCGTTCGTTCACTTAAGAGAGTTGAATCTATGTTGAGATTCAGCGAGTCAGAAACACGTTTCTTCTAGGAGCTGCATTGGGATATTAACGAGTGAATGGGACCATAGGCTGTACACAGAAATATCTGCTTCTAAAACCAAAACGGATCTATCTAACTGAATGGTTGTCAATGTGTGCATTCAACTGAAAGAGTTAAACTCACGTGTGGATTCAGCGGTTTGCAAACCCTTTCTGTGCAGAATCCCAAAGCCGGTATTTCCAGCCCAATGCCGGCATACGTACTAAGCAGCAGGAAACTTCGTCTAAAACTCAGGAGAAAAGTTTCCTTGAAACTGCTCTGCTGTGCGTTCGTTCACCTAAGAGAGTTGAATCTATGTTGAGATTCAGCGAGTCAGAAACACGTTTCTTCTAGGAGCTGCGTTGGGATATTCCCGAGTGAATGGGACCATAGGCTGTACAGAGAAATATCTGCTCCTACAACCAAAAGGGTGGTATCTAACTGAATGGTTGTCAATGTGTGCATTCAACTGACAGAGTTAAACTCACGTGTGGATTCAGCGGTTTACAAACCCTTTCTGTGCAGAATCCCAAAACCGGTAATTCCAGCTCAATGCCGGCATACGTAATAACAGCAGGAAACTTCGTCTAAAACTCAGGAGAAACGTTTCCTTGAAACTGCTCTGCTGTGCGTTCGTTCACCTAAGAGAGTTGAATCTATGTTGAGATTCAGCGAGTCAGAAACACGTTTCTTCTAGGAGCTGCGTTGGGATATTCCCGAGTGAATGGGACCATAGGCTGTACAGAGAAATATCTGCTTCTAAAACCAAAACGGAGCTATCTAACTGAATGGTTGTCAATGTGTGCATTCAACTGACAGAGTTAAACTCACGTGTGGATTCAGCGGTTTGCAAACCCTTTCTGTGCAGAATCCCAAAACCGGTATTTCCAGCCCAATGCCGGCATCCGTACTAAACAGCAGGAAACTTCGTCTGAAACACAGGAGAAACGTTTCCTTGAAACTGCTCTGCTGTGCGTTCGTTCACCTAAGAGATTTGAGTCTATGTTGAGATTCAGCGAGTCAGAAACTCGTTTCTTCTAGGAGCTGCGTTGGGATATTCCCGAGTGAATGGGACCATAGGCTTTACAGAGAAATATCTGCTTCTAAAACCAAAAGGGTGGTATCTAACTGAATGGTTGTCAATGTGTGCATTCAACTGACAGAGTTAAACTCACGTGTGGATTCAGCGGTTTGCAAACCATTTCTGTGCAGAGTCCCAGAACCGATATGTCCAGCCCAATGCCGGCATCCGTACTAAACAGCAGGAAACTTCGTCTAAAACTCAGGAGAAACGTTTCCTTGAAACTGCTCTGCTGTGCGTTCGTTCAACTAAGAGAGTTGAATCTATGTTGAGATTCAGCGAGTCAGAAACACGTTTCTTCTAGGAGCTGCGTTGGGATATTCCCGAGTGAATGGGACCATAGGCTGTACAGAGAAATATCTGCTTCTAAAACCAAAACGGAGCTATCAAACTGAATGGTTGTCAATGTGTGCATTCAACTGACAGAGTTAAACTCACGTGTGGATTCAGCGGTTTGCAAACCCTTTCTGTGCAGAATCCCAAAACCGGTATTTCCAGCCCAATGCCGGCATACGTACTAAACAGCAGGAAACTTCGTCTAAAACTCAGGAGAAACGTTTCCTTGAAACTGCTCTGCTGTGCGTTCGTTCACCTAAGAGAGTTGAATCTATGTTGAGATTCAGCGAGTCAGAAACACGTTTCTTCTAGGAGCTGCGTTGGGATATTCCCGAGTGAATGGGACCATAGGCTGTACAGAGAAATATCTGCTTCTAAAACAAAAAGTGTGCTATCTAAGTGAATGGTTGTCAATGGGTGCATTCAACTGACAGAGTTAAACTCACGTGTGGATTCAGTGGTTTGCAAAACCTTTCTGTGCAGAATCCCAAAACCGGTATTTCCAGCCCAATGCCGGCATACGTACCAAACAGCAGGAAACTTCGTCTAAAACTCAGGAGAAACGTTTCCTTGAAACTGCTCTGCTGTGCGTTCGATCACCTAAGAGAGCTGAATCTATGTTGAGATTCAGCGAGTCAGAAACACGTTTCTTCTAGGAGCTGCGTTGGTTTATTCCCGAGTGAATGGGAACATAGGCTGTACAGAGAAATATCTGCTTCTAAAACCAAAACGAAGCTATCTAACTGGATGGTTGTCAATGTGTGCATTCAACTGACAGAGTTAAACTCACGTGTGGATTCAGCGGTTTGCAAACCGTTTCTGTGCAGAATCCCAAAACCGGTATTTCCAGCCCAATCCCGGCATACGTACTAAACAGCAGGAAACTTCGTCCAGAACTCAGGAGAAACGTTTCCTTGAAACTGCTCTGCTGTGCGTTCGTTCACCTAAGAGAGTTGAAACTATGTTGAGATTCAGCGAGTCAGAAACTCGTTTCTTCTAGGAGCTGCGTTGGGATATTCCCGAGTGAATGGGACCATAGGCTGTACAGAGAAATATCTGCTTCTAAAACCAAAACGGAGCTATCTAACTGAATGGTAGTCAATGTGTGCATTCAACTGACAGAGTTAAACTCACGTGTGGTTTCAGCGGTTTGCAAACCCTTTCTGTGCAGAATCCAAAAACCGGTATTTCCAGCCCAATGCCGGCATACGTACTAAACAGCAGGAAACTTCGTCTAAAACTCAGGAGAAGCGATTCCTTGAAACTGCTCTGCTGTCCGTTCGTTCACCTAAGAGATTTGAATCTATGTTCAGATTCAGCGAGTCAGAAACACGTTTCTTCTAGGATCTGCGTTGGGATATTCCCGAGTGAATGGGACAATAGGCTGTACAGAGAAATATCTGCTTCTAAAACCAAAAGTGTGCTATCAAACTGATTGGTTGTCAATGTGTGCATTCAACTGACAGAGTTAAACTCACGTGTGGATTCAGCGGTTTGCAAACCCTTTCTGTGCAGAATCCCAAAACCGGTATTTCCAGCCCAATGCCGGCATACGTAGTAAAGAGCAGGTAACTTCGTCTAAAACTCAGGAGAAAAGTTTCCTTGAAACTGCTCTGCTGTGCGTTCGTTCACCTAAGAGAGTTGAATCTATGTTGAGATTCAGCGAGTCAGAAACACGTTTCTTCTAGGAGCTGCGTTGGGATATTCCCGAGTGAATGGGACCATAGGCTGTACAGAGAAATATCTGCTTCTAAAACCAAAAGTGTGCTAGCAAACTGAATGGTTCTCAATGTGTGCATTCAACTGACAGAGTTAAACTCACGTGTGGTTTCAGCGGTTTGCAAACCCTTTCTGTGCAGAATCCCAAAACCGGTATTTCCAGCCCAATGCCGGCATACGTAGTAAACAGCAGGAAACTTCGTCTAAAACTCAGGAGAAAAGTTTCCTTGAAACTGCTCTCCTGCGCGTTCCTTCACCTAAGAGAGTTGAATCTATGTTGAGATTCAGCGAGTCAGAAACTCGTTTCTTCTAGGAGCTGCGTTGGGATATTCCCGAGTGAATGGGACCATAGGCTGTACAGAGAAATATCTGCTTCTAAAACCAAAACGGAGCTATCTAACTGGATGGTTTTCAATGTGTGCATTCAACTGAGAGAGTTAAACTCACGTGTCGATTCAGCGGTTTGCAAACCATTTCTGTGCAGAATCCCAAAACCGATATGTCCAGCCAAATGCCGGCATCCGTACTAAACAGCAGGAAACTTCGTCTAAAACTCAGGAGAAACGTTTCCTTGAAACTGCTCTGCTGTGCGTTCGTTAACCTAAGAGAGTTGAATCTATGTTGAGATTCAGCGAGTCAGAAACACGTGTCTTCTAAGAGCTGCGTTGGGATATTCCCGAGTGAATGGGACCATAGGCTGTACAGAGAAATATCTGCTTCTAAAACCAAAACGGAGCTATGTAACTGAGTGGTTGTCAATGTGTGCATTCAACTGACAGAGTTAAACTCACGTGTGGTTTCAGCGGTTTGCAAACCGTTTCTGTGCAGAATCCCAAAACCGGTATTTCCAGCCCTAAGCCGGCATACGTACTATACAGCAGGAATCTTCGTCGAAAACTCAGGAGAAAAGATTCCTTGAAAATGCTCTGCTGTGCGTTCGTTCACCTAAGAGAGTTGAATCTATGTTGAGATTCAGCGAGTCAGAAACTCGTTTCTTCTCGGAGCTGCGTTGGGATATTCCCGAGTGAATGAGACCATAGGCTGTACAGAGAAATATCTGCTTCTAAAACCAAAAGGGTGCTATCAAACTGAATTTTTGTCAATGTGTGCTTTCAACTGACAGAGATAAACTCACGTGTGGATTGAGCGGCTTGCAAACCATTTCTGTGCATAATCCCAAAACCGGTATGTCCAGCCCAGTGCCGGCATCCATACTAAACAGCAGGAAACTTCGTCTAAAACTCAGAAGAAACGTTTCCTTGAAACTGCTCTGCTGTGCGTTCGTTCACCTAAGAGAGATGAATCTATGTTGAGATTCAGC
This sequence comes from Aotus nancymaae, assembly GCF_030222135.1. Classification (NCBI taxonomy): domain Eukaryota; kingdom Metazoa; phylum Chordata; class Mammalia; order Primates; family Aotidae; genus Aotus; species Aotus nancymaae. The sequence goes on along the minus strand of NW_026988459.1, from coordinate 1,762,889 downwards.
GAGTCAGAAACACGTTTCTTCTAGGAGCTGCGTTGGGTTATTCCCGAGTGAATGGGACCATAGGCTGTACAGAGAAATATCTGCTTCTAAAACCAAAACGGAGCTGTCTAACTGAATGGTTGTCAATGTGTGCATTCAACTGACAGAGCTAAACTCACGTGTGGATTCAGCGGTTTGCAAACCCTTTCTGTGCAGAATCCCAAAACCGGTATTTCCAATCCAATGCCGGCATACGTACTAAGCAGCAGGAAACTTCGTCTAAAACTCAGGAGAAAAGTTTTCTTGAAACTGCTCTGCTGTGCGTTCGTTCACCTAAGAGAGTTGAATCTATGTTGAGATTCAGCGAGTCAGAAACACGTTTCTTCTAGGAGCTGCGTTGGGATATTCCCGAGTGAATGGGACCATAGGCTGTACAGAGAAACATCTGCTCCTACAACCAAAAGGGTGGTATCTGACTGAATGGTTGTCAATGTGTGCATTCAACTGACAGAGTTAAACTCACGTGTGGATTCAGCGGTTTGCAAACACTTTCTGTGCAGAATCCCAAAACCCGTATTTCCAGCCCAATGCCGGCATACGTAGTAAACAGCAGGAAACTTCGTCCAAAACTCAGGAGAAAAGTTTCCTTGAAACTGCTCTGCTGTGCGTTCGTTCACCTAAGAGAGTTGAATCTATGTAGAGATTCAGCGAGTCAGAAACACGTTTCTTCTAGGAGCTGCATTGGGATATTCCCGAGTGAATGGGACCATAGGCTGTACAGAGAAATATCTGCTTCTAAAAACAAAAGTGTGCTATCAAACTGAATGGTTGTCAATGTGTGCATTCAACTGACAGAGTTAAACTCACGTGTGGTTTCAGCGGTTTGCAAACCCTTTCTGTGCAGAATCCCAAAACCGGTATTTCCAGCCCAATGCCGGCATACGTACAAAACAGCAGGAAACTTCGTCTAAAACTCAGGAGAAACGTTTCCTTGAAACTGCTCTGCTGTGCGTTCGTTCACCTAAGAGAGTTGAATCTATGTTCAGATTCAGCGAGTCAGAAACACGTTTCTTCTAGGAGCTGCGTTGGTATATTCCCGAGTGAATGGGACAATAGGCTGTACAGAGAAATATCTGCTTCTAAAACCAAAAGTGTGCTATCAAACTGATTGGTTGTCAATGTGTGCATTCAACTGACAGAGTTAAACTCACGTGTGGATTCAGCGGTTTGCAAATCCTTTCTGTGCAGAATCCCAAAACCGGTATTTCCAGCCCAATGCCGGCATACGTAGTAAACAGCAGGAAACTTCGTCTAAAACTCAGGAGAAAAGTTTCCTTGAAACTGCTCTGCTGTGCGTTCGTTCACCTAAGAGAGTTGAATCTATGTTGAGATTCAGCGAGTCAGAAACACGTTTCTTCTAGGAGCTGCGTTGGGATATTCCCGAGTGAATGGGACCATAGGCTGTACAGAGAAATATCTGATTCTAAAACCAAAAGTGTGCTAGCAAACTGAATGGTTCTCAATGTGTGCATTCAACTGACAGAGTTAAACTCACGTGTGGTTTCAGCCGTTTGCAAACCCTTTCTGTGCAGAATCCCAAAACCGGTATTTCCAGCCCAATGCCGGCATACGTACCAAACAGCAGGAAAATTCGTCTAAAACTCAGGAGAAAAGTTTCCTTGAAACTGCTCTGCTGCGCGCTCCTTCACCTAAGAGAGTTGAATCTATGTTGAGATTCAGCGAGTCAGAAACTCGTTTCTTCTAGGAGCTGCGTTGGGATATTCCCGAGTGAATGGGACCATAGGCTGTACAGAGAAATATCTGCTTCTAAAACCAAAACGGAGCTATCTAACTGGATGGTTGTCAATGGGTGCATTCAACTGACAGAGTTAAACTCACGTGTGAATTCAGCGGTTTGCAAACCATTTCTGTGCAGAATCCCAAAACCGATATGTCCAGCCCAATGCCGGCATCCGTACTAAACAGCAGGAAACTTCGTCTAAAACTCAGGAGAAACGTTTCCTTGAAACTGCTCTGCTGTGCGTTCGTTCACCTAAGAGAGTTGAATCTATGTTGAGATTCAGCGAGTCAGAAACACGTTTCTTCTAGGAGCTGCGTTGGGATATTCCCGAGTGAATGGGACCATAGGCTGTACAGAGAAATATCTGCTTCTAAAACAAAAAGTGTGCTATCTAAGTGAATGGTTGTCAATGGGTGCATTCAACTGACAGAGTTAAACTCACGTGTGGATTCAGTGGTTTGCAAACCCTTTCTGTGCAGAATCCCAAAACCGGTATTTCCAGCCCAATGCCGGCATACGTACCAAACAGCAGGAAACTTCGTCTAAAACTCAGGAGAAACGTTTCCTTGAAACTGCTCTGCTGTGCGTTCGATCACCTAAGAGAGCTGAATCTATGTTGAGATTCAGCGAGTCAGAAACACGTTTCTTCTAGGAGCTGCGTTGGTTTATTCCCGAGTGAATGGGAACATAGGCTGTACAGAGAAATATCTGCTTCTAAAACCAAAACGAAGCTATCTAACTGGATGGTTGTCAATGTGTGCATTCAACTGACAGAGTTAAACTCACGTGTGGATTCAGCGGTTTGCAAACCGTTTCTGTGCAGAATCCCAAAACCGGTATTTCCAGCCCAATCCCGGCATACGTACTAAACAGCAGGAAACTTCGTCCAGAACTCAGGAGAAACGTTTCCTTGAAACTGCTCTGCTGTGCGTTCGTTCACCTAAGAGAGTTGAAACTATGTTGAGATTCAGCGAGTCAGAAACTCGTTTCTTCTAGGAGCTGCGATGGGATATTCCCGAGTGAATGGGACCATAGGCTGTACAGAGAAATATCTGCTTCTAAAACCAAAACGGAGCTATCTAACTGAATGGTAGTCAATGTGTGCATTCAACTGACAGAGTTAAACTCACGTGTGGATTCAGCGGTTTGCAAACCCTTTCTGTGCAGAATCCCAAAACCGGTATGTCCAGCCCAATGCCGGCATCCGTACTAAACAGCAGGAAACTTCGTCTAAAACTCAGGAGAAACGTTTCCTTGAAACTGCTCTGCTGTGCGTTCGTTCACCTAAGAGAGTTGAATCTATGTTGAAATTCAGCGAGTCAGAAACTCGTTTCTTCTAGGAGCTGCGTTGGGATATTCCCGAGTGAATGGGACCATAGGCTGTACAGAGAAATATCTGCTTCTAAAACCAAAACGGAGCTATCTAACTGGATGGTTGTCAATGTGTGCATTCAACTGACAGAGTTAAACTCACGTGTGGATTCAGCGGTTTGCATACCCTTTCTGGGCAGAATCCCAAAACCGGTATGTCCAGCCCAATGCCCGCATCCGTACTAAACAGCAGGAAACTTCTTCTAAAACTCAGGAGAAACGTTTCCTTGAAACTGCTCTGCTGTGCGTTCGTTCACCTAAGAGAGTTGAATCTATGTTGAGATTCAGCGAGTCAGAAACACGTTTCTTCTAGGAGCTGCGTTGGGATATTCCCGAGTGAATGGGACCATAGGCTGTACAGAGAAATATCTGCTTCTAAAACCAAAAGTGTGCTATCAAACTGAATGGTTGTCAATGTGTGCATTCAACTGACAGAGTTAAACTCACGTGTGGTTTCAGCGGTTTGCAAACCCTTTCTGTGCAGAATCCCAAAACCGGTATTTCCAGCCCAATGCCGGCATACGTACTAAACAGCAGGAAACTTCGTCTAAAACTCAGGAGAAACGTTTCCTTGAAACTGCTCTGCTGTGCGTTCGTTCACCTAAGAGATTTGAATCTATGTTCAGATTCAGCGAGTCAGAAACACGTTTCTTCTAGGATCTGCGTTGGGATATTCCCGAGTGAATGGGACAATAGGCTGTACAGAGAAATATCTGCTTCTAAAACCAAAAGTGTGCTATCAAACTGATTGGTTGTCAATGTGTGCATTCAACTGACAGAGTTAAACTCACGTGTGGATTCAGCGGTTTGCAAACCCTTTCTGTGCAGAATCCCAAAACCGGTATTTCCAGCCCAATGCCGGCATACGTAGTAAACAGCAGGAAACTTCGTCTAAAACTCAGGAGAAAAGTTTCCTTGAAACTGCTCTGCTGTGCGTTCGTTCACCTAAGAGAGTTGAATCTATGTTGAGATTCAGCGAGTCAGAAACACGTTTCTTCTAGGAGCTGCGTTGGGATATTCCCGAGTGAATGGGACCATAGGCTGTACAGAGAAATATCTGCTTCTAAAACCAAAAGTGTGCTAGCAAACTGAATGGTTCTCAATGTGTGCATTCAACTGACAGAGTTAAACTCACGTGTGGTTTCAGCGGTTTGCAAACCCTTTCTGTGCAGAATCCCAAAACCGGTATTTCCAGCCCAATGCCGGCATACGTAGTAAACAGCAGGAAACTTCGTCTAAAACTCAGGAGAAAAGTTTCCTTGAAACTGCTCTCCTGCGCGTTCCTTCACCTAAGAGAGTTGAATCTATGTTGAGATTCAGCGAGTCAGAAACTCGTTTCTTCTAGGAGCTGCGTTGGGATATTCCCGAGTGAATGGGACCATAGGCTGTACAGAGAAATATCTGCTTCTAAAACCAAAACGGAGCTATCTAACTGGATGGTTGTCAATGTGTGCATTCAACTGACAGAGTTAAACTCACGTGTGGATTCAGTGGTTTGCAAACCCTTTCTGTGCAGAATCCCAAAACCGGTATTTCCAGCCCAATGCCGGCATACGTACAAAACAGCAGGAAACTTCGTCTAAAACTCAGGAGAAAAGTTTCCTTGAAACTGCTCTGCTGTGCGTTCGTTCACCTAAGAGAGTTGAATCTATGTTGAGATTCAGCGAGTCAGAAACACGTTTCTTCTAGGAGCTGCGTTGGGATATTCCCGAGTGAATGGGACCATAGGCTGTACGGAGAAATATCTGCCTCTAAAACCAAAAGGGTGCAATCAAACTGAATGGTTCTCAATGTGTGCATTCAACTGACAGAGTTAAACTCACGTGTGGATTCAGCGGTTTGCAAACCGTTTCTGTGCAGAATCCCAAAACCGGTATTTCCAGCCCAATGCCGGCATACGTACTAAACAGCAGGAAACTTCGTCTAAAACTCAGGAGAAACGTTTCCTTGAAACTGCTCTGCTGTGAGTTCGTTCACCTAAGAGAGTTGAATCTATGTTGAGTTTCAGCGAGTCAGAAACACGTTTCTTCTAGGAGCTGCGTTGGGATATTCCCGAGAGAATGGGACCATAGGCTGTACAGAGAAATATCTGCTCCTACAACCAAAAGGGTGCTATCTAACTGAATGGTTGTCACTGTGTGCATTCAACTGACAGAGTTAAACTCACGTTTGGATTCAGCGGTTTACAAACCCTTTCTGTGCAGAATCCCAAAACCGGTATTTCCAGCCCAATGCCGGCATCCGTACTAAACAGCAGGAACTGCGTCTAAAACTCAGGAGAAACGTTTCCTTGAAACTGCTCTGCTGTGCGTTCGTTCACCTAAGAGAGTTGAATCTATGTTGAGATTCAGCGAGTCAGAAAGAAGTTTCTTCTAGGAGCTGCGTTGGGATATTCCCGAGTGAATGGGACCATAGGCTGTACAGAGAAATATCTGCTTCTAAAACCAAAACGGAGCTATGTAACTGAGTGGTTGTCAATGTGTGCATTCAACTGACAGAGTTAAACTCACGTGTGGTTTCATCGGTTTGCAAACCGTTTCTGTGCAGAATCCCAAAACCGGTATTTCCAGCCATAAGCCGGCATACGAACTGTACAGCAGGAATCCTCGTCGAAAACTCAGGAGAAAAGATTCCTTGAAACTGCTCTGCTGTGCGTTCGTTCACCTAAGAGAGTTGAATCTATGTTGAGATTCAGCGAGTCAGAAACACGTTTCTTCTCGGAGCTGCGTTGGGATATTCCCGAGTGAATGAGACCATAGGCTGTACAGAGAAATATCTGCTTCTAAAACCAAAAGGGTGCTATCAAACTGAATTTTTGTCAATGTGTGCTTTCAACTGACAGAGATAAACTCACGTGTGGATTGAGCGGTTTGCAAGCCATTTCTGTGCATAATCCCAAAACCGGTATGTCCAGCCCAGTGCCGGCATCCATACTAAACAGCAGGAAACTTCGTCTAAAACTCAGAAGAAACGTTTCCTTGAAACTGCTCTGCTGTGCGTTCGTTCACCTAAGAGAGTTGAATCTATGTTGAGATTCAGCGAGTCAGAAACACGTGTCTTCTAGGAGCTGCGTTGGGATATTCCCGAGTGAATGGGACCATAGGCTGTACAGAGAAATATCTGCTTCTAATACCAAAACGGAGTTATCTAACTGAATGGTTGTCAATGTGTGCATTCAACTGACAGAGTTAAACTCACGTGTTGATTCAGTGGTTTGCAAACCCTTTCTGTGCAGAATCCCAAAACCGGTATTTCCAGCCCAATGCCGGCATACGTACTAAACAGCAGGAAACTTCGTCTAAAACTCAGGAGAAAAGTTTCCTTGAAACTGCTCTGCTGTGCGTTCGTTCACCTAAGAGAGTTGAATCTATGTTGAGATTCAGCGAGTCAGAAACACGTTTCTTCTAGGAGCTGCGTTGGGATATTCCCGAGTGAATGGGACCATAGGCTGTACAGAGAAATATCTGCTTCTAAAACCAAAAGTGTGCTAGCAAACTGAATGGTTCTCAATGTGTGCATTCAACTGACAGAGTTAAACTCACGTGTGGTTTCAGCGGTTTGCAAACCCTTTCTGTGCAGAATCCCAAAACCGGTATTTCCAGCCCAATGCCGGCATACGTAGTAAATAGCAGGAAACTTCGTCTAAAACTCAGGAGAAAAGTTTCCTTGAAACTGCTCTCCTGCGCGTTCCTTCACCTAAGAGAGTTGAATCTATGTTGAGATTCAGCGAGTCAGAAACTCGTTTCTTCTAGGAGCTGCGTTGGGATATTCCCGAGTGAATGGGACCATAGGCTGTACAGAGAAATATCTGCTTCTAAAACCAAAACGGAGCTATCTAACTGGATGGTTGTCAATGTGTGCATTCAACTGAGAGAGTTAAACTCACGTGTGGATTCAGCGGTTTGCAAACCATTTCTGTGCAGAATCCCAAAACCGATATGTCCAGCCCAATGCCGGCATCCGTACTAAACAGCAGGAAACTTCGTCTAAAACTCAGGAGAAACGTTTCCTTGAAACTGCTCTGCTGTGCGTTCGTTCACCTAAGAGAGTTGAATCTATGTTGAGATTCAGCGAGTCAGAAACACGTTTCTTCTAGGAGCTGCGTTGGGATATTCCCGAGTGAATGGGACCATAGGCTGTACAGAGAAATATCTGCCTCTAAAACCAAAAGGGTGCAAACAAACTGAATGGTTCTCAATGTGTGCATTCAACTGACAGAGTTAAACTCACGTGTGGATTCAGCGGTTTGCAAACCCTTTCTGTGCAGAATCCCAAAACCGGTATTTCCAGCCCAATGCCGGCATACGTAGTAAACAGCAGGAAACTTCGTCTAAAACTCAGGAGAAAAGTTTCCTTGAAACTGCTCTGCTGTGCGTTCGTTCACCTAAGAGAGTTGAATCTATGTTGAGATTCAGCGAGTCAGAAACTCGTTTCTTCTAGGAGCGGCGTTGGGAGATTCCTGAGTGAATGGGACCATAGGCTGTACAGAGAAATATCTGCTTCTAAAACCAAAACGGAGCTATCTAACTGAATGGTTGTCAATGTGTGCATTCAACTGACAGAGTTAAACTCACGTGTGGATTCAGCGGTTTGCAAACCGTTTCTGTGCAGAATCCCAAAACCGGTATTTCCAGCCCAATGCCGGCATACGTACTAAACAGCAGGAAACTTCGTCTAAAACTCAGGAGAAACGTTTCCTTGAAACTGCTCTGCTGTGCGTTCGTTCACCTAAGAGAGTTGAATCTATGTTGAGTTTCAGCGAGTCAGAAACACGTTTCTTCTAGGAGCTGCGTTGGGATATTCCCGAGAGAATGGGACCATAGGCTGTACAGAGAAATATCTGCTCCTACAACCAAAAGGGTGCTATCTAACTGAATGGTTGTCAATGTGTGCATTCAACTGACAGAGTTAAACTCACGTTTGGATTCAGCGGTTTACAAACCCTTTCTGTGCAGAATCCCAAAACCGGTATTTCCAGCCCAATGCCGGCATCCGTACTAAACAGCAGGAAACTGCGTCTAAAACTCAGGAGAAACGTTTCCTTGAAACTGCTCTGCTGTGCGTTCGTTCACCTAAGAGAGTTGAATCTATGTTGAGATTCAGCGAGTCAGAAAGAAGTTTCTTCTAGGAGCTGCGTTGGGATATTCCCGAGTGAATGGGACCATAGGCTGTACAGAGAAATATCTGCTTCTAAAACCAAAATGGAGCTATGTAACTGAGTGGTTGTCAATGTGTGCATTCAACTGACAGAGTTAAACTCACGTGTGGTTTCATCGGTTTGCAAACCGTTTCTGTGCAGAATCCCAAAACCGGTATTTCCAGCCCTAAGCCGGCATACGTACTATACAGCAGGAATCTTCGTCGAAAACTCAGGAGAAAAGATTCCTTGAAAATGCTCTGCTGTGCGTTCGTTCACCTAAGAGAGTTGAATCTATGTTGAGATTCAGCGAGTCAGAAACACGTTTCTTCTCGGAGCTGCGTTGGGATATTCCCGAGTGAATGAGACCATAGGCTGTACAGAGAAATATCTGCTTCTAAAACCAAAAGGGTGCTATCAAACTGAATTTTTGTCAATGTGTGCTTTCAACTGACAGAGATAAACTCACGTGTGGATTGAGCGGTTTGCAAACCATTTCTGTGCATAATCCCAAAACCGGTATGTCCAGCCCAGTGCCGGCATCCATACTAAACAGCAGGAAACTTCGTCTAAAACTCAGAAGAAACGTTTCCTTGAAACTGCTCTGCTGTGCGTTCGTTCACCTAAGAGAGATGAATCTATGTTGAGATTCAGCGAGTCAGAAACACGTTTCTTCTAGGAGCTGCGTTGGGATATTCCCGAGTGAATGGGACCATAGGCTGTACAGAGAAATATCTGCTTCTAAAACCAAAACCGAGCTGTCTAACTGAATGGTTGTCAATGTGTGCATTCAACAGACAGAGCTAAACTCACGTGTGGATTCAGCGGTTTGCAAACCCTTTCTGTGCAGAATCCCAAAACCGGTATTTCCAACCCAATGCCGGCATACGTACTAAGCAGCAGGAAACTTCGTCTAAAACTCAGGAGAAAAGTTTTCTTGAAACTGCTCTGCTGTGCGTTCGTTCACCTAAGAGAGTTGAATCTATGTTGAGATTCAGCGAGTCAGAAACACGTTTCTTCTAGGAGCTGCGCTGGTATATTCCCGAGTGAATGGGACCATAGGCTGTACAGAGAAACATCTGCTCCTACAACCAAAAGGGTGGTATCTAACTGAATGGTTGTCAATGTGTGCATTCAACTGACAGAGTTAAACTCACGTGTGGATTCAGCGGTTTGCAAACCCTTTCTGTGCAGAATCCCAAAACCGGTATTTCCAGCCCAATGCCGGCATACGTAGTAAACAGCAGGAAACTTCGTTTAAAACTCAGGAGAAAAGTTTCCTTGAAACTGCTCTGCTGTGCGTTCGTTCACCTAAGAGAGTTGAATCTATGTAGAGATTCAGCGAGTCAGAAACACGTTTCTTCTAGGAGCTGCGTTGGGATATTCCCGAGTGAATGGGACCATAGGCTGTACAGAGAAATATCTGCTTCTAAAACCAAAAGTGTGCTATCAAACTGAATGGTTGTCAATGTGTGCATTCAACTGACAGAGTTAAACTCACGTGTGGTTTCAGCGGTTTGCAAACCCTTTCTGTGCAGAATCCCAAAACCGGTATTTCCAGCCCAATGCCGGCATACGTACTAAACAGCAGGAAACTTCGTCTAAAACTCAGGAGAAACGTTTCCTTGAAACTGCTCTGCTGTGCGTTCGTTCACCTAAGAGAGTTGAATCTATGTTCAGATTCAGCGAGTCAGAAACACGTTTCTTCTAGGAGCTGCGTTGGGATATTCCCGAGTGAATGGGACAATAGGCTGTACAGAGAAATATCTGCTTCTAAAACCAAAAGTGTGCTATCAAACTGATTGGTTGTCAATGTGTGCATTCAACTGACAGAGTTAAACTCACGTGTGGATTCAGCGGTTTGCAAACCCTTTCTGTGCAGAATCCCAAAACCGGTATTTCCAGCCCAATGCCGGCATACGTAGTAAACAGCAGGAAACTTCGTCTAAAACTCAGGAGAAAAGTTTCCTTGAAACTGCTCTGCTGTGCGTTCGTTCACCTAAGAGAGTTGAATCTATGTAGAGATTCAGCGAGTCAGAAACACGTTTCTTCTAGGAGCTGCGTTGGGATATTCCCGAGTGAATGGGACCATAGGCTGTACAGAGAAATATCTGCTTCTAAAACCAAAACGGAGCTGTCTAACTGAATGGTTGTCAATGTGTGCATTCAACTGACAGAGCTAAACTCACGTTTGGATTCAGCGGTTTACAAACCCTTTCTGTGCAGAATCCCAAAACCGGTATTTCCAGCCCAATGCCGGCATCCGTACTAAACAGCAGGAACTGCGTCTAAAACTCAGGAGAAACGTTTCCTTGAAACTGCTCTGCTGTGCGTTCGTTCACCTAAGAGAGTTGAATCTATGTTGAGATTCAGCGAGTCAGAAAGAAGTTTCTTCTAGGAGCTGCGTTGGGATATTCCCGAGTGAATGGGACCATAGGCTGTACAGAGAAATATCTGCTTCTAAAACCAAAACGGAGCTATGTAACTGAGTGGTTGTCAATGTGTGCATTCAACTGACAGAGTTAAACTCACGTGTGGTTTCATCGGTTTGCAAACCGTTTCTGTGCAGAATCCCAAAACCGGTATTTCCAGCCATAAGCCGGCATACGAACTGTACAGCAGGAATCCTCGTCGAAAACTCAGGAGAAAAGATTCCTTGAAACTGCTCTGCTGTGCGTTCGTTCACCTAAGAGAGTTGAATCTATGTTGAGATTCAGCGAGTCAGAAACACGTTTCTTCTCGGAGCTGCGTTGGGATATTCCCGAGTGAATGAGACCATAGGCTGTACAGAGAAATATCTGCTTCTAAAACCAAAAGGGTGCTATCAAACTGAATTTTTGTCAATGTGTGCTTTCAACTGACAGAGATAAACTCACGTGTGGATTGAGCGGTTTGCAAGCCATTTCTGTGCATAATCCCAAAACCGGTATGTCCAGCCCAGTGCCGGCATCCATACTAAACAGCAGGAAACTTCGTCTAAAACTCAGAAGAAACGTTTCCTTGAAACTGCTCTGCTGTGCGTTCGTTCACCTAAGAGAGTTGAATCTATGTTGAGATTCAGCGAGTCAGAAACACGTGTCTTCTAGGAGCTGCGTTGGGATATTCCCGAGTGAATGGGACCATAGGCTGTACAGAGAAATATCTGCTTCTAATACCAAAACGGAGTTATCTAACTGAATGGTTGTCAATGTGTGCATTCAACTGACAGAGTTAAACTCACGTGTTGATTCAGTGGTTTGCAAACCCTTTCTGTGCAGAATCCCAAAACCGGTATTTCCAGCCCAATGCCGGCATACGTACTAAACAGCAGGAAACTTCGTCTAAAACTCAGGAGAAAAGTTTCCTTGAAACTGCTCTGCTGTGCGTTCGTTCACCTAAGAGAGTTGAATCTATGTTGAGATTCAGCGAGTCAGAAACACGTTTCTTCTAGGAGCTGCGTTGGGATATTCCCGAGTGAATGGGACCATAGGCTGTACAGAGAAATATCTGCTTCTAAAACCAAAAGTGTGCTAGCAAACTGAATGGTTCTCAATGTGTGCATTCAACTGACAGAGTTAAACTCACGTGTGGTTTCAGCGGTTTGCAAACCCTTTCTGTGCAGAATCCCAAAACCGGTATTTCCAGCCCAATGCCGGCATACGTAGTAAATAGCAGGAAACTTCGTCTAAAACTCAGGAGAAAAGTTTCCTTGAAACTGCTCTCCTGCGCGTTCCTTCACCTAAGAGAGTTGAATCTATGTTGAGATTCAGCGAGTCAGAAACTCGTTTCTTCTAGGAGCTGCGTTGGGATATTCCCGAGTGAATGGGACCATAGGCTGTACAGAGAAATATCTGCTTCTAAAACCAAAACGGAGCTATCTAACTGGATGGTTGTCAATGTGTGCATTCAACTGAGAGAGTTAAACTCACGTGTGGATTCAGCGGTTTGCAAACCATTTCTGTGCAGAATCCCAAAACCGATATGTCCAGCCCAATGCCGGCATCCGTACTAAACAGCAGGAAACTTCGTCTAAAACTCAGGAGAAACGTTTCCTTGAAACTGCTCTGCTGTGCGTTCGTTCACCTAAGAGAGTTGAATCTATGTTGAGATTCAGCGAGTCAGAAACACGTTTCTTCTAGGAGCTGCGTTGGGATATTCCCGAGTGAATGGGACCATAGGCTGTACAGAGAAATATCTGCCTCTAAAACCAAAAGGGTGCAAACAAACTGAATGGTTCTCAATGTGTGCATTCAACTGACAGAGTTAAACTCACGTGTGGATTCAGCGGTTTGCAAACCCTTTCTGTGCAGAATCCCAAAACCGGTATTTCCAGCCCAATGCCGGCATACGTAGTAAACAGCAGGAAACTTCGTCTAAAACTCAGGAGAAAAGTTTCCTTGAAACTGCTCTGCTGTGCGTTCGTTCACCTAAGAGAGTTGAATCTATGTTGAGATTCAGCGAGTCAGAAACTCGTTTCTTCTAGGAGCGGCGTTGGGAGATTCCTGAGTGAATGGGACCATAGGCTGTACAGAGAAATATCTGCTTCTAAAACCAAAACGGAGCTATCTAACTGAATGGTTGTCAATGTGTGCATTCAACTGACAGAGTTAAACTCACGTGTGGATTCAGCGGTTTGCAAACCGTTTCTGTGCAGAATCCCAAAACCGGTATTTCCAGCCCAATGCCGGCATACGTACTAAACAGCAGGAAACTTCGTCTAAAACTCAGGAGAAACGTTTCCTTGAAACTGCTCTGCTGTGCGTTCGTTCACCTAAGAGAGTTGAATCTATGTTGAGTTTCAGCGAGTCAGAAACACGTTTCTTCTAGGAGCTGCGTTGGGATATTCCCGAGAGAATGGGACCATAGGCTGTACAGAGAAATATCTGCTCCTACAACCAAAAGGGTGCTATCTAACTGAATGGTTGTCAATGTGTGCATTCAACTGACAGAGTTAAACTCACGTTTGGATTCAGCGGTTTACAAACCCTTTCTGTGCAGAATCCCAAAACCGGTATTTCCAGCCCAATGCCGGCATCCGTACTAAACAGCAGGAAACTGCGTCTAAAACTCAGGAGAAACGTTTCCTTGAAACTGCTCTGCTGTGCGTTCGTTCACCTAAGAGAGTTGAATCTATGTTGAGATTCAGCGAGTCAGAAAGAAGTTTCTTCTAGGAGCTGCGTTGGGATATTCCCGAGTGAATGGGACCATAGGCTGTACAGAGAAATATCTGCTTCTAAAACCAAAATGGAGCTATGTAACTGAGTGGTTGTCAATGTGTGCATTCAACTGACAGAGTTAAACTCACGTGTGGTTTCATCGGTTTGCAAACCGTTTCTGTGCAGAATCCCAAAACCGGTATTTCCAGCCCTAAGCCGGCATACGTACTATACAGCAGGAATCTTCGTCGAAAACTCAGGAGAAAAGATTCCTTGAAAATGCTCTGCTGTGCGTTCGTTCACCTAAGAGAGTTGAATCTATGTTGAGATTCAGCGAGTCAGAAACACGTTTCTTCTCGGAGCTGCGTTGGGATATTCCCGAGTGAATGAGACCATAGGCTGTACAGAGAAATATCTGCTTCTAAAACCAAAAGGGTGCTATCAAACTGAATTTTTGTCAATGTGTGCTTTCAACTGACAGAGATAAACTCACGTGTGGATTGAGCGGTTTGCAAACCATTTCTGTGCATAATCCCAAAACCGGTATGTCCAGCCCAGTGCCGGCATCCATACTAAACAGCAGGAAACTTCGTCTAAAACTCAGAAGAAACGTTTCCTTGAAACTGCTCTGCTGTGCGTTCGTTCACCTAAGAGAGATGAATCTATGTTGAGATTCAGCGAGTCAGAAACACGTTTCTTCTAGGAGCTGCGTTGGGATATTCCCGAGTGAATGGGACCATAGGCTGTACAGAGAAATATCTGCTTCTAAAACCAAAACCGAGCTGTCTAACTGAATGGTTGTCAATGTGTGCATTCAACAGACAGAGCTAAACTCACGTGTGGATTCAGCGGTTTGCAAACCCTTTCTGTGCAGAATCCCAAAACCGGTATTTCCAACCCAATGCCGGCATACGTACTAAGCAGCAGGAAACTTCGTCTAAAACTCAGGAGAAAAGTTTTCTTGAAACTGCTCTGCTGTGCGTTCGTTCACCTAAGAGAGTTGAATCTATGTTGAGATTCAGCGAGTCAGAAACACGTTTCTTCTAGGAGCTGCGCTGGTATATTCCCGAGTGAATGGGACCATAGGCTGTACAGAGAAACATCTGCTCCTACAACCAAAAGGGTGGTATCTAACTGAATGGTTGTCAATGTGTGCATTCAACTGACAGAGTTAAACTCACGTGTGGATTCAGCGGTTTGCAAACCCTTTCTGTGCAGAATCCCAAAACCGGTATTTCCAGCCCAATGCCGGCATACGTAGTAAACAGCAGGAAACTTCGTTTAAAACTCAGGAGAAAAGTTTCCTTGAAACTGCTCTGCTGTGCGTTCGTTCACCTAAGAGAGTTGAATCTATGTAGAGATTCAGCGAGTCAGAAACACGTTTCTTCTAGGAGCTGCGTTGGGATATTCCCGAGTGAATGGGACCATAGGCTGTACAGAGAAATATCTGCTTCTAAAACCAAAAGTGTGCTATCAAACTGAATGGTTGTCAATGTGTGCATTCAACTGACAGAGTTAAACTCACGTGTGGTTTCAGCGGTTTGCAAACCCTTTCTGTGCAGAATCCCAAAACCGGTATTTCCAGCCCAATGCCGGCATACGTACTAAACAGCAGGAAACTTCGTCTAAAACTCAGGAGAAACGTTTCCTTGAAACTGCTCTGCTGTGCGTTCGTTCACCTAAGAGAGTTGAATCTATGTTCAGATTCAGCGAGTCAGAAACACGTTTCTTCTAGGAGCTGCGTTGGGATATTCCCGAGTGAATGGGACAATAGGCTGTACAGAGAAATATCTGCTTCTAAAACCAAAAGTGTGCTATCAAACTGATTGGTTGTCAATGTGTGCATTCAACTGACAGAGTTAAACTCACGTGTGGATTCAGCGGTTTGCAAACCCTTTCTGTGCAGAATCCCAAAACCGGTATTTCCAGCCCAATGCCGGCATACGTAGTAAACAGCAGGAAACTTCGTCTAAAACTCAGGAGAAAAGTTTCCTTGAAACTGCTCTGCTGTGCGTTCGTTCACCTAAGAGAGTTGAATCTATGTTGAGATTCAGCGAGTCAGAAACACGTTTCTTCTAGGAGCTGCGTTGGGATATTCCCGAGTGAATGGGACCATAGGCTGTACAGAGAAATATCTGCTTCTAAAACCAAAACGGAGCTATCTAACTGGATGGTTGTCAATGTGTGCATTCAACTGAGAGAGTTAAACTCACGTGTGGATTCAGCGGTTTGCAAACCATTTCTGTGCAGAATCCCAAAACCGATATGTCCAGCCCAATGCCGGCATCCGTACTAAACAGCAGGAAACTTCGTCTAAAACTCAGGAGAAACGTTTCCTTGAAACTGCTCTGCTGTGCGTTCGTTCACCTAAGAGAGTTGAATCTATGTTGAGATTCAGCGAGTCAGAAACACGTTTCTTCTAGGAGCTGCGTTGGGATATTCCCGAGTGAATGGGACCATAGGCTGTACAGAGAAATATCTGTTTCTAAAACCAAAACGGAGCTATCTAACTGAATGGTTGTCAATGTGTGCATTCAACTGACAGAGTTAAACTCACGTGTGGATTCAGCGGTTTGCAAACCGTTTCTGTGCAGAATCCCAAAACCGGTATTTCCAGCCCAATGCCGGCATACGTACTAAACAGCAGGAAACTTCGTCTAAAACTCAGGAGAAACGTTTCCTTGAAACTGCTCTGCTGTGCGTTCGTTCACCTAAGAGAGTTGAATCTATGTTGAGTTTCAGCGAGTCAGAAACACGTTTCTTCTAGGAGCTGCGTTGGGATATTCCCGAGAGAATGGGACCATAGGCTGTACAGAGAAATATCTGCTCCTACAACCAAAAGGGTGCTATCTAACTGAATGGTTGTCAATGTGTGCATTCAACTGACAGAGTTAAACTCACGTTTGTATTCAGCGGTTTACAAACCCTTTCTGTGCAGAATCCCAAAACCGGTATTTCCAGCCCAATGCCGGCATCCGTACTAAACAGCAGGAAACTGCGTCTAAAACTCAGGAGAAACGTTTCCTTGAAACTGCTCTGCTGTGCGTTCGTTCACCTAAGAGAGTTGAATCTATGTTGAGATTCAGCGAGTCAGAAAGAAGTTTCTTCTAGGAGCTGCGTTGGGATATTCCCGAGTGAATGGGACCATAGGCTGTACAGAGAAATATCTGCTTCTAAAACCAAAACGGAGCTATCTAACTGAATGGTTGTCAATGTGTGCATTCAACTGACAGAGTTAAACTCACGTGTGGATTCAGCGGTTTGCAAACCATTTCTGTGCAGAATCCCAAATCCGGTATGTCCAGGCCAATGCCGGCATCCGTACTAAACAGTAGGAAACTTCGTCTAAAACTCAGGAGAAACGTTTCCTTGAAACTGCTCTGCTGTGCGTTCGTTCACCTAAGATAGTTGAATCTATGTTGAAATTCAGCGAGTCAGAAACTCGTTTCTTCTAGGAGCTGCGTTGGGATATTCCCGAGTGAATGGGACCATAGGCTGTACAGAGAAATATCTGCTTCTAAAACCAAAACGGAACTATCTAACTGGATGGTTGTCAATGTGTGCATTCAACTGACAGAGTTAAACTCACGTGTGGATTCAGCGGTTTGCAAACCCTTTCTGTGCAGAATCCCAAAACCGGTATGTCCAGCCCAATGCCGGCATCCGTACTAAACAGCAGGAAACTTCGTCTAAAACTCAGGAGAAACGTTTCCTTGAAACTGCTCTGCTGTGCGTTCGTTCACCTAAGAGAGTTGAATCTATGTTGAGATTCAGCGAGTCAGAAACACGTGTCTTCTAGGAGCTGCGTTGGGATATTCCCGAGTGAATGGGACCATAGGCTGTACAGAGAAATATCTGCTTCTAATACCAAAACGGAGCTATCTAACTGAATGGTTGTCAATGTGTTCATTCAACTGACAGAGTTAAACTCACGTGTTGATTCAGTGGTTTGCAAACCCTTTCTGTGCAGAATCCCAAAACCGGTATTTCCAGCCCAATGCCGGCATACGTACTAAACAGCAGGAAACTTCGTCTAAAACTCAGGAGAAAAGTTTCCTTGAAACTGCTCTGCTGTGCGTTCGTTCACCTAAGAGAGTTGAATCTATGTTGAGATTCAGCGAGTCAGAAACACGTTTCTTCTAGGAGCTGCGTTGGGATATTCCCGAGTGAATGGGACCATAGGCTGTACAGAGAAATATCTGCTTCTAAAACCAAAAGTGTGCTAGCAAACTGAATGGTTCTCAATGTGTGCATTCAACTGACAGAGTTAAACTCACGTGTGGTTTCAGCGGTTTGCAAACCCTTTCTGTGCAGAATCCCAAAACCGGTATTTCCAGCCCAATGCCGGCATACGTAGTAAACAGCAGGAAACTTCGTCTAAAACTCAGGAGAAAAGTTTCCTTGAAACTGCTCTCCTGCGCGTTCC
Organism: Aotus nancymaae; assembly: GCF_030222135.1. Taxonomy (NCBI): domain Eukaryota; kingdom Metazoa; phylum Chordata; class Mammalia; order Primates; family Aotidae; genus Aotus; species Aotus nancymaae. The sequence goes on along the minus strand of NW_026988459.1, from coordinate 1,745,040 downwards.
TTCACCTAAGAGAGTTGAATCTATGTTGAGATTCAGCGATTCAGAAACTCGTTTCTTCTAGGAGCTGCGTTGGAATATTCCCGAGTGAATGGGACCATAGGCTGTACAGAGAAATATCTGCTTCTAAAACCAAAACGGAGCTATCTAACTGAATGGTTGTCAATGTGTGCATTCAACTGACAGAGTTAAACTCACGTGTGGATTCAGCGGTTTGCAAACCGTTTCTGTGCAGAATCCCAAAACCGGTATTTCCAGCCCAATGCCGGCATACGTACTAAACAGCAGGAAACTTCGTCTAAAACTCAGGAGAAACGTTTCCTTGAAACTGCTCTGCTGTGCGTTCGTTCACCTAAGAGAGTTGAATCTATGTTGAGTTTCAGCGAGTCAGAAACACGTTTCTTCTAGGAGCTGCGTTGGGATATTCCCGAGAGAATGGGACCATAGGCTGTACAGAGAAATATCTGCTCCTACAACCAAAAGGGTGCTATCTAACTGAATGGTTGTCAATGTGTGCATTCAACTGACAGAGTTAAACTCACGTTTGGATTCAGCGGTTTACAAACCCTTTCTGTGCAGAATCCCAAAACCGGTATTTCCAGCCCAATGCCGGCATCCGTACTAAACAGCAGGAAACTGCGTCTAAAACTCAGGAGAAACGTTTCCTTGAAACTGCTCTGCTGTGCGTTCGTTCACCTAAGAGAGTTGAATCTATGTTGAGATTCAGCGAGTCAGAAAGAAGTTTCTTCTAGGAGCTGCGTTGGGATATTCCCGAGTGAATGGGACCATAGGCTGTACAGAGAAATATCTGCTTCTAAAACCAAAACGGAGCTATGTAACCGAGTGGTTGTCAATGTGTGCATTCAACTGACAGAGTTAAACTCACGTGTGGTTTCAGCGGTTTGCAAACCCTTTCTGTGCAGAATCCCAAAACCGGTATTTCCAGCCCTAAGCCGGCATACGTACTATACAGCAGGAATCTTCGTCGAAAACTCAGGAGAAAAGATTCCTTGAAAATGCTCTGCTGTGCGTTCGTTCACCTAAGAGAGTTGAATCTATGTTGAGATTCAGCGAGTCAGAAACACGTTTCTTCTCGGAGCTGCGTTGGGATATTCCCGAGTGAATGAGACCATAGGCTGTACAGAGAAATATCTGCTTCTAAAACCAAAAGGGTGCTATCAAACTGAATTTTTGTCAATGTGTGCTTTCAACTGACAGAGATAAACTCACGTGTGGATTGAGCGGTTTGCAAACCATTTCTGTGCATAATCCCAAAACCGGTATGTCCAGCCCAGTGCCGGCATCCATACTAAACAGCAGGAAACTTCGTCTAAAACTCAGAAGAAACGTTTCCTTGAAACTGCTCTGCTGTGCGTTCGTTCACCTAAGAGAGATGAATCTATGTTGAGATTCAGCGAGTCAGAAACACGTTTCTTCTAGGAGCTGCGTTGGGATATTCCCGAGTGAATGGGACCATAGGCTGTACAGAGAAATATCTGCTTCTAAAACCAAAACCGAGCTGTCTAACTGAATGGTTGTCAATGTGTGCATTCAACAGACAGAGCTAAACTCACGTGTGGATTCAGCGGTTTGCAAACCCTTTCTGTGCAGAATCCCAAAACCGGTATTTCCAGCCCAATGCCGGCATCCGTACTAAGCAGCAGGAAACTTCGTCTAAAACTCAGGAGAAAAGTTTTCTTGAAACTGCTCTGCTGTGCGTTCGTTCACCTAAGAGAGTTGAATCTATGTTGAGATTCAGCGAGTCAGAAACACGTTTCTTCTAGGAGCTGCGCTGGTATATTCCCGAGTGAATGGGACCATAGGCTGTACAGAGAAACATCTGCTCCTACAACCAAAAGGGTGGTATCTAACTGAATGGTTGTCAATGTGTGCATTCAACTGACAGAGTTAAACTCACGTGTGGATTCAGCGGTTTGCAAACCCTTTCTGTGCAGAATCCCAAAACCGGTATTTCCAGCCCAATGCCGGCATACGTAGTAAACAGCAGGAAACTTCGTCTAAAACTCAGGAGAAAAGTTTCCTTGAAACTGCTCTGCTGTGCGTTCGTTCACCTAAGAGAGTTGAATCTATGTAGAGATTCAGCGAGTCAGAAACACGTTTCTTCTAGGAGCTGCGTTGGGATATTCCCGAGTGAATGGGACCATAGGCTGTACAGAGAAATATCTGCTTCTAAAACCAAAAGTGTGCTATCAAACTGAATGGTTGTCAATGTGTGCATTCAACTGACAGAGTTAAACTCACGTGTGGTTTCAGCGGTTTGCAAACCCTTTCTGTGCAGAATCCCAAAACCGGTATTTCCAGCCCAATGCCGGCATACGTACTAAACAGCAGGAAACTTCGTCTAAAACTCAGGAGAAACGTTTCCTTGAAACTGCTCTGCTGTGCGTTCGTTCACCTAAGAGAGTTGAATCTATGTTCAGATTCAGCGAGTCAGAAACACGTTTCTTCTAGGAGCTGCGTTGGGATATTCCCGAGTGAATGGGACAATAGGCTGTACAGAGAAATATCTGCTTCTAAAACCAAAAGTGTGCTATCAAACTGATTGGTTGTCAATGTGTGCATTCAACTGACAGAGTTAAACTCACGTGTGGATTCAGCGGTTTGCAAACCCTTTCTGTGCAGAATCCCAAAACCGGTATTTCCAGCCCAATGCCGGCATACGTAGTAAACAGCAGGAAACTTCGTCTAAAACTCAGGAGAAAAGTTTCCTTGAAACTGCTCTGCTGTGCGTTCGTTCACCTAAGAGAGTTGAATCTATGTTGAGATTCAGCGAGTCAGAAACACGTTTCTTCTAGGAGCTGCGTTGGGATATTCCCGAGGGAATGGGACCATAGGCTGTACAGAGAAATATCTGCTTCTAAAACCAAAAGTGTGCTAGCAAACTGAATGGTTCTCAATGTGTGCATTCAACTGACAGAGTTAAACTCACGTGTGGTTTCAGCGGTTTGCAAACCCTTTCTGTGCAGAATGCCAAAACCGGTATTTCCAGCCCAATGCCGGCATACGTAGTAAACAGCAGGAAACTTCGTCTAAAACTCAGGAGAAAAGTTTCCTTGAAACTGCTCTGCTGCGCGCTCCTTCACCTAAGAGAGTTGAATCTATGTTGAGATTCAGCGAGTCAGAAACTCGTTTCTTCTAGGAGCTGCGTTGGGATATTCCCGAGTGAATGGGACCATAGGCTGTACAGAGAAATATCTGCTTCTAAAACCAAAACGGAGCTATCTAACTGGATGGTTGTCAATGTGTGCATTCAACTGACAGAGTTAAACTCACGTGTGGATTCAGCGGTTTGCAAACCATTTCTGTGCAGAATCCCAAAACCGATATGTCCAGCCCAATGCCGGCATCCGTACTAAACAGCAGGAAACTTCGTCTAAAACTCAGGAGAAACGTTTCCTTGAAACTGCTCTGCTGTGCGTTCGTTCACCTAAGAGAGTTGAATCTATGTTGAGATTCAGCGAGTCAGAAACACGTTTCTTCTAGGAGCTGCGTTGGGATATTCCCGAGTGAATGGGACCATAGGCTGTACAGAGAAATATCTGTTTCTAAAACCAAAACGGAGCTATCTAACTGAATGGTTGTCAATGTGTGCATTCAACTGACAGAGTTAAACTCACGTGTGGATTCAGCGGTTTGCAAACCGTTTCTGTGCAGAATCCCAAAACCGGTATTTCCAGCCCAATGCCGGCATACGTACTAAACAGCAGGAAACTTCGTCTAAAACTCAGGAGAAACGTTTCCTTGAAACTGCTCTGCTGTGCGTTCGTTCACCTAAGAGAGTTGAATCTATGTTGAGTTTCAGCGAGTCAGAAACACGTTTCTTCTAGGAGCTGCGTTGGGATATTCCCGAGAGAATGGGACCATAGGCTGTACAGAGAAATATCTGCTCCTACAACCAAAAGGGTGCTATCTAACTGAATGGTTGTCAATGTGTGCATTCAACTGACAGAGTTAAACTCACGTTTGGATTCAGCGGTTTACAAACCCTTTCTGTGCAGAATCCCAAAACCGGTATTTCCAGCCCAATGCCGGCATCCGTACTAAACAGCAGGAAACTGCGTCTAAAACTCAGGAGAAACGTTTCCTTGAAACTGCTCTGCTGTGCGTTCGTTCACCTAAGAGAGTTGAATCTATGTTGAGATTCAGCGAGTCAGAAAGAAGTTTCTTCTAGGAGCTGCGTTGGGATATTCCCGAGTGAATGGGACCATAGGCTGTACAGAGAAATATCTGCTTCTAAAACCAAAACGGAGCTATCTAACTGAATGGTTGTCAATGTGTGCATTCAACTGACAGAGTTAAACTCACGTGTGGATTCAGCGGTTTGCAAACCATTTCTGTGCAGAATCCCAAATCCGGTATGTCCAGGCCAATGCCGGCATCCGTACTAAACAGTAGGAAACTTCGTCTAAAACTCAGGAGAAACGTTTCCTTGAAACTGCTCTGCTGTGCGTTCGTTCACCTAAGATAGTTGAATCTATGTTGAAATTCAGCGAGTCAGAAACTCGTTTCTTCTAGGAGCTGCGTTGGGATATTCCCGAGTGAATGGGACCATAGGCTGTACAGAGAAATATCTGCTTCTAAAACCAAAACGGAACTATCTAACTGGATGGTTGTCAATGTGTGCATTCAACTGACAGAGTTAAACTCACGTGTGGATTCAGCGGTTTGCAAACCCTTTCTGTGCAGAATCCCAAAACCGGTATGTCCAGCCCAATGCCGGCATCCGTACTAAACAGCAGGAAACTTCGTCTAAAACTCAGGAGAAACGTTTCCTTGAAACTGCTCTGCTGTGCGTTCGTTCACCTAAGAGAGTTGAATCTATGTTGAGATTCAGCGAGTCAGAAACACGTGTCTTCTAGGAGCTGCGTTGGGATATTCCCGAGTGAATGGGACCATAGGCTGTACAGAGAAATATCTGCTTCTAATACCAAAACGGAGCTATCTAACTGAATGGTTGTCAATGTGTTCATTCAACTGACAGAGTTAAACTCACGTGTTGATTCAGTGGTTTGCAAACCCTTTCTGTGCAGAATCCCAAAACCGGTATTTCCAGCCCAATGCCGGCATACGTACTAAACAGCAGGAAACTTCGTCTAAAACTCAGGAGAAAAGTTTCCTTGAAACTGCTCTGCTGTGCGTTCGTTCACCTAAGAGAGTTGAATCTATGTTGAGATTCAGCGAGTCAGAAACACGTTTCTTCTAGGAGCTGCGTTGGGATATTCCCGAGTGAATGGGACCATAGGCTGTACAGAGAAATATCTGCTTCTAAAACCAAAAGTGTGCTAGCAAACTGAATGGTTCTCAATGTGTGCATTCAACTGACAGAGTTAAACTCACGTGTGGTTTCAGCGGTTTGCAAACCCTTTCTGTGCAGAATCCCAAAACCGGTATTTCCAGCCCAATGCCGGCATACGTAGTAAACAGCAGGAAACTTCGTCTAAAACTCAGGAGAAAAGTTTCCTTGAAACTGCTCTCCTGCGCGTTCCTTCACCTAAGAGAGTTGAATCTATGTTGAGATTCAGCGATTCAGAAACTCGTTTCTTCTAGGAGCTGCGTTGGAATATTCCCGAGTGAATGGGACCATAGGCTGTACAGAGAAATATCTGCTTCTAAAACCAAAACGGAGCTATCTAACTGAATGGTTGTCAATGTGTGCATTCAACTGACAGAGTTAAACTCACGTGTGGATTCAGCGGTTTGCAAACCGTTTCTGTGCAGAATCCCAAAACCGGTATTTCCAGCCCAATGCCGGCATACGTACTAAACAGCAGGAAACTTCGTCTAAAACTCAGGAGAAACGTTTCCTTGAAACTGCTCTGCTGTGCGTTCGTTCACCTAAGAGAGTTGAATCTATGTTGAGTTTCAGCGAGTCAGAAACACGTTTCTTCTAGGAGCTGCGTTGGGATATTCCCGAGAGAATGGGACCATAGGCTGTACAGAGAAATATCTGCTCCTACAACCAAAAGGGTGCTATCTAACTGAATGGTTGTCAATGTGTGCATTCAACTGACAGAGTTAAACTCACGTTTGGATTCAGCGGTTTACAAACCCTTTCTGTGCAGAATCCCAAAACCGGTATTTCCAGCCCAATGCCGGCATCCGTACTAAACAGCAGGAAACTGCGTCTAAAACTCAGGAGAAACGTTTCCTTGAAACTGCTCTGCTGTGCGTTCGTTCACCTAAGAGAGTTGAATCTATGTTGAGATTCAGCGAGTCAGAAAGAAGTTTCTTCTATGAGCTGCGTTGGGATATTCCCGAGTGAATGGGACCATAGGCTGTACAGAGAAATATCTGCTTCTAAAACCAAAACGGAGCTATGTAACCGAGTGGTTGTCAATGTGTGCATTCAACTGACAGAGTTAAACTCACGTGTGGTTTCAGCGGTTTGCAAACCCTTTCTGTGCAGAATCCCAAAACCGGTATTTCCAGCCCTAAGCCGGCATACGTACTATACAGCAGGAATCTTCGTCGAAAACTCAGGAGAAAAGATTCCTTGAAAATGCTCTGCTGTGCGTTCGTTCACCTAAGAGAGTTGAATCTATGTTGAGATTCAGCGAGTCAGAAACACGTTTCTTCTCGGAGCTGCGTTGGGATATTCCCGAGTGAATGAGACCATAGGCTGTACAGAGAAATATCTGCTTCTAAAACCAAAAGGGTGCTATCAAACTGAATTTTTGTCAATGTGTGCTTTCAACTGACAGAGATAAACTCACGTGTGGATTGAGCGGTTTGCAAACCATTTCTGTGCATAATCCCAAAACCGGTATGTCCAGCCCAGTGCCGGCATCCATACTAAACAGCAGGAAACTTCGTCTAAAACTCAGGAGAAACGTTTCCTTGAAACTGCTCTGCTGTGCGTTCGTTCACCTAAGAGAGTTGAATCTATGTTGAGATTCAGCGAGTCAGAAACACGTGTCTTCTAGGAGCTGCGTTGGGATATTCCCGAGTGAATGGGACCATAGGCTGTACAGAGAAATATCTGCTTCTAATACCAAAACGGAGCTATCTAACTGAATGGTTGTCAATGTGTGCATTCAACTGACAGAGTTAAACTCACGTGTTGATTCAGTGGTTTGCAAACCCTTTCTGTGTAGAATCCCAAAACCGGTATTTCCAGCCCAATGCCGGCATACGTACTAAACAGAAGGAAACTTCGTCTAAAACTCAGGAGAAAAGTTTCCTTGAAACTGCTCTGCTGTGCGTTCGTTCACCTAAGAGAGTTGAATCTATGTTGAGATTCAGCGAGTCAGAAACACGTTTCTTCTAGGAGCTGCGTTGGGATATTCCCGAGTGAATGGGACCATAGGCTGTACAGAGAAATATCTGCTTCTAAAACCAAAAGTGTGCTAGCAAACTGAATGGTTCTCAATGTGTGCATTCAACTGACAGAGTTAAACTCACGTGTGGTTTCAGCGGTTTGCAAACCCTTTCTGTGCAGAATCCCAAAACCGGTATTTCCAGCCCAATGCCGGCATACGTAGTAAACAGCAGGAAACTTCGTCTAAAACTCAGGAGAAAAGTTTCCTTGAAACTGCTCTCCTGCGCGTTCCTTCACCTAAGAGAGGTGAATCTATGTTGAGATTCAGCGAGTCAGAAACTCGTTTCTTCTAGGAGCTGCGTTGGGATATTCCCGAGTGAATGGGACCATAGGCTATACAGAGAAATATCTGCTTCTAAAACCAAAACGGAGCTATCTAACTGGATGGTTGTCAATGTGTGCATTCAACTGAGAGAGTTAAACTCACGTGTGGATTCAGCGGTTTGCAAACCCTTTCTGTGCAGAATCCCAAAACCGATATGTCCAGCCCAATGCCGGCATCCGTACTAAACAGCAGGAAACTTCGTCTAAAACTCAGGAGAAACGTTTCCTTGAAACTGCTCTGCTGTGCGTTCGTTCACCTAAGAGAGTTGAATCTATGTTGAGATTCAGCGAGTCAGAAACACGTTTCTTCTAGGAGCTGCGTTGGGATATTCCCGAGTGAATGGGACCATAGGCTGTACAGAGAAATATCTGCTTCTAAAACCAAAACGGAGCTATCTAACTGAATGGTTGTCAATGTGTGCATTCAACTGACAGAGTTAAACTCACGTGTGGTTTCAGCGGTTTGCAAACCCTTTCTGTGCAGAATCCCAAAACCGGTATTTCCAGCCCTAAGCCGGCATACGTACTATACAGCAGGAATCTTCGTCGAAAACTCAGGAGAAAAGATTCCTTGAAAATGCTCTGCTGTGCGTTCGTTCACCTAAGAGAGTTGAATCTATGTTGAGATTCAGCGAGTCAGAAACACGTTTCTTCTCGGAGCTGCGTTGGGATATTCCCGAGTGAATGAGACCATAGGCTGTACAGAGAAATGTCTGCTTCTAAAACCAAAAGGGTGCTATCAAACTGAATTTTTGTCAATGTGTGCTTTCAACTGACAGAGATAAACTCACGTGTGGATTGAGCGGTTTGCAAACCATTTCTGTGCATAATCCCAAAACCGGTATGTCCAGCCCAGTGCCGGCATCCATACTAAACAGCAGGAAACTTCGTCTAAAACTCAGGAGAAACGTTTCCTTGAAACTGCTCTGCTGTGCGTTCGTTCACCTAAGAGAGTTGAATCTATGTTGAGATTCAGCGAGTCAGAAACACGTGTCTTCTAGGAGCTGCGTTGGGATATTCCCGAGTGAATGGGACCATAGGCTGTACAGAGAAATATCTGCTTCTAATACCAAAACGGAGCTATCTAACTGAATGGTTGTCAATGTGTGCATTCAACTGACAGAGTTAAACTCACGTGTTGATTCAGTGGTTTGCAAACCCTTTCTGTGTAGAATCCCAAAACCGGTATTTCCAGCCCAATGCCGGCATACGTACTAAACAGAAGGAAACTTCGTCTAAAACTCAGGAGAAAAGTTTCCTTGAAACTGCTCTGCTGTGCGTTCGTTCACCTAAGAGAGTTGAATCTATGTTGAGATTCAGCGAGTCAGAAACACGTTTCTTCTAGGAGCTGCGTTGGGATATTCCCGAGTGAATGGGACCATAGGCTGTACAGAGAAATATCTGCTTCTAAAACCAAAAGTGTGCTAGCAAACTGAATGGTTCTCAATGTGTGCATTCAACTGACAGAGTTAAACTCACGTGTGGTTTCAGCGGTTTGCAAACCCTTTCTGTGCAGAATCCCAAAACCGGTATTTCCAGCCCAATGCCGGCATACGTAGTAAACAGCAGGAAACTTCGTCTAAAACTCAGGAGAAAAGTTTCCTTGAAACTGCTCTCCTGCGCGTTCCTTCACCTAAGAGAGGTGAATCTATGTTGAGATTCAGCGAGTCAGAAACTCGTTTCTTCTAGGAGCTGCGTTGGGATATTCCCGAGTGAATGGGACCATAGGCTATACAGAGAAATATCTGCTTCTAAAACCAAAACGGAGCTATCTAACTGGATGGTTGTCAATGTGTGCATTCAACTGAGAGAGTTAAACTCACGTGTGGATTCAGCGGTTTGCAAACCCTTTCTGTGCAGAATCCCAAAACCGATATGTCCAGCCCAATGCCGGCATCCGTACTAAACAGCAGGAAACTTCGTCTAAAACTCAGGAGAAACGTTTCCTTGAAACTGCTCTGCTGTGCGTTCGTTCACCTAAGAGAGTTGAATCTATGTTGAGATTCAGCGAGTCAGAAACACGTTTCTTCTAGGAGCTGCGTTGGGATATTCCCGAGTGAATGGGACCATAGGCTGTACAGAGAAATATCTGCTTCTAAAACCAAAACGGAGCTATCTAACTGAATGGTTGTCAATGTGTGCATTCAACTGACAGAGTTAAACTCACGTGTGGATTCAGCGGTTTGCAAACCATTTCTGTGCAGAATCCCAAAACCGGTATGTCCAGGCCAATGCCGGCATCCGTACTAAACAGTAGGAAACTTCGTCTAAAACTCAGGAGAAACGTTTCCTTGAAACTGCTCTGCTGTGCGTTCGTTCACCTAAGAGAGTTGAATCTATGTTGAGATTCAGCGAGTCAGAAACACGTGTCTTCTAGGAGCTGCGTTGGGATATTCCCGAGTGAATGGGACCATAGGCTGTACAGAGAAATATCTGCTTCTAATACCAAAACGGAGCTATCTAACTGAATGGTTGTCAATGTGTGCATTCAACTGACAGAGTTAAACTCACGTGTGGATTCAGTGGTTTGCAAACAATTTCTGTGCAGAATCCCAAAACCGGTATTTCCAGCCCAATGCCGGCATACGTACTAAACAGCAGGAAACTTCGTCTAAAACTCAGGAGAAAAGTTTCCTTGAAACTGCTCTGCTGTGCGTTCGTTCACCTAAGAGAGTTGAATCTATGTTGAGATTCAGCGAGTCAGAAACACGTTTCTTCTAGGAGCTGCGTTGGGATATTCCCGAGTGAATGGGACCATAGGCTGTACAGAGAAATATCTTCCTCTAAAACCAAAAGGGTGCAATCAAACTGAATGGTTCTCAATGTGTGCATTCAACTGACAGAGTTAAACTCACGTGTGGATTCAGCGGTTTGCAAACCCTTTCTGTGCAGAATCCCAAAACCGGTATTTCCAGCCCAATGCCGGCATACGTAGTAAACAGCAGGAAACTTCGTCTAAAACTCAGGAGAAAAGTTTCCTTGAAACTGCTCTGCTGTGCGTTCGTTCACCTAAGAGAGTTGAATCTATGTTGAGATTCAGCGAGTCAGAAACTCGTTTCTTCTAGGAGCGGCGTTGGGAGATTCCTGAGTGAATGGGACCATAGGCTGTACAGAGAAATATCTGCTTCTAATACCAAAACGGAGCTATCTAACTGAATGGTTGTCAATGTGTGCATTCAACTGACAGAGTTAAACTCACGTGTGGATTCAGCGGTTTGCAAACCGTTTCTGTGCAGAATCCCAAAACCGGTATTTCCAGCCCAATGCCGGCATACGTACTAAACAGCAGGAAACTTCGTCTAAAACTCAGGAGAAACGTTTCCTTGAAGCTGCTCTGCTGTGCGTTCGTTCACCTAAGAGAGTTGAATCTATGTTGAGTTTCAGCGAGTCAGAAACACGTTTCTTCTAGGAGCTGCGTTGGGATATTCCCGAGAGAATGGGACCATAGGCTGTACAGAGAAATATCTGCTCCTACAACCAAAAGGGTGCTATCTAACTGAATGGTTGTCAATGTGTGCATTCAACTGACAGAGTTAAACTCACGTTTGGATTCAGCGGTTTACAAACCCTTTCTGTGCAGAATCCCAAAACCGGTATTTCCAGCCCAATGCCGGCATCCGTACTAAACAGCAGGAAACTGCGTCTAAAACTCAGGAGAAACGTTTCCTTGAAACTGCTCTGCTGTGCGTTCGTTCACCTAAGAGAGTTGAATCTATGTTGAGATTCAGCGAGTCAGAAAGAAGTTTCTTCTAGGAGCTGCGTTGGGATATTCCCGAGTGAATGGGACCATAGGCTGTACAGAGAAATATCTGCTTCTAAAACCAAAACGGAGCTATGTAACTGAGTGGTTGTCAATGTGTGCATTCAACTGACAGAGTTAAACTCACGTGTGGTTTCAGCGGTTTGCAAATCCTTTCTGTGCAGAATCCCAAAACCGGTATTTCCAGCCCTAAGCCGGCATACGTACTATACAGCAGAAATCTTCGTCGAAAACTCAGGAGAAAAGATTCCTTGAAAATGCTCTGCTGTGCGTTCGTTCACCTAAGAGAGTTGAATCTATGTTGAGATTCAGCGAGTCAGAAACACGTTTCTTCTCGGAGCTGCGTTGGGATATTCCCGAGTGAATGAGACCATAGGCTGTACAGAGAAATATCTGCTTCTAAAACCAAAAGGGTGCTATCAAACTGAATTTTTGTCAATGTGTGCTTTCAACTGACAGAGATAAACTCACGTGTGGATTGAGCGGTTTGCAAACCATTTCTGTGCATAATCCCAAAACCGGTATGTCCAGCCCAGTGCCGGCATCCATACTAAACAGCAGGAAACTTCGTCTAAAACTCAGAAGAAACGTTTCCTTGAAACTGCTCTGCTGTGCGTTCGTTCACCTAAGAGAGATGAATCTATGTTGAGATTCAGCGAGTCAGAAACACGTTTCTTCTAGGAGCTGCGTTGGGATATTCCCGAGTGAATGGGACCATAGGCTGTACAGAGAAATATCTGCTTCTAAAACCAAAACGGAGCTGTCTAACTGAATGGTTGTCAATGTGTGCATTCAACTGACAGAGCTAAACTCACGTGTGGATTCAGCGGTTTGCAAACCCTTTCTGTGCAGAATCCCAAAACCGGTATTTCCAACCCAATGCCGGCATACGTACTAAGCAGCAGGAAACTTCGTATAAAACTCAGGAGAAAAGTTTTCTTGAAACTGCTCTGCTGTGCGTTCGTTCACCTAAGAGAGTTGAATCTATGTTGAGATTCAGCGAGTCAGAAACACGTTTCTTCTAGGAGCTGCGCTGGGATATTCCCGAGTGAATGGGACCATAGGCTGTACAGAGAAACATCTGCTCCTACAACCAAAAGGGTGGTATCTAACTGAATGGTTGTCAATGTGTGCATTCAACTGACAGAGTTAAACTCACGTGTGGATTCAGCGGTTTGCAAACCCTTTCTGTGCAGAATCCCAAAACCGGTATTTCCAGCCCAATGCCGGCATACGTAGTAAACAGCAGGAAACTTCGTCTAAAACTCAGGAGAAAAGTTTCCTTGAAACTGCTCTGCTGTGCGTTCGTTCACCTAAGAGAGTTGAATCTATGTAGAGATTCAGCGAGTCAGAAACACGTTTCTTCTAGGAGCTGCGTTGGGATATTCCCGAGTGAATGGGACCATAGGCTGTACAGAGAAATATCTGCTTCTAAAACCAAAAGTGTGCTATCAAACTGAATGGTTGTCAATGTGTGCATTCAACTGACAGAGTTAAACTCACGTGTGGTTTCAGCGGTTTGCAAACCCTTTCTGTGCAGAATCCCAAAACCGGTATTTCCAGCCCAATGCCGGCATACGTACTAAACAGCAGGAAACTTCGTCTAAAACTCAGGAGAAACGTTTCCTTGAAACTGCTCTGCTGTGCGTTCGTTCACCTAAGAGAGTTGAATCTATGTTCAGATTCAGCGAGTCAGAAACACGTTTCTTCTAGGAGCTGCGTTGGGATATTCCCGAGTGAATTGGACAATAGGCTGTACAGAGAAATATCTGCTTCTAAAACCAAAAGTGTGCTATCAAACTGATTGGTTGTCAATGTGTGCATTCAACTGACAGAGTTAAACTCACGTGTGGATTCAGCGGTTTGCAAACCCTTTCTGTGCAGAATCCCAAAACCGGTATTTCCAGCCCAATGCCGGCATACGTAGTAAACAGCAGGAAACTTCGTCTAAAACTCAGGAGAAAAGTTTCCTTGAAACTGCTCTGCTGTGCGTTTGTTCACCTAAGAGAGTTGAATCTATGTTGAGATTCAGCGAGTCAGAAACACGTTTCTTCTAGGAGCTGCGTTGGGATATTCCCGAGTGAATGGGACCATAGGATGTACAGAGAAATATCTGCTTCTAAAACCAAAAGTGTGCTAGCAAACTGAATGGTTCTCAATGTGTGCATTCAACTGACAGAGTTAAACTCACGTGTGGTTTCAGCGGTTTGCAAACCCTTTCTGTGCAGAATCCCAAAACCGGTATTTCCAGCCCAATGCCGGCATACGTAGTAAACAGCAGGAAACGTCGTCTAAAACTCAGGAGAAAAGTTTCCTTGAAACTGCTCTGCTGCGCGCTCCTTCACCTAAGAGAGTTGAATCTATGTTGAGATTCAGCGAGTCAGAAACTCGTTTCTTCTAGGAGCTGTGTTGGGATATTCCCGAGTGAATGGGACCATAGGCTGTACAGAGAAATATCTGCTTCTAAAACCAAAACGGAGCTATCTAACTGGATGGTTGTCAATGTGTGCATTCAACTGAGAGAGTTAAACTCACGGGTGGATTCAGCGGTTTGCAAACCATTTCTGTGCAGAATCCCAAAACCGATATGTCCAGCCCAATGCCAGCATCCGTACTAAACAGCAGGAAACTTCGTCTAAAACTCAGGAGAAACGTTTCCTTGAAACTGCTCTGCTGTGCGTTCGTTCACCTAAGAGAGTTGAATCTATGTTGAGATTCAGCGAGTCAGAAACACGTTTCTTCTAGGAGCTGCGTTGGGATATTCCCGAGTGAATGGGACCATAGGCTGTACAGAGAAATATCTGCTTCTGAAACCAAAACGGAGCTATCTAACTGAATGGTTGTCAATGTGTGCATTCAACTGACAGAGTTAAACTCACGTGTGGATTCAGCGGTTTGCAAACCATTTCTGTGCAGAATCCCAAATCCGGTATGTCCAGGCCAATGCCGGCATCCGTACTAAACAGTAGGAAACTTCGTCTAAAATTCAGGAGAAACGTTTCCTTGATACTGCTCTGCTGTGCGTTCGTTCACCTAAGAGAGTTGAATCTATGTTGAAATTCAGCGAGTCAGAAACTCGTTTCTTCTAGGAGCTGCGTTGGGATATTCCCGAGTGAATGGGACCATAGGCTGTACAGAGAAGCATCTGCTCCTACAACCAAAAGGGTTTTATCTAACTGAATGGTTGTCAATGTGTGCATTCAACTGACAGAGTTAAACTCACGTTTGGATTCAGCGGTTTACAAACCCTTTCTGTGCAGAATATCAAAACCGGTAATTCCAGCTCAATGCCGGCATACGTACTAAGCAGCAGGAAACTTCGTCTAAAACTCAGGAGAAACGTTTCCTTGAAACTGCTCTGCTGTGCGTTCGTTCACCTAAGAGAGTTGAATCTATGTTGAGATTCAGCGAGTCAGAAACTCGTTTCTTCTAGGAGCGGCGTTGGGAGATTCCTGAGTGAATGGGACCATAGGCTGTACAGAGAAATATCTGCTTCTAAAACCAAAACGGAGCTATCTAACTGAATGGTTGTCAATGTGTGCATTCAACTGACAGAGTTAAACTCACTTGTGGATTCAGCGGTTTGCAAACCGTTTCTGTGCAGAATCCCAAAACCGGTATATCCAGCCCAATGCCGGCATACGTACTAAACAGCAGGAAACTTCGTCTAAAACTCAGGAGAAACGTTTCCTTGAAACTGCTCTGCTGTGCGTTCGTTCACCTAAGAGAGTTGAATCTATGTTGAGTTTCAGCGAGTCAGAAACACGTTTCTTCTAGGAGCTGCGTTGGGATATTCCCGAGAGAATGGGACCATAGGCTGTACAGAGAAATATCTGCTCCTACAACCAAAAGGTTGCTATCTAACTGAATGGTTGTCAATGTGTGCTTTCAACTGACAGAGTTAAACTCACGTTTGGATTCAGCGGTTTACAAACCCTTTCTGTGCAGAATCCCAAAACCGGTTTTTCCAGCCCAATGCCGGCATCCGTACTAAAGAGCAGGAAACTGCGTCTAAAACTCAGGAGAAACGTTTCCTTGAAACTGCTCTGCTGTGCGTTCGTTCACCTAAGAGAGTTGAATCTATGTTGAGATTCAGCGAGTCAGAAAGAAGTTTCTTCTAGGAGCTGCGTTGGGATATTCCCGAGTGAATGGGACCATAGGCTGTACAGAGAAATATCTGCTTCTAAAACCAAAACGGAGCTATGTAACTGAGTGGTTGTCAATGTGTGCATTCAACTGACAGAGTTAAACTCACGTGTGGATTCAGCGGTTTGCAAACCGTTTCTGTGCAGAATCCCAAAACCGGTATTTCCAGCCCTAAGCCGGCATACGTACTATACAGCAGGAATCTTCGTCGAAAACTCAGGAGAAAAGATTTCTTGAAAATGCTCTGCTGTGCGTTCGTTCACCTAAGAGAGTTGAATCTATGTTGAGATTCAGCGAGTCAGAAACACGTTTCTTCTCGGAGCTGCGTTGGGATATTCCCGAGTGAATGAGACCATAGGCTGTACAGAGAAATATCTGCTTCTAAAACCAAAAGGGTGCTATCAAACTGAATTTTTGTCAATGTGTGCTTTCAACTGACAGAGATAAACTCACGTGTGGATTGAGCGGTTTGCAAACCATTTCTGTGCATAATCCCTAAACCGGTATGTCCAGCCCAGTGCCGGCATCCATACTAAACAGCAGGAAACTTCGTCTAAAACTCAGAAGAAACGTTTCCTTGAAACTGCTCTGCTGTGCGTTCGTTCACCTAAGAGAGATGAATCTATGTTGAGATTCAGCGAGTCAGAAACACGTTTCTTCTAGGAGCTGCGTTGGGATATTCCCGAGTGAATGGGACCATAGGCTGTACAGAGAAACATCTGCTCCTACAACCAAAAGGGTGGTATCTAACTGAATGGTTGTCAATGTGTGCATTCAACTGACAGAGTTAAACTCACGTTTGGATTCAGCGGTTTGCAAACCCTTTCTGTGCAGAATCCCAAAACCGGTATTTCCAGCCCAATGCCGGCATACGTACTAAGCAGCAGGAAACTTCGTCTAAAACTCAGGAGAAACGTTTCCTTGAAACTTCTCTGCTGTGCGTTCGTTCACTTAAGAGAGTTGAATCTATGTTGAGATTCAGCGTGTCAGAAACACGTTTCTTCTAGGAGCTGCATTGGGATATTCCCAAGTGAATGGGACCATAGGCTGTACACAGAAATATCTGCTTCTAAAACCAAAACGGATCTATCTAACTGAATGGTTGTCAATGTGTGCATTCAACTGAAAGAGTTAGACTCACGTGTGGATTCAGCCGTTTGCAAACCCTTTCTGTGCAGAATCCCAAAGCCGGTATATCCAGCCAATGCCGGCATACGTACTAAACAGCAGGAAACTTCGTCTAAAAGTCAGGAGAAAAGTTTCCTTGAAACTGCTCTGCTGTGCGTTCGTTCACCTAAGAGAGTTGAATCTATGTTGAGATTCAGCGAGTCAGAAACACGTTTCTTCTAGGAGCTGCGTTGGGATATTCCCGAGTGAATGGGACCATAGGCTGTACAGAGAAATATCTGCTCCTACAACCAAAAGGGTGGTATCTAACTGAATGGTTGTCAATGTGTGCATTCAACTGACACAGTTAAACTCACGTGTGGATTCAGCGGTTTGCAAACCCTTTCTGTGCAGAATCCCAAAACCGGTATGTCCAGCCCAATGCCGGCATCCGTACTAAACAGCAGGAAACTTCGTCTAAAACTCAGGAGAAACGTTTCCTTGAAACTGCTCTGCTGTGCGTTCGTTCACCTAAGAGAGTTGAATCTATGTTGAGATTCAGCGAGTCAGAAACACGTGTCTTCTAGGAGCTGCGTTGGGATATTCCCGAGTGAATGGGACCATAGGCTGTACAGAGAAATGTCTGCTTCTAATACCAAAACGGAGCTATCTAACTGAATGGTTGTCAATGTGTGCATTCAACTGACAGAGTTAAACTCACGTGTGGATTCAGTGGTTTGCAAACCCTTTCTGTGCAGAATCCCAAAACCGGTATTTCCAGCCCAATGCCGGCATACGTACTAAACAGCAGGAAACTTCGTCTAAAACTCAGGAGAAAAGTTTCCTTGAAACTGCTCTGCTGTGCGTTCGTTCACCTAAGAGAGTTGAATCTATGTTGAGATTCAGCGAGTCAGAAACACGTTTCTTCTAGGAGCTGCGTTGGGATATTCCCGAGTGAATGGGACCATAGGCTGTACAGAGAAATATCTGCCTCTAAAACCAAAAGGGTGCAATCAAACTGAATGGTTGTCAATGTTTGCATTCAACTGACAGAGTTAAACTCACGTGTGGATTCAGCGGTTTGCAAACCCTTTCTGTGCAGAATCCCAAAACCGGTATCTCCAGCCCAATGCCGGCATACGTACTAAACAGCAGGAAACTTCGTCTAAAACTCAGGAGAAAAGTTTCCTTGAAACTGCTCTGCTGTGCGTTCGTTCACCTAAGAGAGTTGAATCTATGTTGAGATTCAGCGAGTCAGAAACTCGTTTCTTCTAGGAGCGGCGTTGGGAGATTCCTGAGTGAATGGGACCATAGGCTGTACAGAGAAATATCTGCTTCTAAAACCAAAACGGAGCTATCTAACTGAATGGTTGTCAATGTGTGCATTCAACTGAGAGAGTTAAACTCACGTGTGGATTCAGCGGTTTGCAAACCGTTTCTGTGCAGAATCCCAAAACCGGTATTTCCAGCCCAATACCGGCATACGTACTAAACAGCAGGAAACTTCGTCTAAAACTCAGGAGAAAAGTTTCCTTGAAACTGCTCTGCTGTGCGTTCGTTCACCTAAGAGAGTTGAATCTATGTTGAGTTTCAGCGAGTCAGAAACACGTTTCTTCTAGGAGCTGCGTTGGGATATTCCCGAGAGAATGGGACCATAGGCTGTACAGAGAAATATCTGCTCCTACAACCAAAAGGGTGCTATCTAACTGAATGGTTGTCAATGTGTGCATTCAACTGACAGAGTTAAACTCACGTTTGGATTCAGCGGTTTACAAACCCTTTCTGTGCAGAATCCCAAAACCGGTATTTCCAGCCCAATGCCGGCATCCGTACTAAACAGCAGGAAACTGCGTCTAAAACTCAGGAGAAACGTTTCCTTGAAACTGCTCTGCTGTGCGTTCGTTCACCTAAGAGAGTTGAATCTATGTTGAGATTCAGCGAGTCAGAAAGAAGTTTCTTCTAGGAGCTGCGTTGGGATATTCCCGAGTGAATGGGACCATAGGCTGTACAGAGGAATATCTGCTTCTAAAACCAAAACGGAGCTATCTAACTGAATGGTTGTCAATGTGTGCATTCAACTGAAAGAGTTAAACTCACGTGTGGATTCAGCGGTTTGCAAACCCTTTCTGTGCAGAATCCCAAAGCCGGTATTTCCAGCCCAATGCCGGCCTACGTACTAAACAGCAGGAAACTTCGTCTAAAAGTCAGGAGAAACGTTTCCTTGAAACTGCTCTGCTGTGCGTTCGTTCACCTAAGAGAGTTGAATCTATGTTGAGATTCAGCGAGTCAGAAACACGTTTATTCTAGGAGCTGCGTTGGGATATTCCCGAGTGAATGGGACCATAGGCTGTACAGAGAAATATCTGCTCCTACAACCAAAAGGGTGGTATCTAACTGAATGGTTGTCAATGTGTGCATTCAACTGACAGAGTTAAACTCACGTGTGGATTCAGCGGTTTACAAACCCTTTCTGTGCAGAATCCCAAAACCGGTAATTCCAGCTCAATGCCGGCATACGTAATAACAGCAGGAAACTTCGTCTAAAACTCAGGAGAAACGTTTCCTTGAAACTGCTCTGCTGTGCGTTCGTTCACCTAAGAGAGTTGAATCTATGTTGAGATTCAGCGAGTCAGAAACACGTTTCTTCTAGGAGCTGCGTTGGGATATTCCCGAGTGAATGGGACCATAGGCTGTACAGAGAAATATCTGCTTCTAATACCAAAACGGAGCTATCTAACTGAATGGTTGTCAATGTGTGCATTCAACTGACAGAGTTAAACTCATGTGTGGATTCAGCGGTTTGCAAACCCTTTCTGTGCAGAATCCCAAAACCGGTATTTCCAGCCCAATGCCGGCATACGTAGTAAACAGCAGGAAACTTCGTCCAGAACTCAGGAGAAACGTTTCCTTGAAACTGCTCTGCTGTGCGTTCGTTCACCTAAGAGAGTTGAAACTATGTTGAGATTCAGCGAGTCAGAAACTCGTTTCTTCTAGGAGCTGCGTTGGGATATTCCCGAGTGAATGGGACCATAGGCTGTACAGAGAAATATCTGCTTCTAAAACCAAAACGGAGCTATCTAACTGGATGGTTGTCAATGTGTGCATTCAACTGACAGAGTTAAACTCACGTGTGGATGCAGCGGTTTGCATACCCTTTCTGTGCAGAATCCCAAAACCGGTATGTCCAGCCCAATGCCGGCATCCGTACTAAACAGCAGGAAACTTCGTCTAAAACTCAGGAGAAACGTTTCCTTGAAACTGCTCTGCTGTGCGTTCGTTCACCTAAGAGAGTTGAATCTATGTTGAGATTCAGCGAGTCAGAAACACGTTTCTTCTAGGAGCTGCATTGGGATATTCCCGAG
The DNA here is from genome assembly GCF_030222135.1 of Aotus nancymaae. Lineage (NCBI taxonomy): Eukaryota > Metazoa > Chordata > Mammalia > Primates > Aotidae > Aotus > Aotus nancymaae. Next base: position 1,725,005 of record NW_026988459.1, on the reverse strand, counting down.
TGAATGGGACCATAGGCTGTACAGAGAAATATCTGCTTCTAATACCAAAACGGAGCTATCTAACTGAATGGTTGTCAATGTGTGCATTCAACTGACAGAGTTAAACTCACGTGTGGATTCAGCGGTTTGCAAACCCTTTCTGTGCAGAATCCCAAAACCGGTATTTCCAGCCCAATGCCGGCATACGTAGTAAACAGCAGGAAACTTCGTCTAAAACTCAGGAGAAAAGTTTCCTTGAAACTGCTCTGCTGTGCGTTCGTTCACCTAAGAGAGTTGAATCTATGTAGAGATTCAGCGAGTCAGAAACACGTTTCTTCTAGGAGCTGCGTTGGGATATTCCAGAGTGAATGGGACCATAGGCTGTACAGAGAAATATCTGCTTCTAAAACCAAAAGTGTGCTATCAAACTGATTGGTTGTCAATGTGTGCATTCAACTGACAGAGTTAAACTCACGTGTGGATTCAGCGGTTTGCATACCCTTTCTGGGCAGAATCCCAAAACCGGTATGTCCAGCCCAATGCCGGCATCCGTACTAAACAGCAGGAAACTTCGTCTAAAACTCAGGAGAAACGTTTCCTTGAAACTGCTCTGCTGTGCGTTCGTTCACCTAAGAGAGTTGAATCTATGTTGAGATTCAGCGAGTCAGAAACACGTTTCTTCTAGGAGCTGCGTTGGGATATTCCCGAGTGAATGGGACCATAGGCTGTACAGAGAAATATCTGATTCTAAAACCAAAAGTGTGCTAGCAAACTGAATGGTTGTCAATGTGTGCATTCAACTGACAGAGTTAAACTCACGTGTGGTTTCAGCGGTTTGCAACCCCTTTCTGTGCAGAATCCCAAAACCGGTATTTCCAGCCCAATGCCGGCATACGTAGTAAACAGCAGGAAACTTCGTCTAAAACTCAGGAGAAAAGTTTCCTTGAAACTGCTCTGCTGCGCGTTCCTTCACCTAAGAGAGTTGAATCTATGTTGAGATTCAGCGAGTCAGAAACACGTTTCTTCTAGGAGCTGCGTTGGGATATTCCCGAGTGAATGGGACCATAGGCTGTACAGAGAAATATCTGCTTTTAAAACCAAAAGTGTGCTATCAAACTGATTGGTTGTCAATGTGTGCATTCAACTGACAGAGTTAAACTCACGTGTGGATTCAGCGGTTTGCATACCCTTTCTGGGCAGAATCCCAAAACCGGTATGTCCAGCCCAATGCCGGCATCCGTACTAAACAGCAGGAAACTTCGTCTAAAACTCAGGAGAAACGTTTCCTTGAAACTGCTCTGCTGTGCGTTCGTTCACCTAAGAGAGTTGAATCTATGTTGAGATTCAGCGAGTCAGAAACACGTTTCTTCTAGGAGCTGCGTTGGGATATTCCCGAGTGAATGGGACCATAGGCTGTACAGAGAAATATCTGATTCTAAAACCAAAAGTGTGCTAGCAAACTGAATGGTTGTCAATGTGTGCATTCAACTGACAGAGTTAAACTCACGTGTGGTTTCAGCGGTTTGCAACCCCTTTCTGTGCAGAATCCCAAAACCGGTATTTCCAGCCCAATGCCGGCATACGTAGTAAACAGCAGGAAACTTCGTCTAAAACTCAGGAGAAAAGTTTCCTTGAAACTGCTCTGCTGCGCGTTCCTTCACCTAAGAGAGTTGAATCTATGTTGAGATTCAGCGAGTCAGAAACACGTTTCTTCTAGGAGCTGCGTTGGGATATTCCCGAGTGAATGGGACCATAGGCTGTACAGAGAAATATCTGCTTCTAAAACCAAAACGGAGCTATCTAACTGAATGGTTGTCAATGTGTGCATTCAACTGACAGAGTTAAACTCACGTTTGGATTCAGCGGTTTGCAAACCCTTTCTGTGCAGAATCCCAAAACCGGTATTTCCAGCCCAATGCCGGCATATGTAGTAAACAGCAGGAAACTTCGTCTAAAACTCAGGAGAAAAGTTTCCTTGAAACTGCTCTGCTGTGCGTTCGTTCACCTAAGAGAGTTGAATCTATGTTGAGATTCAGCGAGTCAGAAACTCGTTTCTTCTAGGAGCGGCGTTGGGAGATTCCTGAGTGAATGGGACCATAGGCTGTACAGAGAAATATCTGCTTCTAAAACCAAAACGGAGCTATCTAACTGAATGGTTGTCAATGTGTGCATTCAACTGACAGAGTTAAACTCACGTGTGGATTCAGCGGTTTGCAAACCGTTTCTGTGCAGAATCCCAAAACCGGTATTTCCAGCCCAATGCCGGCATACGTACTAAACAGCAGGAAACTTCGTCTAAAACTCAGGAGAAACGTTTCCTTGAAACTGCTCTGCTGTTCGTTCGTTCACCTAAGAGAGTTGAATCTATGTTGAGATTCAGCGAGTCAGAAACACGTTTCTTCTAGGAGCTGCGTTGGGATATTCCCGAGTGAATGGGACCATAGGCTGTACAGAGAAATATCTGCTTCTAAAACAAAAAGTGTGCTATCTAACTGAATGGTTGTCAATGTGTGCATTCAACTGACAGAGTTAAACTCACGTTTGGATTCAGCGGTTTACAAACCCTTTCTGTGCAGAATCCCAAATCCGGTATTTCCAGCCCAATGCCGGCATCCGTACTAAACAGCAGGAAACTGCGTCTAAAACTCAGGAGAAACGTTTCCTTGAAACTGCTCTGCTGTGCGTTCGTTCACCTAAGAGAGTTGAATTTATGTTGAGATTCAGCGAGTCAGAAAGAAGTTTCTTCTAGGAGCTGCGTTGGGATATTCCCGAGTGAATGGGACCATAGGCTGTACAGAGAAATATCTGCCTCTAAAACCAAAAGGGTGCAATCAAACTGAATGGTTCTCAATGTGTGCATTCAACTGACAGAGTTAAACTCACGTGTGGATTCAGCGGTTTGCAAACCCTTTCTGTGCAGAATCCCAAAACCGGTATTTCCAGCCCAATGCCGGCATACGTAGTAAACAGCAGGAAACTTCGTCTAAAACTCAGGAGAAACGTTTCCTTGAAACTGCTCTGCTGTGCGTTCCTTCACCTAAGAGAGTTGAATCTATGTTGAGATTCAGCGAGTCAGAAACTCGTTTCTTCTAGGAGCGGCGTTGGGGGATTCCTGAGTGAATGGGACCATAGGCTGTACAGAGAAATATCTGCTTCTAAAACCAAAACGGAGCTATCTAACTGAATGGTTGTCAATGTGTGCATTCAACTGACAGAGTTAAACTCACGTGTGGATTCAGCGGGTTGCAAACCGTTTCTGTGCAGAATCCCAAAACCGGTATTTCCAGCCCAATGCCGGCATACGTACTAAACAGCAGGAAACTTCGTCTAAAACTCAGGAGAAACGTTTCCTTGAAACTGCTCTGCTGTGCGTTCGTTCACCTAAGAGAGTTGAATCTATGTTGAGATTCAGCGAGACAGAAACACGTTTCTTCTAGGAGCTGCGTTGGGATATTACCGAGTGAATGGGACCATAGGCTGTACAGAGAAATATCTGCTTCTAAAACAAAAAGTGTGCTATCTAACTGAATGGTTGTCAATGTGTGCATTCAACTGACAGAGTTAAACTCACGTTTGGATTCAGCGGTTTACAAACCCTTTCTGTGCAGAATCCCAAAACCGGTATTTCCAGCCCAATGCCGGCATCCGTACTAAACAGCAGGAAACTGCGTCTAAAACTCAGGAGAAACGTTTCCTTGAAACTGCTCTGCTGTGCGTTCGTTCACCAAAGAGAGTTGAATCTATGTTGAGATTCAGCGAGTCAGAAAGAAGTTTCTTCTAGGAGCTGCGTTGGGATATTCCCGAGTGAATGGGACCATAGGCTGTACAGAGAAATATCTGCTTCTAAAACCAAAACGGAGCTATGTAACTGAGTGGTTGTCAATGTGTGCATTCAACTGACAGAGTTAAACTCACGTGTGGATTCAGCGGTTTGCAAACCGTTTCTGTGCAGAATCCCAAAACCGGTATTTCCAGCCCTAAGCCGGCATACGTACTAAACAGCAGGAAACTTCGTCTAAAACTCAGGAGAAACGTTTCCTTGAAACTGCTCTGCTGTGCGTTCGTTCACCTAAGAGAGTTGAATCTATGTTGAGATTCAGCGAGTCAGAAACACGTTTCTTCTAGGAGCTGCGTTGGGATATTCCCGAGTGAATGGGACCATAGGCTGTACAGAGAAATATCTGCTTCTAAAACAAAAAGTGTGCTATCTAACTGAATGGTTGTCAATGTGTGCATTCAACTGACAGAGTTAAACTCACGTTTGGATTCAGCGGTTTACAAACCCTTTCTGTGCAGAATCCCAAAACCGGTATTTCCAGCCCAATGCCGGCATCCGTACTAAACAGCAGGAAACTGCGTCTAAAACTCAGGAGAAACGTTTCCTTGAAACTGCTCTGCTGTGCGTTCGTTCACCTAAGAGAGTTGAATCTATGTTGAGATTCAGCGAGTCAGAAAGAAGTTTCTTCTAGGAGCTGCGTTGGGATATTCCCGAGTGAATGGGACCATAGGCTGTACAGAGAAATATCTGCTTCTAAAACCAAAACGGAGCTATGTAACTGAGTGGTTGTCAATGTGTCCATTCAACTGACAGAGTTAAACTCACGTGTGGATTCAGCGGTTTGCAAACCGTTTCTGTGCAGAATCCCAAAACCGGTATTTCCAGCCCTAAGCCGGCATACGTACTATACAGCAGGAATCTTCGTCGAAAACTCAGGAGAAAAGATTCCTTGAAAATGCTCTGCTGTGCGTTCGTTCACCTAAGAGAGTTGAATCTATGTTGAGATTCAGCGAGTCAGAAACACGTTTCTTCTCGGAGCTGCGTTAGGATATTCCCGAGTGAATGAGACCATAGGCTGTACAGAGAAATATCTGCTTCTAAAACCAAAAGGGTGCTATCAAACTGAATTTTTGTCCATGTGTGGTTTCAACTGACAGAGATAAACTCACGTGTGGATTCAGCGGTTTGCAAACCCTTTCTTTGCGGATCCCAAAACCGGTATTTCCAGCCTAATGCCGGCATACGTACTAAACAGCAGAAAACTTCGTCTAAAACTCAGGAGAAACGTTTCCTTGAAACTGCTCTGCTGTGCGTTCGTCCACATGAGAGTTGAATCTTTGTTGAGATTCAGCGAGTCAGAAACACGTTTCTTCTAGGAGCTGCGTTGGGATATTACCGAGTGAATGGGACCATAGGCTGTACAGAGAAATATCTGCTTCTAAAACCAAAACGGAGCTATCTAACTGAATGTTGTCAATGTGTGCATTCAGCTGATAGAGTTAAACTCACGTGTGGATTGAGCGGTTTGCAAACCCTTTCTGTGCAGAATCCCAAAACCGGTATTTCAAGCCCAATGCCGGCATACGTACTAAACAGCAGGAAACTTCGTCTAAAACTCAGGAGAAACGTTTCCTTGAAACTGCTCTGCTGTGCGTTCGTTCACCTAAGAGAGTTGAATCTATGTTGAGATTCAGCGAGTCAGAAACACGTTTCTTCTAGGAGCTGCGTTGGGATATTCCCGAGTGAATGGGACCATAGGCTGTACAGAGAACTATCTGCTCCTACAACCAAAAGGGTGCTATCTAACTGAATGGTTGTCAATGTGTGCATTCAACTGACAGAGTTAAACTCACGTTTGGACTCAGCGGTTTACAAACCCTTTCTGTGCAGAATCCCAAAACCGGTAATTCCAGCTCAATGCCGGCATACGTACTAAACAGCAGGAAACTTCGTCTAAAACTCAGCAGAAACGTTTCCTTGAAACTGCTCTGCTGTGCGTTCGTTCACTTAAGAGAGTTGAATCTATGTTGAGATTCAGCGAGTCAGAAACACGTTTCTTCTAGGAGCTGCGTTGGGATATTCCCGAGTGAATGGGACCATAGGCTGTACAGAGAAATTTCTGCTTCTAAAACCAAAACGGAGCTATCTAACTGAATGGTTGTCAATGTGTGCATTCAACTGACAGAGTTAAACTCACGTGTGGATTCAGCGGTTTGCAAACCCTTTCTGTGCAGAATCCCAAAACCGGTATTTCCAGCCCAATGCCGGCATACGTACTAAACAGCAGGAAATTTCGTCTAAAACTCAGGAGAAACGTTTCCTTGAAACTGCTCTGCTGTGCGTTAGATCACCTAAGAGAGTTGAATCTATGTTGAGATTCAGCGAGTCAGAAACACGTTTCTTCTAGGACCTGCGTTGGGATATTCCCGAGTGAATGGGACCACAGGCTGTACAGAGAAATATCTGCTTCTAAAACCAAAACGGAGCTATCTAACTGAATGGTTGTCAATGTGTGCATTCAGCTGATAGAGTTAAACTCACGTGTGGATTCAGCGGTTTGCAAACCCTTTCTGTGCAGAATCCCAAAACCGGTATTTCCAGCCCAATGCCGGCATCCGTACTAAACAGCAGGAAACTTCGTCTAAAACTCAGGAGAAACGTTTCCTTGAAACTGCTCTGCTGTGCGTTCGTTCACCTAAGAGAGTTGAATCTATGTTGAGATTCAGCGAGTCAGAAACACGTTTCTTCTAGGAGCTGCGTTGGGATATTACCGAGTGAATATGAACATAGGCTGTACAGAGAAATATCTGCTTCTAAAACCAAAACGGAGCTATCTAACTGAATGGTTGTCAAAGTGTGCATTCAACTGACAGAGTTAAACTCACGTGTGGATTCAGCGGTTTGCAAACCCTTTCTGTGCAGAATCCCAAAACCGGTATTTCCAGCCCAATGCCGGCATACGTACTAAACAGCAGGAAACTGCGTCTAAAACTCAGGAGAAACGTTTCCTTGAAACTGCTCTGCTGTGCGTTCGTTCACCTAAGAGAGTTGAATCTATGTTGAGATTCAGCGAGTCAGAAAGAAGTTTCTTCTAGGAGCTGCGTTGGGATATTCCCGAGTGAATGGGACCATAGGCTGTACAGAGAAATATCTGCTTCTAAAACCAAAACGGAGCTATGTAACTGAGTGGTTGTCAACGTGTGCATCCAACTGACAGAGTTAAACTCACGTGTGGATTCAGCGGTTTGCAAACCGTTTCTGTGCAGAATCCCAAAACAGGTATTTCCAGCCCTAAGCCGGCATACGTATTATACAGCAGGAATCTTCGTCGAAAACTCAGGAGAAAAGATTCCTTGAAAATGCTCTGCTGTGCGTTCGTTCACCTAAGAGAGTTGAATCTATGTTGAGATTCAGCGAGTCAGAAACACGTTTCTTCTCGGAGCTGCGTTGGGATATTCCCTAGTGAATGAGACCATAGGCTGTACAGAGAAATATCTGCTTCTAAAACCAAAAGGGTGCTATCAAACTGAATTTTTGTCAATGTGTGCATTCAACTGACAGAGTTAAACTCACGTGTGGATTCAGCGGTTTGCAAACCCTTTCTTTGCGGATCCCAAAACCGGTATTTCCAGCCTAATGCCGGCATACGTACTAAACAGCAGGAAACTTCGTCTAAGACTCAGGAGAAACGTTTCCTTGAAACTGCTCTGCTGTGCGTTCGTCCACCTAAGAGAGTTGAATCTATGTTGAGATTCAGCGAGTCAGAAACACGTTTCTTCTAGGAGCTGCGTTGGGATATTACCGAGTGAATGGGACCATAGGCTGTACAGAGAAGTATCTGCTTCTAAAACCAAAACGGAGCTATCTAACTGAATGGTTCTCAATGTGTGCATTCAACTGACAGAGTTAAACTCACGTGTGGATTCAGCGGTTTGCAAACCCTTTCTGTGCAGAATCCCAAAACCGGTATTTCCAGCCCAATGCCGGCATACGTAGTAAACAACAGGAAACTTCGTCTAAAACTCAGGAGAAACGTTTCCTTGAAACTGCTCTGCTGTGCATTCGATCACCTAAGAGAGTTGAATCTATGTTGAGATTCAGCGAGTCAGAAACACGTTTCTTCTAGGAGCTGCGTTGGGATATTCCCGAGTGAATGGGACCAAAGGCTGTAAAGAGAAATATCTGCTCCTACAACCAAAAGTGTGGTATCTAACTGAATGGTTGTCAATGTGTGCATTCAACTGACAGAGTTAAACTCACGTGTGGATTCAGCGGTTTGCAAACCCTTTCTGTGCAGAATCCCAAAACCGGTATTTCCAGCCCAATGCCGGCATACGTACTAAACAGCAGGAAATTTCGTCTAAAACTCAGGAGAAAAGTTTCCTTGAAACTGCTCTGCTGTTCGTTCGAACACCTAAGAGAGTTGAATCTATGTTGAGATTCAGCGAGTCAGAAACACGTTTCTTCTAGGAGCTGCGTTGGGATATTCCCGAGTGAATGGGACCATAGGCTGTACAGAGAAATATCTGCTTCTAAAACCAAAACGGAGCTATCTAACTGAATGGTTGTCAATGTGTGCATTCAACTGACAGAGTTAAACTCACGTGTGGATTCAGCGGTTTGCAAACCCTTTCTGTGCAGAATCCCAAAACCGGTATTTCCAGCCCAATGCCGGCATACGTACTAAACAGCAGGAAATTTCGTCTAAAACTCAGGAGAAACGTTTCCTTGAAACTGCTCTGCTGTGCGTTAGATCACCTAAGAGAGTTGAATCTATGTTGAGATTCAGCGAGTCAGAAACACGTTTCTTCTAGGACCTGCGTTGGGATATTAACGAGTGAATGTGACCATAGGCTGTACAGAGAAATATCTGCTTCTAAAACCAAAACGGAGCTATCTAACTGAATGGTTTTCAATGTGTGCATTCAACTGACAGAGATAAAATCACGTGTGGATTCAGCGGTTTGCAAACCCTTTCTGTGCAGAATCCCAAAACCGGTATTTCCAGCCCAATGCCGGCATCCGTACTAAACAGCAGGAAACTGCGTCTAAAACTCAGGAGAAACGTTTCCTTGAAACTGCTCTGCTGTGCGTTCGTTCACCTAAGAGAGTTGAATCTATGTTGTGATTCAGCGAGTCAGAAACACGTTTCTTCTAGGAGCTGCGTTGGGATATTACCGAGTGAATATGACCATAGGCTGTACAGAGAAATATCTGCTTCTAAAACCAAAACGGAGCTATCTAACTGAATGGTTGTCAATGTGTGCATTCAACTGACAGAGTTAAACTCACGTGTGGATTCAGCGGTTTGCAAACCCTTTCTGTGCAGAATCCCAAAACCGGTATTTCCAGCCCAATGCCGGCATACGTACTAAACAGCAGGAAACTGCGTCTAAAACTCAGGAGAAACGTTTCCTTGAAACTGCTCTGCTGTGCGTTCGTTCACCTAAGAGAGTTGAATCTATGTTGAGATTCAGCGAGTCAGAAAGAAGTTTCTTCTAGGAGCTGCGTTGGGATATTCCCGAGTGAATGGGACCATAGGCTGTACAGAGAAATATCTGCTTCTAAAACCAAAACGGAGCTATGTAACTGAGTGGTTGTCAACGTGTGCATTCAACTGACAGAGTTAAACTCACGTGTGGATTCAGCGGTTTGCAAACCGTTTCTGTGCAGAATCCCAAAACAGGTATTTCCAGCCCTAAGCCGGCATACGTATTATACAGCAGGAATCTTCGTCGAAAACTCAGGAGAAAAGATTCCTTGAAAATGCTCTGCTGTGCGTTCGTTCACCTAAGAGAGTTGAATCTATGTTGAGATTCAGCGAGTCAGAAACACGTTTCTTCTCGGAGCTGCGTTGGGATATTCCCGAGTGAATGAGACCATAGTCTGTACAGAGAAATATCTGCTTCTAAAACCAAAACGGAGCTCTCTGACTGAATGGTTTTCAATGTGTGCATTCAACTGACAGAGTTAAACTCACGTGTGGATTCAGCGGTTTGCAAACCCTTTCTTTGCGGATCCCAAAACCCGTATTTCCAGCCTAATGCCGGCATACGTACTAAACAGCAGAAAACTTCGTCTAAAACTCAGGAGAAACGTTTCCTTGAAACTGCTCTGCTGTGCGTTCGTCCACCTAAGAGAGTTGAATCTATGTTGAGATTCAGCGAGTCAGAAACACGTTTCTTCTAGGAGCTGCGTTGGGATATTACCGAGTGAATGGGACCATAGGCTGTACAGAGAAGTATCTGCTTCTAAAACCAAAACGGAGCTATCTAACTGAATGGTTCTCAATGTGTGCATTCAACTGACAGAGTTAAACTCACGTGTGGATTCAGCGGTTTGCAAACCCTTTCTGTGCAGAATCCCAAAACCGGTATTTCCAGCCCAATGCCGGCATACGTAGTAAACAACAGGAAACTTCGTCTAAAACTCAGGAGAAACGTTTCCTTGAAACTGCTCTGCTGTGCATTCGATCACCTAAGAGAGTTGAATCTATGTTGAGATTCAGCGAGTCAGAAACACGTTTCTTCTAGGAGCTGCGTTGGGATATTCCCGAGTGAATGGGACCAAAGGCTGTAAAGAGAAATATCTGCTCCTACAACCAAAAGTGTGGTATCTAACTGAATGGTTGTCAATGTGTGCATTCAACTGACAGAGTTAAACTCACGTGTGGATTCAGCGGTTTGCAAACCCTTTCTGTGCAGAATCCCAAAACCGGTATTTCCAGCCCAATGCCGGCATACGTACTAAACAGCAGGAAATTTCGTCTAAAACTCAGGAGAAAAGTTTCCTTGAAACTGCTCTGCTGTTCGTTCGATCACCTAAGAGAGTTGAATCTATGTTGAGATTCAGCGAGTCAGAAACACGTTTCTTCTAGGAGCTGCGTTGGGATATTACCGAGTGAATGTGACCATAGGCTGTACAGAGAAATATCTGCTTCTAAAACCAAAACGGAGCTATCTAACTGAATGGTTTTCAATGCGTGCATTCAACTGACAGAGTGAAAATCACGTGTGGATTCAGCGGTTTGCAAACCCTTTCTGTGCAGAATCCCAAGACCGGTATTTCCAGCCCAATGCCGGCATCCGTACTAAACAGCAAGAAACTGCGTCTAAAACTCAGGAGAAACGTTTCCTTGAAACTGCTCTGCTGTGCGTTCGTTCACCTAAGAGAGTTGAATCTATGTTGAGATTCAGCGAGTCAGAAACACGTTTCTTCTAGGAGCTGCGTTGGGATATTACCGAGTGAATATGACCATAGGCTGTACAGAGAAATATCTGCTTCTAAAACCAAAACGGAGCTATCTAACTGAATGGTTGTCAATGTGTGCATTCAACTGACAGAGTTAAAATCACGTGTGGATTCAGCGGTTCGCAAACCCTTTCTGTGCAGAATCCCAAAACCGGTATTTCCAGCCCAATGCCGGCATCTGTACTAAACAGCAGGAAACTGCATCTAAAACTCAGGAGAAACGTTTCCCTGAAACTGCTGTGCTGTGCGTTCGTTCACCTAAGAGAGTTGAATCTATGTTGAGATTCAGCGAGTCAGAAAGAAGTTTCTTCTAGGAGCTGCGTTGGGATATTCCCGAGTGAATGGGACCATAGGCTGTACAGAGAAATATCTGCTTCTAAAACCAATAGTGTGCTATCAAACTGAGTGGTTGTCAATGTGTGCATTCAACTGACAGAGTTAAACTCACGTGTGGATTCAGCGGTTTGCAAACCGTTTCTGTGCAGAATCCCAAAACAGGTATTTCCAGCCCTAAGCCGGCATACGTACTATACAGCAGGAATCTTCGTCGAAAACTCAGGAGAAAAGATTCCTTGAAACTTCTCTGCTGTGCGTTCGTTCACCTAAGAGAGTTGAATCTATGTTGAGATTCAGCGAGTCAGAAACACGTTTCTTCTCGGAGCTGCGTTGGGATATTCCCGAGTGAATGAGACCATAGTCTGTACAGAGAAATATCTGCTTCTAAAACCAAAAGGGTGCTATCAAACTGAATTTTTGTCAATGTGTGCATTCAACTGACAGAGCTAAACTCACGTGTGGATTCAGCGGTTTGCAAACCCTTTCTTTGCGGATCCCAAAACCCGTATTTCCAGCCTAATGCCGGCATACGTACTAAACAGCAGAAAACTTCGTCTAAATCTCAGGAGAAACGTTTCCTTGAAACTGCTCTGCTGTGCGTTCGTCCACCTAAGAGAGTTGAATCTATGTTGAGATTCAGCGAGTCAGAAACACGTTTCTTCTAGGAGCAGCGTTGGGATATTACCGAGTGAATGGGACCATAGGCTGTACAGAGAAATATCTGCTTCTAAAACCAAAACGGAGCTATGTAACTGAGTGGTTGTCAATGTGTGCATTCAACTGACAGAGTTAAACTCACGTGTGGATTCAGCGGTTTGCAAACCGTTTCTGTGCAGAATCCCAAAACCGGTATTTCCAGCCCTAAGCCGGCATACGTACTATACAGCAGGAATCTTCGTCGAAAACTCAGGAGAAAAGATTCCTTGAAAATGCTCTGCTGTGCGTTCGTTCACCTAAGAGAGTTGAATCTATGTTGAGATTCAGCGAGTCAGAAACACGTTTCTTCTCGGAGCTGCGTTGGGATATTCCCGAATGAATGAGACCATAGGCTATACAGAGAAATATCTGCTTCTAAAACCAAAAGGGTGCTATCAAACTGAATTTTTGTCAATGTGTGCATTCAACTGACAGAGTTAAACTCACGTGTGGATTCAGCAGTTTGCAAACCCTTTCTTTTCGGATCCGAAAACCGGTATTTCCAGCCTAATGCCGGCATACGTACTAAACAGCAGGAAACTTCGTCTAAAACTCAGGAGAAACGTTTCCTTGAAACTGATCTGCTCTGCGTTCGTCCACCTAAGAGAGTTGAATCTATGTTGAGATTCAGCGAGTCAGAAACACGTTTCTTCTAGGAGCTGCGTTGGGATATTACCGCGTGAATGGGACCATAGGCTGTACAGAGAAATATCTGCTTCTAAAACCAAAACGGAGCTATCTAACTGAATGGTTGTCAATGTGTGCATTCAGCTGATAGAGTTAAACTCACGTGTGGATTCAGCGGTTTGCAAACCCTTTCTGTGCAGAATCCCAAAACCGGTATATCCAGCCCAATGCCGGCATCCGTACTAAACAGCAGGAAACTTCGTCTAAAACTCAGGAGAAACGTTTCCTTGAAACTGCTCTGCTGTGCGTTCGTTCACCTAAGAGAGTTGAATCTATTTTGAGATTCAGCTAGTCAGAAACACGTTTCTTCTAGGAGCTGCGTTGGGATATTCCCGAGTGAATGGGACCATAGGCTGTACAGAGAAATATCTGCTTCTAAAACCAAAACGGAGCTATCTAACTGAATGGTTGTCAATGTGTGCATTCAACTGACAGAGTTAAACTCACGTGTGGATTCAGCGGTTTGCAAACCCTTTCTGTGCAGAATCCCAAAACCGGTATTTCCAGCCCAATGCCGGCATACGTACTAAACAGCAGGAAACTTCGTCTAAAACTCAGGAGAAACGTTTCCTTGAAACTGCTCTGCTGTGCGTTCGTTCACCTAAGAGAGTTGAATCTATGTTGAGATTCAGCGAGTCAGAAACACGTTTCTTCTAGGAGCTGCGTTGGGATATTCCCGAGTGAATGGGACCATAGGCTGTACAGAGAAATATCTGCTCCTACAACCAAAAGTGTGGTATCTAACTGAATGGTTGTCAATGTGTGCATTCAACTGACAGAGTTAAACTCACGTGTGGATTCAGCGGTTTGCAAACCCTTTCTGTGCAGAATCCCAAAACCGGTATTTCCAGCCCAATGCCGGCATACGTACTAAACAGCAGGAAACTTCGTCTAAAACTCAGGAGAAAAGTTTCCTTGAAACTGCTCTGCTGTGCGTTCGATCACCTAAGAGAGTTGAATCTATGTTGAGATTCAGCGAGTCAGAAACACGTTTCTTCTAGGAGCTGCGTTGGGATATTACCGAGTGAATGTGACCATAGGCTGTACAGAGAAATATCTGCTTCTAAAACCAAAAAGGAGCTATCTAACTGAATGGCTTTCAATGTGTGCATTCAGCTGACAGAGTTAAAATCACGTGTGGATTCAGCGGTTTGCAAACACTTTCTGTGCAGAATCCCAAAACCGGTATTTCCAGCCCAATGCCGGCATCCGTACTAAACAGCAGGAAACTGCGTCTAAAACTCAGGAGAAACGTTACCTTGAAACTGCTCTGCTGTGCTTTCGTTCACCTAAGAGAGTTGAATCTATGTTGAGATTCAGCGAGTCAGAAACACGTTTCTTCTAGGAGCTGCGTTGGGATATTACCGAGTGAATATGACCATAGGCTGTACAGAGAAATATCTGCTTCTAAAACCAAAACGGAGCAATCTAACTGAATGGTTGTCAATGTGTGCATTCAACTGACAGAATTAAAATCACGTGTGGATTCAGCGGTTTGCAAACCCTTTCTGTGCAGAATCCCAAAACCGGTATTTCCAGCCCAATGCCGGCATCCGTACTAAACAGCAGGAAACTGCGTCTAAAACTCAGGAGAAACGTTTCCTTGAAACTGCTGTGCTGTGCGTTCGTTTACCTAAGAGAGTTGAATCTATGTTGAGATTCAGCGAGTCAGAAAGAAGTTTCTTCTAGGAGCTGCGTTGGGATATTCCCGAGTGAATGGGACCATAGGCTGTACAGAGAAATATCTGCTTCTAAAACCAAAACGGAGCTATGTAACTGAGTGGTTGTCAATGTGTGCATTCAACTGACAGAGTTAAACTCACGTGTGGATTCAGCGGTTTGCAAACCGTTTCTGTGCAGAATCCCAAATCCGGTATTTCCAGCCCTAAGCCGGCATACGTACTATACAGCAGGAATCTTCGTCGAAAACTCAGGAGAAAAGATTCCTTGAAAATGCTCTGCTGTGCGTTCGTTCACCTAAGAGAGTTGAATCTATGTTGAGATTCAGCGAGTCAGAAACACGTTTCTTCTAGGAGCTGCGTTGGGATATTCCCGAGTGAATGGGACCATAGGCTGTACAGAGAAATATCTGCTCCTACAACCAAAAGGGTGCTATCTAACTGAATGGTTGTCAATGTGTGCATTCAACTGACAGAGTTAAACTCACGTGTGGATTCAGCGGTTTGCAAACCCTTTCTGTGCAGAATCCCAAAACCGGTATTTCCAGCCCAATGCCGGCATACGTACTAAACAGCAGGAAATTTCGTCTAAATCTCAGGAGAAAAGTTTCCTTGAAACTGCTCTGCTGTGCGTTCGATCACCTAAGAGAGTTGAATCTATGTTGAGATTCAGCGAGTCAGAAACACGTTTCTTCTCGTAGCTGCGTTCGGATGTTACCGAGTGAATGTGACCATAGGCTGTACAGAGAAATATCTGCTTCTGAAACCGAAACGGAGCTATCTAACTGAATGGTTTTCAATGTGTGCATTCAACTGACAGAGTTAAAATCACGTGTGGATTCAGCGGTTTGCAAACCCTTTCTGTGCAGAATCCCAAAACCGGTATTTCCAGCCCAATGCCGGCATACGTACTAAACAGCAGGAAACTTCGTCTAAAACTCAGGAGAAACGTTTCCTTGAAACTGCTCTGCTGTGCGTTCGTTCACCTAAGAGAGTTGAATCTATGTTGAGATTCAGCGAGTCAGAAACACGTTTCTTCTAGGAGTTGCGTTGGGATATTCCCGAGTGAATGGGACCATAGGCTGTACAGAGAAATATCTGCTCCTACAACCAAAAGTGTGGTATCTAACTGAATGGTTGTCAATGTGTGCATTCAACTGACAGAGTTAAACTCACGTGTGGATTCAGCGGTTTGCAAACCCTTTCTGTGCAGAATCCCAAAACCGGTATTTCCAGCCCAATGCCGGCATACGTACTAAACAGCAGGAAATTTCGTCTAAAACTCAGGAGAAAAGTTTCCTTGAAACTGCTCTGCTGTGCGTTCGATCACCTAAGAGAGTTGAATCTATGTTGAGATTCAGCGAGTCAGAAACACGTTTCTTCTAGGAGCTGCGTTGGGATATTACCGAGTGAATGTGACCATAGGCTGTACAGAGAAATATCTGCTTCTAAAACCAAAACGGAGCTATCTAACTGAATGGCTTTCAATGTGTGCATTCAACTGACAGAGTTAAAATCACGTGTGGATTCAGCGGTTTGCAAACCCTTTCTGTGCAGAATCCCAAAACCGGTATTTCCAGCCCAATGCCGGCATCCGTACTAAACAGCAGGAAACTGCGTCTAAAACTCAGGAGAAACGTTACCTTGAAACTGCTCTGCTGTGCTTTCGTTCACCTAAGAGAGTTGAATCTATGTTGAGATTCAGCGAGTCAGAAACACGTTTCTTCTAGGAGCTGCGTTGGGATATTACCGAGTGAATATGACCATAGGCTGTACAGAGAAATATCTGCTTCTAAAACCAAAACGGAGCAATCTAACTGAATGGTTGTCAATATGTGCATTCAACTGACAGAGTTAAAATCACGTGTGGATTCAGCGGTTTGCAAACCCTTTCTGTGCAGAATCCCAAAACCGGTATTTCCAGCCCAATGCCGGCATCCGTACTAAACAGCAGGAAACTGCGTCTAAAACTCAGGAGAAACGTTTCCTTGAAACTGCTGTGCTGTGCGTTCGTTTACCTAAGAGAGTTGAATCTATGTTGAGATTCAGCGAGTCAGAAAGAAGTTTCTTCTAGGAGCTGCGTTTGGATATTCCCGAGTGAATGGGACCATAGGCTGTACAGGAAATATCTGCTTCTAAAACCAAAACGGAGCTATGTAAGTGAGTGGTTGTCAATGTGTGCATTCAACTGACAGAGTTAAACTCACGTGTGGATTCAGCGGTTTGCAAACCGTTTCTGTGCAGAATCCCAAAACCGGTATTTCCAGCCCTAAGCCGGCATACGTACTATACAGCAGGAATCTTCGTCGAAAACTCAGGAGAAAAGATTCCTTGAAAATGCTCTGCTGTGCGTTCGTTCACCTAAGAGAGTTGAATCTATGTTGAGATTCAGCGAGTCAGAAACACGTTTCTTCTCGGAGCTGCGTTGGGATATTCCCGAGTGAATGAGACCATAGTCTGTACAGAGAAATATCTGCTTCTAAAACCAAAAGGGTGCTATGAAACTGAATTTTTGTCAATGTGTGCATTCAACTGACAGAGTTAAACTCACGTGTGGATTCAGCGGTTTGCAAACCCTTTCTTTGCGGATCCCAAAACCGGTATTTCCAGCCTAATGCCGGCATACGTACTAAACAGCAGGAAACTTCGTCTAAAACTCAGGAGAAACGTTTCCTTGAAACTGCTCTGCTGTGCGTTCGTCCACCTAAGAGAGTTGAATCTATGTTGAGATTCAGCGAGTCAGAAACACGTTTATTCTCGTAGCTGCGTTCGGATATTACCGAGTGAATGTGACCATAGGCTGTACAGAGAAATATCTGCTTCTAAAACCAAAACGGAACTATCTAACTGAATGGTTTTCAATGTGTGCATTCAACTGACAGAGTTAAAATCACGTGTGGATTCAGCGGTTTGCAAACCCTTTCTGTGCAGAATCCCAAAACCGGTATTTCCAGCCCAATGCCGGCATACGTACTAAACAGCAGGAAACTTCGTCTAAAACTCAGGAGAAACGTTTCCTTGAAACTGCTCTGCTGCGCGTTCGTTCACCTAAGAGAGTTGAATCTATGTTGAGATTCAGCGAGTCAGAAACACGTTTCTTCTAGGAGCTGCGTTGGGATATTCCCGAGTGAATGGGACCATAGGCTGTACAGAGAAATATCTGCTCCTACAACCAAAAGTGTGGTATCTAACTGAATGGTTGTCAATGTGTGCATTCAACCGACAGAGTTAAACTCACGTGTGGATTCAGCGGTTTGCAAACCCTTTCTGTGCAGAATCCCAAAACCGGTATTTCCAGCCCAATGCCGGCATACGTACTAAACAGCAGGAAATTTCGTCTAAAACTCAGGAGAAAAGTTTCCTTGAAACTGCTCTGCTGTGCGTTCGATCACATAAGAGAGTTGAATCTATGTTGAGATTCAGCGAGTCAGAAACACGTTTCTTCTAGGAGCTGCGTTGGGATATTACCGAGTGAATGGGACCATAGGCTGTACAGAGAAATATCTGCTTCTAAAACCAAAACGGAGCTATCTAACTGAATGGCTTTCAATGTGTGCATTCAACTGACAGAGTTAAAATCACGTGTGGATTCAGCGCTTTGCAAACCCTTTCTGTGCAGAATCCCAAAACCGGTATTTCCAGCCCAATGCCGGCATCCGTACTAAACAGCAGGAAACTGCGTCTAAAACTCAGGAGAAACGTTTCCTTGAAACTGCTCTGCTGTGCTTTCGTTCACCTAAGAGAGTTGAATCTATGTTGAGATTCAGCGAGTCAGAAACACGTTTCTTCTAGGAGCTGCGTTGGGATATTCCCGAGTGAATGGGACCATAGGCTGTACAGAGAAATATCTGCTTCTAAAACTAAAACGGAGCTATGTAACTGAGTGGTTGTCAATGTGTGCATTCAACTGACAGAGTTAAACTCACGTGTGGATTCAGCGGTTTGCAAACCGTTTCTGTGCAGAATCCCAAAACCGGTATTTCCAGCCCTAAGCCGGCATACGTACTATACAGCAGGAATCTTCGTCAAAAACTCAGGAGAAAAGATTCCTTGAAAATGCTCTGCTGTGCGTTCGTTCACCTAAGAGAGTTGAATCTATGTTGAGATTCAGCGAGTCAGAAACACGTTTCTTCTCGGAACTGCGTTGGGATATTCCCGAGTGAATGAGACCATAGTCTGTACAGAGAAATATCTGCTTCTAAAACCAAAAGGGTGCTATCAAACTGAATTTTTGTCAATGTGTGCATTCAACTGACAGAGTTAAACTCACGTGTGGATTCAGCGGTTTGCAAACCCTTTCTGTGCAGAATCCCAAAACCGGTATTTCCAGCCCAATGCCGGCATACGTACTAAACAGCAGGAAACTTCGTCTAAAACTCTGGAGAAAAGTTTCCTTGAAACTGCTCTGCTGTGCGTTCGTTCACCTAAGGGAGTTGAATCTATGTTGAGATTCAGCGAGTCAGAAACACGTTTCTTCTAGGAGCTGCGTTGGGATATTACCGAGTGAATATGACCATAGGCTGTACAGAGAAATATCTGCTTCTAAAACCAAAACGGAGCTATCTAACTGAATGGTTGTCAATGTGTGCATTCAACTGACAGAGTTAAAATCACGTGTGGATTCAGCGGTTTGCAAACCCTTTCTGTGCAGAATCCCAAAACCGGTATTTCCAGCCCAATGCCGGCATACTTACTAAACAGCAGGAAATTTCGTCCAGAACTCAGGAGAAACGTTTCCTTGAAACTGCTCTGCTGTGCGTTCGTTCACCTAAGAGAGTTGAATCTATGTTGAGATTCAGCGAGTCAGAAACACGTTTATGCTAGAAGCTGTGTTGGGATATTCCCGAGTGAATGGGACCATAGGCTGTACAGAGAAATATCTGCTTCTAAAACCAAAACGGAGCTATCTACCTGAATGGTTGTCAATGTGTGCATTTAACTGACAGAGTTAAACTCACGTGTGGATTCAGCGGTTTGCAAACCCTTTCTGTGCAGAATCCCAAAACCGGTATTTCCAGCCCAATGCCGGCATACGTACTAAACAGCAGGAAACTTCGTCTAAAACTCTGGAGAAAAGTTTCCTTGAAACTGCTCTGCTGTGCGTTCGTTCACCTAAGGGAGTTGAATCTATGTTGAGATTCAGCGAGTCAGAAACTCGTTTCTTCTAGGAGCTGCGTTGGGAGATTCCCGAGTGAATGGGACCATAGGCTGTACAGAGAAATATCTGCTTCTAAAACCAAAACGGAGCTATCTAACTGAATGGTTGTTAATGTGTGCATTCAACTTACAGAGTTAAACTCACGTGTGGATTCAGCGGTTTGCAAACCCTTTCTGTGCAGAATCCCAAAACCGGTATTTCCAGCCCAATGCCGGCATACGTACTAAACAGCAGGAAACTTCGTCCAGAACTCAGGAGAAAAGTTTTCTTGAAACTGCTCTGCTGTGCGTTCGTTCACCTAAGAGAGTTGAATCTATGTTGAGATTCAGCGAGTCAGAAACACGTTTCTTCTAGGAGCTGCGTTGGGATATTCCCGAGTGAATGGGACCATAGGCTGTACAGAGAAATATCTGCTCCTACAACCAAAAGGGTGCTATCTAACTGAATGGTTGTCAATGTGTGCATTCAACTGACAGAGATAAACTCACGTGTGGATTCAGCGGTTTGCAAACCCTTTCTGTGCAGAATCCCAAAACCGGTATTTCCAGCCCAATGCCGGCATACGTACTAAACAGCAGGAAATTTCGTCTAAAACTCAGGAGAAAAGTTTCCTTGAAACTGCTCTGCTGTGCATTCGATCACCTAAGAGAGTTGAATCTATGTTGAGATTCAGCGAGTCAGAAACACGTTTCTTCTAGGAGCTGCGTTGGGATATTCCCGAGTGAATGGGACCATAGGCTGTACAGAGAAATATCTGCTCCTACAACCAAAAGTGTGGTATCTAACTGAATGGTTGTCAATGTGTGCATTCAACTGACAGAGTTAAACTCACGTTTGGATTCAGCGGTTTACAAACCCTTTCTGTGGAGAATCCCAAAACCGGTAATTCCAGCTCAATGCCGGCATACGTACTAAACAGCAGGAAACTTCGTCTAAAACTCAGGAGAAACGTTTCCTTGAAACTGCTCTGCTGTGCGTTCGTTCACCTAAGAGAGTTGAATCTATGTTGAGATTCAGCGAGTCAGAAACACGTTTCTTCTAGGAGCTGCGTTGGGATATTCCCAAGTGAATGGTACCATAGGCTGTACAAAGAAATATCTACTTCTAAAACCAAAAGGGTGCTATCAAACTGAATGGTTGTCAATGTGTGCATTCAACTGACAGAGTTAAATTCACGTGTGGATTCAGCGGTTTGCAAACCCTTTCTGTGCAGATCCCAAAACCGGTATTTCCAGCCCAATGCCGGCATCCGTACTAAACAGCAGGAAACTTCGTCTAAATCTCAGGCGAAACGTTTCCTTGAAACTGCTCTGCTGTGCGTTCGTTCACCTAAGAGAGTTGAATCTATGTTGAGATTCAGCGAGTCAGAAACACGTTTCTTCTAGGAGCTGCGTTGGGATATTCCCGAGTGAATGGGACCATAGGCTGTACAGAGAAATATCTTCTTCTAAAACCAAAACGGAGCTATCTAACTGAATGGTTGTCAATGTGTGCATTCAACTGACAGAGTTAAACTCACGTGTGGATTCAGCGGTTTGCAAACCCTTTCTGTGCAGAATCCCAAAACCGGTATTTCCATCCCAATGCCGGCATCAGTACTAAACAGCAGGAAACTTCGTCTAAAACTCAGGAGAAACGTTTCCTTGAAACTTCTCTGCTGTGCGTTCGATCACCTAAGAGAGTTGAATCTATGTTGAGATTCAGCGAGTCAGAAACACTTTTCTTCTAGGAGCTGCGTTGGGATATTCCCGAGTGAATGGGACCATAGGCTGTACAGAGAAATATCTGCTTCTAAAACCAAAAGGGTGCTATCAAACTGAATGGTTGTCAATGTGTGCATTCAACTGACAGAGTTAAACTCACGTGTGGATTCAGCGGTTTGCAAACCCTTTCTGTGCAGAATCCCAAAACCGGTATTTCCAGCCCAATGCCGGCATACTTACTAAACAGCAGGAAACTTCGTCTAAATCTCAGGAGAAACGTTTCCTTGAAACTGCTCTGCTGTGCGTTCGTTCACCTAAGAGAGTTGAATCTATGTTGAGATTCAGCGAGTCAGAAACACGTTTCTTCTAGGAGCTGCGTTGGGATATTCCCGAGTGAATGGGACCATAGGCTGTACAGAGAAATATCTGCTTCTAAAACCAAAACGGAGCTATCTAACTGAATGGTTGTCAATGTGTGCAATCAACTGACAGAGTTAAACTCACGTGTGGATTCAGCGGTTTGCAAACCCTTTCTGTGCAGAATCCCAAAACCGGTATTTCCAGCCCAATGCCGGCATACGTACTAAACAGCAGGAAATTTCGTCCAGAACTCAGGAGAAACGTTTCCTTGAAACTGCTCTGCTGTGCGTTCGTTCACCTAAGGGAGTTGAATCTATGTTGAGATTCAGCGAGTCAGAAACTCGTTTCTTCTAGGAGCTGCGTTGGGAGATTCCCGAGTGAATGGGACCATAGGCTGTACAGAGAAATATCTGCTTCTAAAACCAAAACGGAGCTATCTAACTGAATGGTTGTTAATGTGTGCATTCAACTTACAGAGTTAAACTCACGTGTGGATTCAGCGGTTTGCAAACCCTTTCTGTGCAGAATCCCAAAACCGGTATTTCCAGCCCAATGCCGGCATACGTACTAAACAGCAGGAAACTGCGTCTAAAACTCAGGAGAAAAGTTTTCTTGAAACTGCTCTGCTGTGCGTTCGTTCACCTAAGAGAGTTGAATCTATGTTGAGATTCAGCGAGTCAGAAACACGTTTCTTCTAGGAGCTGCGTTGGGATATTCCCGAGTGAATGGGACCATAGGCTGTACAGAGAAATATCTGCTCCTACAACCAAAAGGGTGCTATCTAACTGAATGGTTGTCAATGTGTGCATTCAACTGACAGAGATAAACTCACGTGTGGATTCAGCGGTTTGCAAACCCTTTCTGTGCAGAATCCCAAAACCGGTATTTCCAGCCCAATGCCGGCATACGTACTAAACAGCAGGAAATTTCGTCTAAAACTCAGGAGAAAAGTTTCCGTGAAACTGCTCTGCTGTGCGTTCGATCACCTAAGAGAGTTGAATCTAAGTTGAGATTCAGCGAGTCAGAAACACGTTTCTTCTAGGAGCTGTGTTGGGATATTACCGAGTGAATGTGACCATAGGCTGTACAGAGAAATATCTGCTTCTAAAACCAGAACGGAGCTATCTAACTGAATGGTTTTCAATGTGTGCATTCAACTGACAGAGTTAAAATTACGTGTGGATTCAGCGGTTTGCAAACCCTTTCTGTGCAGAATCCCAAAACCGGTATTTCCACCCCAATGCCGACATCCGTACTAAACAGCAGGAAACTGCGTCTAAAACTCAGGAGAAACGTTTCCTTGAAACTGCTCTGCTGTGCGTTCGTTCACCTAAGAGAGTTGAATCTATGTTGAGATTCAGCGAGTCAGAAACACGTTTCTTCTAGGAGCTGCGTTGGGATATAACCGAGTGAATATGACCATAGGCTGTACAGAGAAATATCTGCTTCTAAAACCAAAACGGAGCTATCTAACTGAATGGTTGTCAATGTGTGCATTCAACTGACAGAGTTAAAATCACGTGTGGATTCAGCGGTTTGCAAACCCTTTCTGTGCAGAATCCCAAAACCGGTATTTCCAGCCCAATGCCGGCATCCGTACTGAACAGCAGGAAACTGCGTCTAAAACTCAGGAGAAACGTTTCCTTGAAACTGCTCTGCTGTGCGTTCGTTCACCTAAGAGAGTTGAATCTATGTTGAGATTCAGCGAGTCAGAAAGAAGTTTCTTCTAGGAGCTGCGTTGGGATATTCCCGAGTGAATGGGACCATAGGCTGTACAGAGAAATATCTGCTTCTAAAACCAAAACGGAGCTATGTAACTGAGTGGTTGTCAATGTGTGCATTCAACTGACAGAGTTAAACTCACGTGTGGATTCAGCGGTTTGCAAACCGTTTCTGTGCAGAATCCCAAAACCGGTATTTCCAGCCCTAAGCCGGCATACGTACTATACAGCAGGAATCTTCGTCGAAAACTCAGGAGAAAAGATTCCTTGAAAATGCTCTGCTGTGCGTTCGTTCACCTAAGAGAGTTGAATCTATGTTGAGATTCAGCGAGTCAGAAACACGTTTCTTCTCGGAGCTGCGTTGGGATATTCCCGAGTGAATGAGACCATAGGCTGTACAGAGAAATATCTGCTTCTAAAACCAAAAGGGTGCTATGAAACTGAATTTTTGTCAATGTGTGCATTCAACTGACAGAGTTAAACTCACGTGTGGATTCAGCGGTTTGCAAACCCTTTCTTTGCGGATCCCAAAACCGGTATTTCCAGCCCAATGCCGGCATACGTACTAAACAGCAGGAAACTTCGTCTAAAACTCAGGAGAAACGTTTCCTTGAAACTGCTCTGCTGTGCGTTCGTCCACCTAAGAGAGTTGAATCTATGTTGAGATTCAGCGAGTCAGAAACACGTTTCTTCTAGGAGCTGCGTTGGGATATTACCGAGTGAATGGGACCAAAGGCTGTACAGAGAAATATCTGCTTCTAAAACCAAAACGGAGCTATCTAACTGAATGGTTGTCAATGTGTGCATTCAGCTGATAGAGTTAAACTCACGTGTGGATTCAGCGGTTTGCAAACCCTTTCTGTGCAGAATCCCAAAACCGGTATTTCAAGCCCAATGCCGGCATACGTACTAAACAGCAGGAAACTTCGTCTAAAACTCAGGAGAAACGTTTCCTTGAAACTGCTCTGCTGTGCGTTCGTTCACCTAAGAGAGTTGAATCTATGTTGAGATTCAGCGAGTCAGAAACACGTTTCTTCTAGGAGCTGCGTTGGGATATTCCCGAGTGAATGGGACCATAGGCTGTACAGAGAAATATCTGCTTCTAAAACCAAAACGGAGCTATCTAACTGAATGGTTGTCAATGTGTGCATTCAACTGACAGAGTTAAACTCACGTGTGGATTCAGCGGTTTGCAAACCCTTTCTGTGCAGAATTCCAAAACCGGTATTTCCAGCCCAATGCCGGCATCCATACTAAACAGCAGGAAACTTCGTCTAAAACTCAGGAGAAACGTTTCCTTGAAACTGCTCTGCTGTGCATTCGATCACCTAAGAGAGTTGAATCTATGTTGAGATTCAGCGAGTCAGAAACTCGTTTCTTCTAGGAGCTGCGTTGGGATATTCCCGAGTGAATGGGACCATAGGCTGTACAGATAAAAATCTGCTCCTACAACCAAAAGTGTGGTATCTAACTGAATGGTTGTCAATGTGTGCATTCAACTGACAGAGTTAAACTCACGTGTGGATTCAGCGGTTTACAAACCCTTTCTGTGCAGAATCCCAAAACCGGTAATTCCAGCTCAATGCCGGCATACGTACTAAACAGCAGGAAACTTCGTCTAAAACTCAGGAGAAACGTTTCCTTGAAACTTCTCTGCTGTGCGTTCGTTCACTTAAGAGAGTTGAATCTATGTTGAGATTCAGCGAGTCAGAAACACGTTTCTTCTAGGAGCTGCGTTGGGATATTCCCGAGTGAATGGGACCATAGGCTGTACAGAGAAATATCTGCTTCTAAAACCAAAACGGAGCCATCTAACTGAATGGTTGTCAATGTGTGCATTCAACTGACAGAGTTAAACTCACGTGTGGATTCAGCGGTTTGCAAACCGTTTCTGTGCAGAATCCCAAAACCGGTATTTCCAGCCCTAAGCCGGCATACGTACTATACAGCAGGAATCTTCGTCGAAAACTCAGGAGAAAAGATTCCTTGAAAATGCTCTGCTGTGCGTTCGTTCACCTAAGAGAGTTGAATCTATGTTGAGATTCAGCGAGTCAGAAACACGTTTCTTCTCGGAGCTGCGTTGGGACATTCCCGATTGAATGAGACCATAGTCTGTACAGAGAAATATCTGCTTCTAAAACCAAAAGGGTGCTATCAAACTGAATTTTTGTCAATGTGTGCATTCAACTGACAGAGTTAAACTCACGTGTGGATTCAGCGGTTTGCAAACCCTTTCTTTGCGGATCCCAAAACCGATATTTCCAGCCTAATGCCGGCATACGTACTAAACAGCAGGAAACTTCGTCTAAAACTCAGGAGAAACGTTTCCTTGAAACTGCTCTGCTGTGCGTTCGTCCACCTGAGAGTTGAATCTATGTTGAGATTCAGCGAGTCAGAAACACGTTTCTTCTCGGAGCTGCGTTGGGATATTCCCGAGTGAATGGGACCATAGGCTGTACAGAGAAATATCTGCTTCTAAAACCAAAACGGAGCTATCTAACTGAATGGTTGTCAATGTGTGCATTCAGCTGATAGAGTTAAACTCACGTGTGGATTCAGCGGTTTGCAAACCCTTTCTGTGCAGAATCCCAAAACCGGTATTTCAAGCCCAATGCCGGCATACGTACTAAACAGCAGGAAACTTCGTCTAAAACTCAGCAGAAACGTTTCCTTGAAACTGCTCTGCTGTGCGTTCGTTCAACTAAGAGAGTTGAATCTATGTTGAGATTCAGCGAGTCAGAAAGAAGTTTCTTCTAGGAGCTGCGTTGGGATATTCCCGAGTGAATGGGACCATAGGCTGTACAGAGAAATATCTGCTTCTAAAACCAAAACGGAGCTATCTAACTGAATGGTTGTCAATGTGTGCATTCAACTGACAGAGTTAAACTCACGTGTGGATTCAGCGGTTTGTCAACCCTTTCTGAGCAGAATCCCAAAACTGGTATTTCCAGCCCAATGCCGGCATACGTACGAAACAGCAGGAAATTTCCTCTAAAACTCAGGAGAAAAGTTTCCTTGAAACTGCTCTGCTGTGCGTTCGATCACCTAAGAGAGTTGAATCTATGTTGAGATTCAGCGAGTCAGAAACACGTTTCTTCTAGGAGCTGCGTTGGGATATTACCGAGTGAATGTGACCATAGGCTGTACAGAAAAATATCTGCTTCTAAAACCAAAACGGAGCTATCTAACTGAATGGTTGTCAATGTGTGCATTCAACTGACAGAGTTAAACTCACGTGTGGATTCAGCGGTTTGCAAACCCTTTCTGTGCAGAATCCCAAAACCGGTATTTCCAGCCCAATGACGGCATACGTACTAAACAGCAGGAAACTTCGTCTAAAACTCAGGAGAAAAGTTTCCTTGAAACTGCTCTGCTGTGTGTTCGTTCACCTAAGAGAGTTGAATCTATGTTGAGATTCAGCGAGCCAGAAACACGTTTCTTCTAGGAGCTGTGTTGGGATATTCCCGAGTGAATGGGACCATAGGCTGTACAGAGAAATATCTGCTCCTACAACCAAAAGGGTGCTATCTAACTGAATGGTTGTCAATGTGTGCATTCAACTGACAGAGTTAAACTCACGTTTGGATTCAGCGGTTTACAAACCCTTTCTGTGCAGAATCCCAAAACCGGTAATTCCAGCTCAATGCCGGCATACGTACTAAACAGGAGGAAACTTCGTCTAAAACTCAGCAGAAACGTTTCCTTGAAACATCTGTGCTGTGCGTTCGTTCACTTAAGAGAGTTGAATCTATGTTGAGATTCAGCGAGTCAGAAACACGTTTCTTCTAGGAGCTGCGTTGGGATATTCCCGAGTGAATGGGACCATAGGCTGTACAGAGAAATATCTGCTTCTAAAACCAAAACGGAGCTATCTAACTGAATGGTTGTCAATGTGTGCATTCAACTGACAGAATTAAACTCACGTGTGGATTCAGCGGTTTGGAAACCGTTTCTGTGCAGAATCCCAAAACCGGTATTTCCAGCCCGATGCCGGCATACGTACTAAACAGCAGGAAATTTCGTCTAAAATTCAGGAGAAAAGTTTCCTTGAAACTGCTCTGCTGTGCGTTCGATCACCTAAGAGAGTTGAATCTATGTTGAGATTCAGCGAGTCAGAAACACGTTTCTTCTAGGAGCTGCGTTGGGATATTACCGAGTGAATATGACCATAGGCTGTACAGAGAAATATCTGCTTCTAAAACCAAAACGGAGCTATCTAACTGAATGGTTGTCAATGTGTGCATTCAACTGACAGAGTTAAAATCACGTGTGGATTCAGCGGTTTGCAAACCCTTTCTGTGCAGAATCCCAAAACCGGTATTTCCAGCCCAATGCCGGCATCCGTACTAAACAGCAGGAAACTGCGTCTAAAACTCAGGAGAAACGTTTCCTTGAAACTGCTCTGCTGTGCGTTCGTTCACCTAAGAGAGTTGAATCTATGTTGAGATTCAGCGAGTCAGAAAGAAGTTTCTTCTAGGAGCTGCGTTGGGATATTCCCGAGTGAATGGGACCATAGGCTGTACAGAGAAATATCTGCTTCTAAAACCAAAACGGAGCTATGTAACTGAGTGGTTGTCAATGTGTGCATTCAACTGACAGAGTTAAACTCACGTGTGGATTCAGCGGTTTGCAAACCGTTTCTGTGCAGAATCCCAAAACCGGTATTTCCAGCCCTAAGCCGGCATACGTACTATACAGCAGGAATCTTCGTCGAAAACTCAGGAGAAAAGATTCCTTGAAAATGCTCTGCTGTGCGTTCGTTCACCTAAGAGAGTTGAATCTATGTTGAGATTCAGCGAGTCAGAAACACGTTTCTTCTCGGAGCTGCATTGGGATATTCCCGAGTGAATGAGACCATAGGCTGTACAGAGAAATATCTGCTTCTAAAACCAAAAGGGTGCTATGAAACTGAATTTTTGTCAATGTGTGCATTCAACTGACAGAGTTAAACTCACGTGTGGATTCAGCGGTTTGCAAACCCTTTCTTTGCGGATCCCAAAACCGGTATTTCCAGCCCAATGCCGGCATACGTACTAAACAGCAGGAAACTTCGTCTAAAACTCAGGAGAAACGTTTCCTTGAAACTGCTCTGCTGTGCGTTCGTCCACCTAAGAGAGTTGAATCTATGTTGAGATTCAGCGAGTCAGAAACACGTTTCTTCTAGGAGCTGCGTTGGGATATTACCGAGTGAATGGGACCATAGGCTGTACAGAGAAATATCTGCTTCTAAAACCAAAACGGAGCTATCTAACTGAATGGTTGTCAATGTGTGCATTCAGCTGATAGAGTTAAACTCACGTGTGGATTCAGCGGTTTGCAAACCCTTTCTGTGCAGAATCCCAAAACCGGTATTTCAAGCCCAATGCCGGCATACGTACTAAACAGCAGGAAACTTCGTCTAAAACTCAGGAGAAACGTTTCCTTGAAACTGCTCTGCTGTGCGTTCGTTCACCTAAGAGAGTTGAATCTATGTTGAGATTCAGCGAGTCAGAAACACGTTTCTTCTAGGAGCTGCGTTGGGATATTCCCGAGTGAATGGGACCATAGGCTGTACAGAGAAATATCTGCTTCTAAAACCAAAACGGAGCTATCTAACTGAATGGTTGTCAATGTGTGCATTCAACTGACAGAGTTAAACTCACGTGTGGATTCAGCGGTTTGCAAACCCTTTCTGTGCAGAATTCCAAAACCGGTATTTCCAGCCCAATGCCGGCATCCATACTAAACAGCAGGAAACTTCGTCTAAAACTCAGGAGAAACGTTTCCTTGAAACTGCTATGCTGTGCATTCGATCACCTAAGAGAGTTGAATCTATGTTGAGATTCAGCGAGTCAGAAACTCGTTTCTTCTAGGAGCTGCGTTGGGATATTCCCGAGTGAATGGGACCATAGGCTGTACAGATAAAAATCTGCTCCTACAACCAAAAGTGTGGTATCTAACTGAATGGTTGTCAATGTGTGCATTCAACTGACAGAGTTAAACTCACGTTTGGATTCAGCGGTTTACAAACCCTTTCTGTGCAGAATCCCAAAACCGGTAATTCCAGCTCAATGCCGGCATACGTACTAAACAGCAGGAAACTTCGTCTAAAACTCAGGAGAAATGTTTCCTTGAAACTGCTCTGCTGTGCGTTCGTTCACCTAAGAGAGTTGAATCTATGTTGAGATTCAGCGAGTCAGAAACACGTTTCTTCTAGGAGCTGCGTTGGGATATTCCCGAGTGAATGGGACCATAGGCTGTACAGAGAAATATCTGCTTCTAAAACCAAAACGGAGCCATCTAACTGAATGGTTGTCAATGTGTGCATTCAACTGACAGAGTTAAACTCACGTGTGGATTCAGCGGTTTGCAAACCCTTTCTGTGCAGAATCCCAAAACCGGTATTTCAAGCCCTATGCCGGCATACGTACTAAACAGCAGGAAACTTCGTCTAAAACTCAGGAGAAACGTTTCCTTGAAACTGCTCTGCTGTGCGTTCGTTCACCTAAGAGAGTTGAATCTATGTTGAGATTCAGCGAGTCAGAAACACGTTTCTTCTAGGAGCTGCGTTGGGATATTCCCGAGTGAATGGGACCATAGGCTGTACAGAGAAATATCTGCTTCTAAAACCAAAACGGAGCTATCTAACTGAATGGTTGTCAATGTGTGCATTCAACTGACAGAGTTAAACTCACGTGTGGATTCAGCGGTTTGCAAACCCTTTCTGTGCAGAATCCCAAAACCGGTATTTCCAGCCCAATGCCGGCATCCATACTAAACAGCAGGAAACTTCGTCTAAAACTCAGGAGAAACGTTTCCTTGAAACTGCTCTGCTGTGCATTCGATCACCTAAGAGAGTTGAATCTATGTTGAGATTCAGCGAGTCAGAAACACGTTTCTTCTAGGAGCTGCGTTGGGATATTCCCGAGTGAATGGGACCATAGGCTGTACAGAGAAATATCTGCTCCTACAACCAAAAGTGTGGTATCTAACTGAATGGTTGTCAATGTGTGCATTCAACTGACAGAGTTAAACTCACGTTTGGATTCCGCGGTTTACAAACCCTTTCTGTGCAGAATCCCAAAACCGGTAATTCCAGCTCAATGCCGGCATACGTACTAAACAGCAGGAAACTTCGTCTTAAACTCAGGAGAAACGTGTCCTTGAAACTGCTCTGCTGTGCGTTCGTTCACCTAAGAGAGTTGAATCTATGTTGAGATTCAGCGAGTCAGAAACACGTTTCTTCTAGGAGTTGCGTTGGGATATTCCCAAGTGAATGGGACCATAGGCTGTACAAAGAAATATCTGCTTCTAAAACCAAAACGGAGCTATCTAACTGAATGGTTGTCAATGTGTGCATTCAATTGACAGAGTTAAAATCACGTGTGGATTCAGCGGTTTGCAAACCCTTTCTGTGCAGAATCCCAAAACCGGTATTTCCAGCCCAATGCCGGCATCCGTACTAAACAGCAGGAAACTGCGTCTAAAGCTCAGGAGAAACGTTTCCTTGAAACTGCTCTGCTGTGCGTTCGTTTACCTAAGAGAGTTGAATCTATGTTGAGATTCAGCGAGTCAGAAAGAAGTTTCTTCTAGGAGCTGCGTTGGGATATTCCCGAGTGAATGTGACCATAGGCTGTACAGAGAAATATCTGCTTCTAAAACCAAAACGGAGCTATGTAACTGAGTGGTTGTCAATGTGTACATTCAACTGACAGAGTTAAACTCACGTGTGGATTCAGCGGTTTGCAAACCGTTTCTGTGCAGAATCCCAAAACCGGTATTTCCAGCCCTAAGCCGGCATACGTACTATACAGCAGGATTCTTCGTCGAAAACTCAGGAGAAAAGATTCCTTGAAAATGCTCTGCTGTGCGTTCGTTCACCTAAGAGAGTTGAATCTATGTTGAGATTCAGCGAGTCAGAAACACGTTTCTTCTCGGAGCTGCGTTGGGATATTCCCGAGTGAATGAGACCATAGGCTGTACAGAGAAATATCTGCTTCTAAAACCAAAAGGGTGCTATGAAACTGAATTTTTGTCAATGTGTGCATTCAACTGACAGAGTTAAACTCACGTGTGGATTCAGCGGTTTGCAAACCCTTTCTTTGCGGATCCCAAAACCGGTATTTCCAGCCCAATGCCGGCATACGTACTAAACAGCAGGAAACTTCGTCTAAAACTCAGGAGAAACGTTTCCTTGAAACTGCTCTGCTGTGCGTTCGTCCACCTAAGAGAGTTGAATCTATGTTGAGATTCAGCGAGTCAGAAACACGTTTCTTCTAGGAGCTGCGTTGGGATATTACCGAGTGAATGGGACCATAGGCTGTACAGAGAAATATCTTCTTCTAAAACCAAAACAGAGCTATCTAAGTGAATGGTTGTCAATGTGTGCATTCAGCTGATAGAGTTAAACTCACGTGTGGATTCAGTGGTTTGCAAACCCTTTCTGTGCAGAATCCCAAAACCGGTATTTCAAGCCCAATGCCGGCATACGTACTAAACAGCAGGAAACTTCGTCTAAAACTCAGGAGAAACGTTTCCTTGAAACTGCTCTGCTGTGCGTTCGTTCACCTAAGAGAGTTGAATCTATGTTGAGATTCAGCGAGTCAGAAACACGTTTCTTCTAGGAGCTGCGTTGGGATATTCCCGAGTGAATGGGACCATAGGCTGTACAGAGAAATATCTGCTCCTACAACCAAAAGTGTGGTATCTAACTGAATGGTTGTCAATGTGTGCATTCAACTGACAGAGTTAAACTCACGTTTGGATTCAGCGGTTTACAAACCCTTTCTGTGCAGAATCCCAAAACCGGTAATTCCAGCTCAATGCCGGCATACGTACTAAACAGCAGGAAACTTCGTCTAAAACTCAGGAGAAATGTTTCCTTGAAACTGCTCTGCTGTGCGTTCGTTCACCTAAGAGAGTTGAATCTATGTTGAGATTCAGCGAGTCAGAAACACGTTTCTTCTCGGAGCTGCGTTGGGATATTCCCGAGTGAATGAGACCATAGGCTGTACAGAGAAATATCTGCTTCTAAAACCAAAAGGGTGCTATGAAACTGAATTTTTGTCAATGTGTGCATTCAACTGACAGAGTTAAACTCACGTGTGGATTCAGCGGTTTGCAAACCCTTTCTTTGCGGATCCCAAAACCGGTATTTCCAGCCCAATGCCGGCATACGTACTAAACAGCAGGAAACTTCGTCTAAAACTCAGGAGAAACGTTTCCTTGAAACTGCTCTGCTGTGCGTTCGTCCACCTAAGAGAGTTGAATCTATGTTGAGATTCAGCGAGTCAGAAACACGTTTCTTCTAGGAGCTGCGTTGGGATATTACCGAGTGAATGGGACCATAGGCTGTACAGAGAAATATCTGCTTCTAAAACCAAAACGGAGCT
Organism: Aotus nancymaae; assembly: GCF_030222135.1. NCBI lineage: Eukaryota > Metazoa > Chordata > Mammalia > Primates > Aotidae > Aotus > Aotus nancymaae. Next base: position 1,692,286 of record NW_026988459.1, on the reverse strand, counting down.
ATCTAACTGAATGGTTGTCAATGTGTGCATTCAGCTGATAGAGTTAAACTCACGTGTGGATTCAGTGGTTTGCAAACCCTTTCTGTGCAGAATCCCAAAACCGGTATTTCAAGCCCAATGCCGGCATACGTACTAAACAGCAGGAAACTTCGTCTAAAACTCAGGAGAAACGTTTCCTTGAAACTGCTCTGCTGTGCGTTCGTTCACCTAAGAGAGTTGAATCTATGTTGAGATTCAGCGAGTCAGAAACACGTTTCTTCTAGGAGCTGCGTTGGGATATTCCCGAGTGAATGGGACCATAGGCTGTACAGAGAAATATCTGCTCCTACAACCAAAAGTGTGGTATCTAACTGAATGGTTGTCAATGTGTGCATTCAACTGACAGAGTTAAACTCACGTTTGGATTCAGCGGTTTACAAACCCTTTCTGTGCAGAATCCCAAAACCGGTAATTCCAGCTCAATGCCGGCATACGTACTAAACAGCAGGAAACTTCGTCTAAAACTCAGGAGAAATGTTTCCTTGAAACTGCTCTGCTGTGCGTTCGTTCACCTAAGAGAGTTGAATCTATGTTGAGATTCAGCGAGTCAGAAACACGTTTCTTCTAGGAGCTGCGTTGGGATATTCCCGAGTGAATGGGACCATAGGCTGTACAGAGAAATATCTGCTTCTAAAACCAAAACGGAGCCATCTAACTGAATGGTTGTCAATGTGTGCATTCAACTGACAGAGTTAAACTCACGTGTGGATTCAGCGGTTTGCAAACCCTTTCTGTGCAGAATCCCAAAACCGGTATTTCAAGCCCTATGCCGGCATACGTACTAAACAGCAGGAAACTTCGTCTAAAACTCAGGAGAAACGTTTCCTTGAAACTGCTCTGCTGTGCGTTCGTTCACCTAAGAGAGTTGAATCTATGTTGAGATTCAGCGAGTCAGAAACACGTTTCTTCTAGGAGCTGCGTTGGGATATTCCCGAGTGAATGGGACCATAGGCTGTACAGAGAAATATCTGCTTCTAAAACCAAAACGGAGCTATCTAACTGAATGGTTGTCAATGTGTGCATTCAACTGACAGAGTTAAACTCACGTGTGGATTCAGCGGTTTGCAAACCCTTTCTGTGCAGAATCCCAAAACCGGTATTTCCAGCCCAATGCCGGCATCCATACTAAACAGCAGGAAACTTCGTCTAAAACTCAGGAGAAACGTTTCCTTGAAACTGCTCTGCTGTGCATTCGATCACCTAAGAGAGTTGAATCTATGTTGAGATTCAGCGAGTCAGAAACACGTTTCTTCTAGGAGCTGCGTTGGGATATTCCCGAGTGAATGGGACCATAGGCTGTACAGAGAAATATCTGCTCCTACAACCAAAAGTGTGGTATCTAACTGAATGGTTGTCAATGTGTGCATTCAACTGACAGAGTTAAACTCACGTTTGGATTCCGCGGTTTACAAACCCTTTCTGTGCAGAATCCCAAAACCGGTAATTCCAGCTCAATGCCGGCATACGTACTAAACAGCAGGAAACTTCGTCTTAAACTCAGGAGAAACGTGTCCTTGAAACTGCTCTGCTGTGCGTTCGTTCACCTAAGAGAGTTGAATCTATGTTGAGATTCAGCGAGTCAGAAACACGTTTCTTCTAGGAGTTGCGTTGGGATATTCCCAAGTGAATGGGACCATAGGCTGTACAAAGAAATATCTGCTTCTAAAACCAAAACGGAGCTATCTAACTGAATGGTTGTCAATGTGTGCATTCAACTGACAGAGTTAAAATCACGTGTGGATTCAGCGGTTTGCAAACCCTTTCTGTGCAGAATCCCAAAACCGGTATTTCCAGCCCAATGCCGGCATCCGTACTAAACAGCAGGAAACTGCGTCTAAAGCTCAGGAGAAACGTTTCCTTGAAACTGCTCTGCTGTGCGTTCGTTTACCTAAGAGAGTTGAATCTATGTTGAGATTCAGCGAGTCAGAAAGAAGTTTCTTCTAGGAGCTGCGTTGGGATATTCCCGAGTGAATGTGACCATAGGCTGTACAGAGAAATATCTGCTTCTAAAACCAAAACGGAGCTATGTAACTGAGTGGTTGTCAATGTGTACATTCAACTGACAGAGTTAAACTCACGTGTGGATTCAGCGGTTTGCAAACCGTTTCTGTGCAGAATCCCAAAACCGGTATTTCCAGCCCTAAGCCGGCATACGTACTATACAGCAGGATTCTTCGTCGAAAACTCAGGAGAAAAGATTCCTTGAAAATGCTCTGCTGTGCGTTCGTTCACCTAAGAGAGTTGAATCTATGTTGAGATTCAGCGAGTCAGAAACACGTTTCTTCTCGGAGCTGCGTTGGGATATTCCCGAATGAATGAGACCATAGGCTGTACAGAGAAATATCTGCTTCTAAAACCAAAAGGGTGCTATGAAACTGAATTTTTGTCAATGTGTGCATTCAACTGACAGAGTTAAACTCACGTGTGGATTCAGCGGTTTGCAAACCCTTTCTTTGCGGATCCCAAAACCGGTATTTCCAGCCCAATGCCGGCATACGTACTAAACAGCAGGAAACTTCGTCTAAAACTCAGGAGAAACGTTTCCTTGAAACTGCTCTGCTGTGCGTTCGTCCACCTAAGAGAGTTGAATCTATGTTGAGATTCAGCGAGTCAGAAACACGTTTCTTCTAGGAGCTGCGTTGGGATATTACCGAGTGAATGGGACCATAGGCTGTACAGAGAAATATCTGCTTCTAAAACCAAAACGGAGCTATCTAACTGAATGGTTGTCAATGTGTGCATTCAGCTGATAGAGTTAAACTCACGTGTGGATTCAGTGGTTTGCAAACCCTTTCTGTGCAGAATCCCAAAACCGGTATTTCAAGCCCAATGCCGGCATACGTACTAAACAGCAGGAAACTTCGTCTAAAACTCAGGAGAAACGTTTCCTTGAAACTGCTCTGCTGTGCGTTCGTTCACCTAAGAGAGTTGAATCTATGTTGAGATTCAGCGAGTCAGAAACACGTTTCTTCTAGGAGCTGCGTTGGGATATTCCCGAGTGAATGGGACCATAGGCTGTACAGAGAAATATCTGCTCCTACAACCAAAAGTGTGGTATCTAACTGAATGGTTGTCAATGTGTGCATTCAACTGACAGAGTTAAACTCACGTTTGGATTCCGCGGTTTACAAACCCTTTCTGTGCAGAATCCCAAAACCGGTAATTCCAGCTCAATGCCGGCATACGTACTAAACAGCAGGAAACTTCGTCTTAAACTCAGGAGAAACGTTTCCTTGAAACTGCTCTGCTGTGCGTTCGTTCACCTAAGAGAGTTGAATCTATGTTGAGATTCAGCGAGTCAGAAACACGTTTCTTCTAGGAGTTGCGTTGGGATATTCCCAAGTGAATGGGACCATAGGCTGTACAAAGAAATATCTGCTTCTAAAACCAAAACGGAGCTATCTAACTGAATGGTTGTCAATGTGTGCATTCAACTGACAGAGTTAAAATCACGTGTGGATTCAGCGGTTTGCAAACCCTTTCTGTGCAGAATCCCAAAACCGGTATTTCCAGCCCAAAGCCGGCATCCGTACTAAACAGCAGGAAACTGCGTCTAAAACTCAGGAGAAACGTTTCCTTGAAACTGCTCTGCTGTGCGTTCGTTTACCTAAGAGAGTTGAATCTATGTTGAGATTCAGCGAGTCAGAAAGAAGTTTCTTCTAGGAGCTGCGTTGGGATATTCCCGAGTGAATGTGACCATAGGCTGTACAGAGAAATATCTGCTTCTAAAACCAAAACGGAGCTATGTAACTGAGTGGTTGTCAATGTGTGCATTCAACTGACAGAGTTAAACTCACGTGTGGATTCAGCGGTTTGCAAACCCTTTCTGTCCAGAATCCCAAAACCGGTATTTCCAGCCCAATGCCGGCATACGTACTAAACAGCAGGAAATTTCGTCTAAAACTCAGGAGAAAAGTTTCCTTGAAACTGCTCTGCTGTGCGTTCGATCACCTAAGAGAGTTGAATCTATGTTGAGATTCAGCGAGTCAGAAACACGTTTCTTCTCGGAGCTGCGTTGGGATATTCCCGAGTGAATGAGACCATAGTCTGTACAGAGAAATATCTGCTTCTAAAACCAAAATGGTGCTGTCAAACTGAATTTTTGTCAATGTGTGCATTCAACTGACAGAGTTAAACTCACGTGTGGATTCAGCGGTTTGCAAACCCTTTCTTTGCGGATCCCAAAACCGGTATTTCCAGCCTAATGCCGGCATACGTACTAAACAGCAGGAAACTTCGTCTAAAACTCAGGAGAAACGTTTCCTTGAAACTGCTCTGCTGTGCGTTCGTCCACCTAAGAGAGTTGAATCTATGTTGAGATTCAGCGAGTCAGAAACACGTTTCTTCTAGGAGCTGCGTTGGGATATTACCGAGTGAATGGGACCATAGGCTGTACAGAGAAATATCTGCTTCTAAAACCAAAACGGAGCTATCTAACTGAATGGTTGTCAATGTGTGCATTCAGCTGATAGAGTTAAACTCACGTGTGGATTCAGCGGTTTGCAAACCCTTTCTGTGCAGAATCCCAAAACCGGTATTTCAAGCCCTATGCCGGCATACGTACTAAACAGCAGGAAACTTCGTCTAAAACTCAGGAGAAACGTTTCCTTGAAACTGCTCTGCTGTGCGTTCGTTCACCTAAGAGAGTTGAATCTATGTTGAGATTCAGCGAGTCAGAAACACGTTTCTTCTAGGAGCTGCGTTGGGATATTACCGAGTGAATGGGACCATAGGCTGTACAGAGAAATATCTGCTTCTAAAACCAAAACGGAGCTATCTAACTGAATGGTTGTCAATGTGTGCATTCAGCTGATAGAGTTAAACTCACGTGTGGATTCAGCGGTTTGCAAACCCTTTATGTGCAGAATCCCAAAACCGGTATTTCAAGCCCTATGCCGGCATACGTACTAAACAGCAGGAAACTTCGTCTAAAACTCAGGAGAAACGTTTCCTTGAAACTGCTCTGCTGTGCGTTCGTTCACCTAAGAGAGTTGAATCTATGTTGAGATTCACAGAGTCAGAAACACGTTTCTTCTAGGAGCTGCGTTGGGATATTCCCGAGTGAATGGGACCATAGGCTGTACAGAGAAATATCTGCTTCTAAAACCAAAATGGAGCTATCTAACTGAATGGTTGTCAATGTGTGCATTCAACTGACAGAGTTAAACTCACGTGTGGATTCAGCGGTTTGCAAACCCTTTCTGTGCAGAATCCCAAAACCGGTATTTCCAGACCAATGCCGGCATCCATACTAAACAGCAGGAAACTTCGTCTAAAACTCAGGAGAAACGTTTCCTTGAAACTGCTCTGCTGTGCGTTCGATCACCTAAGAGAGTTGAATCTATGTTGAGATTCAGCGAGTCAGAAACACGTTTCTTCTAGGAGCTGCGTTGGGATATTACCGAGTGAATATGACCATAGGCTGTACAGAGAAATATCTGCTTCTAAAACCAAAACGGAGCTATCTAACTGAATGGTTGTCAATGTGTGCATTCAACTGACAGAGTTAAAATCACGTGTGGATTCAGCGGTTTGCAAACCCTTTCTGTGCAGAATCCCAAAACCGGTATTTCCAGCCCAATGCCGGCATCCGTACTAAACAGCAGGAAACTTCGTCTAAAACTCAGGAGAAACGTTTCCTTGAAACTGCTCTGCTGTGCGTTCGTTCACCTAAGAGAGTTGAATCTATGTTGAGATTCAGCGAGTCAGAAAGAAGTTTCTTCTAGGAGCTGCGTTGGGATATTCCCGAGTGAATGGGACCATAGGCTGTACAGAGAAATATCTGCTTCTAAAACCAAAACGGAGCTATGTAACTGAGTGGTTGTCAATGTGTGCATTCAACTGACAGAGTTAAACTCACGTGTGAATTCAGCGGTTTGCAAACCGTTTCTGTGCAGAATCCCAAAACCGGTATTTCCAGCCCTAAGCCGGCATACGTACTATACAGCAGGAATCTTCGTCGAAAACTCAGGAGAAAAGATTCCTTGAAAATGCTCTGCTGTGCGTTCGTTCACCTAAGAGAGTTGAATCTATGTTGAGATTCAGCGAGTCAGAAACACGTTTCTTCTCGGAGCTGCGTTGGGATATTCCCGAGTGAATGAGACCATAGGCTGTACAGAGAAATATCTGCTTCTAAAACCAAAAGGGTGCTATGAAACTGAATTTTTGTCAATGTGTGCATTCAACTGACAGAGTTAAACTCACGTGTGGATTCAGCGGTTTGCAAACCCTTTCTTTGCGGATCCCAAAACCGGTATTTCCAGCCCAATGCCGGCATACGTACTAAACAGCAGGAAACTTCGTCTAAAACTCAGGAGAAACGTTTCCTTGAAACTGCTCTGCTGTGCGTTCGTCCACCTAAGAGAGTTGAATCTATGTTGAGATTCAGCGAGTCAGAAACACGTTTCTTCTAGGAGCTGCGTTGGGATATTACCGAGTGAATGGGACCATAGGCTGTACAGAGAAATATCTGCTTCTAAAACCAAAACGGAGCTATCTAACTGAATGGTTGTCAATGTGTGCATTCAGCTGATAGAGTTAAACTCACGTGTGGTTTCAGCGGTTTGCAAACCCTTTCTGTGCAGAATCCCAAAACCGGTATTTCAAGCCCAATGCCGGCATACGTACTAAACAGCAGGAAACTTCGTCTAAAACTCAGGAGAAACGTTTCCTTGAAACTGCTCTGCTGTGCGTTCGTTCACCTAAGAGAGTTGAATCTATGTTGAGATTCAGCGAGTCAGAAACACGTTTCTTCTAGGAGCTGCGTTGGGATATTCCCGAGTGAATGGGACCATAGGCTGTACAGAGAAATATCTGCTTCTAAAACCAAAACGGAGCTATCTAACTGAATGGTTGTCAATGTGTGCATTCAACTGACAGAGTTAAACTCACGTGTGGATTCAGCGGTTTGCAAACCCTTTCTGTGCAGAATTCCAAAACCGGTATTTCCAGCCCAATGCCGGCATCCATACTAAACAGCAGGAAACTTCGTCTAAAACTCAGGAGAAACGTTTCCTTGAAACTGCTCTGCTGTGCATTCGATCACCTAAGAGAGTTGAATCTATGTTGAGATTCAGCGAGTCAGAAACTCGTTTCTTCTAGGAGCTGCGTTGGGATATTCCCGAGTGAATGGGACCATAGGCTGTACAGATAAAAATCTGCTCCTACAACCAAAAGTGTGGTATCTAACTGAATGGTTGTCAATGCGTGCATTCAACTGACAGAGTTAAACTCACGTGTGGATTCAGCGGTTTACAAACCCTTTCTGTGCAGAATCCCAAAACCGGTAATTCCAGCTCAATGCCGGCATACGTACTAAACAGCAGGAAACTTCGTCTAAAACTCAGGAGAAACGTTTCCTTGAAACTTCTCTGCTGTGCGTTCGTTCACTTAAGAGAGTTGAATCTATGTTGAGATTCAGCGAGTCAGAAACACGTTTCTTCTAGGAGCTGCGTTGGGATATTCCCGAGTGAATGGGACCATAGGCTGTACAGAGAAATATCTGCTTCTAAAACCAAAACGGAGCCATCTAACTGAATGGTTGTCAATGTGTGCATTCAACTGACAGAGTTAAACTCACGTGTGGATTCAGCGGTTTGCAAACAGTTTCTGTGCAGAATCCCAAAACCGGTATTTCCAGCCCTAAGCCGGCATACGTACTATACAGCAGGAATCTTCGTCGAAAACTCAGGAGAAAAGATTCCTTGAAAATGCTCTGCTGTGCGTTCGTTCACCTAAGAGAGTTGAATCTATGTTGAGATTCAGCGAGTCAGAAACACGTTTCTTCTCGGAGCTGCGTTGGGACATTCCCGATTGAATGAGACCATAGTCTGTACAGAGAAATATCTGCTTCTAAAACCAAAAGGGTGCTATCAAACTGAATTTTTGTCAATGTGTGCATTCAACTGACAGAGTTAAACTCACGTGTGGATTCAGCGGTTTGCAAACCCTTTCTTTGCGGATCCCAAAACCGGTATTTCCAGCCTAATGCCGGCATACGTACTAAACAGCAGGAAACTTCGTCTAAAACTCAGGAGAAACGTTTCCTTGAAACTGCTCTGCTGTGCGTTCGTCCACCTAAGAGAGTTGAATCTATGTTGAGATTCAGCAAGTCAGAAACACGTTTCTTCTAGGAGCTGCGTTGGGATATTCCCGAGTGAATGGGACCATAGGCTGTACAGAGAAATATCTGCTTCTAAAACCAAAACGGAGCTATCTAACTGAATGGTTGTCAATGTGTGCATTCAGCTGATAGAGTTAAACTCACGTGTGGATTCAGCGGTTTGCAAACCCTTTCTGTGCAGAATCCCAAAACCGGTATTTCAAGCCCAATGCCGGCATACGTACTAAACAGCAGGAAACTTCGTCTAAAACTCAGCAGAAACGTTTCCTTGAAACTGCTCTGCTGTGCGTTCGTTCAACTAAGAGAGTTGAATCTATGTTGGGATTCAGCGAGTCAGAAAGAAGTTTCTTCTAGGAGCTGCATTGGGATATTCCCGAGTGAATGGGACCATAGGCTGTACAGAGAAATATCTGCTTCTAAAACCAAAACGGAGCTATCTAACTGAATGGTTGTCAATGTGTGCATTCAACTGACAGAGTTAAACTCACGTGTGGATTCAGCGGTTTGCCAACCCTTTCTGAGCAGAATCCCAAAACTGGTATTTCCAGCCCAATGCCGGCATACGTACGAAACAGCAGGAAATTTCCTCTAAAACTCAGGAGAAAAGTTTCCTTGAAACTGCTCTGCTGTGCGTTCGATCACCTAAGAGAGTTGAATCTATGTTGAGATTCAGCGAGTCAGAAACACGTTTCTTCTAGGAGCTGCGTTGGGATATTACCGAGTGAATGTGACCATAGGCTGTACAGAAAAATATCTGCTTCTAAAACCAAAACGGAGCTATCTAACTGAATGGTTGTCAATGTGTGCATTCAACTGACAGAGTTAAACTCACGTGTGGATTCAGCGGTTTGCAAACCCTTTCTGTGCAGAATCCCAAAACCGGTATTTCAAGCCCAATGACAGCATACGTACTAAACAGCAGGAAACTTCGTCTAAAACTCAGGAGAAAAGTTTCCTTGAAACTGCTCTGCTGTGTGTTCGTTCACCTAAGAGAGTTGAATCTATGTTGAGATTCAGCGAGCCAGAAACACGTTTCTTCTAGGAGCTGTGTTGGGATATTCCCGAGTGAATGGGACCATAGGCTGTACAGAGAAATATCTGCTCCTACAACCAAAAGGGTGCTATCTAACTGAATGGTTGTCAATGTGTGCATTCAACTGACAGAGTTAAACTCACGTTTGGATTCAGCGGTTTACAAACCCTTTCTGTGCAGAATCCCAAAACCGGTAATTCCAGCTCAATGCCGGCATACGTACTAAACAGGAGGAAACTTCGTCTAAAACTCAGCAGAAACGTTTCCTTGAAACATCTGTGCTGTGCGTTCGTTCACTTAAGAGAGTTGAATCTATGTTGAGATTCAGCGAGTCAGAAACACGTTTCTTCTAGGAGCTGCGTTGGGATATTCCCGAGTGAATGGGACCATAGGCTGTACAGAGAAATATCTGCTTCTAAAACCAAAACGGAGCTATGTAACTGAGTGGTTGTCAATGTGTGCATTCAACTGACAGAGTTAAACTCACGTGTGGATTCAGCGGTTTGCAAACCGTTTCTGTGCAGAATCCCAAAACCGGTATTTCCAGCCCTAAGCCGGCATACGTACTATACAGCAGGAATCTTCGTCGAAAACTCAGGAGAAAAGATTCCTTGAAAATGCTCTGCTGTGCGTTCGTTCACCTAAGAGAGTTGAATCTATGTTGAGATTCAGCGAGTCAGAAACACGTTTCTTCTCGGAGCTGCGTTGGGATATTCCCGAGTGAATGAGACCATAGGCTGTACAGAGAAATATCTGCTTCTAAAACCAAAAGGGTGCTATGAAACTGAATTTTTGTCAATGTGTGCATTCAACTGACAGAGTTAAACTCACGTGTGGATTCAGCGGTTTGCAAACCCTTTCTTTGCGGATCCCAAAACCGGTATTTCCAGCCCAATGCCGGCATACGTACTAAACAGCAGGAAACTTCGTCTAAAACTCAGGAGAAACGTTTCCTTGAAACTGCTCTGCTGTGCGTTCGTCCACCTAAGAGAGTTGAATCTATGTTGAGATTCAGCGAGTCAGAAACACGTTTCTTCTAGGAGCTGCGTTGGGATATTACCGAGTGAATGGGACCATAGGCTGTACAGAGAAATATCTGCTTCTAAAACCAAAACGGAGCTATCTAACTGAATGGTTGTCAATGTGTGCATTCAGCTGATAGAGTTAAACTCACGTGTGGATTCAGCGGTTTGCAAACCCTTTCTGTGCAGAATCCCAAAACCGGTATTTCAAGCCCAATGCCGGCATACGTACTAAACAGCAGGAAACTTCGTCTAAATCTCAGGAGAAACGTTTCCTTGAAACTGCTCTGCTGTGCGTTCGTTCACCTAAGAGAGTTGAATCTATGTTGAGATTCAGCGAGTCAGAAACACGTTTCTTCTAGGAGCTGCGTTGGGATATTCCCGAGTGAATGGGACCATAGGCTGTACAGAGAAATATCTGCTTCTAAAACCAAAACGGAGCTATCTAACTGAATGGTTGTCAATGTGTGCATTCAACTGACAGAGTTAAACTCACGTGTGGATTCAGCGGTTTGCAAACCCTTTCTGTGCAGAATTCCAAAACCGGTATTTCCAGCCCAATGCCGGCATCCATACTAAACAGCAGGATACTTCGTCTAAAACTCAGGAGAAACGTTTCCTTGAAACTGCTATGCTGTGCATTCGATCACCTAAGAGAGTTGAATCTATGTTGAGATTCAGCGAGTCAGAAACTCGTTTCTTCTAGGAGCTGCGTTGGGATATTCCCGAGTGAATGGGACCATAGGCTGTACAGATAAAAATCTGCTCCTACAACCAAAAGTGTGGTATCTAACTGAATGGTTGTCAATGTGTGCATTCAACTGACAGAGTTAAACTCACGTTTGGATTCAGCGGTTTACAAACCCTTTCTGTGCAGAATCCCAAAACCGGTAATTCCAGCTCAATGCCGGCATACGTACTAAACAGCAGGAAACTTCGTCTAAAACTCAGGAGAAACGTTTCCTTGAAACTGCTCTGCTGTGCGTTCGTTCACCTAAGAGAGTTGAATCTATGTTGAGATTCAGCGAGTCAGAAAGAAGTTTCTTCTAGGAGCTGCGTTGGGATATTCCCGAGTGAATGGGACCATAGGCTGTACAGAGAAATATCTGCTTCTAAAACCAAAACGGAGCCATCTAACTGAATGGTTGTCAATGTGTGCATTCAACTGACAGAGTTAAACTCACGTGTGGATTCAGCGGTTTGCAAACCCTTTCTGTGCAGAATCCCAAAACCGGTATTTCAAGCCCTATGCCGGCATACGTACTAAACAGCAGGAAACTTCGTCTAAAACTCAGGAGAAACGTTTCCTTGAAACTGCTCTGCTGTGCGTTCGTTCACCTAAGAGAGTTGAATCTATGTTGAGATTCAGCGAGTCAGAAACACGTTTCTTCTAGGAGCTGCGTTGGGATATTCCCGAGTGAATGGGACCATAGGCTGTACAGAGAAATATCTGCTTCTAAAACCAAAACGGAGCTATCTAACTGAATGGTTGTCAATGTGTGCATTCAACTGACAGAGTTAAACTCACGTGTGGATTCAGCGGTTTGCAAACCCTTTCTGTGCAGAATCCCAAAACCGGTATTTCCAGCCCAATGCCGGCATCCATACTAAACAGCAGGAAACTTCGTCTAAAACTCAGGAGAAACGTTTCCTTGAAACTGCTCTGGTGTGCATTCGATCACCTAAGAGAGTTAAATCTATGTTGAGATTCAGCGAGTCAGAAACACGTTTCTTCTAGGAGCTGCGTTGGGATATTCCCGAGTGAATGGGACCATAGGCTGTACAGAGAAATATCTGCTCCTACAACCAAAAGTGTGGTATCTAACTGAATGGTTGTCAATGTGTGCATTCAACTGACAGAGTTAAACTCACGTTTGGATTCCGCGGTTTACAAACCCTTTCTGTGCAGAATCCCAAAACCGGTAATTCCAGCTCAATGCCGGCATACGTACTAAACAGCAGGAAACTTCGTCTTAAACTCAGGAGAAACGTTTCCTTGAAACTGCTCTGCTGTGCGTTCGTTCACCTAAGAGAGTTGAATCTATGTTGAGATTCAGCGAGTCAGAAACACGTTTCTTCTAGGAGTTGCGTTGGGATATTCCCAAGTGAATGGGACCATAGGCTGTACAAAGAAATATCTGCTTCTAAAACCAAAACGGAGCTATCTAACTGAATGGTTGTCAATGTGTGCATTCAACTGACAGAGTTAAAATCACCTGTGGATTCAGCGGTTTGCAAACCCTTTCTGTGCAGAATCCCAAAACCGGTATTTCCAGCCCAATGCCGGCATCCGTACTAAACAGCAGGAAACTGCGTCTAAAACTCAGGAGAAACGTTTCCTTGAAACTGCTCTGCTGTGCGTTCGTTTACCTAAGAGAGTTGAATCTATGTTGAGATTCAGCGAGTCAGAAAGAAGTTTCTTCTAGGAGCTGCGTTGGGATATTCCCGAGTGAATGTGACCATAGGCTGTACAGAGAAATATCTGCTTCTAAAACCAAAACGGAGCTATGTAACTGAGTGGTTGTCAATGTGTGCATTCAACTGACAGAGTTAAACTCACCTGTGGATTCAGCGGTTTGCAAACCGTTTCTGTGCAGAATCCCAAAACCGGTATTTCCAGCCCTAAGCCGGCATACGTACTATACAGCAGGATTCTTCGTCGAAAACTCAGGAGAAAAGATTCCTTGAAAATGCTCTGCTGTGCGTTCGTTCACCTAAGAGAGTTGAATCTATGTTGAGATTCAGCGAGTCAGAAACACGTTTCTTCTCGGAGCTGCGTTGGGATATTCCCGAGTGAATGAGACCATAGGCTGTACAGAGAAATATCTGCTTCTAAAACCAAAAGGGTGCTATGAAACTGAATTTTTGTCAATGTGTGCATTCAACTGACAGAGTTAAACTCACGTGTGGATTCAGCGGTTTGCAAACCCTTTCTTTGCGGATCCCAAAACCGGTATTTCCAGCCCAATGCCGGCATACGTACTAAACAGCAGGAAACTTCGTCTAAAACTCAGGAGAAACGTTTCCTTGAAACTGCTCTGCTGTGCGTTCGTCCACCTAAGAGAGTTGAATCTATGTTGAGATTCAGCGAGTCAGAAACACGTTTCTTCTAGGAGCTGCGTTGGGATATTCCCGAGTGAATGGGACCATAGGCTGTACAGAGAAATATCTGCTCCTACAACCAAAAGTGTGGTATTTAACTGAATGGTTGTCAATGTGTGCATTCAACTGACAGAGTTAAACTCACGTTTGGATTCAGCGGTTTACAAACCCTTTCTGTGCAGAATCCCAAAACCGGTAATTCCAGCTCAATGCCGGCATACGTACTAAACAGCAGGAAACTTCGTCTTAAACTCAGGAGAAACGTTTCCTTGAAACTGCTCTGCTGTGCGTTCGTTCACCTAAGAGAGTTGAATCTATGTTGAGATTCAGCGAGTCAGAAACACGTTTCTTCTAGGAGTTGCGTTGGGATATTCCCAAGTGAATGGGACCATAGGCTGTACAAAGAAATATCTGCTTCTAAAACCAAAACGGAGCTATCTAACTGAATGGTTGTCAATGTGTGCATTCAACTGACAGAGTTAAAATCACGTGTGGATTCAGCGGTTTGCAAACCCTTTCTGTGCAGAATCCCAAAACCGGTATTTCCAGCCCAATGCCGGCATCCGTACTAAACAGCAGGTAACTGCGTCTAAAATTCAGGAGAAACGTTTCCTTGAAACTGCTCTGCTGTGCGTTCGTTTACCTAAGAGAGTTGAATCTATGTTGAGATTCAGCGAGTCAGAAAGAAGTTTCTTCTAGGAGCTGCGTTGGGATATTCCCGAGTGAATGGGACCATAGGCTGTACAGAGAAATATCTGCTTCTAAAACCAAAACGGAGCTATGTAACTGAGTGGTTGTCAATGTGTGCATTCAACTGACAGAGTTAAACTCACGTGTGGATTCAGCGGTTTGCAAACCGTTTCTGTGCAGAATCCCAAAACCGGTATTTCCAGCCCTAAGCTGGCATACGTACTATACAGCAGGAATCTTCGTCGAAAACTCAGGAGAAAAGATTCCTTGAAAATGCTCTGCTGTGCGTTCGTTCACCTAAGAGAGTTGAATCTATGTTGAGATTCAGCGAGTCAGAAACACGTTTCTTCTCGGAGCTGCGTTGGGATATTCCCGAGTGAATGAGACCATAGGCTGTACAGAGAAATATCTGCTTCTAAAACCAAAAGGGTGCTATGAAACTGAATTTTTGTCAATGTGTGCATTCAACTGACAGAGTTAAACTCACGTGTGGATTCAGCGGTTTGCAAACCCTTTCTTTGCGGATCCCAAAACCGGTATTTCCAGCCTAATGCCGGCATACGTACTAAACAGCAGGAAACTTCGTCTAAAACTCAGGAGAAACGTTTCCTTGAAACTGCTCTGCTGTGCGTTCGTCCACCTAAGAGAGTTGAATCTATGTTGAGATTCAGCGAGTCAGAAACACGTTTCTTCTAGGAGCTGCGTTGGGATATTACCGAGTGAATGGGACCATAGGCTGTACAGAGAAATATCTGCTTCTAAAACCAAAACGGAGCTATCTAACTGAATGGTTGTCAATGTGTGCATTCAGCTGATAGAGTTAAACTCACGTGTGGATTCAGTGGTTTGCAAACCCTTTCTGTGCAGAATCCCAAAACCGGTATTTCCAGCCCAATGCCGGCATACGTACTAAACAGCAGGAAACTTCGTCTAAAACTCAGGAGAAACGTTTCCTTGAAACTGCTCTGCTGTGCGTTCGTTCACCTAAGAGAGTTGAATCTATGTTGAGATTCAGCGAGTAAGAAACACGTTTCTTCTAGGAGCTGCGTTGGGATATTCCCGAGTGAATGGGACCATAGGCTGTACAGAGAAATATCTGCTTCTAAAACCAAAACGGAGCTATCTAACTGAATGGTTGTCAATGTGTGCATTCAACTGACAGAGTTAAACTCACGTGTGGATTCAGCGGTTTGCAAACCCTTTCTGTGCAGAATCCCAAAACCGGTATTTCCAGCCCAATGCCGGCATCCATACTAAACAGCAGGAAACTTCGTCTAAACTCAGGAGAAACGTTTACTTGAAACTGCTCTGCTGTGCATTCGATCACCTAAGAGAGTTGAATCTATGTTGAGATTCAGCGAGTCAGAAACTCGTTTCTTCTAGGAGCTGCGTTGGGATATTCCCGAGTGAATGGGACCATAGGCTGTACAGATACATATCTGCTCCTACAACCAAAACTGTGGTATCTAACTGAATGGTTGTCAATGTGTGCATTCAACTGACAGAGTTAAATTCACGTGTGATTTCAGCGGTTTGCAAACCCTTTCTGTGCAGAATCCCAAAACCGGTATTTCCAGCCCAATGCCGGCATACGTACTAAACCGCAGGAAACTTCGTCTAAATCTCAGGCGAAACGTTTCCTTGAAACTGCTCTGCTGTGCGTTCGTTCACCTAAGAGAGTTGAATCTATGTTGAGATTCAGCGAGTCAGAAACACGTTTCTTCTAGGAGCTGCGTTGGGATATTCCCGAGTGAATGGGACCATAGGCTGTACAGAGAAATATCTGCTTCTAAAACCAAAACGGAGCCATCTAACTGAATGGTTGTCAATGTGTGCATTCAACTGACAGAGTTAAACTCACGTGTGGATTCAGCGGTTTGCAAACCCTTTCTGTGCAGAATCCCAAAACCGGTATTTCCAGCCCAATGCCGGCATACGTACTAAACAGCAGGAAATTTCGTCTAAAACTCAGGAGAAAAGTTTCCTTGAAACTGCTCTGCTGTGCGTTCGATCACCTAAGAGAGTTGAATCTATGTTGAGATTCAGCGAGTCAGAAACACGTTTCTTCTCGGAGCTGCGTTGGGATATTCCCGAGTGAATGAGACCATAGTCTGTACAGAGAAATATCTGCTTCTAAAACCAAAATGGTGCTGTCAAACTGAATTTTTGTCAATGTGTGCATTCAACTGACAGAGTTAAACTCACGTGTGGATTCAGCGGTTTGCAAACCCTTTCTTTGCGAATCCCAAAACCGGTATTTCCAGCCTAATGCCGGCATACGTACTAAACAGCAGGAAACTTCGTCTAAAACTCAGGAGAAACGTTTCCTTGAAACTGCTCTGCTGTGCGTTCGTCCACCTAAGAGAGTTGAATCTATGTTGAGATTCAGCGAGTCAGAAACACGTTTCTTCTAGGAGCTGCGTTGGGATATTACCGAGTGAATGGGACCATAGGCTGTACAGAGAAATATCTGCTTCTAAAACCAAAACGGAGCTATCTAACTGAATGGTTGTCAATGTGTGCATTCAGCTGATAGAGTTAAACTCACGTGTGGATTCAGCGGTTTGCAAACCCTTTCTGTGCAGAATCCCAAAACCGGTATTTCAAGCCCTATGCCGGCATACGTACTAAACAGCAGGAAACTTCGTCTAAAACTCAGGAGAAACGTTTCCTTGAAACTGCTCTGCTGTGCGTTCGTTCACCTAAGAGAGTTGAATCTATGTTGAGATTCAGCGAGTCAGAAACACGTTTCTTCTAGGAGCTGCGTTGGGATATTCCCGAGTGAATGGGACCATAGGCTGTACAGAGAAATATCTGCTTCTAAAACCAAAACGGAGCTATCTAACTGAATGGTTGTCAATGTGTGCATTCAACTGACAGAGTTAAACTCACGTGTGGATTCAGCGGTTTGCAAACCCTTTCTGTGCAGAATCCCAAAACCGGTATTTCCAGCCCAATGCCGGCATCCATACTAAACAGCAGGAAACTTCGTCTAAAACTCAGGAGAAACGTTTCCTTGAAACTGCTCTGCTGTGCATTCGATCACCTAAGAGAGTTGAATCTATGTTGAGATTCAGCGAGTCAGAAACACGTTTCTTCTAGGAGCTGCGTTGGGATATTCCCGAGTGAATGGGACCATAGGCTGTACAGAGAAATATCTGCTCCTACAACCAAAAGTGTGGTATCTAACTGAATGGTTGTCAATGTGTGCATTCAACTGACAGAGTTAAACTCACGTTTGGATTCAGCGGTTTACAAACCCTTTCTGTGCAGAATCCCAAATCCGGTAATTCCAGCTCAATGCCGGCATACGTACTAAACAGCAGGAAACTTCGTCTTAAACTCAGGAGAAACGTTTCCTTGAAACTGCTCTGCTGTGCGTTCGTTCACCTAAGAGAGTTGAATCTAAGTTGAGATTCAGCGAGTCAGAAACACATTTCTTCTAGGAGTTGCGTTGGGATATTCCCAAGTGAATGGGACCATAGGCTGTGCAAAGAAATATCTGCTTCTAAAACCAAAACGGAGCTATCTAACTGAATGGTTGTCAATGTGTGCATTCAACTGACAGAGTTAAAATCACGTGTGGATTCAGCGGTTTGCAAACCCTTTCTGTGCAGAATCCCAAAACCGATATTTCCAGCCCAATGCCGGCATCCGTACTAAACAGCAGGAAACTGCGTCTAAATCTCAGGAGAAACGTTTCCTTGAAACTGCTCTGCTGTGCGATCGTTTACCTAAGAGATTTGTATCTATGTTGAGATTCAGCGAGTCAGAAATAAGTTTCTTCTAGGAGCTGCGTTGGGATATTCCCGAGTGAATGGGACCATAGGCTGTACAGAGAAATATCTGCTTCTAAAACCAAAGCGGAGCTATGTAACTGAGTGGTTGTCAATGTGTGCATTCAACTGACAGAGTTAAACTCACGTGTGGATTCAGCGGTTTGCAAACCGTTTCTGTGCAGAATCCCAAAACCGGTATTTCCAGCCCTAAGCTGGCATACGTACTATACAGCAGGAATCTTCGTCGAAAACTCAGGAGAAAAGATTCCTTGAAAATGCTCTGCTGTGCGTTCGTTCACCTAAGAGAGTTGAATCTATGTTGAGATTCAGCGAGTCAGAAACACGTTTCTTCTCGGAGCTGCGTTGGGATATTCCCGAGTGAATGAGACCATAGGCTGTACAGAGAAATATCTGCTTCTAAAACCAAAAGGGTGCTATGAAACTGAATTTTTGTCAATGTGTGCATTCAGCTGATAGAGTTAAACTCACGTGTGGATTCAGTGGTTTGCAAACCCTTTCTGTGCAGAATCCCAAAACCGGTATTTCCAGCCCAATGCCGGCATACGTACTAAACAGCAGGAAATTTCGTCTAAAACTCAGGAGAAAAGTTTCCTTGAAACTGCTCTGCTGTGCGTTCGATCACATAAGAGAGTTGAATCTATGTTGAGATTCAGCGAGTCAGAAACACGTTTCTTCTCGGAGCTGCATTGGGATATTCCCGAGTGAATGAGACCATAGTCTGTACAGAGAAATATCTGCTTCTAAAACCAAAATGGTGCTGTCAAACTGAATTTTTGTCAATGTGTGCATTCAACTGACAGAGTTAAACTCACGTGTGGATTCAGCGGTTTGCAAACCCTTTCTTTGCGAATCCCAAAACCGGTATTTCCAGCCTAATGCCGGCATACGTACTAAACAGCAGGAAACTTCGTCTAAAACTCAGGAGAAACGTTTCCTTGAAACTGCTCTGCTGTGCGTTCGTCCACCTAAGAGAGTTGAATCTATGTTGAGATTCAGCGAGTCAGAAACACGTTTCTTCTAGGAGCTGCGTTGGGATATTACCGAGTGAATGGGACCATAGGCTGTACAGAGAAATATCTGCTTCTAAAACCAAAACGGAGCTATCTAACTGAATGGTTGTCAATGTGTGCATTCAGCTGATAGAGTTAAACTCACGTGTGGATTCAGCGGTTTGCAAACCCTTTCTGTGCAGAATCCCAAAACCGGTATTTCAAGCCCTATGCCGGCATACGTACTAAACAGCAGGAAACTTCGTCTAAAACTCAGGAGAAACGTTTCCTTGAAACTGCTCTGCTGTGCGTTCGTTCACCTAAGAGAGTTGAATCTATGTTGAGATTCAGCGAGTCAGAAACACGTTTCTTCTAGGAGCTGCGTTGGGATATTCCCGAGTGAATGGGACCATAGGCTGTACAGAGAAATATCTGCTTCTAAAACCAAAACGGAGCTATCTAACTGAATGGTTGTCAATGTGTGCATTCAACTGACAGAGTTAAACTCACGTGTGGATTCAGCGGTTTGCAAACCCTTTCTGTGCAGAATCCCAAAACCGGTATTTCCAGCCCAATGCCGGCATCCATACTAAACAGCAGGAAACTTCGTCTAAAACTCAGGAGAAACGTTTCCTTGAAACTGCTCTGCTGTGCATTCGATCACCTAAGAGAGTTGAATCTATGTTGAGATTCAGCGAGTCAGAAACACGTTTCTTCTAGGAGCTGCGTTGGGATATTCCCGAGTGAATGGGACCATAGGCTGTACAGAGAAATATCTGCTCCTACAACCAAAAGTGTGGTATCTAACTGAATGGTTGTCAATGTGTGCATTCAACTGACAGAGTTAAACTCACGTTTGGATTCAGCGGTTTACAAACCCTTTCTGTGCAGAATCCCAAAACCGGTAATTCCAGCTCAATGCCGGCATACGTACTAAACAGCAGGAAACTTCGTCTTAAACTCAGGAGAAACGTTTCCTTGAAACTGCTCTGCTGTGCGTTCGTTCACCTAAGAGAATTGAATCTAAGTTGAGATTCAGCGAGTCAGAAACACATTTCTTCTAGGAGTTGCGTTGGGATATTCCCAAGTGAATGGGACCATAGGCTGTGCAAAGAAATATCTGCTTCTAAAACCAAAACGGAGCTATCTAACTGAATGGTTGTCAATGTGTGCATTCAACTGACAGAGTTAAAATCACGTGTGGATTCAGCGGTTTGCAAACCCTTTCTGTGCAGAATCCCAAAACCGGTATTTCCAGCCCAATGCCGGCATCCGTACTAAACAGCAGGAAACTGCGTCTAAATCTCAGGAGAAACGTTTCCTTGAAACTGCTCTGCTGTGCGATCGTTTACCTAAGAGATTTGTATCTATGTTGAGATTCAGCGAGTCAGAAATAAGTTTCTTCTAGGAGCTGCGTTGGGATATTCCCGAGTGAATGGGACCATAGGCTGTACAGAGAAATATCTGCTTCTAAAACCAAAACGGAGCTATGTAACTGAGTGGTTGTCAATGTGTGCATTCAACTGACAGAGTTAAACTCACGTGTGGATTCAGCGGTTTGCAAACCGTTTCTGTGCAGAATCCCAAAACCGGTATTTCCAGCCCTAAGCTGGCATACGTACTATACAGCAGGAATCTTCGTCGAAAACTCAGGAGAAAAGATTCCTTGAAAATGCTCTGCTGTGCGTTCGTTCACCTAAGAGAGTTGAATCTATGTTGAGATTCAGCGAGTCAGAAACACGTTTCTTCTCGGAGCTGCGTTGGGATATTCCCGAGTGAATGAGACCATAGGCTGTACAGAGAAATATCTGCTTCTAAAACCAAAAGGGTGCTATGAAACTGAATTTTTGTCAATGTGTGCATTCAGCTGATAGAGTTAAACTCACGTGTGGATTCAGTGGTTTGCAAACCCTTTCTGTGCAGAATCCCAAAACCGGTATTTCAAGCCCAATGCCGGCATACGTACTAAACAGCAGGAAACTTCGTCTAAAACTCAGGAGAAACGTTTCCTTGAAACTGCTCTGCTGTGCGTTCGTTCACCTAAGAGAGTTGAATCTATGTTGAGATTCAGCGAGTCAGAAACACGTTTCTTCTAGGAGCTGCGTTGGGATATTCCCGAGTGAATGGGACCATAGGCTGTACAGAGAAATATCTGCTTCTAAAACCAAAACGGAGCTATCTAACTGAATGGTTGTCAATGTGTGCATTCAACTGACAGAGTTAAACTCACGTGTGCATTCAGCGGTTTGCAAACCCTTTCTGTGCAGAATCCCAAAACCGGTATTTCCAGCCCAATGCCGGCATCCATACTAAACAGCAGGAAACTTCGTCTAAAACTCAGGAGAAACGTTTCCTTGAAACTGCTCTGCTGTGCATTCGATCACCTAAGAGAGTTGAATCTATGTTGAGATTCAGCGAGTCAGAAACACGTTTCTTCTAGGAGCTGCGTTGGGATATTCCCGAGTGAATGGGACCATAGGCTGTACAGATAAATATCTGCTCCTACAACCAAAAGTGTGGTATCTAACTGAATGGTTGTCAATGTGTGCATTCAACTGACAGAGTTAAACTCACGTGTGGATTCAGCGGTTTACAAACCCTTTCTGTGCAGAATCCCAAAACCGGTAATTCCAGCTCAATGCCGGCATACGTACTAAACAGCAGGAAACTTGGTCTAAAACTAAGGAGAAACGTTTCCTTGAAACTGCTCTGCTGTGCGTTCGTTCACCTAAGAGAGTTGAATCTATGTTGAGATTCAGCGAGTCAGAAACACGTTTCTTCTAGGAGCTGCGTTGGGATATTCCCAAGTGAATGGGACCATAGGCTGTACAAAGAAATATCTGCTTCTAAAACCAAAAGGGTGCTATCAAACTGAATGGTTGTCAATGTGTGCATTCAACTGACAGAGTTAAATTCACGTGTGATTTCAGCGGTTTGCAAACCCTTTCTGTGCAGAATCCCAAAACCGGTATTTCCAGCCCAATGCCGGCATACGTACTAAACAGCAGGAAACTTCGTCTAAATCTCAGGCGAAACGTTTCCTTGAAACTGCTCTGCTGTGCGTTCGATCACCTAAGAGAGTTGAATCTATGTTGAGATTCAGCGAGTCAGAAACACGTTTCTTCTAGGAGCTGCGTTGGGATATTCCCGAGTGAATGGGACCATAGGCTGTACAGAGAAATATCTGCTTCTAAAACCAAAACGGAGCCATCTAACTGAATGGTTGTCAATGTGCGCATTCAACTGACAGAGTTAAACTCACGTGTGGATTCACCGGTTTGCAAACCCTTTCTGTGCAGAATCCCAAAACCGGTATTTCCAGCCCAATGCCGGCGTACGTACTAAACAGCAGGAAATTTCGTCTAAAACTCAGGAGAAAAGTTTCCTTGAAACTGCTCTGCTGTGCGTTCGATCACCTAAGAGAGTTGAATCTATGTTGAGATTCAGCGAGTCAGAAACACGTTTCTTCTCGGAGCTGCGTTGGGATATTCCCGAGTGAATGAGACCATAGTCTGTACAGAGAAATATCTGCTTCTAAAACCAAAGGGGTGCTGTCAAACTGAATTTTTGTCAATGTGTGCATTCAACTGACAGAGATAAACTCACGTGTGGATTCAGCGGTTTGCAAACCCTTTCTGTGCAGAATCCCAAAACCGGTATTTCCAGCCCAATGCCGGCATACGTACTAAACAGCAGGAAACTTCGTCTAAAACTCAGGAGAAACGTTTCCTTGAAACTGCTCTGCTGTGCGTTCGTTCACCTAAGAGAGTTGAATCTATGTTGAGATTCAGAGAGTCAGAAACACGTTTCTTCTAGGAGCTGCGTTGGGATATTCCCGAGTGAATGGGACCATAGGCTGTACAGAGAAATATCTGCTTCTAAAACCAAAACGGAGCCATCTAACTGAATGGTTGTCAATGTGTGCATTCAACTGACAGAGTTAAACTCACGTGTGGATTCAGCGGTTTGCAAACCCTTTCTGTGCAGAATCCCAAAACCGGTATTTCCAGCCCAATGCCGGCATACGTACTAAACAGCAGGAAACTTCGTCTAAAACTCAGGAGAAACGTTTCCTTGAAACTGCTCTGCTGTGCGTTCGTTCACCTAAGAGAGTTGAATCTATGTTGAGATTCAGCGAGTCAGAAACACGTTTCTTCTAGGAGCTGCGTTGGGATATTCCCGAGTGAATGGGACCATAGGCTGTACAGAGAAATATCTGCTTCTAAAACCAAAACGGAGCTATCTAACTGAATGGTTGTCAATGTGTGCATTCAACTGACAGAGTTAAACTCACGTGTGGATTCAGCGGTTTGCAAACCCTTTCTGTGCAGAATCCCAAAACCGGTATTTCCAGCCCAATGCCGGCATACGTACTAAACAGCAGGAAACTTCGTCTAAAATTCAGGAGAAACGTTTCCTTGAAACTGCTCTGCTGTGCGTTCGTTCACCTAAGAGAGTTGAATCTATGTTGAGATTCAGCGAGTCAGAAACACGTTTCTTCTAGGAGCTGCGTTGGGATATTCCCGAGTGAATGGGACCATAGGCTGTACAGAGAAATATCTGCTTCTAAAACCAAAACGGAGCTATCTAACTGAATGGTTGTCAATGTGTGCATTCAACTGACAGAGTTAAACTCACGTGTGGATTCAGCGGTTTGCAAACCCTTTCTGTGCAGAATCCCAAAACCGGTATTTCCAGCCCAATGCCGGCATACGTAGTAAACAGCAGGAAACTTCGTCTAAAACTCAGGAGAAAAGTTTCCTTGAAACTGCTCTGCTGTGCATTCGATCACCTAAGAGAGTTGAAACTATGTTGAGATTCAGCGAGTCAGAAACACGTTTCTTCTAGGAGCTGCGTTGGGATATTCCCGAGTGAATGGGACAATAGGCTGTACAGAGAAATATCTGCTTCTAAAACAAAAAGTGTGCTATCTAACTGAATGGTTGTCAATGTGTGCATTCAACTGACAGAGTTAAACTCACGTTTGGATTCAGCGGTTTACAAACCCTTTCTGTGCAGAATCCCAAAACCGGTAATTCCAGCTCAATGCCGGCATACGTACTAAACAGCAGGAAACTTGGTCTAAAACTAAGGAGAAACGTTTCCTTGAAACTGCTCTGCTGTGCGTTCGTTCACCTAAGAGAGTTGAATCTATGTTGAGATTCAGCGAGTCAGAAACACGTTTCTTCTAGGAGCTGCGTTGGGATATTCCCAAGTGAATGGGACCATAGGCTGTACAAAGAAATATCTGCTTCTAAAACCAAAAGGGTGCTATCAAACTGAATGGTTGTCAATGTGTGCATTCAACTGACAGAGTTAAATTCACGTGTGATTTCAGCGGTTTGCAAACCCTTTCTGTGCAGAATCCCAAAACCGGTATTTCCAGCCCAATGCCGGCATACGTACTAAACAGCAGGAAACTTCGTCTAAATCTCAGGCGAAACGTTTCCTTGAAACTGCTCTGCTGTGCGTTCGATCACCTAAGAGAGTTGAATCTATGTTGAGATTCAGCGAGTCAGAAACACGTTTCTTCTAGGAGCTGCGTTGGGATATTCCCGAGTGAATGGGACCATAGGCTGTACAGAGAAATATCTGCTTCTAAAACCAAAACGGAGCCATCTAACTGAATGGTTGTCAATGTGCGCATTCAACTGACAGAGTTAAACTCACGTGTGGATTCACCGGTTTGCAAACCCTTTCTGTGCAGAATCCCAAAACCGGTATTTCCAGCCCAATGCCGGCGTACGTACTAAACAGCAGGAAATTTCGTCTAAAACTCAGGAGAAAAGTTTCCTTGAAACTGCTCTGCTGTGCGTTCGATCACCTAAGAGAGTTGAATCTATGTTGAGATTCAGCGAGTCAGAAACACGTTTCTTCTCGGAGCTGCGTTGGGATATTCCCGAGTGAATGAGACCATAGTCTGTACAGAGAAATATCTGCTTCTAAAACCAAAGGGGTGCTGTCAAACTGAATTTTTGTCAATGTGTGCATTCAACTGACAGAGATAAACTCACGTGTGGATTCAGCGGTTTGCAAACCCTTTCTGTGCAGAATCCCAAAACCGGTATTTCCAGCCCAATGCCGGCATACGTAGTAAACAGCAGGAAACTTCGTCTAAAACTGAGGAGAAAAGTTTCCTTGAAACTGCTCTGCTGTGCATTCGTTCACCTAAGAGAGTTGAAACTATGTTGAGATTCAGCGAGTCAGAAACACGTTTCTTCTAGGAGCTGCGTTGGGATATTCCCGAGTGAATGGGACAATAGGCTGTACAGAGAAATATCTGCTTCTAAAACAAAAAGTGTGCTATCTAACTGAATGGTTGTCAATGTGTGCATTCAACTGACAGAGTTAAACTCACGTGTGGATTCAGCGGTTTGCAAACCCTTTCTGTGCAGAATCCCAAAACCGGTATTTCAAGTCCAATGCCGGCATACGTACTAAACAGCAGGAAACTTCGTCTAAAACTCAGGAGAAACGTTTCCTTGAAACTGCTCTGCTGTGCGTTCGTCCACCTAAGAGAGTTGAATCTATGTTGAGATTCAGCGAGTCAGAAACACGTTTCTTCTAGGAGCTGCGTTGGGATATTCCCGAGTGAATGGGACCATAGGCTGTACAGAGAAATATCTGCTTCTAAAACCAAAAGTGTGCTATCTAACTGAATGGTTGTCAATATGTGCATTCAACTGACAGAGTTAAACTCACGTGTGGATTCAGCGGTTTGCAAACCCTTTCTGTGCAGAATCCCAAAACCGGTATTTCCAGCCCAATGCCGGCATACGTACTAAACAGCAGGAAACTTCGTCCAGAACTCAGGAGAAACGTTTCCTTGAAACTGCTCTGCTGTGCCTTCGTTCACCTAAGAGAGTTGAAACTATGTTTAGATTCAGTGAGTCAGAAACACGTTTATGCTAGGAGCTGCATTGGGATATTCCCGAGTGAATGGGACCATAAGCGGTACAGAGAAATATCTGCTTCTAAAACCAAAACGGAGCTATCTGACAGAATGGTTTTCAATGTGTGCATTCAACTGACAGAGTTAAACTCACGTGTGGATTCAGCGGTTTGCAAACCCTTTCTGTGCAGAATCCCAAAACAGGTATTTCCAGCCCAATGCCGGCATACGTACTAAACAGCAGGAAACTTCGTCTGAAACTCAGGACAAACGTTTCCTTGAAACTGCTCTGCTGTGCGTTCGTTCACCTAAGAGAGTTGAATCTATGTTGAGATTCAGCGAGTCAGAAACACGTTTATGCTAGGAGCTGCGTTGGGTTATTCCCGAGTGAATGGGACCATAGGCTGTACAGAGAAATATCTGCTTCTAAAACCAAAATGGAGCTATCTAACTGAATGGTTGTCAATGTGTGCATTCAACTGACAGAGTTAAACTCACGTGTGGATTCAGCGGTTTGCAAACCCTTTCTGTGCAGAATCCCAAAACCGGTATTTCCAGCCCAATGCCGGCATACGTACTAAACAGCAGGAAACTTCGTCTAAAACTCAGGAGAAACGTTTACTTGAAACTGCTCTGCTGTTCATTTGATCACCTAAGAGAGTTGAATCTATGTTGAGATTCAGCGAGTCAGAAACACGTTTCTTCTAGGAGCTGCGTTGGGTTATTCCCGAGTGAATGGGACCATAGGCTGTACAGAGAAATATCTTCTTCTAAAACCAAAAGTGTGCTATCTAACTGAATGGTT
Organism: Aotus nancymaae; assembly: GCF_030222135.1. Taxonomy (NCBI): domain Eukaryota; kingdom Metazoa; phylum Chordata; class Mammalia; order Primates; family Aotidae; genus Aotus; species Aotus nancymaae. The sequence continues at coordinate 1,665,792 of NW_026988459.1, read as the reverse complement.
GTCAATGTGTGCATTCAACTGACAGAGTTAAACTCACGTGTGGATTCAGCGGTTTGCAAACCCTTTCTGTGCAGAATCCCAAAACCGGTATTTCCAGCCCAATGCCGGCATACGTACTAAACAGCAGGAAACTGCGTCTAAAACTCAGGAGAAACGTTTCCTTGAAACTGCTCTGCTGTGCGTTCGTTCACCTAAGAGAGTTGAAACTATGTTGAGATTCAGCGAGTCAGAAACACGTTTATGCTAGGAGCTGCATTGGGATATTCCCGAGTGAATGGGACCATAGGCGGTACAGAGAAATATCTGCTTCTAAAACCAAAACGGGGCTATCTAACTGAATGGTTGTCAATGTGTGCATTCAACTGACAGAGTTAAACTCACGTGTGGATTCAGCGGTTTGCAAACCCTTTCTGTGCAGAATCCCAAAACCGGTATTTCAAGTCCAATGCCGGCATACGTACTAAACAGCAGGAAACTTCGTCTAAAACTCAGGAGAAACGTTTCCTTGAAACTGCTCTGCTGTGCGTTCGTCCACCTAAGAGAGTTGAATCTATGTTGAGATTCAGCGAGTCAGAAACACGTTTCTTCTAGGAGCTGCGTTGGGATATTCCCGAGTGAATGGGACCATAGGCTGTACAGAGAAATATCTGCTTCTAAAACCAAAAGTGTGCTATCTAACTGAATGGTTGTCAATGTGTGCATTCAACTGACAGAGTTAAACTCACGTGTGGATTCAGCGGTTTGCAAACCCTTTCTGTGCAGAATCCCAAAACCGGTATTTCCAGCCCAATGCCGGCATACGTACTAAACAGCAGGAAACTTCGTCCAGAACTCAGGAGAAACGTTTCCTTGAAACTGCTCTGCTGTGCCTTCGTTCACCTAAGAGAGTTGAAACTATGTTTAGATTCAGTGAGTCAGAAACACGTTTATGCTAGGAGCTGCGTTGGGATATTCCCGAGTGAATGGGACCATAAGCGGTACAGAGAAATATCTGCTTCTAAAACCAAAACGGAGCTATCTGACAGAATGGTTTTCAATGTGTGCATTCAACTGACAGAGTTAAACTCACGTGTGGATTCAGCGGTTTGCAAACCCTTTCTGTGCAGAATCCCAAAACCGGTATTTCCAGCCCAATGCCGGCATACGTACTAAACAGCAGGAAACTTCGTCTGAAACTCAGGACAAACGTTTCCTTGAAACTGCTCTGCTGTGCGTTCGTTCACCTAAGAGAGTTGAATCTATGTTGAGATTCAGCGAGTCAGAAACACGTTTCTTCTAGGAGCTGCGTTGGGTTATTCCCGAGTGAATGGGACCATAGGCTGTACAGAGAAATATCTTCTTCTAAAACCAAAAGTGTGCTATCTAACTGAATGGTTGTCAATGTGTGCATTCAACTGACAGAGTTAAACTCACGTGTGGATTCAGCGGTTTGCAAACCCTTTCTCTGCAGAATCCCAAAACCGGTATTTCCAGCCCAATGCCGGCATACGTACTAAACAGCAGGAAACTGCGTCTAAAACTCAGGAGAAACGTTTCCTTGAAACTGCTCTGCTGTGCGTTCGTTCACCTAAGAGAGTTGAAACTATGTTGAGATTCAGCGAGTCAGAAACACGTTTATGCTAGGAGCTGCGTTGGGATATTCCCGAGTGAATGGGACCATAGGCGGTACAGAGAAATATCTGCTTCTAAAACCAAAACGGGGCTATCTAACTGAATGGTTGTCAATGTGTGCATTCAACTGACAGAGTTAAACTCACGTGTGGATTCAGCGGTTTGCAAACCCTTTCTGTGCAGAATCCCAAAACCGGTATTTCCAGCCCAATGCCGGCATACGTACTAAACTGCAGGAAACTTCGTCTAAAACTCTGGAGAAACGTTTCCTTGAAACTGCTCTGCTGTGCGTTCGTTCACCTAAGGGAGTTGAATCTATGTTGAGATTCAGCGACTCAGGAACTCGTTTCTTCTAGGAGCTGCGTTGGGATATTCCCGAGTGAATGGGACCATAGGCTGTACAGAGAAATATCTGCTTCTAAAACCAAAACGGAGCTATCTAACTGAATGGTTGTCAATGTGTGCATTCAACTGACAGAGTTAAACTCACGTGTGGATTCAGCGGTTTGCAAACCCTTTCTGTGCAGAATCCCAAAACCGGTATTTCCAGCCCAATGCCGGCATACGTACTAAACAGCAGGAAACTTCGTCTAAAACTCAGGAGAAACGTTTCCTTGAAACTGCTCTGCTGTGCGTTCGTTCACCTAAGAGAGTTGAAACTATGTTGAGATTCAGCGAGTCAGAAACACGTTTATGCTAGGAGCTGCGTTGGGATATTCCCGAGTGAATGGGACCATAGGCGGTACAGAGAAATATCTGCTTCTAAAACCAAAACGGGGCTATCTAACTGAATGGTTGTCAATGTGTGCATTCAACTGACAGAGTTAAACTCGCGTGTGGATTCAGCGGTTTGCAAACCCTTTCTGTGCAGAATCCCAAAACCGGTATTTCCAGCCCAATGCCGGCATACGTACTAAACAGCAGGAAACTTCGTCTAAAACTCTGGAGAAACGTTTCCTTGAATCTGCTCTGCTGTGCGTTCGTTCACCTAAGGGAGTTGAATCTATGTTGATATTCAGCGAGTCAGGAACTCGTTTCTTCTAGGAGCTGCGTTGGGATATTCCCGAGTGAATGGGACCATAGGCTGTATAGAGAAACATCTGCTTCTAAAACCAAAACGGAGCTATCTAACTGAATGGTTGTCAATGTGTGCATTCAACTGACAGAGTTAAACTCACGTGTGGATTCAGCGGTTTACAAACCCTTTCTGTGCAGAATCCCAAAACCGGTAATTCCAGCTCAATGCCGGCATACGTACTAAACAGCAGGAAACTTCGTCTAAAACTCAGGAGAAACGTTTCCTTGAAACTTCTCTGCTGTGCGTTCGTTCACTTAAGAGAGTTGAATCTATGTTGAGATTCAGCGAGTCAGAAACACGTTTCTTCTAGGAGCTGCGTTGGGATATTCCCGAGTGAATGGGACCATAGGCTGTACAGAGAAATATCTGCTTCTAAAACCAAAACGGATCTATCTAACTGAATGGTTGTCAATGTGTGCATTCAATTGACAGAGTTAAACTCACGTGTGGATTCAGCGGTTTGCAAACCCTTTCTGTGCAGAATCCCAAAGCCGGTATTTCCAGTCCAATGCCGGCATACGTACTAAACAGCAGGAAACTTCGTCTAAAACTCAGGAGAAAAGTTTCCTTGAACCTGCTCTGCTGTCCGTTCGTTCAACTAAGAGAGTTGAATCTATGTTGAGATTCAGCGAGACAGAAACACGTTTCTTCTAGGAGCTGCGTTGGGATATTCCCGAGTGAATGGGACCATAGGCTGTACAGCGAAATATCTGCTTCTAAAACCAAAACGGAGCTATCTAACTGAATGGTTGTCAATGTGTGCATTCAACTGACAGAGTTAAACTCACGTGTGGATTCAGGGGTTTGCAAACCCTTTCTGTGCAGAATCCCAAAACCGGTATTTCCAGCCCAATGCCGGCATACGTACTAAACAGCAGGAAACTTCGTCTAAAACTCTGGAGAAAAGTTTCCTTGAAACTGCTCTGCTGTGCGTTCGTTCACCTAAGAGAGTTGAATCTATGTTGAGATTCAGCGAGTCAGAAACACGTTTCTTCTATGAGCTGCGTTGGGATATTCCCGAGTGAATGGGACCATAGGCTGTACAGAGAAATATCTTCTTCTAAAACCAAAACGGAGCTATCTAACTGAATGGTTGTCAATGTGTGCATTCAACTGACAGAGTTAAACTCACGTGTGGATTCAGCGGTTTGCAAACCCTTTCTGTGCAGAATCCCAAAACCGGTATTTCCAGCCCAATGCCGGCATACGTACTAAACAGCAGGAAACTTCGTCCAGAACTCAGGAGAAACGTTTCCTTGAAACTGCTCTGCTGTGCGTTCGTTCACCTAAGAGAGTTGAAACTATGTTGAGATTCAGCGAGTCATAAACACGTTTATGCTAGGAGCTGCGTTGGGATATTCCCGAGTGAATGGGACCATAGGCTGTACAGAGAAATATCTGCTTCTAAAACCAAAACGGATCTATCTAACTGAATGGTTGTCAATGTGTGCATTCAACTGACAGAGTTAAACTCACGTGTGGATTCAGCGGTTTGCAAACCCTTTCTGTGCAGAATCCCAAAACCGGTATTTCCAGTCCAATGCCGGCATACGTACTAAACAGCAGGAAACTTCGTCTAAAACTCTGGAGAAAAGTTTCCTTGAAACTGCTCTGCTGTGCGTTCGTTCACCTAAGAGAGTTGAAACTATGTTGAGATTCAGCGAGTGAGAAACACGTTTCTTCTAGGAGCTGCGTTGGGATATTCCCGAGTGAATGGGACAATAGGCTGTACAGAGAAATATCTGCTTCTAAAACCAAAACGGAGCTCTCTGACTGAATGGTTTTCAATGTGTGCATTCAACTGACAGAGTTAAACTCACGTGTGGATTCAGCGGTTTGCAAACCCTTTCTGTCCAGAATCCCAAAACCGGTAATTCCAGCCCAATGCCGGCATACGTACTAAACAGCAGGAAACTTCGTCTGAAACTCAGGACAAACGTTTCCTTGAAACTGCTCTGCTGTGCGTTCGTTCACCTAAGAGAGTTGAATCTATGTTGAGATTCAGCGAGTCAGAAACACGTTTATGCTAGGAGCTGCGTTGGGTTATTCCCGAGTGAATGGCACCATAGGCTGTACAGAGAAATATCTGCTTCTAAAACCAAAACGGGGCTATCTAACTGAATGGTTGTCAATGTGTGCATTCAACTGACAGAGTTAAACTCACGTGTGGATTCAGCGGTTTGCAAACCCTTTCTGTGCAGAATCCCAAAACCGTTATTTCCAGCCCAATGCCGGCATACGTACTAAACAGCAGGAAACTTCGTCTAAAACTCAGGAGAAACGTTTACTTGAAACTGCTCTGCTGTGCATTCGATCACCTAAGAGAGTTGAATCTATGTTGAGATTCAGCGAGTCAGAAACACGTTTCTTCTAGGAGCTGCGTTGGGTTATTCCCGAGTGAATGGGACCATAGGCTGTACAGAGAAATATCTGCTTCTAAAACCAAAAGTGTGCTATCTAACTGAATGGTTGTCAATGTGTGCATTCAACTGACAGAGTTAAACTCACGTGTGGATTCAGCGGTTTGCAAACCCTTTCTGTGCAGAATCCCAAAACCGGTATTTCCAGCCCAATGCCGGCATACGTACTAAACAGCAGGAAACTGCGTCTAAAACTCAGGAGAAACGTTTCCTTGAAACTGCTCTGCTGTGCGTTCGTTCACCTAAGAGAGTTGAAACTATGTTGAGATTCAGCGAGTCAGAAACACGTTTATGCTAGGAGCTGCGTTGGGATATTCCCGAGTGAATGGGACCATAGGCGGTACAGAGAAATATCTGCTTCTAAAACCAAAACGGGGCTATCTAACTGAATGGTTGTCAATGTGTGCATTCAACTGACAGAGTTAAACTCGCGTGTGGATTCAGCGGTTTGCAAACCCTTTCTGTGCAGAATCCCAAAACCGGTATTTCCAGCCCAATGCCGGCATACGTACTAAACAGCAGGAAACTTCGTCTAAAACTCTGGAGAAACGTTTCCTTGAATCTGCTCTGCTGTGCGTTCGTTCACCTAAGGGAGTTGAATCTATGTTGAGATTCAGCGAGTCAGGAACTCGTTTCTTCTAGGAGCTGCGTTGGGATATTCCCGAGTGAATGGGACCATAGGCTGTATAGAGAAACATCTGCTTCTAAAACCAAAACGGAGCTATCTAACTGAATGGTTGTCAATGTGTGCATTCAACTGACAGAGTTAAACTCACGTGTGGATTCAGCGGTTTACAAACCCTTTCTGTGCAGAATCCCAAAACCGGTAATTCCAGCTCAATGCCGGCATACGTACTAAACAGCAGGAAACTTCGTCTAAAACTCAGGAGAAACGTTTCCTTGAAACTTCTCTGCTGTGCGTTCGTTCACTTAAGAGAGTTGAATCTATGTTGAGATTCAGCGAGTCAGAAACACGTTTCTTCTAGGAGCTGCGTTGGGATATTCCCGAGTGAATGGGACCATAGGCTGTACAGAGAAATATCTGCTTCTAAAACCAAAACGGATCTATCTAACTGAATGGTTGTCAATGTGTGCATTCAATTGACAGAGTTAAACTCACGTGTGGATTCAGCGGTTTGCAAACCCTTTCTGTGCAGAATCCCAAAGCCGGTATTTCCAGTCCAATGCCGGCATACGTACTAAACAGCAGGAAACTTCGTCTAAAACTCAGGAGAAAAGTTTCCTTGAACCTGCTCTGCTGTCCGTTCGTTCAACTAAGAGAGTTGAATCTATGTTGAGATTCAGCGAGTCAGAAACACGTTTCTTCTAGGAGCTGCGTTAGGATATTCCCGAGTGAATGGGACCATAGGCTGTACAGAGAAATATCTGCTTCTAAAACCAAAACGGAGCTATCTAACTGAATGGTTGTCAATGTGTGCATTCAACTGACAGAGTTAAACTCACGTGTGGATTCAGCGGTTTGCAAACCCTTTCTGTGCAGAATCCCAAAACCGGTATTTCCAGCCCAATGCCGGCATACGTACTAAACAGCAGGAAACTTCGTGTGAAACTCAGGAGAAACGTTTCCTTGAAACTGCTCTGCTGTGCGTTCGTTCACCTAAGAGAGTTGAATCTATGTTGAGATTCAGCGAGTCAGAAACACGTTTCTTCTAGGAGCTGCGTTGGGATATTCCCGAGTGAATGGGACCATAGGCTGTACAGAGAAATATCTTCTTCTAAAACCAAACGGAGATATCTAACTGAATGGTTGTCAATGTGTGCATTCAACTGACAGAGTTAAACTCACGTGTGGATTCAGCGGTTTGCAAACCCTTTCTGTGCAGAATCCCAAAACCGGTATTTCCAGCCCAATGCCGGCATACGTACTAAACAGCAGGAAACTTCGTCTAAAACTCAGGAGAAACGTTTCCTTGAAACTGCTCTGCTGTGCGTTCGATCACCTAAGAGAGTTGAATCCATGTTGAGATTCAGCGAGTCAGAAACACGTTTCTTCTAGGAGCTGCGTTGGGTTATTCCCGAGTGAATGTGACCATAGGCTGTACAGAGAAATATCTGCTTCTAAAACCAAATTGTGCTATCTAACTGAATGGTTGTCAATGTGTGCATTCAACTGACAGAGTTAAACTCACGTGTGGATTCAGCGGTTTGCAAACCCTTTCTGTGCAGAATCCCAAAACCGGTATTTCCAGCCCAATGCCGGCATACGTACTAAACAGCAGGAAACTTCGTCCAGAACTCAGGAGAAACGTTTCCTTGAAACTGCTCTGCTGTGCGTTCGTTCACCTAAGAGAGTTGAAACTATGTTGAGATTCAGCGAGTCATAAACACGTTTATGCTAGGAGCTGCGTTGGGATATTCCCGAGTGAATGGGACCATAGGCGGTACAGAGAAATATCTGCTTCTAAAACCAAAACGGGGCTATCTAACTGAATGGTTGTCAATGTGTGCATTCAACTGACAGAGTTAAACTCGCGTGTGGATTCAGCGGTTTGCAAACCCTTTCTGTGCAGAATCCCAAAACCGGTATTTCCAGCCCAATGCCGGCATACGTACTAAACAGCAGGAAACTTCGTCTAAAACTCTGGAGAAACGTTTCCTTGAATCTGCTCTGCTGTGCGTTCGTTCACCTAAGGGAGTTGAATCTATGTTGATATTCAGCGAGTCAGGAACTCGTTTCTTCTAGGAGCTGCGTTGGGATATTCCCGAGTGAATGGGACCATAGGCTGTATAGAGAAACATCTGCTTCTAAAACCAAAACGGAGCTATCTAACTGAATGGTTGTCAATGTGTGCATTCAACTGACAGAGTTAAACTCACGTGTGGATTCAGCGGTTTACAAACCCTTTCTGTGCAGAATCCCAAAACCGGTAATTCCAGCTCAATGCCGGCATACGTACTAAACAGCAGGAAACTTCGTCTAAAACTCAGGAGAAACGTTTCCTTGAAACTTCTCTGCTGTGCGTTCGTTCACTTAAGAGAGTTGAATCTATGTTGAGATTCAGCGAGTCAGAAACACGTTTCTTCTAGGAGCTGCGTTGGGATATTCCCGAGTGAATGGGACCATAGGCTGTACAGAGAAATATCTGCTTCTAAAACCAAAACGGATCTATCTAACTGAATGGTTGTCAATGTGTGCATTCAATTGACAGAGTTAAACTCACGTGTGGATTCAGCGGTTTGCAAACCCTTTCTGTGCAGAATCCCAAAGCCGGTATTTCCAGTCCAATGCCGGCATACGTACTAAACAGCAGGAAACTTCGTCTAAAACTCAGGAGAAAAGTTTCCTTGAACCTGCTCTGCTGTCCGTTCGTTCAACTAAGAGAGTTGAATCTATGTTGAGATTCAGCGAGACAGAAACACGTTTCTTCTAGGAGCTGCGTTGGGATATTCCCGAGTGAATGGGACCATAGGCTGTACAGCGAAATATCTGCTTCTAAAACCAAAACGGAGCTATCTAACTGAATGGTTGTCAATGTGTGCATTCAACTGACAGAGTTAAACTCACGTGTGGATTCAGGGGTTTGCAAACCCTTTCTGTGCAGAATCCCAAAACCGGTATTTCCAGCCCAATGCCGGCATACGTACTAAACAGCAGGAAAATTCGTCTAAAACTCTGGAGAAAAGTTTCCTTGAAACTGCTCTGCTGTGCGTTCGTTCACCTAAGAGAGTTGAATCTATGTTGAGATTCAGCGAGTCAGAAACACGTTTCTTCTATGAGCTGCGTTGGGATATTCCCGAGTGAATGGGACCATAGGCTGTACAGAGAAATATCTTCTTCTAAAACCAAAACGGAGCTATCTAACTGAATGGTTGTCAATGTGTGCATTCAACTGACAGAGTTAAACTCACGTGTGGATTCAGCGGTTTGCAAACCCTTTCTGTGCAGAATCCCAAAACCGGTATTTCCAGCCCAATGCCGGCATACGTACTAAACAGCAGGAAACTTCGTCCAGAACTCAGGAGAAACGTTTCCTTGAAACTGCTCTGCTGTGCGTTCGTTCACCTAAGAGAGTTGAAACTATGTTGAGATTCAGCGAGTCATAAACACGTTTATGCTAGGAGCTGCGTTGGGATATTCCCGAGTGAATGGGACCATAGGCTGTACAGAGAAATATCTGCTTCTAAAACCAAAACGGATCTATCTAACTGAATGGTTGTCAATGTGTGCATTCAACTGACAGAGTTAAACTCACGTGTGGATTCAGCGGTTTGCAAACCCTTTCTGTGCAGAATCCCAAAACCGGTATTTCCAGTCCAATGCCGGCATACGTACTAAACAGCAGGAAACTTCGTCTAAAACTCTGGAGAAAAGTTTCCTTGAAACTGCTCTGCTGTGCGTTCGTTCACCTAAGAGAGTTGAAACTATGTTGAGATTCAGCGAGTGAGAAACACGTTTCTTCTAGGAGCTGCGTTGGGATATTCCCGAGTGAATGGGACAATAGGCTGTACAGAGAAATATCTGCTTCTAAAACCAAAACGGAGCTCTCTGACTGAATGGTTTTCAATGTGTGCATTCAACTGACAGAGTTAAACTCACGTGTGGATTCAGCGGTTTGCAAACCCTTTCTGTCCAGAATCCCAAAACCGGTAATTCCAGCCCAATGCCGGCATACGTACTAAACAGCAGGAAACTTCGTCTGAAACTCAGGACAAACGTTTCCTTGAAACTGCTCTGCTGTGCGTTCGTTCACCTAAGAGAGTTGAATCTATGTTGAGATTCAGCGAGTCAGAAACACGTTTATGCTAGGAGCTGCGTTGGGTTATTCCCGAGTGAATGGCACCATAGGCTGTACAGAGAAATATCTGCTTCTAAAACCAAAACGGGGCTATCTAACTGAATGGTTGTCAATGTGTGCATTCAACTGACAGAGTTAAACTCACGTGTGGATTCAGCGGTTTGCAAACCCTTTCTGTGCAGAATCCCAAAACCGTTATTTCCAGCCCAATGCCGGCATACGTACTAAACAGCAGGAAACTTCGTCTAAAACTCAGGAGAAACGTTTACTTGAAACTGCTCTGCTGTGCATTCGATCACCTAAGAGAGTTGAATCTATGTTGAGATTCAGCGAGTCAGAAACACGTTTCTTCTAGGAGCTGCGTTGGGTTATTCCCGAGTGAATGGGACCATAGGCTGTACAGAGAAATATCTGCTTCTAAAACCAAAAGTGTGCTATCTAACTGAATGGTTGTCAATGTGTGCATTCAACTGACAGAGTTAAACTCACGTGTGGATTCAGCGGTTTGCAAACCCTTTCTGTGCAGAATCCCAAAACCGGTATTTCCAGCCCAATGCCGGCATACGTACTAAACAGCAGGAAACTGCGTCTAAAACTCAGGAGAAACGTTTCCTTGAAACTGCTCTGCTGTGCGTTCGTTCACCTAAGAGAGTTGAAACTATGTTGAGATTCAGCGAGTCAGAAACACGTTTATGCTAGGAGCTGCGTTGGGATATTCCCGAGTGAATGGGACCATAGGCGGTACAGAGAAATATCTGCTTCTAAAACCAAAACGGGGCTATCTAACTGAATGGTTGTCAATGTGTGCATTCAACTGACAGAGTTAAACTCGCGTGTGGATTCAGCGGTTTGCAAACCCTTTCTGTGCAGAATCCCAAAACCGGTATTTCCAGCCCAATGCCGGCATACGTACTAAACAGCAGGAAACTTCGTCTAAAACTCTGGAGAAACGTTTCCTTGAATCTGCTCTGCTGTGCGTTCGTTCACCTAAGGGAGTTGAATCTATGTTGAGATTCAGCGAGTCAGGAACTCGTTTCTTCTAGGAGCTGCGTTGGGATATTCCCGAGTGAATGGGACCATAGGCTGTATAGAGAAACATCTGCTTCTAAAACCAAAACGGAGCTATCTAACTGAATGGTTGTCAATGTGTGCATTCAACTGACAGAGTTAAACTCACGTGTGGATTCAGCGGTTTACAAACCCTTTCTGTGCAGAATCCCAAAACCGGTAATTCCAGCTCAATGCCGGCATACGTACTAAACAGCAGGAAACTTCGTCTAAAACTCAGGAGAAACGTTTCCTTGAAACTTCTCTGCTGTGCGTTCGTTCACTTAAGAGAGTTGAATCTATGTTGAGATTCAGCGAGTCAGAAACACGTTTCTTCTAGGAGCTGCGTTGGGATATTCCCGAGTGAATGGGACCATAGGCTGTACAGAGAAATATCTGCTTCTAAAACCAAAACGGATCTATCTAACTGAATGGTTGTCAATGTGTGCATTCAATTGACAGAGTTAAACTCACGTGTGGATTCAGCGGTTTGCAAACCCTTTCTGTGCAGAATCCCAAAGCCGGTATTTCCAGTCCAATGCCGGCATACGTACTAAACAGCAGGAAACTTCGTCTAAAACTCAGGAGAAAAGTTTCCTTGAACCTGCTCTGCTGTCCGTTCGTTCAACTAAGAGAGTTGAATCTATGTTGAGAATCAGCGAGTCAGAAACACGTTTCTTCTAGGAGCTGCGTTAGGATATTCCCGAGTGAATGGGACCATAGGCTGTACAGCGAAATATCTGCTTCTAAAACCAAAACGGAGCTATCTAACTGAATGGTTGTCAATGTGTGCATTCAACTGACAGAGTTAAACTCACGTGTGGATTCAGCGGTTTGCAAACCCTTTCTGTGCAGAATCCCAAAACCGGTATTTCCAGCCCAATGCCGGCATACGTACTAAACAGCAGGAAACTTCGTGTGAAACTCAGGAGAAACGTTTCCTTGAAACTGCTCTGCTGTGCGTTCGTTCACCTAAGAGAGTTGAATCTATGTTGAGATTCAGCGAGTCAGAAACACGTTTCTTCTAGGAGCTGCGTTGGGATATTCCCGAGTGAATGGGACCATAGGCTGTACAGAGAAATATCTTCTTCTAAAACCAAACGGAGATATCTAACTGAATGGTTGTCAATGTGTGCATTCAACTGACAGAGTTAAACTCACGTGTGGATTCAGCGGTTTGCAAACCCTTTCTGTGCAGAATCCCAAAACCGGTATTTCCAGCCCAATGCCGGCATACGTACTAAACAGCAGGAAACTTCGTCTAAAACTCAGGAGAAACGTTTCCTTGAAACTGCTCTGCTGTGCGTTCGATCACCTAAGAGAGTTGAATCCATGTTGAGATTCAGCGAGTCAGAAACACGTTTCTTCTAGGAGCTGCGTTGGGTTATTCCCGAGTGAATGTGACCATAGGCTGCACAGAGAAATATCTGCTTCTAAAACCAAATTGTGCTATCTAACTGAATGGTTGTCAATGTGTGCATTCAACTGACAGAGTTAAACTCACGTGTGGATTCAGCGGTTTGCAAACCCTTTCTGTGCAGAATCCCAAAACCGGTATTTCCAGCCCAATGCCGGCATACGTACTAAACAGCAGGAAACTTCGTCCAGAACTCAGGAGAAACGTTTCCTTGAAACTGCTCTGCTGTGCGTTCGTTCACCTAAGAGAGTTGAAACTATGTTGAGATTCAGCGAGTCATAAACACGTTTATGCTAGGAGCTGCGTTGGGATATTCCCGAGTGAATGGGACCATAGGCTGTACAGAGAAATATCTGCTTCTAAAACCAAAACGGAGCTATCTAACTGAATGGTTGTCAATGTGTGCATTCAACTGACAGAGTTAAACTCACGTGTGGATTATCGGTTTGCAAACCCTTTCTGTGCAGAATCCCAAAACCGGTATTTCCAGTCCAATGCCGGCATACGTACTAAACAGCAGGAAACTTCGTCTAAAACTCTGGAGAAAAGTTTCCTTGAAACTGCTCTGCTGTGCGTTCGTTCACCTAAGAGAGTTGAAACTATGTTGAGATTCAGCGAGTGAGAAACACGTTTCTTCTAGGAGCTGCGTTGGGATATTCCCGAGTGAATGGGACAATAGGCTGTACAGAGAAATATCTGCTTCTAAAACCAAAACGGAGCTCTCTGACTGAATGGTTTTCAATGTGTGCATTCAACTGACAGAGTTAAACTCACGTGTGGATTCAGCGGTTTGCAAACCCTTTCTGTCCAGAATCCCAAAACCGGTATTTCCAGCCCAATGCCGGCATACGTACTAAACAGCAGGAAACTTCGTCTGAAACTCAGGACAAACGTTTCCTTGAAACTGCTCTGCTGTGCGTTCGTTCACCTAAGAGAGTTGAATCTATGTTGAGATTCAGCGAGTCAGAAACACGTTTATGCTAGGAGTTGCGTTGGGTTATTCCCGAGTGAATGGCACCATAGGCTGTACAGAGAAATATCTGCTTCTAAAACCAAAACGGAGCTATCTAACTGAATGGTTGTCAATGTGTGCATTCAACTGACAGAGTTAAACTCACGTGTGGATTCAGCGGTTTGCAAACCCTTTCTGTGCAGAATCCCAAAACCGTTATTTCCAGCCCAATGCCGGCATACGTACTAAACAGCAGGAAACTTCGTCTAAAACTCAGGAGAAACGTTTACTTGAAACTGCTCTGCTGTGCATTCGATCACCTAAGAGAGTTGAATCTATGTTGAGATTCAGCGAGTCAGAAACACGTTTCTTCTAGGAGCTGCGTTGGGTTATTCCCGAGTGAATGGGACCATAGGCTGTACAGAGAAATATCTGCTTCTAAAACCAAAAGTGTGCTATCTAACTGAATGGTTGTCAATGTGTGCATTCAACTGACAGAGTTAAACTCACGTGTGGATTCAGCGGTTTGCAAACCCTTTCTGTGCAGAATCCCAAAACCGGTATTTCCAGCCCAATGCCGGCATACGTACTAAACAGCAGGAAACTGCGTCTAAAACTCAGGAGAAACGTTTCCTTGAAACTGCTCTGCTGTGCGTTCGTTCACCTAAGAGAGTTGAAACTATGTTGAGATTCAGCGAGTCAGAAACACGTTTATGCTAGGAGCTGCGTTGGGATATTCCCGAGTGAATGGGACCATAGGCGGTACAGAGAAATATCTGCTTCTAAAACCAAAACGGGGCTATCTAACTGAATGGTTGTCAATGTGTGCATTCAGCTGACAGAGACAAACTCACGTGTGGATTCAGCGGTTTGCAAACCCTTTCTGTGCAGAATCCCAAAACCGGTATTTCCAGCCCATTGCCGGCATACGTACTAAACAGCAGGAAACTTCGTCTAAAACTCTGGAGAAACGTTTCCTTGAAACTGCTCTGCTGTGCGTTCGTTCATCTAAGGGAGTTGAATCTATGTTGAGATTCAGCGAGTCAGGAACTCGTTTCTTCTAGGAGCTGCGTTGGGATATTCCCGAGTGAATGGGACCATAGGCTGTACAGAGAAATATCTGCTTCTAAAACCAAAACGGAGCTATCTAACTGAATGGTTGTCAATGTGTGCATTCAACTGACAGAGTTAAACTCACGTGTGGATTCAGCGGTTTGCAAACCCTTTCTGTGCAGAATCCCAAAACCGGTATTTCCAGACCAATGCCGGCATACGTACTAAACAGCAGGAAACTTCGTCTAAAACTCAGGAGAAACGTTTCCTTGAAACTGCTCTGCTGTGCGTTCGTTCACCTAAGAGAGTTGAATCTATGTTGAGATTCAGCGAGTCAGAAACACGTTTCTTCTAGGAGCTGCGTTGGGATATTCCCGAGTGAATGGGACCATAGGCTGTACAGAGAAATATCTGCTTCTAAAACCAAAACGGAGCTATCTAACTGAATGGTTGTCAATGTGTGCATTCAACTGACAGAGTTAAACTCACGTGTGGATTCAGCGGTTTGCAAACCCTTTCTGTGCAGAATCCCAAAACCGGTATTTCCAGCCCAATGCCGGCATACGTACTAAACAGCAGGAAACTTCGTGTGAAACTCAGGAGAAACGTTTCCTTGAAACTGCTCTGCTGTGCGTTCGTTCACCTAAGAGAGTTGAAACTATGTTGAGATTCAGCGAGTCAGAAACACGTTTATGCTAGGAGCTGCGTTGGGATATTCCCGAGTGAATGGGACCATAGGCTGTACAGAGAAATATCTTCTTCTAAAACCAAAACGGAGCTATCTAACTGAATGGTTTTCAATGTGTGCATTCAACTGACAGAGTTAAACTCACGTGTGGATTCAGCGGTTTGCAAACCCTTTCTGTGCAGAATCCCAAAACCGGTATTTCCAGCCCAATGCCGGCATACGTACTAAACAGCATGAAACTTCGTCTAAAACTCAGGAGAAACGTTTCCTTGAAACTGCTCTGCTGTGCGTTCGTTCACCTAAGAGAGTTGAAACTATGTTGAGATTCAGCGAGTCAGAAACACGTTTATGCTAGGAGCTGCGTTGGGATATTCCCGAGTGAATGGGACCATAGGCTGTACAGAGAAATATCTGCTTCTAAAACCAAAACGGGGCTATCTAACTGAATGGTTGTCAATGTGTGCATTCAACTGACAGAGTTAAACTCACGTGTGGATTCAGCGGTTTGCAAACCCTTTCTGTGCAGAATCCCAAAACCGGTATTTCCAGCCCAATGCCGGCATACGTACTAAACAGCAGGAAATTTCGTCTGAAACTCAGGACAAACGTTTCCTTGAAACTGCTCTGCTGTGCGTTCGTTCACCTAAGAGAGTTGAATCTATGTTGAGATTCAGCGAGTCAGAAACACGTTTATGCTAGGAGCTGCGTTGGGTTATTCCCGAGTGAATGGCACCATAGGCTGTACAGAGAAATATCTGCTTCTAAAACCAAAACGGAGCTATCTAACTGAATGGTTGTCAATGTGTGCATTCAACTGACAGAGTTAAACTCACGTGTGGATTCAGCGGTTTGCAAACCCTTTCTGTGCAGAATCCCAAAACCGGTATTTCCAGCCCAATGCCGGCATACGTACTAAACAGCAGGAAACTTCGTCCAGAACTCAGGAGAAACGTTTCCTTGAAACTGCTCTGCTGTGCGTTCGTTCACCTAAGAGAGTTGAATCTATGTTGAGATTCAGCGAGTCAGAAACACGTTTCTTCTAGGAGCTGCGTTGGGATATTCCCGAGTGAATGGGACCATAGGCTGTACAGAGAAATATCTGCTTCTAAAACCAAAACGGAGCTATCTAACTGAATGGTTGTCAATGTGTGCATTCAACTGACAGAGTTAAACTCACGTGTGGATTCAGCGGTTTGCAAACCCTTTCTGTGCAGAATCCCAAAGCCGGTATTTCCAGCCCAATGCCGGCATACGTACTAAACAGCAGGAAACTTCGTCTAAAACTCAGGAAAAAAGTTTCCTTGAAACTGCTCTGCTGTCCGTTCGTTCAACTAAGAGAGTTGAATCTATGTTGAGATTCAGCGAGTCAGAAACACGTTTCTTCTAGGAGTTGCGTTGGGATATTCCCGAGTGAATGGGACCATAGGCTGTACAGAGAAATATCTGCTTCTAAAACCAAAACGGAGCTATCTAACTGAATGGTTTTCAATGTGTGCATTCAACTGACAGAGTTAAACTCACGTGTGGATTCAGCGGTTTGCAAACCCTTTCTGTGCAGAATCCCAAAACCGGTATTTCCAGCCCAATGCCGGCATACGTACTAAACAGCAGGAAACTTCGTGTGAAACTCAGGAGAAACGTTTCCTTGAAACTGCTCTGCTGTGCGTTCGTTCACCTAAGAGAGTTGAAACTATGTTGAGATTCAGCGAGTCAGAAACACGTTTATGCTAGGAGCTGCGTTGGGATATTCCCGAGTGAATGGGACCATAGGCTGTACAGAGAAATATCTTCTTCTAAAACCAAAACGGAGCTATCTAACTGAATGGTTTTCAATGTGTGCATTCAACTGACAGAGTTAAACTCACGTGTGGATTCAGCGGTTTGCAAACCCTTTCTGTGCAGAATCCCAAAACCGGTATTTCCAGCCCAATGCCGGCATACGTACTAAACAGCAGGAAACTTCGTCTAAAACTCAGGAGAAACGTTTCCTTGAAACTGCTCTGCTGTGCGTTCGTTCACCTAAGAGAGTTGAAACTATGTTGAGATTCAGCGAGTCAGAAACACGTTTATGCTAGGAGCTGCGTTGGGATATTCCCGAGTGAATGGGACCATAGGCTGTACAGAGAAATATCTGCTTCTAAAACCAAAACTGAGCTATCTAACTGAATGGTTGTCAATGTGTGCATTCAACTGACAGAGTTAAACTCACGTGTGGATTCAGCGGTTTGCAAACCCTTTCTGTGCAGAATCCCAAAACCGGTATTTCCAGCCCAATGCCGGCATACGTACTAAACAGCAGGAAACTGCGTCTAAAACTCAGGAGAAACGTTTCCTTGAAACTGCTCTGCTGTGCGTTCGTTCACCTAAGAGAGTTGAATCTATGTTGAGATTCAGCGAGTCAGAAACACGTTTATGCTAGGAGTTGCGTTGGGATATTCCCGAGTGAATGGGACCATAGGCGGTACAGAGAAATATCTGCTTCTAAAACCAAAACGGGGCTATCTAACTGAATGGTTGTCAATGTGTGCATTCAACTGACAGAGTTAAACTCACGTGTGGATTCAGCGGTTTGCAAACCCTTTCTGTGCAGAATCCCAAAACCGGTATTTCCAGCCCATTGCCGGCATACGTACTAAACAGCAGGAAACTTCGTCTAAAACTCTGGAGAAACGTTTCCTTGAAACTGCTCTGCTGTGCGTTCGTTCACCTAAGGGAGTTGAATCTATGTTGAGATTCAGCGAGTCAGGAACTCGTTTCTTCTAGGAGCTGCGTTGGGATATTCCCGAGTGAATGGGACCATAGGCTGTACAGAGAAATATCTGCTTCTAAAACCAAAACGGAGCTATCTAACTGAATGGTTGTCAATGTGTGCATTCAACTGACAGAGTTAAACTCACGTGTGGATTCAGCGGTTTGCAAACCCTTTCTGTGCAGAATCCCAAAACCGGTATTTCCAGCCCAATGCCGGCATACGTACTAAACAGCAGGAAACTTCGTCTAAAACTCAGGAGAAACGTTTCCTTGAAACTGCTCTGCTGTGCGTTCGTTCACCTAAGAGAGTTGAATCTATGTTGAGATTCAGAGAGTCAGAAACACGTTTCTTCTAGGAGCTGCGTTGGGATATTCCCGAGTGAATGGGACCATAGGCTGTACAGAGAAATATCTGCTTCTAAAACCAAAACGGAGCTATCTAACTGAATGGTTGTCAATGTGTGCATTCAACTGACAGAGTTAAACTCACGTGTGGATTCAGCGGTTTGCAAACCCTTTCTGTGCAGAATCCCAAAACCGGTATTTCCAGCCCAATGCCGGCATCCGTACTAAACAGCAGGAAACTTCGTCTAAAACTCAGGAGAAACGTTTCCTTGAAACTGCTCTGCTGTGCGTTCGTTCACCTAAGAGAATTGAAACTATGTTGAGATTCAGCGAGTCAGAAACACGTTTATGCTAGGAGCTGCGTTGGGATATTCCCGAGTGAATGGGACCATAGGCGGTACAGGGAAATATCTGCTTCTAAAACCAAAACGGGGCTATCTAACTGAATGGTTGTCAATGTGTGCATTCAACTGACAGAGTTAAACTCGCGTGTGGATTCAGCGGTTTGCAAACCCTTTCTGTGCAGAATCCCAAAACCGGTATTTCCAGCCCATTGCCGGCATACGTACTAAACAGCAGGAAACTTCGTCTAAAACTCTGGAGAAACGTTTCCTTGAAACTGCTCTGCTGTGCGTTCGTTCACCTAAGGGAGTTGAATCTATGTTGAGATTCAGCGAGTCAGGAACTCGTTTCTTCTAGGAGCTGCGTTGGGATATTCCCGAGTGAATGGGACCATAGGCTGTATAGAGAAACATCTGCTTCTAAAACCAAAACGGAGCTATCTAAGTGAATGGTTGTCAATGTGTGCATTCAACTGACAGAGTTAAACTCACGTGTGGATTCAGCGGTTTACAAACCCTTTCTGTGCAGAATCCCAAAACCGGTAATTCCAGCTCAATGCCGGCATACGTACTAAACAGCAGGAAACTTCGTCTAAAACTCAGGAGAAACGTTTCCTTGAAACTTCTCTGCTGTGCGTTCGTTCACTTAAGAGAGTTGAATCTATGTTGAGATTCAGCGAGTCAGAAACACGTTTCTTCTAGGAGCTGCGTTGGGATATTCCCGAGTGAATGGGACCATAGGCTGTACAGAGAAATATGTGCTTCTAAAACCAAAACGGATCTATCTAACTGAATGGTTGTCAATGTGTGCATTCAATTGACAGAGTTAAACTCACGTGTGGATTCAGCGGTTTGCAAACCCTTTCTGTGCAGAATCCCAAAGCCGGTATTTCCAGCCCAATGCCGGCATACGTACTAAACAGCAGGAAACTTCGTCTAAAACTCAGGAAAAAAGTTTCCTTGAAACTGCTCTGCTGTCCGTTCGTTCAACTAAGAGAGTTGAATCTATGTTGAGATTCAGCGAGTCAGAAACACGTTTCTTCTAGGAGTTGCGTTGGGATATTCCCGAGTGAATGGGACCATAGGCTGTACAGAGAAATATCTGCTTCTAAAACCAAAACGGAGCTATCTAACTGAATGGTTTTCAATGTGTGCATTCAACTGACAGAGTTAAACTCACGTGTGGATTCAGCGGTTTGCAAACCCTTTCTGTGCAGAATCCCAAAACCGGTATTTCCAGCCCAATGCCGGCATACGTACTAAACAGCAGGAAACTTCGTGTGAAACTCAGGAGAAACGTTTCCTTGAAACTGCTCTGCTGTGCGTTCGTTCACCTAAGAGAGTTGAAACTATGTTGAGATTCAGCGAGTCAGAAACACGTTTATGCTAGGAGCTGCGTTGGGATATTCCCGAGTGAATGGGACCATAGGCTGTACAGAGAAATATCTTCTTCTAAAACCAAAACGGAGCTATCTAACTGAATGGTTTTCAATGTGTGCATTCAACTGACAGAGTTAAACTCACGTGTGGATTCAGCGGTTTGCAAACCATTTCTGTGCAGAATCCCAAAACCGGTATTTCCAGCCCAATGCCGGCATACGTACTAAACAGCAGGAAAATTCGTCTAAAACTCAGGAGAAACGTTTCCTTGAAACTGCTCTGCTGTGCGTTCGTTCACCTAAGAGAGTTGAAACTATGTTGAGATTCAGCGAGTCAGAAACACGTTTATGCTAGGAGCTGCGTTGGGATATTCCCGAGTGAATGGGACCATAGGCTGTACAGAGAAATATCTGCTTCTAAAACCAAAACGGGGCTATCTAACTGAATGGTTGTCAATGTGTGCATTCAACTGACAGAGTTAAACTCACGTGTGGATTCAGCGGTTTGCAAACCCTTTCTGTGCAGAATCCCAAAACCGGTATTTCCAGCCCAATGCCGGCATACGTACTAAACAGCAGGAAACTGCGTCTAAAACTCAGGAGAAACGTTTCCTTGAAACTGCTCTGCTGTGCATTCGTTCACCTAAGAGAGTTGAATCTATGTTGAGATTCAGCGAGTCAGAAACACGTTTATGCTAGGAGCTGCGTTGGGATATTCCCGAGTGAATGGGACCATAGGCGGTACAGAGAAATATCTGCTTCTAAAACCAAAACGGGGCTATCTAACTGAATGGTTGTCAATGTGTGCATTCAACTGACAGAGTTAAACTCACGTGTGGATTCAGCGGTTTGCAAACCCTTTCTGTGCAGAATCCCAAAACCGGTATTTCCAGCCCAATGCCGGCATACGTACTAAACAGCAGGAAACTTCGTCTAAAACTCTGGAGAAACGTTTCCTTGAAACTGCTCTGCTGTGCGTTCGTTCACCTAAGGGAGTTGAATCTATGTTGAGATTCAGCGAGTCAGGAACTCGTTTCTTCTAGGAGCTGCGTTGGGATATTCCCGAGTGAATGGGACCATAGGCTGTACAGAGAAATATCTGCTTCTAAAACCAAAACGGAGCTATCTAACTGAATGGTTGTCAATGTGTGCATTCAACTGACAGAGTTAAACTCACGTGTGGATTCAGCGGTTTGCAAACCCTTTCTGTGCAGAATCCCAAAACCGGTATTTCCAGCCCAATGCCGGCATACGTTCTAAACAGCAGGAAACTTCGTCTAAAACTCAGGAGAAACGTTTCCTTGAAACTGCTCTGCTGTGCGTTCGTTCACCTAAGAGAGTTGAATCTATGTTGAGATTCAGCGAGTCAGAAACACGTTTCTTCTAGGAGCTGCGTTGGGATATTCCCGAGTGAATGGGACCATAGGCTGTACAGAGAAATATCTGCTTCTAAAACCAAAACGGAGCTATCTAACTGAATGGTTGTCAATGTGTGCATTCAACTGACAGAGTTAAACTCACGTGTGGATTCAGCGGTTTGCAAACCCTTTCTGTGCAGAATCCCAAAACCGGTATTTCCAGCCCAATGCCGGCATCCGTACTAAACAGCAGGAAACTTCGTCTAAAACTCAGGAGAAACGTTTCCTTGAAACTGCTCTGCTGTGCGTTCGTTCACCTAAGAGAGTTGAAACTATGTTGAGATTCAGCGAGTCAGAAACACGTTTATGCTAGGAGCTGCGTTGGGATATTCCCGAGTGAATGGGACCATAGGCGGTACAGGGAAATATCTGCTTCTAAAACCAAAACGGGGCTATCTAACTGAATGGTTGTCAATGTGTGCATTCAAAAGACAGAGTTAAACTCGCGTGTGGATTCAGCGGTTTGCAAACCCTTTCTGTGCAGAATCCCAAAACCGGTATTTCCAGCCCAATGCCGGCATACGTACTAAACAGCAGGAAACTTCGTCTAAAACTCTGGAGAAACGTTTCCTTGAAACTGCTCTGCTGTGCGTTCGTTCACCTAAGGGAGTTGAATCTATGTTGAGATTCAGCGAGTCAGGAACTCGTTTCTTCTAGGAGCTGCGTTGGGATATTCCCGAGTGAATGGGACCATAGGCTGTATAGAGAAACATCTGCTTCTAAAACCAAAACGGAGCTATCTAACTGAATGGTTGTCAATGTGTGCATTCAACTGACAGAGTTAAACTCACGTGTGGATTCAGCGGTTTACAAACCCTTTCTGTGCAGAATCCCAAAACCGGTAATTCCAGCTCAATGCCGGCATACGTACTAAACAGCAGGAAACTTCGTCTAAAACTCAGGAGAAACGTTTCCTTGAAACTTCTCTGCTGTGCGTTCGTTCACTTAAGAGAGTTGAATCTATGTTGAGATTCAGCGAGTCAGAAACACGTTTCTTCTAGGAGCTGCGTTGGGATATTCCCGAGTGAATGGGACCATAGGCTGTACAGAGAAATATGTGCTTCTAAAACCAAAACGGATCTACCTAACTGAATGGTTGTCAATGTGTGCATTCAATTGACAGAGTTAAACTCACGTGTGGATTCAGCGGTTTGCAAACCCTTTCTGTGCAGAATCCCAAAGCCGGTATTTCCAGCCCAATGCCGGCATACGTACTAAACAGCAGGAAACTTCATCTAAAACTCAGGAAAAAAGTTTCCTTGAAACTGCTCTGCTGTCCGTTCGTTCAACTAAGAGAGTTGAATCTATGTTGAGATTCAGCGAGTCAGAAACACGTTTCTTCTAGGAGTTGCGTTGGGATATTCCCGAGTGAATGGGACCATAGGCTGTACAGAGAAATATCTGCTTCTAAAACCAAAACGGAGCTATCTAACTGAATGGTTTTCAATGTGTGCATTCAACTGACAGAGTTAAACTCACGTGTGCATACAGCGGTTTGCACACCCTTTCTGTGCAGAATCCCAAAACCGGTATTTCCAGCCCAATGCCGGCATACGTACTAAACAGCAGGAAACTTCGTGTGAAACTCAGGAGAAACGTTTCCTTGAAACTGCTCTGCTGTGCGTTCGTTCACCTAAGAGAGTTGAAACTATGTTGAGATTCAGCGAGTCAGAAACACGTTTATGCTAGGAGCTGCGTTGGGATATTCCCGAGTGAATGGGACCATAGGCTGTACAGAGAAATATCTTCTTCTAAATCCAAAACGGAGCTATCTAACTGAATGGTTTTCAATGCGTGCATTCAACTGACAGAGTTAAACTCACGTGTGGATTCAGCGGTTTGCAAACCCTTTCTGTGCAGAATCCCAAAACCGGTATTTCCAGCCCAATGCCGGCATACGTACTAAACAGCAGGAAACTTCGTCTAAAACTCAGGAGAAACGTTTCCTTGAAACTGCTCTGCTGTGCGTTCGTTCACCTAAGAGAGTTGAATCTATGTTGAGATTCAGCGAGTCAGAAACACGTTTCTTCTAGGAGCTGCGTTGGGATATTCCCGAGTGAATGGGACCATAGGCTGTACAGAGAAATATCTGCTTCTAAAACCAAAACGGGGCTATCTAACTGAATGGTTGTCAATGTGTGCATTCAACTGACAGAGTTAAACTCACGTGTGGATTCAGCGGTTTGCAAACCCTTTCTGTGCAGAATCCCAAAACAGGTATTTCCAGCCCAATGCCGGCATACGTACTAAACAGCAGGAAACTTCGTCTGAAACTCAGGACAAACGTTTCCTTGAAACTGCTCTGCTGTGCGTTCGTTCACCTAAGAGAGTTGAATCTATGTTGAGATTCAGCGAGTCAGAAACACGTTTATGCTAGGAGCTGCGTTGGGTTATTCCCGAGTGAATGGCACCATAGGCTGTACAGAGAAATATCTGCTTCTAAAACCAAAACGGAGCTATCTAACTGAATGGTTGTCAATGTGTGCATTCAACTGACAGAGTTAAACTCACGTGTGGATTCAGCGGTTTGCAAACCCTTTCTGTGCAGAATCCCAAAACCGGTATTTCCAGCCCAATGCCGGCATACGTACTAAACAGCAGGAAACTGCGTCTAAAACTCAGGAGAAACGTTTCCTTGAAACTGCTCTGCTGTGCGTTCGTTCACCTAAGAGAGTTGAATCTATGATGAGATTCAGCGAGTCAGAAACACGTTTATGCTAGGAGCTGCGTTGGGATATTCCCGAGTGAATGGGACCATAGACGGTACAGAGAAATATCTGCTTCTAAAACCAAAACGGGGCTATCTAACTGAATGGTTGTCAATGTGTGCATTCAACTGACAGAGTTAAACTCACGTGTGGATTCAGCGGTTTGCAAACCCTTTCTGTGCAGAATCCCAAAACCGGTATTTCCAGCCCATTGCCGGCATACGTACTAAACAGCAGGAAACTTCGTCTAAAACTCTGGAGAAACGTTTCCTTGAAACTGCTCTGTTGCGCGTTCGTTCACCTAAGGGAGTTGAATCTATGTTGAGATTCAGCGAGTCAGGAACTCGTTTCTTCTAGGAGCTGCGTTGGGATATTCCCGAGTGAAAGGGACCATAGGCTGTACAGAGAAATATCTGCTTCTAAAACCAAAACGGAGCTATCTAACTGAATGGTTGTCAATGTGTGCATTCAACTGACAGAGTTAAACTCACGTGTGGATTCAGCGGTTTGCAAACCCTTTCTGTGCAGAATCCGAAAACCGGTATTTCCAGCCCAATGCCGGCATACGTACTAAACAGCAGGAAACTTCGTCTAAAACTCAGGAGAAACGTTTCCTTGAAACTACTCTGCTGTGCGTTCGTTCACCTAAGAGAGTTGAATCTATGTTGAGATTCAGCGAGTCAGAAACACGTTTCTTCTAGGAGCTGCGTTGGGATATTCCCGAGTGAATGGGACCATAGGCGGTACAGGGAAATATCTGCTTCTAAAACCAAAACGGGGCTATCTAACTGAATGGTTGTCAATGTGTGCATTCAACTGACAGAGTTAAACTCACGTGTGGATTCAGCGGTTTGCAAACCCTTTCTGTGCAGAATCCCAAAACCGGTATTTCCAGCCCAATGCCGGCATACGTACTAAACAGCAGGAAACTTCGTCTAAAACTCTGGAGAAACGTTTCCTTGAAACTGCTCTGCTGTACGTTCGTTCACCTAAGGGAGTTGAATCTATGTTGAGATTCAGCGAGTCAGGAACTCGTTTCTTCTAGGAGCGGCGTTGGGATATTCCCGAGTGAATGGGACCATAGGCTGTATAGAGAAACATCTGCTTCTAAAACCAAAACGGAGCTATCTAACTGAATGGTTGTCAATGTGTGCATTCAACTGACAGAGTTAAACTCACGTGTGGATTCAGCGGTTTACAAACCCTTTCTGTGCAGAATCCAAAAACCGGTAATTCCAGCTCAATGCCGGCATACGTACTAAACAGCAGGAAACTTCGTCTAAAACTCAGGAGAAACGTTTCCTTGAAACTTCTCTGCTGTGCGTTCGTTCACCTAAGAGAGTTGAATCTATGTTGAGATTCAGCGAGTCAGAAACACGTTTCTTCTAGGAGCTGCGTTGGGATATTCCCGACTGAATGGGACCATAGGCGGTACAGGGAAATATCTGCTTCTAAAACCAAAACGGGGCTATCTAACTGAATGGTTGTCAATGTGTGCATTCAACTGACAGAGTTAAACTCACGTGTGGATTCAGCGGTTTGCAAACCCTTTCTGTGCAGAATCCCAAAACCGGTATTTCCAGCCCAATGCCGGCATACGTACTAAACAGCAGGAAACTTCGTCTAAAACTCTGGAGAAACGTTTCCTTGAAACTGCTCTGCTGTACGTTCGTTCACCTAAGGGAGTTGAATCTATGTTGAGATTCAGCGAGTCAGGAACTCGTTTCTTCTAGGAGCGGCGTTGGGATATTCCCGAGTGAATGGGACCATAGGCTGTATAGAGAAACATCTGCTTCTAAAACCAAAACGGAGCTATCTAACTGAATGGTTGTCAATGTGTGCATTCAACTGACAGAGTTAAACTCACGTGTGGATTCAGCGGTTTACAAACCCTTTCTGTGCAGAATCCCAAAACCGGTAATTCCAGCTCAATGCCGGCATACGTACTAAACAGCAGGAAACTTCGTCTAAAACTCAGGAGAAACGTTTCCTTGAAACTTCTCTGCTGTGCGTTCGTTCACCTAAGAGAGTTGAATCTATGTTGAGATTCAGCGAGTCAGAAACACGTTTCTTCTAGGAGCTGCGTTGGGATATTCCCGAGTGAATGGGACCATAGGATGTACAGAGAAATATCTGCTTCTAAAACCAAAACGGAGCTATCTAACTGAATGGTTGTCAATGTGTGCATTCAACTGACAGAGTTAAACTCACGTGTGGATTCAGCGGTTTGCAAACCCTTTCTGTGCAGAATCCCAAAACCGGTATTTCCAGCCCAATGCCGGCATACGTACTAAACAGCAGGAAACTTCGTCTAAAACTCAGAAGAAACGTTTCCTTGAAACTGCTCTGCTGTGCGTTCGTTCACCTAAGAGAGTTGAATCTATGTTGAGATTCAGCGAGTCAGAAACACGTTTCTTCTAGGAGCTGCGTTGGGATATTCCCGAGTGAATGGGACCATAGGCTGTACAGAGAAATATCTGCTTCTAAAACCAAAACGGAGCTATCAAACTGAATGGTTGTCAATGTGTGCATTCAACTGACAGAGTTAAACTCACGTGTGGATTCAGCGGTTTGCAAACCCTTTCTGTGCAGAATCCCAAAACCGGTATTTCCAGCCCAATGCCAGCATACGTACTAAACAGCAGGGAACTTCGTCTAAAACTCAGGAGAAACGTTTCCTTGAAACTGCTCTGCTGTGCGTTCGTTCACCTAAGAGAGTTGAATCTATGTTGAGATTCAGCGAGTCAGAAACACGTTTATTCTAGGAGCTGCGTTGGGATATTCCCGAGTGAATGGGACCATAGGCTGTACAGAGAAATATCTGCTTCTAAAACCAAAAGGGTGCTATCAAACTGAATGGTTGTCAATGTGTGCATTCAACTGACAGAGTTAAACTCACGTGTGGATTCAGCGGTTTGCAAACCCTTTCTGTGCAGAATCCCTAAACCGGTATTTCCAGCCCAATGCCGGCATACGTACTAAACAGCAGGAAACTTCGTCTAAAACTCAGGAAAAAAGTTTACTTGAAACTGCTCTGCTGCGCGTTCGTTCACCTAAGAGAGTTGAATCTATGTTGAGATTCAGCGAGTCAGAAACACGTTTCTTCTAGGAGGTGCGTTGGGATATTCCCGAGTGAATGGGACCATAGGCTGTACAGAGAAATATCTGCTTCTACAACCAAAATGGAGCTATCTAACTGAATTTTTGTCAATGTGTGCATTCAACTGACAGAGTTAAACTCACGTGTGGATTCAGCGGTTTGCAAACCCTTTCTGTGCAGAATCCCAAAACCGGTATTTCCAGCCCAATGCCGGCATACGTACTAAGCAGCAGGAAACTTCGTCTAAAACTCAGGAGAAAAGTTTCCTTGAAACTGCTCTACTGTGCGTTCGTTCACCTAAGAGAGTTGAATCTATGTGGAGATTCAGCGAGTCAGAAACACGTTTATTCTAGGAGCTGCGTTGGGATATTCCCGAGTGAATGGGACCATAGGCTGTACAGAGAAATATCTGCTTCTAAAACCAAAGCGGAGCTACCTAACTGAATGGTTGTCAATGTGTGCATTCAACTGACAGAGTTAAACTCACGTGTGGATTCAGCGGTTTGCAAACCCTTTCTGTGCAGAATCCCAAAACCGGTATTTCCAGCCCAATGCCGGCATACATACTAAACAGAAGGAAACTTCGTCAAAAACTCAGGAGAAAAGTTTACTTGAAACTGCTCTGCTGCGCGTTCGTTCACCTAAGAGAGTTGAATCTATGTTGAGATTCAGCGAGTCAGAAACACGTTTCTTCTAGGAGGTGCATTGGGATATTCCCGAGTGAATGGGACCATAGGCTGTACAGAGAAATATCTGCTTCTAAAACCAAAACGGAGCTATCTAACTGAATGGTTGTCAATGTGTGCATTCAACTGACAGAGTTAAACTCACGTGTGGATTCAGCGGTTTGCAAACCCTTTCTGTGCAGAATCCCAAAACCGGTATTTCCAGCCCAATGCCGGCATACGTACTAAACAGCAGGGAACTTCGTCTAAAACTCAGGAGAAACGTTTCCTTGAAACTGCTCTGTTGTGCGTTCGTTCACCTAAGAGAGTTGAATCTATGTTGAGATTCAGCGAGTCAGAAACACGTTTCTTCTAGGAGCTGCGTGGGGATATTCCCGAGTGAATGGGACCATAGGCTGTACAGAGAAATATCTGCTTCTAAAACCAAAAGGGTGCTATCAAACTGAATGGTTGTCAATGTGTTCATTCAACTGACAGAGTTAAACTCACGTGTGGACTCAGCGGTTTGCAAACCCTTTCTGTGCAGAATCCCAAAACCGGTATTTCCAGCCCAATGCCGGCATACGTACTAAACAGCAGGAAACTTCGTCTAAAACTCAGGAGAAAAGTTTCCTTGAAACTGCTCTGCTGTGCGTTCGTTCACCTAAGAGAGTTGAATCTATGTTGAGATTCAGCGAGTCAGAAACACGTTTCTTCTAGGAGCTGCGTTGGGATATTCCCGAGTGAATGGGACCATAGGCTGTACAGAGAAATATCTGCTCCTACAACCAAAAGGGTGGTATCTAACTGAATGGTTGTCAATGTTTGCATTCAACTGACAGAGTTAAACTCACGTTTGGATTCAGCAGTTTACAAACCCTTTCTGTGCAGAATCCCAAAACCGGTAATTCCAGTTCAATGCCGGCATACGTACTAAACAGCAGGAAACTTCGTCTAAAATTCAGAAGAAACGTTTCCTTGAAACTGCTCTGCTGTGCGTTGGTTCACCTAAGAGAGTTGAATCTATGTTGAGATTCAGCGAGTCAGAAACACGTTTCTTCTAGGAGCTGCGTTGGGATATTCCCAAGTGAATGGGACCATAGCCTGAACAGAGAAATATCTTCTTCTAAAACCAAAACGGAGCTATCTAACTGAATGGTTGTCAATGTGTGCATTCAACTGACAGAGTTAAACTCACGTGTGGATTCAGCGGTTTGCAAACCATTTCTGTGCAGAATCCCAAAACCGGTATGTCCAGCCCAATGCCGGCATCCGTACTAAACAGCAGGAAACTTCGTCTAAAACTCAGGAGAAACGTTTACTTGAAACTGCTCTGCTGTGCATTCGATCACCTAAGAGAGTTGAATCTATGTTGAGATTCAGCGAGTCAGAAACACGTTTCTTCTAGGAGCTGCGTTGGGTTATTCCCGAGTGAATGGGACCATAGGCTGTACAGAGAAATATCTGCTTCTAAAACCAAAAGTGTGCTATCTAACTGAATGGTTGTCAATGTGTGCATTCAACTGACAGAGTTAAACTCACGTGTGGATTCAGCGGTTTGCAAACCCTTTCTGTGCAGAATCCCAAAACCGGTATTTCCAGCCCAATGCCGGCATACGTACTAAACAGCAGGAAACTGCGTCTAAAACTCAGGAGAAACGTTTCCTTGAAACTGCTCTGCTGTGCGTTCGTTCACCTAAGAGAGTTGAAACTATGTTGAGATTCAGCGAGTCAGAAACACGTTTATGCTAGGAGCTGCGTTGGGATATTCCCGAGTGAATGGGACCATAGGCGGTACAGAGAAATATCTGCTTCTAAAACCAAAACGGGGCTATCTAACTGAATGGTTGTCAATGTGTGCATTCAGCTGACAGAGACAAACTCACGTGTGGATTCAGCGGTTTGCAAACCCTTTCTGTGCAGAATCCCAAAACCGGTATTTCCAGCCCATTGCCGGCATACGTACTAAACAGCAGGAAACTTCGTCTAAAACTCTGGAGAAACGTTTCCTTGAAACTGCTCTGCTGTGCGTTCGTTCATCTAAGGGAGTTGAATCTATGTTGAGATTCAGCGAGTCAGGAACTCGTTTCTTCTAGGAGCTGCGTTGGGATATTCCCGAGTGAATGGGACCATAGGCTGTACAGAGAAATATCTGCTTCTAAAACCAAAACGGAGCTATCTAACTGAATGGTTGTCAATGTGTGCATTCAACTGACAGAGTTAAACTCACGTGTGGATTCAGCGGTTTGCAAACCCTTTCTGTGCAGAATCCCAAAACCGGTATTTCCAGACCAATGCCGGCATACGTACTAAACAGCAGGAAACTTCGTCTAAAACTCAGGAGAAACGTTTCCTTGAAACTGCTCTGCTGTGCGTTCGTTCACCTAAGAGAGTTGAATCTATGTTGAGATTCAGCGAGTCAGAAACACGTTTCTTCTAGGAGCTGCGTTGGGATATTCCCGAGTGAATGGGACCATAGGCTGTACAGAGAAATATCTGCTTCTAAAACCAAAACGGAGCTATCTAACTGAATGGTTGTCAATGTGTGCATTCAACTGACAGAGTTAAACTCACGTGTGGATTCAGCGGTTTGCAAACCCTTTCTGTGCAGAATCCCAAAACCGGTATTTCCAGCCCAATGCCGGCATACGTACTAAACAGCAGGAAACTTCGTGTGAAACTCAGGAGAAACGTTTCCTTGAAACTGCTCTGCTGTGCGTTCGTTCACCTAAGAGAGTTGAAACTATGTTGAGATTCAGCGAGTCAGAAACACGTTTATGCTAGGAGCTGCGTTGGGATATTCCCGAGTGAATGGGACCATAGGCTGTACAGAGAAATATCTTCTTCTAAAACCAAAACGGAGCTATCTAACTGAATGGTTTTCAATGTGTGCATTCAACTGACAGAGTTAAACTCACGTGTGGATTCAGCGGTTTGCAAACCCTTTCTGTGCAGAATCCCAAAACCGGTATTTCCAGCCCAATGCCGGCATACGTACTAAACAGCATGAAACTTCGTCTAAAACTCAGGAGAAACGTTTCCTTGAAACTGCTCTGCTGTGCGTTCGTTCACCTAAGAGAGTTGAAACTATGTTGAGATTCAGCGAGTCAGAAACACGTTTATGCTAGGAGCTGCGTTGGGATATTCCCGAGTGAATGGGACCATAGGCTGTACAGAGAAATATCTGCTTCTAAAACCAAAACGGGGCTATCTAACTGAATGGTTGTCAATGTGTGCATTCAACTGACAGAGTTAAACTCACGTGTGGATTCAGCGGTTTGCAAACCCTTTCTGTGCAGAATCCCAAAACCGGTATTTCCAGCCCAATGCCGGCATACGTACTAAACAGCAGGAAATTTCGTCTGAAACTCAGGACAAACGTTTCCTTGAAACTGCTCTGCTGTGCGTTCGTTCACCTAAGAGAGTTGAATCTATGTTGAGATTCAGCGAGTCAGAAACACGTTTATGCTAGGAGCTGCGTTGGGTTATTCCCGAGTGAATGGCACCATAGGCTGTACAGAGAAATATCTGCTTCTAAAACCAAAACGGAGCTATCTAACTGAATGGTTGTCAATGTGTGCATTCAACTGACAGAGTTAAACTCACGTGTGGATTCAGCGGTTTGCAAACCCTTTCTGTGCAGAATCCCAAAACCGGTATTTCCAGCCCAATGCCGGCATACGTACTAAACAGCAGGAAACTTCGTCCAGAACTCAGGAGAAACGTTTCCTTGAAACTGCTCTGCTGTGCGTTCGTTCACCTAAGAGAGTTGAATCTATGTTGAGATTCAGCGAGTCAGAAACACGTTTCTTCTAGGAGCTGCGTTGGGATATTCCCGAGTGAATGGGACCATAGGCTGTACAGAGAAATATCTGCTTCTAAAACCAAAACGGAGCTATCTAACTGAATGGTTGTCAATGTGTGCATTCAACTGACAGAGTTAAACTCACGTGTGGATTCAGCGGTTTGCAAACCCTTTCTGTGCAGAATCCCAAAGCCGGTATTTCCAGCCCAATGCCGGCATACGTACTAAACAGCAGGAAACTTCGTCTAAAACTCAGGAAAAAAGTTTCCTTGAAACTGCTCTGCTGTCCGTTCGTTCAACTAAGAGAGTTGAATCTATGTTGAGATTCAGCGAGTCAGAAACACGTTTCTTCTAGGAGTTGCGTTGGGATATTCCCGAGTGAATGGGACCATAGGCTGTACAGAGAAATATCTGCTTCTAAAACCAAAACGGAGCTATCTAACTGAATGGTTTTCAATGTGTGCATTCAACTGACAGAGTTAAACTCACGTGTGGATTCAGCGGTTTGCAAACCCTTTCTGTGCAGAATCCCAAAACCGGTATTTCCAGCCCAATGCCGGCATACGTACTAAACAGCAGGAAACTTCGTGTGAAACTCAGGAGAAACGTTTCCTTGAAACTGCTCTGCTGTGCGTTCGTTCACCTAAGAGAGTTGAAACTATGTTGAGATTCAGCGAGTCAGAAACACGTTTATGCTAGGAGCTGCGTTGGGATATTCCCGAGTGAATGGGACCATAGGCTGTACAGAGAAATATCTTCTTCTAAAACCAAAACGGAGCTATCTAACTGAATGGTTTTCAATGTGTGCATTCAACTGACAGAGTTAAACTCACGTGTGGATTCAGCGGTTTGCAAACCCTTTCTGTGCAGAATCCCAAAACCGGTATTTCCAGCCCAATGCCGGCATACGTACTAAACAGCAGGAAACTTCGTCTAAAACTCAGGAGAAACGTTTCCTTGAAACTGCTCTGCTGTGCGTTCGTTCACCTAAGAGAGTTGAAACTATGTTGAGATTCAGCGAGTCAGAAACACGTTTATGCTAGGAGCTGCGTTGGGATATTCCCGAGTGAATGGGACCATAGGCTGTACAGAGAAATATCTGCTTCTAAAACCAAAACTGAGCTATCTAACTGAATGGTTGTCAATGTGTGCATTCAACTGACAGAGTTAAACTCACGTGTGGATTCAGCGGTTTGCAAACCCTTTCTGTGCAGAATCCCAAAACCGGTATTTCCAGCCCAATGCCGGCATACGTACTAAACAGCAGGAAACTGCGTCTAAAACTCAGGAGAAACGTTTCCTTGAAACTGCTCTGCTGTGCGTTCGTTCACCTAAGAGAGTTGAATCTATGTTGAGATTCAGCGAGTCAGAAACACGTTTATGCTAGGAGTTGCGTTGGGATATTCCCGAGTGAATGGGACCATAGGCGGTACAGAGAAATATCTGCTTCTAAAACCAAAACGGGGCTATCTAACTGAATGGTTGTCAATGTGTGCATTCAACTGACAGAGTTAAACTCACGTGTGGATTCAGCGGTTTGCAAACCCTTTCTGTGCAGAATCCCAAAACCGGTATTTCCAGCCCATTGCCGGCATACGTACTAAACAGCAGGAAACTTCGTCTAAAACTCTGGAGAAACGTTTCCTTGAAACTGCTCTGCTGTGCGTTCGTTCACCTAAGGGAGTTGAATCTATGTTGAGATTCAGCGAGTCAGGAACTCGTTTCTTCTAGGAGCTGCGTTGGGATATTCCCGAGTGAATGGGACCATAGGCTGTACAGAGAAATATCTGCTTCTAAAACCAAAACGGAGCTATCTAACTGAATGGTTGTCAATGTGTGCATTCAACTGACAGAGTTAAACTCACGTGTGGATTCAGCGGTTTGCAAACCCTTTCTGTGCAGAATCCCAAAACCGGTATTTCCAGCCCAATGCCGGCATACGTACTAAACAGCAGGAAACTTCGTCTAAAACTCAGGAGAAACGTTTCCTTGAAACTGCTCTGCTGTGCGTTCGTTCACCTAAGAGAGTTGAATCTATGTTGAGATTCAGAGAGTCAGAAACACGTTTCTTCTAGGAGCTGCGTTGGGATATTCCCGAGTGAATGGGACCATAGGCTGTACAGAGAAATATCTGCTTCTAAAACCAAAACGGAGCTATCTAACTGAATGGTTGTCAATGTGTGCATTCAACTGACAGAGTTAAACTCACGTGTGGATTCAGCGGTTTGCAAACCCTTTCTGTGCAGAATCCCAAAACCGGTATTTCCAGCCCAATGCCGGCATCCGTACTAAACAGCAGGAAACTTCGTCTAAAACTCAGGAGAAACGTTTCCTTGAAACTGCTCTGCTGTGCGTTCGTTCACCTAAGAGAATTGAAACTATGTTGAGATTCAGCGAGTCAGAAACACGTTTATGCTAGGAGCTGCGTTGGGATATTCCCGAGTGAATGGGACCATAGGCGGTACAGGGAAATATCTGCTTCTAAAACCAAAACGGGGCTATCTAACTGAATGGTTGTCAATGTGTGCATTCAACTGACAGAGTTAAACTCGCGTGTGGATTCAGCGGTTTGCAAACCCTTTCTGTGCAGAATCCCAAAACCGGTATTTCCAGCCCATTGCCGGCATACGTACTAAACAGCAGGAAACTTCGTCTAAAACTCTGGAGAAACGTTTCCTTGAAACTGCTCTGCTGTGCGTTCGTTCACCTAAGGGAGTTGAATCTATGTTGAGATTCAGCGAGTCAGGAACTCGTTTCTTCTAGGAGCTGCGTTGGGATATTCCCGAGTGAATGGGACCATAGGCTGTATAGAGAAACATCTGCTTCTAAAACCAAAACGGAGCTATCTAAGTGAATGGTTGTCAATGTGTGCATTCAACTGACAGAGTTAAACTCACGTGTGGATTCAGCGGTTTACAAACCCTTTCTGTGCAGAATCCCAAAACCGGTAATTCCAGCTCAATGCCGGCATACGTACTAAACAGCAGGAAACTTCGTCTAAAACTCAGGAGAAACGTTTCCTTGAAACTTCTCTGCTGTGCGTTCGTTCACTTAAGAGAGTTGAATCTATGTTGAGATTCAGCGAGTCAGAAACACGTTTCTTCTAGGAGCTGCGTTGGGATATTCCCGAGTGAATGGGACCATAGGCTGTACAGAGAAATATGTGCTTCTAAAACCAAAACGGATCTATCTAACTGAATGGTTGTCAATGTGTGCATTCAATTGACAGAGTTAAACTCACGTGTGGATTCAGCGGTTTGCAAACCCTTTCTGTGCAGAATCCCAAAGCCGGTATTTCCAGCCCAATGCCGGCATACGTACTAAACAGCAGGAAACTTCGTCTAAAACTCAGGAAAAAAGTTTCCTTGAAACTGCTCTGCTGTCCGTTCGTTCAACTAAGAGAGTTGAATCTATGTTGAGATTCAGCGAGTCAGAAACACGTTTCTTCTAGGAGTTGCGTTGGGATATTCCCGAGTGAATGGGACCATAGGCTGTACAGAGAAATATCTGCTTCTAAAACCAAAACGGAGCTATCTAACTGAATGGTTTTCAATGTGTGCATTCAACTGACAGAGTTAAACTCACGTGTGGATTCAGCGGTTTGCAAACCCTTTCTGTGCAGAATCCCAAAACCGGTATTTCCAGCCCAATGCCGGCATACGTACTAAACAGCAGGAAACTTCGTGTGAAACTCAGGAGAAACGTTTCCTTGAAACTGCTCTGCTGTGCGTTCGTTCACCTAAGAGAGTTGAAACTATGTTGAGATTCAGCGAGTCAGAAACACGTTTATGCTAGGAGCTGCGTTGGGATATTCCCGAGTGAATGGGACCATAGGCTGTACAGAGAAATATCTTCTTCTAAAACCAAAACGGAGCTATCTAACTGAATGGTTTTCAATGTGTGCATTCAACTGACAGAGTTAAACTCACGTGTGGATTCAGCGGTTTGCAAACCATTTCTGTGCAGAATCCCAAAACCGGTATTTCCAGCCCAATGCCGGCATACGTACTAAACAGCAGGAAAATTCGTCTAAAACTCAGGAGAAACGTTTCCTTGAAACTGCTCTGCTGTGCGTTCGTTCACCTAAGAGAGTTGAAACTATGTTGAGATTCAGCGAGTCAGAAACACGTTTATGCTAGGAGCTGCGTTGGGATATTCCCGAGTGAATGGGACCATAGGCTGTACAGAGAAATATCTGCTTCTAAAACCAAAACGGGGCTATCTAACTGAATGGTTGTCAATGTGTGCATTCAACTGACAGAGTTAAACTCACGTGTGGATTCAGCGGTTTGCAAACCCTTTCTGTGCAGAATCCCAAAACCGGTATTTCCAGCCCAATGCCGGCATACGTACTAAACAGCAGGAAACTGCGTCTAAAACTCAGGAGAAACGTTTCCTTGAAACTGCTCTGCTGTGCATTCGTTCACCTAAGAGAGTTGAATCTATGTTGAGATTCAGCGAGTCAGAAACACGTTTATGCTAGGAGCTGCGTTGGGATATTCCCGAGTGAATGGGACCATAGGCGGTACAGAGAAATATCTGCTTCTAAAACCAAAACGGGGCTATCTAACTGAATGGTTGTCAATGTGTGCATTCAACTGACAGAGTTAAACTCACGTGTGGATTCAGCGGTTTGCAAACCCTTTCTGTGCAGAATCCCAAAACCGGTATTTCCAGCCCAATGCCGGCATACGTACTAAACAGCAGGAAACTTCGTCTAAAACTCTGGAGAAACGTTTCCTTGAAACTGCTCTGCTGTGCGTTCGTTCACCTAAGGGAGTTGAATCTATGTTGAGATTCAGCGAGTCAGGAACTCGTTTCTTCTAGGAGCTGCGTTGGGATATTCCCGAGTGAATGGGACCATAGGCTGTACAGAGAAATATCTGCTTCTAAAACCAAAACGGAGCTATCTAACTGAATGGTTGTCAATGTGTGCATTCAACTGACAGAGTTAAACTCACGTGTGGATTCAGCGGTTTGCAAACCCTTTCTGTGCAGAATCCCAAAACCGGTATTTCCAGCCCAATGCCGGCATACGTTCTAAACAGCAGGAAACTTCGTCTAAAACTCAGGAGAAACGTTTCCTTGAAACTGCTCTGCTGTGCGTTCGTTCACCTAAGAGAGTTGAATCTATGTTGAGATTCAGCGAGTCAGAAACACGTTTCTTCTAGGAGCTGCGTTGGGATATTCCCGAGTGAATGGGACCATAGGCTGTACAGAGAAATATCTGCTTCTAAAACCAAAACGGAGCTATCTAACTGAATGGTTGTCAATGTGTGCATTCAACTGACAGAGTTAAACTCACGTGTGGATTCAGCGGTTTGCAAACCCTTTCTGTGCAGAATCCCAAAACCGGTATTTCCAGCCCAATGCCGGCATCCGTACTAAACAGCAGGAAACTTCGTCTAAAACTCAGGAGAAACGTTTCCTTGAAACTGCTCTGCTGTGCGTTCGTTCACCTAAGAGAGTTGAAACTATGTTGAGATTCAGCGAGTCAGAAACACGTTTATGCTAGGAGCTGCGTTGGGATATTCCCGAGTGAATGGGACCATAGGCGGTACAGGGAAATATCTGCTTCTAAAACCAAAACGGGGCTATCTAACTGAATGGTTGTCAATGTGTGCATTCAACTGACAGAGTTAAACTCGCGTGTGGATTCAGCGGTTTGCAAACCCTTTCTGTGCAGAATCCCAAAACCGGTATTTCCAGCCCAATGCCGGCATACGTACTAAACAGCAGGAAACTTCGTCTAAAACTCTGGAGAAACGTTTCCTTGAAACTGCTCTGCTGTGCGTTCGTTCACCTAAGGGAGTTGAATCTATGTTGAGATTCAGCGAGTCAGGAACTCGTTTCTTCTAGGAGCTGCGTTGGGATATTCCCGAGTGAATGGGACCATAGGCTGTATAGAGAAACATCTGCTTCTAAAACCAAAACGGAGCTATCTAACTGAATGGTTGTCAATGTGTGCATTCAACTGACAGAGTTAAACTCACGTGTGGATTCAGCGGTTTACAAACCCTTTCTGTGCAGAATCCCAAAACCGGTAATTCCAGCTCAATGCCGGCATACGTACTAAACAGCAGGAAACTTCGTCTAAAACTCAGGAGAAACGTTTCCTTGAAACTTCTCTGCTGTGCGTTCGTTCACTTAAGAGAGTTGAATCTATGTTGAGATTCAGCGAGTCAGAAACACGTTTCTTCTAGGAGCTGCGTTGGGATATTCCCGAGTGAATGGGACCATAGGCTGTACAGAGAAATATGTGCTTCTAAAACCAAAACGGATCTACCTAACTGAATGGTTGTCAATGTGTGCATTCAATTGACAGAGTTAAACTCACGTGTGGATTCAGCGGTTTGCAAACCCTTTCTGTGCAGAATCCCAAAGCCGGTATTTCCAGCCCAATGCCGGCATACGTACTAAACAGCAGGAAACTTCATCTAAAACTCAGGAAAAAAGTTTCCTTGAAACTGCTCTGCTGTCCGTTCGTTCAACTAAGAGAGTTGAATCTATGTTGAGATTCAGCGAGTCAGAAACACGTTTCTTCTAGGAGTTGCGTTGGGATATTCCCGAGTGAATGGGACCATAGGCTGTACAGAGAAATATCTGCTTCTAAAACCAAAACGGAGCTATCTAACTGAATGGTTTTCAATGTGTGCATTCAACTGACAGAGTTAAACTCACGTGTGCATACAGCGGTTTGCACACCCTTTCTGTGCAGAATCCCAAAACCGGTATTTCCAGCCCAATGCCGGCATACGTACTAAACAGCAGGAAACTTCGTGTGAAACTCAGGAGAAACGTTTCCTTGAAACTGCTCTGCTGTGCGTTCGTTCACCTAAGAGAGTTGAAACTATGTTGAGATTCAGCGAGTCAGAAACACGTTTATGCTAGGAGCTGCGTTGGGATATTCCCGAGTGAATGGGACCATAGGCTGTACAGAGAAATATCTTCTTCTAAATCCAAAACGGAGCTATCTAACTGAATGGTTTTCAATGTGTGCATTCAACTGACAGAGTTAAACTCACGTGTGGATTCAGCGGTTTGCAAACCCTTTCTGTGCAGAATCCCAAAACCGGTATTTCCAGCCCAATGCCGGCATACGTACTAAACAGCAGGAAACTTCGTCTAAAACTCAGGAGAAACGTTTCCTTGAAACTGCTCTGCTGTGCGTTCGTTCACCTAAGAGAGTTGAATCTATGTTGAGATTCAGCGAGTCAGAAACACGTTTCTTCTAGGAGCTGCGTTGGGATATTCCCGAGTGAATGGGACCATAGGCTGTACAGAGAAATATCTGCTTCTAAAACCAAAACGGGGCTATCTAACTGAATGGTTGTCAATGTGTGCATTCAACTGACAGAGTTAAACTCACGTGTGGATTCAGCGGTTTGCAAACCCTTTCTGTGCAGAATCCCAAAACAGGTATTTCCAGCCCAATGCCGGCATACGTACTAAACAGCAGGAAACTTCGTCTGAAACTCAGGACAAACGTTTCCTTGAAACTGCTCTGCTGTGCGTTCGTTCACCTAAGAGAGTTGAATCTATGTTGAGATTCAGCGAGTCAGAAACACGTTTATGCTAGGAGCTGCGTTGGGTTATTCCCGAGTGAATGGCACCATAGGCTGTACAGAGAAATATCTGCTTCTAAAACCAAAACGGAGCTATCTAACTGAATGGTTGTCAATGTGTGCATTCAACTGACAGAGTTAAACTCACGTGTGGATTCAGCGGTTTGCAAACCCTTTCTGTGCAGAATCCCAAAACCGGTATTTCCAGCCCAATGCCGGCATACGTACTAAACAGCAGGAAACTGCGTCTAAAACTCAGGAGAAACGTTTCCTTGAAACTGCTCTGCTGTGCGTTCGTTCACCTAAGAGAGTTGAATCTATGATGAGATTCAGCGAGTCAGAAACACGTTTATGCTAGGAGCTGCGTTGGGATATTCCCGAGTGAATGGGACCATAGACGGTACAGAGAAATATCTGCTTCTAAAACCAAAACGGGGCTATCTAACTGAATGGTTGTCAATGTGTGCATTCAACTGACAGAGTTAAACTCACGTGTGGATTCAGCGGTTTGCAAACCCTTTCTGTGCAGAATCCCAAAACCGGTATTTCCAGCCCATTGCCGGCATACGTACTAAACAGCAGGAAACTTCGTCTAAAACTCTGGAGAAACGTTTCCTTGAAACTGCTCTGTTGCGCGTTCGTTCACCTAAGGGAGTTGAATCTATGTTGAGATTCAGCGAGTCAGGAACTCGTTTCTTCTAGGAGCTGCGTTGGGATATTCCCGAGTGAAAGGGACCATAGGCTGTACAGAGAAATATCTGCTTCTAAAACCAAAACGGAGCTATCTAACTGAATGGTTGTCAATGTGTGCATTCAACTGACAGAGTTAAACTCACGTGTGGATTCAGCGGTTTGCAAACCCTTTCTGTGCAGAATCCGAAAACCGGTATTTCCAGCCCAATGCCGGCATACGTACTAAACAGCAGGAAACTTCGTCTAAAACTCAGGAGAAACGTTTCCTTGAAACTACTCTGCTGTGCGTTCGTTCACCTAAGAGAGTTGAATCTATGTTGAGATTCAGCGAGTCAGAAACACGTTTCTTCTAGGAGCTGCGTTGGGATATTCCCGAGTGAATGGGACCATAGGCGGTACAGGGAAATATCTGCTTCTAAAACCAAAACGGGGCTATCTAACTGAATGGTTGTCAATGTGTGCATTCAACTGACAGAGTTAAACTCACGTGTGGATTCAGCGGTTTGCAAACCCTTTCTGTGCAGAATCCCAAAACCGGTATTTCCAGCCCAATGCCGGCATACGTACTAAACAGCAGGAAACTTCGTCTAAAACTCTGGAGAAACGTTTCCTTGAAACTGCTCTGCTGTACGTTCGTTCACCTAAGGGAGTTGAATCTATGTTGAGATTCAGCGAGTCAGGAACTCGTTTCTTCTAGGAGCGGCGTTGGGATATTCCCGAGTGAATGGGACCATAGGCTGTATAGAGAAACATCTGCTTCTAAAACCAAAACGGAGCTATCTAACTGAATGGTTGTCAATGTGTGCATTCAACTGACAGAGTTAAACTCACGTGTGGATTCAGCGGTTTACAAACCCTTTCTGTGCAGAATCCAAAAACCGGTAATTCCAGCTCAATGCCGGCATACGTACTAAACAGCAGGAAACTTCGTCTAAAACTCAGGAGAAACGTTTCCTTGAAACTTCTCTGCTGTGCGTTCGTTCACCTAAGAGAGTTGAATCTATGTTGAGATTCAGCGAGTCAGAAACACGTTTCTTCTAGGAGCTGCGTTGGGATATTCCCGAGTGAATGGGACCATAGGCGGTACAGGGAAATATCTGCTTCTAAAACCAAAACGGGGCTATCTAACTGAATGGTTGTCAATGTGTGCATTCAACTGACAGAGTTAAACTCACGTGTGGATTCAGCGGTTTGCAAACCCTTTCTTTGCAGAATCCCAAAACCGGTATTTCCAGCCCAATGCCGGCATACGTACTAAACAGCAGGAAACTTCGTCTAAAACTCTGGAGAAACGTTTCCTTGAAACTGCTCTGCTGTACGTTCGTTCACCTAAGGGAGTTGAATCTATGTTGAGATTCAGCGAGTCAGGAACTCGTTTCTTCTAGGAGCGGCGTTGGGATATTCCCGAGTGAATGGGACCATAGGCTGTATAGAGAAACATCTGCTTCTAAAACCAAAACGGAGCTATCTAACTGAATGGTTGTCAATGTGTGCATTCAACTGACAGAGTTAAACTCACGTGTGGATTCAGCGGTTTACAAACCCTTTCTGTGCAGAATCCCAAAACCGGTAATTCCAGCTCAATGCCGGCATACGTACTAAACAGCAGGAAACTTCGTCTAAAACTCAGGAGAAACGTTTCCTTGAAACTTCTCTGCTGTGCGTTCGTTCACCTAAGAGAGTTGAATCTATGTTGAGATTCAGCGAGTCAGAAACACGTTTCTTCTAGGAGCTGCGTTGGGATATTCCCGAGTGAATGGGACCATAGGATGTACAGAGAAATATCTGCTTCTAAAACCAAAACGGAGCTATCTAACTGAATGGTTGTCAATGTGTGCATTCAACTGACAGAGTTAAACTCACGTGTGGATTCAGCGGTTTGCAAACCCTTTCTGTGCAGA
Organism: Aotus nancymaae; assembly: GCF_030222135.1. Lineage (NCBI taxonomy): Eukaryota > Metazoa > Chordata > Mammalia > Primates > Aotidae > Aotus > Aotus nancymaae. The sequence continues at coordinate 1,624,098 of NW_026988459.1, read as the reverse complement.
ATCCCAAAACCGGTATTTCCAGCCCAATGCCGGCATACGTACTAAACAGCAGGAAACTTCGTCTAAAACTCAGAAGAAACGTTTCCTTGAAACTGCTCTGCTGTGCGTTCGTTCACCTAAGAGAGTTGAATCTATGTTGAGATTCAGCGAGTCAGAAACACGTTTCTTCTAGGAGCTGCGTTGGGATATTCCCGAGTGAATGGGACCATAGGCTGTACAGAGAAATATCTGCTTCTAAAACCAAAACGGAGCTATCAAACTGAATGGTTGTCAATGTGTGCATTCAACTGACAGAGTTAAACTCACGTGTGGATTCAGCGGTTTGCAAACCCTTTCTGTGCAGAATCCCAAAACCGGTATTTCCAGCCCAATGCCAGCATACGTACTAAACAGCAGGGAACTTCGTCTAAAACTCAGGAGAAACGTTTCCTTGAAACTGCTCTGCTGTGCGTTCGTTCACCTAAGAGAGTTGAATCTATGTTGAGATTCAGCGAGTCAGAAACACGTTTATTCTAGGAGCTGCGTTGGGATATTCCCGAGTGAATGGGACCATAGGCTGTACAGAGAAATATCTGCTTCTAAAACCAAAAGGGTGCTATCAAACTGAATGGTTGTCAATGTGTGCATTCAACTGACAGAGTTAAACTCACGTGTGGATTCAGCGGTTTGCAAACCCTTTCTGTGCAGAATCCCTAAACCGGTATTTCCAGCCCAATGCCGGCATACGTACTAAACAGCAGGAAACTTCGTCTAAAACTCAGGAAAAAAGTTTACTTGAAACTGCTCTGCTGCGCGTTCGTTCACCTAAGAGAGTTGAATCTATGTTGAGATTCAGCGAGTCAGAAACACGTTTCTTCTAGGAGGTGCGTTGGGATATTCCCGAGTGAATGGGACCATAGGCTGTACAGAGAAATATCTGCTTCTACAACCAAAATGGAGCTATCTAACTGAATTTTTGTCAATGTGTGCATTCAACTGACAGAGTTAAACTCACGTGTGGATTCAGCGGTTTGCAAACCCTTTCTGTGCAGAATCCCAAAACCGGTATTTCCAGCCCAATGCCGGCATACGTACTAAGCAGCAGGAAACTTCGTCTAAAACTCAGGAGAAAAGTTTCCTTGAAACTGCTCTACTGTGCGTTCGTTCACCTAAGAGAGTTGAATCTATGTGGAGATTCAGCGAGTCAGAAACACGTTTATTCTAGGAGCTGCGTTGGGATATTCCCGAGTGAATGGGACCATAGGCTGTACAGAGAAATATCTGCTTCTAAAACCAAAGCGGAGCTACCTAACTGAATGGTTGTCAATGTGTGCATTCAACTGACAGAGTTAAACTCACGTGTGGATTCAGCGGTTTGCAAACCCTTTCTGTGCAGAATCCCAAAACCGGTATTTCCAGCCCAATGCCGGCATACATACTAAACAGAAGGAAACTTCGTCAAAAACTCAGGAGAAAAGTTTACTTGAAACTGCTCTGCTGCGCGTTCGTTCACCTAAGAGAGTTGAATCTATGTTGAGATTCAGCGAGTCAGAAACACGTTTCTTCTAGGAGGTGCATTGGGATATTCCCGAGTGAATGGGACCATAGGCTGTACAGAGAAATATCTGCTTCTAAAACCAAAACGGAGCTATCTAACTGAATGGTTGTCAATGTGTGCATTCAACTGACAGAGTTAAACTCACGTGTGGATTCAGCGGTTTGCAAACCCTTTCTGTGCAGAATCCCAAAACCGGTATTTCCAGCCCAATGCCGGCATACGTACTAAACAGCAGGGAACTTCGTCTAAAACTCAGGAGAAACGTTTCCTTGAAACTGCTCTGTTGTGCGTTCGTTCACCTAAGAGAGTTGAATCTATGTTGAGATTCAGCGAGTCAGAAACACGTTTCTTCTAGGAGCTGCGTGGGGATATTCCCGAGTGAATGGGACCATAGGCTGTACAGAGAAATATCTGCTTCTAAAACCAAAAGGGTGCTATCAAACTGAATGGTTGTCAATGTGTTCATTCAACTGACAGAGTTAAACTCACGTGTGGACTCAGCGGTTTGCAAACCCTTTCTGTGCAGAATCCCAAAACCGGTATTTCCAGCCCAATGCCGGCATACGTACTAAACAGCAGGAAACTTCGTCTAAAACTCAGGAGAAAAGTTTCCTTGAAACTGCTCTGCTGTGCGTTCGTTCACCTAAGAGAGTTGAATCTATGTTGAGATTCAGCGAGTCAGAAACACGTTTCTTCTAGGAGCTGCGTTGGGATATTCCCGAGTGAATGGGACCATAGGCTGTACAGAGAAATATCTGCTCCTACAACCAAAAGGGTGGTATCTAACTGAATGGTTGTCAATGTTTGCATTCAACTGACAGAGTTAAACTCACGTTTGGATTCAGCAGTTTACAAACCCTTTCTGTGCAGAATCCCAAAACCGGTAATTCCAGTTCAATGCCGGCATACGTACTAAACAGCAGGAAACTTCGTCTAAAACTCAGAAGAAACGTTTCCTTGAAACTGCTCTGCTGTGCGTTGGTTCACCTAAGAGAGTTGAATCTATGTTGAGATTCAGCGAGTCAGAAACACGTTTCTTCTAGGAGCTGCGTTGGGATATTCCCAAGTGAATGGGACCATAGCCTGAACAGAGAAATATCTTCTTCTAAAACCAAAACGGAGCTATCTAACTGAATGGTTGTCAATGTGTGCATTCAACTGACAGAGTTAAACTCACGTGTGGATTCAGCGGTTTGCAAACCATTTCTGTGCAGAATCCCAAAACCGGTATGTCCAGCCCAATGCCGGCATCCGTACTAAACAGCAGGAAACTTCGTCTAAAACGCAGGAGAAACGTTTCCTTGAAACTGCTCTGCTGTGCGTTCGTTCATCTAAGGGAGTTGAATCTATGTTGAGATTCAGCGAGTCAGAAACACGTTTCTTCTAGGAGCTGCGTTGGGACATTCCCGAGTGAATGGGACCATAGTCTGTACAGAGAAATATCTGCTCCTACAACCAAAAGGGTGGTATCTAACTGAATGGTTGTCAATGTGTGCATTCAACTGACAGAGTTAAACTCACGTGTGGATTCAGCGGTTTACAAACCCTTTCTGTGCAGAATCCCAAAACCGGTAATTCCCGCTCAATGCTGGCATACGTACTAAACAGCAGGAAACTTCGTCTAAAACTCAGGAGAAACGTTTCCTTGAAACTGCTCTACTGTGCGTTCGTTCACCTAAGAGAGTTGAATCTATGTTGAGATTCAGCGAGTCAGAAACACGTTTCTTCTAGGAGCTGCGTTGGGATATTCCCGAGTGAATGGGACCATAGGCTGTACAGAGAAATATCTGCTTCTAAAACCAAAACGGAGCTATCTAACTGAATGGTTGTTAATGTGTGCATTCAACTGACAGAGGTAAACTCACGTGTGGATTCAGCGGTTTGCAAACCCTTTCTGTGCAGAATCCCAAAACCGGTATTTCCAGCCCAATGCCAGCATACGTACTAAACAGCAGGGAACTTCGTCTACAACTCAGGAGAAACGTTTCCTTGAAACTGCTCTGCTGTGCGTTCGTTCACCTAAGAGAGTTGAATCTATGTTGAGATTCAGCGAGTCAGAAACACGTTTATTCTAGGAGCTGCGTTGGGATATTCCCGAGTGAATGGGACCATAGGCTGTACAGAGAAATATCTGCTTCTAAAACCAAAAGGGTGCTATCAAACTGAATGGTTGTCAATGTGTGCATTCAACTGACAGAGTTAAACTCACGTGTGGATTCAGCGGTTTGCAAACCCTTTCTGTGCAGAATCCCTAAACCGGTATTTCCAGCCCAATGCCGGCATACGTACTAAACAGCAGGAAACTTCGTCTAAAACTCAGGAGAAAAGTTTACTTGAAACTGCTCTGCTGCGCGTTCGTTCACCTAAGAGAGTTGAATCTATGTTGAGATTCAGCGAGTTAGAAACACGTTTCTTCTAGGAGGTGCGTTGGGATATTCCCGAGTGAATGGGACCATAGGATGTACAGAGAAATATCTGCTTCTACAACCAAAATGGAGCTATCTAACTGAATGGTTGTCAATGTGTGCATTCAACTGACAGAGTTAAACTCACGTGTGGATTCAGCGGTTTGCAAACCCTTTCTGTGCAGAATCCCAAAACCGGTATTTCCAGCCCAATGCCGGCATACGTACTAAACAGCAGGAAACTTCGTCTAAAGCTCAGGAGAAAAGTTTCCTTGAAACTGCTCTGCTGTGCGTTCGTTCACCTAAGAGAGTTGAATCTATGTTGAGATTCAGCGAGTCAGAAACACGTTTCTTCTAGGAGCTGCGTTGGGATATTCCCGAGTGAATGGGACCATAGGCTGTACAGAGAAATATCTGCTCCTACAACCAAAAGGGTGGTATCTAACTGAATGGTTGTCAATGTGTGCATTCAACTGACAGAGTTAAACTCACGTTTGGATTCAGCGGTTTACAAACCCTTTCTGTGCAGAATCCCAAAAACGGTATTTCCAGCCCAATGCCGGCATACGTACTAAACAGCAGGAAACTTCGTCTAAAACTCAGGAGAAAAGTTTCCTTGAAACTGCTCTGCTGTGCGTTCGTTCACCTAAGAGAGTTGAATCTATGTTGAGATTCAGCGAGTCAGAAACACGTTTCTTCTAGGAGCTGCGTTGTGATATTCCCGAGTGAATGGGACCATAGGCTGTACAGAGAAATATCTGCTCCTACAACCAAAAGGGTGGTATCTAACTGAATGGTTGTCAATGTTTGCATTCAACTGACAGAGTTAAACTCACGTTTGGATTCAGCAGTTTACAAACCCTTTCTGTGCCAAATCCCAAAACCGGTAATTCCAGTTCAATGCCGGCATACGTACTAAACAGCAGGAAACTTCGTCTAAAACTCAGAAGAAACGTTTCCTTGAAACTGCTCTGCTGTGCGTTCGTTCACCTAAGAGAGTTGAATCTATGTTGAGATTCAGCGAGTCAGAAACACGTTTCTTCTAGGAGCTGCGTTGGAATATTCCCAAGTGAATGGGACCATAGCCTGAACAGAGAAATATCTTCTTCTAAAACCAAAACGGAGCTATCTAACTGAATGGTTGTCAATGTGTGCATTCAACTGACAGAGTTAAACTCACGTGTGGATTCAGCGCTTTGCAAACCATTTCTGTGCAGAATCCCAAAACCGGTATGTCCAGCCCAATGCCGGCATCCGTACTAAACAGCAGGAAACTTCGTCTAAAACTCAGGAGAAACGTTTCCTTGAAACTGCTCTGCTGTTCGTTCGTTCACCTAAGGGAGTTGAATCTATGTTGAGATTCAGCGAGTCAGAAACACGTTTCTTCTAGGAGCTGCGTTGGGACATTCCCGAGTGAATGGGACCATAGTCTGTACAGAGAAATATCTGCTCCTACAACCAAAAGGGTGGTATCTAACTGAATGGTTGTCAATGTGTGCATTCAACTGACAAAGTTAAACTCACGTTTGGATTCAGCGGTTTACAAACCCTTTCTGTGCAGAATCCCAAAACCGGTAATTCCAGCTCAATGCCGGCATACGTACTAAACAGCAGGAAACTTCGTCTAAAACTCAGGAGAAACGTTTCCTTGAAACTGCTCTGCTGTGCGTTCGTTCAGCTAAGAGAGTTGAATCTATGTTGAGATTCAGCGAGTCAGAAACACGTTTCTTCTAGGAGCTGCGTTGGGATATTCCCGAGTGAATGGGACCATAGGCTGTACAGAGAAATATCTGCTTCTAAAACCAAAACGGAGCTATCAAACTGAATGGTTGTCAAATTGTGCATTCAACTGACAGAGTTAAACTCACGTGTGGATTCAGCGGTTTGCAAACCCTTTCTGTGCAGAATCCCAAAACCGGTATTTCCAGCCCAATGCCAGCATACGTACTAAACAGCAGGGAACTTCGTCTAAAACTCAGGAGAAACGTTTCCTTGAAACTGCTCTGCTGTGCGTTCGTTCACCTAAGAGAGTTGAATCTATGTTGAGATTCAGCGAGTCAGAAACACGTTTATTCTAGGAGCTGCGTTGGGATATTCCCGAGTGAATGGGACCATAGGCTGTACAGAGAAATATCTGCTTCTAAAACCATAAGGGTGCTATCTAACTGAATGGTTGTCAATGTGTGCATTCAACTGACAGAGTTAAACTCACGTGTGGATTCAGCGGTTTGCAAACCCTTTCTGTGCAGAATCCCAAAACCGGTATTTCCAGCCCAATGCCGGCATCCGTACTAAACAGCAGGAAACTTCCTCGAAAACTCAGGAGAAACGTTTCCTTGAAACTGCTCTTCTGTGCGTTCGATCACCTAAGAGAGTTGAATCTATGTTGAGATTCAGCGAGTCAGAAACACGTTTCTTCTAGGAGCTGCGTTGTGATATTCCCGAGTGAATGGGACCATAGGCTGTACAGAGAAATATCTGCTCCTACAACCAAAAGGGTGGTATCTAACTGAATGGTTGTCAATGTTTGCATTCAACTGACAGAGTTAAACTCACGTTTGGATTCAGCAGTTTACAAACCCTTTCTGTGCTGAATCCCAAAACCGGTAATTCCAGTTCAATGCCGGCATACGTACTAAACAGCAGGAAACTTCGTCTAAAACTCAGAAGAAACGTTTCCTTGAAACTGCTCTGCTGTGCTTTCGTTCACCTAAGAGAGTTGAATCTATGTTGAGATTCAGCGAGTCAGAAACACGTTTCTTCTTGGAGCTGCGTTGGGATATTCCCAAGTGAATGGGACCATAGCCTGAACAGAGAAATATCTTCTTCTAAAACCAAAACGGAGATATCTAACTGAATGGTTGTCAATGTGTGCATTCAACTGACAGAGTTAAACTCACGTGTGGATTCAGCGGTTTGCAAACCCTTTCTGTGCAGAATCCCAAAACCGGTATTTCCAGCCCAATGCCGGCATTCGTACTAAACAGCAGGAAACTTCGTCTAAAACTCAGGAGAAACGTTTCCTTGAAACTGCTCTGCTGTGCGTTCGTTCACCTAAGAGAGTTGAATCTATGTTGAGATTCAGCGAGTCAGAAACACGTTTCTTCTAGGAGCTGCGTTGGGATATTCCCGAGTGAATGGGACCATAGGCTGTACAGAGAAATATCTGCTCCTACAACCAAAAGGGTGGTATCTAACTGAATGGTTGTCAATGTGTGCATTCAACTGACAGAGTTAAACTCACGTTTGGATTCAGCGGTTTACAAACCCTTTCTGTGCAGAATCCCAAAAACGGTATTTCCAGCCCAATGCCGGCATACGCACTAAACAGCAGGAAACTTCGTCTAAAACTCAGGAGAAAAGTTTCCTTGAAACTGCTCTGCTGTGCGTTCGTTCACCTAAGAGAGTTGAATCTATGTTGAGATTCAGCGAGTCAGAAACACGTTTCTTCTAGGAGCTGCGTTGGGATATTCCCGAGTGAATGGGACCATAGGCTGTACAGAGAAATATCTGCTCCTACAACCAAAAGGGTGGAATCTAACTGAATGGTTGTCAATGTGTGCATTCAACTGACAGAGTTAAACTCACGATTGGATTCAGCGGTTTACAAACCCTTTCTGTGCAGAATCCCAAAACCGGTAATTCCAGCTCAATGCCGGCATACGTACTAAACAGCAGGAAACTTCGTCTAAAACTCAGGAGAAACGTTTCCTTGAAACTGCTCTGCTGTGCGTTCGTTCACCTAAGAGAGTTGAATCTATGTTGAGATTCAGCGAGTCAGAAACACGTTTCTTCTAGGAGCTGCGTTGGGATATTCCCGAGTGAATGGGACCATAGGCTGTACAGAGAAATATCTGCTTCTAAAACCAAAGCGGAGCTATCTAACTGAATGGTTGTCAATGTGTGCATTCAACGGACAGAGTTAAGCTCACGTGTGGATTCAGCGGTTTGCAAACCCTTTCTGTGCAGAATCCCAAAACCGGTATTTCCAGCCCAATGCCGGTATACGTACTAAACAGCAGGAAACTTCGTCTAAAACTCAGGAGAAACGTTTCCTTGAAACTGCTCTGCTGTGCGTTCGTTCACCTAAGAGAGTTGAATCTATGTTGAGATTCAGCGAGTCAGAAACACGTTTCTTCTAGGAGCTGCGTTGGGTTATTCCCGAGTGAATGGGACCATAGGCTGTACAGAGAAATATCTGCTTCTAAAACCAAAACGGAGCTATCTAACTGAATGGTTGTTAATGTGTGCATTCAACTGACAGAGTTAAACTCACGTGTGGATTCAGCGGTTTGCAAACCCTTTCTGTGCAGAATCCCAAAACCGGTATTTCCAGCCCAATGCCGGCATACATACTAAACAGAAGGAAACTTCGTCTAAAACTCAGGAGAAAAGTTTACTTGAACCTGCTCTGCTGCGCATTCGTTCACCTAAGAGAGTTGAATCTATGTTGAGATTCAGCGAGTCAGAAACACGTTTCTTCTAGGAGGTGCGTTGGGATATTCCCGAGTGAATGGGACCATAGGCTGTACAGAGAAATATCTGCTTCTAAAACCAAAACGGAGCTATCTAACTGAATGGTTGTCAATGTGTGCATTCAACTGACAGAGTTAAACTCACGTGTGGATTCAGCGGTTTGCAAACCCTTTCTGTGCAGAATCCCAAAACCGGTATTTCCAGCCCAATGCCGGCATACGTACTAAACAGCAGGGAACTTCGTCTAAAACTCAGGAGAAACGTTTCCTTGAAACTGCTCTGTTGTGCGTTCGTTCACCTAAGAGAGTTGAATCTATGTTGAGATTCAGCGAGTCAGAAACACGTTTCTTCTAGGAGCTGCGTGGGGATATTCCCGAGTGAATGGGACCATAGGCTGTACAGAGAAATATCTGCTTCTAAAACCAAAGGGTGCTATCAAACTGAATGGTTGTCAATGTGTTCATTCAACTGACAGAGTTAAACTCACGTGTGGACTCAGCGGTTTGCAAACCCTTTCTGTGCAGAATCCCAAAACCGGTATTTCCAGCCCAATGCCGGCATACGTACTAAACAGCAGGAAACTTCGTCTAAAACTCAGGAGAAACGTTTCCTTGAAACTGCTCTGCTGTGCGTTCGTTCACCTAAGAGAGTTGAATCTATGTTGAGATTCAGCGAGTCAGAAACACGTTTCTTCTAGGAGCTGCGTTGGGATATTCCCGAGTGAATGGGACCATAGGCTGTACAGAGAAATATCTGCTTCTAAAACCAAAACGGAGCTATCTAACTGGATGATTGTCAATGTGTGCATTCAACTGACAGAGTTAAACTCACGTGTGGATTCAGCGGTTTGCAAACCCTTTCTGTGCAGAATCCCAAAACCGGTATTTCCAGCCCAATGCCGGCATCCGTACTAAACAGCAGGAAACTTCGTCTAAAACTCAGGAGAAACGTTTCCTTGAAACTGCTCTGCTGTGCGTTCGATCACCTAAGAGAGTTGAATCTATGTTGAGATTCAGCGAGTCAGAAACACGTTTCTTCTAGGAGCTGCGTTGTGATATTCCCGAGTGAATGGGACCATAGGCTGTACAGAGAAATATCTGCTCCTACAACCAAAAGGGTGGTATCTAACTGAATGGTTGTCAATGTTTGCATTCAACTGACAGAGTTAAACTCACGTTTGGATTCAGCAGTTTACAAACCCTTTCTGTGCAGAATCCCAAAACCGGTAATTCCAGTTCAATGCCGGCATACGTACTAAACAGCAGGAAACTTCGTCTAAAACTCAGAAGAAACGTTTCCTTGAAACTGCTCTGCTGTGCGTTCGTTCACCTAAGAGAGTTGAATCTATGTTGAGATTCAGCGAGTCAGAAACACGTTTCTTCTAGGAGCTGCGTTGGGATATTCCCAAGTGAATGGGACCATAGCCTGAACAGAGAAATATCTGCTTCTAAAACCAAAACGGAGCTATCTCACTGAATGGTTGTCAATGTGTGCATTCAACTGACAGAGTTAAACTCACGTGTGGATTCAGCGGTTTGCAAACCATTTCTGTGCAGAATCCCAAAACCGGTATGTCCAGCCCAATGCCGGCATCCGTACTAAACAGCAGGAAACTTCGTCTAAAACTCAGGAGAAACGTTTCTTTGAAACTGCTCTGCTGTGCGTTCGTTCACCTAAGGGAGTTGAATCTATGTTGAGATTCAGCGAGTCAGAAACACGTTTCTTCTAGGAGCTGCGTTGGGACATTCCCGAGTGAATGGGACCATAGTCTGTACAGAGAAATATCTGCTCCTACAACCAAAAGGGTGGTATCTAACTGAATGGTTGTCAATGTGTGCATTCAACTGACAGAGTTAAACTCACGTGTGGATTCAGCGGTTTACAAACCCTTTCTGTGCAGAATCCCAAAACCGGTAATTCCAGCTCAATGCCGGCATACGTACTAAACAGTAGGAAACTTCGTCTAAAACTCAGGAGAAACGTTTCCTTGAAACTGCTCTGCTGTGCGTTCGTTCACCTAAGAGAGTTGAATCTATGTTGAGATTCAGCGAGTCAGAAACACGTTTCTTCTAGGAGCTGCGTTGGGATATTCCCGAGTGAATGGGACCATAGGCTGTACAGAGAAATATCTGCTTCTAAAACCAAAACGGAGCTATCAAACTGAATGGTTGTCAATGTGTGCATTCAACTGACAGAGTTAAACTCACGTGTGGATTCAGCCGTTTGCAAACCCTTTCTGTGCAGAATCCCAAAACCGGTATTTCCAGCCCAATGCCAGCATACGTACTAAACAGCAGGGAACTTCGTCTAAAACTCAGGAGAAACGTTTCCTTGAAACTGCTCTGCTGTGCGTTCGTTCACCTAAGAGAGTTGAATCTATGTTGAGATTCAGCGAGTCAGAAACACGTTTATTCTAGGAGCTGCGTTGGGATATTCCCGAGTGAATGGGACCATAGGCTGTACAGAGAAATATCTGCTTCTAAAACCATAAGGGTGCTATCTAACTGAATGGTTGTCAATGTGTGCATTCAACTGACAGAGTTAAACTCACGTGTGGATTCAGCGGTTTGCAAACCCTTTCTGTGCAGAATCCCAAAACCGGTATTTCCAGCCCAATGCCGGCATCCGTACTAAACAGCAGGAAACTTCGTCGAAAACTCAGGAGAAACGTTTCCTTGAAACTGCTCTTCTGTGCGTTCGATCACCTAAGAGAGTTGAATCTATGTTGAGATTCAGCGAGTCAGAAACACGTTTCTTCTAGGAGCTGCGTTGTGATATTCCCGAGTGAATGGGACCATAGGCTGTACAGAGAAATATCTGCTCCTACAACCAAAAGGGTGGTATCTAACTGAATGGTTGTCAATGTTTGCATTCAACTGACAGAGTTAAACTCACGTTTGGATTCAGCAGTTTACAAACCCTTTCTGTGCAGAATCCCAAAACCGGTAATTCCAGTTCAATGCCGGCATACGTACTAAACAGCAGGAAACTTCGTCTAAAACTCAGAAGAAACGTTTCCTTGAAACTGCTCTGCTGTGCTTTCGTTCACCTAAGAGAGTTGAATCTATGTTGAGATTCAGCGAGTCAGAAACACGTTTCTTCTTGGAGCTGCGTTGGGATATTCCCAAGTGAATGGGACCATAGCCTGAACAGAGAAATATCTTCTTCTAAAACCAAAACGGAGCTATCTAACTGAATGGTTGTCAATGTGTGCATTCAACTGACAGAGTTAAACTCACGTGTGGATTCAGCGGTTTGCAAACCATTTCTGTGCAGAATCCCAAAACCGGTATGTCCAGCCCAATGCCGGCATCCGTACTAAACAGCAGGAAACTTCGTCTAAAACTCAGGAGAAAAATTTACTTGAAACTGCTCTGCTGCGCGTTCGTTCACCTAAGAGAGTTGAATCTATGTTGAGATTCAGCGAGTCAGAAACACGTTTCTTCTTGGAGGTGCGTTGGGATATTCCCGAGTGAATGGGACCATAGGCTGTACAGAGGAATATCTGCTTCTAAAACCAAAACGGAGCTATCTAACTGAATGGTTGTCAATGTGTGCATTCAACTGACAGAGTTAAACTCACGTGTGGATTCAGCGGTTTGCAAACCCTTTCTGTGCAGAATCCCAAAACCGGTATTTCCAGCCCAATGCCGGCATACGTACTAAACAGCAGGGAACTTCGTCTAAAACTCAGGAGAAACGTTTCCTTGAAACTGCTCTGTTGTGCGTTCGTTCACCTAAGAGAGTTGAATCTATGTTGAGATTCAGCGAGTCAGAAACACGTTTCTTCTAGGAGCTGCGTGGGGATATTCCCGAGTGAATGGGACCATAGGCTGTACAGAGAAATATCTGCTTCTAAAACCAAAAGGGTGCTATCAAACTGAATGGTTGTCAATGTGTTCATTCAACTGACAGAGTTAAACTCACGTGTGGACTCAGCGGTTTGCAAACCCTTTCTGTGCAGAATCCCAAAACCGGTATTTCCAGCCCAATGCCGGCATATGTACTAAACAGCAGGAAACTTCGTCTAAAACTCAGGAGAAACGTTTCCTTGAAACTGCTCTGCTGTGCGTTCGTTCACCTAAGAGAGTTGAATCTATGTTGAGATTCAGCGAGTCAGAAACACGTTTCTTCTAGGAGCTGCGTTGGGATATTACCGCGTGAATGGGACCATAGGCTGTACAGAGAAATATCTGCTTCTAAAACCATAAGGGTGCTATCTAACTGAATGGTTGTCAATGTGTGCATTCAACTGACAGAGTTAAACTCACGTGTGGATTCAGCGGTTTGCAAACCCTTTCTGTGCAGAATCCCAAAACCGGTATTTCCAGCCCAATGCCGGCATCCGTACTAAACAGCAGGAAACTTCGTCGAAAACTCAGGAGAAACGTTTCCTTGAAACTGCTCTTCTGTGCGTTCGATCACCTAAGAGAGTTGAATCTATGTTGAGATTCAGCGAGTCAGAAACACGTTTCTTCTAGGAGCTGCGTTGTGATATTCCCGAGTGAATGGGACCATAGGCTGTACAGAGAAATATCTGCTCCTACAACCAAAAGGGTGGTATCTAACTGAATGGTTGTCAATGTTTGCATTCAACTGACAGAGTTAAACTCACGTTTGGATTCAGCAGTTTACAAACCCTTTCTGTGCAGAATCCCAAAACCGGTAATTCCAGTTCAATGCCGGCATACGTACTAAACAGCAGGAAACTTCGTCTAAAACTCAGAAGAAACGTTTCCTTGAAACTGCTCTGCTGTGCGTTCGTTCACCTAAGAGAGTTGAATCTATGTTGAGATTCAGCGAGTCAGAAACACGTTTCTTCTAGGAGCTGCGTTGGGATATTCCCAAGTGAATGGGACCATAGCCTGAACAGAGAAATATCTTCTTCTAAAACCAAAACGGAGCTATCTCACTGAATGGTTGTCAATGTGTGCATTCAACTGACAGAGTTAAACTCACGTGTGGATTCAGCGGTTTGCAAACCATTTCTGTGCAGAATCCCAAAACCGGTATGTCCAGCCCAATGCCGGCATCCGTACTAAACAGCAGGAAACTTCGTCTAAAACTCAGGAGAAACGTTTCCTTGAAACTGCTCTGCTGTGCGTTCGTTCACCTAAGGGAGTTGAATCTATGTTGAGATTCAGCGAGTCAGAAACACGTTTCTTCTAGGAGCTGCGTTGGGACATTCCCGAGTGAATGGGACCATAGTCTGTACAGAGAAATATCTGCTCCTACAACCAAAAGGGTGGTATCTAACTGAATGGTTGTCAATGTGTGCATTCAACTGACAGAGTTAAACTCACGTGTGGATTCAGCGGTTTGCAAACCCTTTCTGTGCAGAATCCCAAAACCGGTAATTCCAGCTCAATGCCGGCATACGTACTAAACAGCAGGAAACTTCGTCTAAAACTCAGGAGAAACGTTTCCTTGAAACTGCTCTGCTGTGCGTTCGTTCACCTAAGAGAGTTGAATCTATGTTGAGATTCAGCGAGTCAGAAACACGTTTCTTCTAGGAGCTGCGTTGGGATATTCCCGAGTGAATGGGACCATAGGCTGTACAGAGAAATATCTGCTTCTAAAACCAAAACGGAGCTATCAAACTGAATGGTTGTCAATGTGTGCATTCAACTGACAGACTTAAACTCACGTGTGGATTCAGCGGTTTGCAAACCCTTTCTGTGCAGAATCCCAAAACCGGTATTTCCAGCCCAATGCCAGCATACGTACTAAACAGCAGGGAACTTCGTCTAAAACTCAGGAGAAACGTTTCCTTGAAACTGCTCTGCTGTGCGTTCGTTCACCTAAGAGAGTTGAATCTATGTTGAGATTCAGCGAGTCAGAAACACGTTTATTCTAGGAGCTGCGTTGGGATATTCCCGAGTGAATGGGACCATAGGCTGTACAGAGAAATATCTGCTTCTAAAACCATAAGGGTGCTATCTAACTGAATGGTTGTCAATGTGTGCATTCAACTGACAGAGTTAAATTCACGTGTGGATTCAGCGGTTTGCAAACCCTTTCTGTGCAGAATCCCAAAACCGGTATTTCCAGCCCAATGCCGGCATCCGTACTAAACAGCAGGAAACTTCGTCGAAAACTCAGGAGAAACGTTTCCTTGAAACTGCTCTTCTGTGCGTTCGATCACCTAAGAGAGTTGAATCTATGTTGAGATTCAGCGAGTCAGAAACACGTTTCTTCTAGGAGCTGCGTTGGGATATTCCCGAGTGAATGGGACCATAGGCTGTACAGAGAAATATCTGCTCCTACAACCAAAAGGGTGGTATCTAACTGAATGGTTGTCAATGTTTGCATTCAACTGACAGAGTTAAACTCACGTGTGGATTCAGCAGTTTACAAATCCTTTCTGTGCAGAATCCCAAAACCGGTAATTCCAGTTCAATGCCGGCATACGTACTAAACAGCAGGAAACTTCGTCTAAAACTCAGAAGAAACGTTTCCTTGAAACTGCTCTGCTGTGCTTTCGTTCACCTAAGAGAGTTGAATCTATGTTGAGATTCAGCGAGTCAGAAACACGTTTCTTCTTGGAGCTGCGTTGGGATATTCCCAAGTGAATGGGACCATAGCCTGAACAGAGAAATATCTTCTTCTAAAACCAAAACGGAGCTATCTAACTGAATGGTTGTCAATGTGTGCATTCAACTGACAGAGTTAAACTCACGTGTGGATTCAGCGGTTTGCAAACCATTTCTGTGCAGAATCCCAAAACCGGTATGTCCAGCCCAATGCCGGCATCCGTACTAAACAGCAGGAAACTTCGTCTAAAACTCAGGAGAAACGTTTCCTTGAAACTGCTCTGCTGTGCGTTCGTTCACCTAAGGGAGTTGAATCTATGTTGAGATTCAGCGAGTCAGAAACAAGTTTCTTCTAGGAGCTGCGTTGGGACATTCCCGAGTGAATGGGACCATAGTCTGTACAGAGAAATATCTGCTCCTACAACCAAAAGGGTGGTATCTAACTGAATGGTTGTCAATGTGTGCATTCAACTGACAGAGTTAAACTCACGTGTGGATTCAGCGGTTTACAAACCCTTTCTGTGCAGAATCCCAAAACCGGTAATTCCAGCTCAATGCCGGCATACGTACTAAACAGCAGGAAACTTCGTCTAAAACTCAGGAGAAACGTTTCCTTGAAACTGCTCTGCTGTGCGTTCGATCACCTAAGAGAGTTGAATCTATGTTGAGATTCAGCGAGTCAGAAACACGTTTCTTCTAGGAGCTGCGTTGGGATATTCCCGAGTGAATGGGACCATAGGCTGTACAGAGAAATATCTGCTTCTAAAACCAAAAGGGTGCTATCAAACTGAATGGTTGTCAATGTGTGCATTCAACTGACAGAGTTAAACTCACGTGTGTATTCAGCGGTTTGCAAACCCTTTCTGTGCAGAATCCCTAAACCGGTATTTCCAGCCCAATGCCGGCATACGTACTAAACAGCAGGAAACTTCGTCTAAAACTCAGGAGAAAAGTTTACTTGAAACTGCTCTGCTGCGCGTTCGTTCACCTAAGAGAGTTGAATCTATGTTGAGATTCAGCGAGTTAGACACTCGTTTCTTCTAGGAGGTGCGTTGGGATATTCCCGAGTGAATGGGACCATAGGCTGTACAGTGAAATATCTGCTTCTAAAACCAAAATGGAGCTATCTAACTGAATGGTTGTCAATGTGTGCATTCAACTGACAGAGTTAAACTCACGTGTGGATTCAGCGGTTTGCAAACCCTTTCTGTGCAGAATCCCAAAACCGGTATTTCCAGCCCAATGCCGGCATACGTACTAAACAGCAGGAAACTTCGTCTAAAACTCAGGAGAAAAGTTTCCTTGAAACTGCTCTGCTGTGCGTTCGATCACCTAAGAGAGTTGAATCTATGTTGAGATTCAGCGAGTCAGAAACACGTTTATTCTAGGAGCTGCGTTGGGATATTCCCGAGTGAATGGGACCATAGGCTGTACAGAGAAATATCTGCTCCTACAACCAAAAGGGTGGTATCTAACTGAATGGTTGTCAATGTGTGCATTCAACTGACAGAGTTAAACTCACGTTTGGATTCAGCGGTTTACAAACCCTTTCTGTGCAGAATCCCAAAACCGGTAATTCCAGCTCAATACCAGCATACGTACTAAACAGCAGGAAACTTCGTCTAAAACTCAAGAGAAACGTTTCGTTGAAACTGCTCGGCTGTGCGTTCGTTCACCTAAGAGAGTTGAATCTATGTTGAGATTCAGCGAGTCAGAAACACGTTTATTCTAGGAGCTGCGTTGGGATATTCCCGAGTGAATGGGACCATAGGCTGTACAGAGAAATATCTGCTTCTAAAACCATAAGGGTGCTATCTAACTGAATGGTTGTCAATGTGTGCATTCAACTGACAGAGTTAAACTCACGTGTGGATTCAGCGGTTTGCAAACCCTTTCTGTGCAGAATCCCAAAACCGGTATTTCCAGCCCAATGCCGGCATCCGTACTAAACAGCAGGAAACTTCGTCGAAAACTCAGGAGAAACGTTTCCTTGAAACTGCTCTTCTGTGCGTTCGATCACCTAAGAGAGTTGAATCTATGTTGAGATTCAGCGAGTCAGAAACACGTTTCTTCTAGGAGCTGCGTTGTGATATTCCCGAGTGAATGGGACCATAGGCTGTACAGAGAAATATCTGCTCCTACAACCAAAAGGGTGGTATCTAACTGAATGGTTGTCAATGTTTGCATTCAACTGACAGAGTTAAACTCACGTTTGGATTCAGCAGTTTACAAACCCTTTCTGTGCAGAATCCCAAAACCGGTAATTCCAGTTCAATGCCGGCATACGTACTAAACAGCAGGAAACTTCGTCTAAAACTCAGAAGAAACGTTTCCTTGAAACTGCTCTGCTGTGCTTTCGTTCACCTAAGAGAGTTGAATCTATGTTGAGATTCAGCGAGTCAGAAACACGTTTCTTCTTGGAGCTGCGTTGGGATATTCCCAAGTGAATGGGACCATAGCCTGAACAGAGAAATATCTTCTTCTAAAACCAAAACGGAGCTATCTAACTGAATGGTTGTCAATGTGTGCATTCAACTGACAGAGTTAAACTCACGTGTGGATTCAGCGGTTTGCAAACCATTTCTGTGCAGAATCCCAAAACCGGTATGTCCAGCCCAATGCCGGCATCCGTACTAAACAGAAGGAAACTTCGTCTAAAACTCAGGAGAAAAGTTTACTTGAACCTGCTCTGCTGCGCGTTCGTTCACCTAAGAGAGTTGAATCTATGTTGAGATTCAGCGAGTCAGAAACACGTTTCTTCTAGGAGCTGCGTTGGGATATTCCCAAGTGAATGGGACCATAGCCTGAACAGAGAAATATCTGCTTCTAAAACCAAAACGGAGCTATCTAACTGAATGGTTGTCAATGTGTGCATTCAACTGACAGAGTTAAACTCACGTGTGGATTCAGCGGTTTGCAAACCCTTTCTGTGCAGAATCCCAAAACCGGTATTTCCAGCCCAATGCCGGCATACGTACTAAACAGCAGGAACTTCGTCTAAAACTCAGGAGAAACGTTTCCTTGAAACTGCTCTGTTGTGCGTTCGTTCACCTAAGAGAGTTGAATCTATGTTGAGATTCAGCGAGTCAGAAACACGTTTCTTCTAGGAGCTGCGTGGGGATATTCCCGAGTGAATGGGACCATAGGCTGTACAGAGAAATATCTGCTTCTAAAACCAAAAGGGTGCTATCAAACTGAATGGTTGTCAATGTGTTCATTCAACTGACAGAGTTAAACTCACGTGTGGACTCAGCGGTTTGCAAACCCTTTCTGTGCAGAATCCCAAAACCGGTATTTCCAGCCCAATGCCGGCATATGTACTAAACAGCAGGAAACTTCGTCTAAAACTCAGGAGAAACGTTTCCTTGAAACTGCTCTGCTGTGCGTTCGTTCACCTAAGAGAGTTGAATCTATGTTGAGATTCAGCGAGTCAGAAACACGTTTCTTCTAGGAGCTGCGTTGGGATATTACCGCGTGAATGGGACCATAGGCTGCACAGAGAAATATCTGCCTCTAAAACCATAAGGGTGCTATCTAACTGAATGGTTGTCAATGTGTGCATTCAACTGACAGAGTTAAACTCACGTGTGGATTCAGCGGTTTGCAAACCCTTTCTGTGCAGAATCCCAAAACCGGTATTTCCAGCCCAATGCCGGCATCCGTACTAAACAGCAGGAAACTTCGTCGAAAACTCAGGAGAAACGTTTCCTTGAAACTGCTCTTCTGTGCGTTCGATCACCTAAGAGAGTTGAATCTATGTTGAGATTCAGCGAGTCAGAAACACGTTTCTTCTAGGAGCTGCGTTGTGATATTCCCGAGTGAATGGGACCATAGGCTGTACAGAGAAATATCTGCTCCTACAACCAAAAGGGTGGTATCTAACTGAATGGTTGTCAATGTTTGCATTCAACTGACAGAGTTAAACTCACGTTTGGATTCAGCAGTTTACAAACCCTTTCTGTGCAGAATCCCAAAACCGGTAATTCCAGTTCAATGCCGGCATACGTACTAAACAGCAGGAAACTTCGTCTAAAACTCAGAAGAAACGTTTCCTTGAAACTGCTCTGCTGTGCGTTCGTTCACCTAAGAGAGTTGAATCTATGTTGAGATTCAGCGAGTCAGAAACACGTTTCTTCTAGGAGCTGCGTTGGGATATTCCCAAGTGAATGGGACCATAGCCTGAACAGAGAAATATCTTCTTCTAAAACCAAAACGGAGCTATCTCACTGAATGGTTGTCAATGTGTGCATTCAACTGACAGAGTTAAACTCACGTGTGGATTCAGCGGTTTGCAAACCCTTTCTGTGCAGAATCCCAAAACCGGTATGTCCAGCCCAATGCCGGCATCCGTACTAAACAGCAGGAAACTTCGTCTAAAACTCAGGAGAAACGTTTCCTTGAAACTGCTCTGCTGTGCGTTCGTTCACCTAAGGGAGTTGAATCTATGTTGAGATTCAGCGAGTCAGAAACACGTTTCTTCTAGGAGCTGCGTTGGGACATTCCCGAGTGAATGGGACCATAGTCTGTACAGAGAAATATCTGCTCCTACAACCAAAAGGGTGGTATCTAACTGAATGGTTGTCAATGTGTGCATTCAACTGACAGAGTTAAACTCACGTGTGGATTCAGCGGTTTACAAACCCTTTCTGTGCAGAATCCCAAAACCGGTAATTGCAGCTCAATGCCGGCATACGTACTAAACAGCAGGAAACTTCGTCTAAAACTCAGGAGAAACGTTTCCTTGAAACTGCTCTGCTGTGCGTTCGTTCACCTAAGAGAGTTGAATCTATGTTGAGATTCAGCGAGTCAGAAACACGTTTCTTCTAGGAGCTGCGTTGGGATATTCCCGAGTGAATGGGACCATAGGCTGTACAGAGAAATATCTGCTTCTAAAACCAAAACGGAGCTATCAAACTGAATGGTTGTCAATGTGTGCATTCAACTGACAGAGTTAAACTCACGTGTGGATTCAGCGGTTTGCAAACCCTTTCTGTGCAGAATCCCAAAACCGGTATTTCCAGCCCAATGCCAGCATACGTACTAAACAGCAGGGAACTTCGTCTAAAACTCAGGAGAAACGTTTCCTTGAAACTGCTCTGCTGTGCGTTCGTTCACCTAAGAGAGTTGAATCTATGTTGAGATTCAGCGAGTCAGAAACACGTTTATTCTAGGAGCTGCGTTGGGATATTCCCGAGTGAATGGGACCATAGGCTGTACAGAGAAATATCTGCTTCTAAAACCATAAGGGTGCTATCTAACTGAATGGTTGTCAATGTGTGCATTCAACTGACAGAGTTAAACTCACGTGTGGATTCAGCGGTTTGCAAACCCTTTCTGTGCAGAATCCCAAAACTGGTATTTCCAGCCCAATGCCGGCATCCGTACTAAACAGCAGGAAACTTCGTCGAAAACTCAGGAGAAACGTTTCCTTGAAACTGCTCTTCTGTGCGTTCGATCACCTAAGAGAGTTGAATCTATGTTGAGATTCAGCGAGTCAGAAACACGTTTCTTCTAGGAGCTGCGTTGGGATATTCCCGAGTGAATGGGACCATAGGCTGTACAGAGAAATATCTGCTCCTACAACCAAAAGGGTGGTATCTAACTGAACGGTTGTCAATGTTTGCATTCAACTGACAGAGTTAAACTCACGTTTGGATTCAGCAGTTTACAAACCCTTTCTGTGCAGAATCCCAAAACCGGTAATTCCAGTTCAATGCCGGCATACGTACTAAACAGCAGGAAACTTCGTCTAAAACTCAGAAGAAACGTTTCCTTGAAACTGCTCTGCTGTGCTTTCGTTCACCTAAGAGAGTTGAATCTATGTTGAGATTCAGCGAGTCAGAAACACGTTTCTTCTTGGAGCTGCGATGGGATATTCCCAAGTGAATGGGACCATAGCCTGAACAGAGAAATATCTTCTTCTAAAACCAAAACGGAGCTATCTAACTGAATGGTTGTCAATGTGTGCATTCAACTGACAGAGTTAAACTCACGTGTGGATTCAGCGGTTTGCAAACCATTTCTGTGCAGAATCCCAAAACCGGTATGTCCAGCCCAATGCCGGCATCCGTACTAAACAGCAGGAAACTTCGTCTAAAACTCAGGAGAAACGTTTCCTTGAAACTGCTCTGCTGTGCGTTCGTTCCCCTAAGGGAGTTGAATCTATGTTGAGATTCAGCGAGTCAGAAACAAGTTTCTTCTAGGAGCTGCGTTGGGACATTCCCGAGTGAATGGGACCATAGTCTGTACAGAGAAATATCTGCTCCTACAACCAAAAGGGTGGTATCTAACTGAATGGTTGTCAATGTGTGCATTCAACTGACAGAGTTAAACTCACGTGTGGATTCAGCGGTTTACAAACCCTTTCTGTGCAGAATCCCAAAACCGGTAATTCCAGCTCAATGCCGGCATACGTACTAAACAGCAGGAAACTTCGTCTAAAACTCAGGAGAAACGTTTCCTTGAAACTGCTCTGCTGTGCGTTCGATCACCTAAGAGAGTTGAATCTATGTTGAGATTCAGCGAGTCAGAAACACGTTTCTTCTAGGAGCTGCGTTGGGATATTCCCGAGTGAATGGGACCATAGGCTGTACAGAGAAATATCTGCTTCTAAAACCAAAAGGGTGCTATCAAACTGAATGGTTGTCAATGTGTGCATTCAACTGACAGAGTTAAACTCACGTGTGGATTCAGCGGTTTGCAAACCTTTTCTGTGCAGAATCCCAAAACCGGTATTTCCAGCCCAATGCCGGCATACGTACTAAACAGCAGGAAACTTCGTCTAAAACTCAGGAGAAAAGTTTCCTTGAAACTGCTCTGCTGTGCGTTCGTTCACCTAAGAGAGTTCAATCTATGTTGAGATTCAGCGAGTCAGAAACACGTTTCTTCTAGGTTCTGCGTCGGGATATTCCGGAGTGAATGGGACCATAGGCTGTACAGAGAATTATCTGCTTCTAAAACCAAAACGGAGCTATCTAACTGAATGGTTGACAATGTGTGCATTCAACTGACAGAGTTAAACTCACGTGTGGATTCAGCAGTTTACAAACCCTTTCTGTGCAGAATCCCAA
This sequence comes from Aotus nancymaae, assembly GCF_030222135.1. Taxonomy (NCBI): domain Eukaryota; kingdom Metazoa; phylum Chordata; class Mammalia; order Primates; family Aotidae; genus Aotus; species Aotus nancymaae. Next base: position 1,602,077 of record NW_026988459.1, on the reverse strand, counting down.
AACCGGTAATTCCAGTTCAATGCCGGCATACGTACTAAACAGCAGGAAACTTCGTCTAAAACTCAGAAGAAACGTTTCCTTGAAACTGCTCTGCTGTGCGTTCGTTCACCTAAGAGAGTTGAATCTATGTTGAGATTCAGCGAGTCAGAAACACGTTTCTTCTAGGAGCTGCGTTGGGATATTCCCAAGTGAATGGGACCATAGCCTGAACAGAGAAATATCTGCTTCTAAAACCAAAACGGAGCTATCTCACTGAATGGTTGTCAATGTGTGCATTCAACTGACAGAGTTAAACTCACGTGTGGATTCAGCGGTTTGCAAACCCTTTCTGTGCAGAATCCCAAAACCGGTATGTCCAGCCCAATGCCGGCATCCGTACTAAACAGCAGGAAACTTCGTCTAAAACTCAGGAGAAACGTTTCCTTGAAACTGCTCTGCTGTGCGTTCGTTCACCTAAGGGAGTTGAATCTATGTTGAGATTCAGCGAGTCAGAAACACGTTTCTTCTAGGAGCTGCGTTGGGACATTCCCGAGTGAATGGGACCATAGTCTGTACAGAGAAATATCTGCTCCTACAACCAAAAGGGTGGTATCTAACTGAATGGTTGTCAATGTGTGCATTCAACTGACAGAGTTAAACTCACGTGTGGATTCAGCGGTTTACAAACCCTTTCTGTGCAGAATCCCAAAACCGGTAATTGCAGCTCAATGCCGGCATACGTACTAAACAGCAGGAAACTTCGTCTAAAACTCAGGAGAAACGTTTCCTTGAAACTGCTCTGCTGTGCGTTCGTTCACCTAAGAGAGTTGAATCTATGTTGAGATTCAGCGAGTCAGAAACACGTTTCTTCTAGGAGCTGCGTTGGGATATTCCCGAGTGAATGGGACCATAGGCTGTACAGAGAAATATCTGCTTCTAAAACCAAAACGGAGCTATCAAACTGAATGGTTGTCAATGTGTGCATTCAACTGACAGAGTTAAACTCACGTGTGGATTCAGCGGTTTGCAAACCCTTTCTGTGCAGAATCCCAAAACCGGTATTTCCAGCCCAATGCCAGCATACGTACTAAACAGCAGGGAACTTCGTCTAAAACTCAGGAGAAACGTTTCCTTGAAACTGCTCTGCTGTGCGTTCGTTCACCTAAGAGAGTTGAATCTATGTTGAGATTCAGCGAGTCAGAAACACGTTTATTCTAGGAGCTGCGTTGGGATATTCCCGAGTGAATGGGACCATAGGCTGTACAGAGAAATATCTGCTTCTAAAACCATAAGGGTGCTATCTAACTGAATGGTTGTCAATGTGTGCATTCAACTGACAGAGTTAAACTCACGTGTGGATTCAGCGGTTTGCAAACCCTTTCTGTGCAGAATCCCAAAACTGGTATTTCCAGCCCAATGCCGGCATCCGTACTAAACAGCAGGAAACTTCGTCGAAAACTCAGGAGAAACGTTTCCTTGAAACTGCTCTTCTGTGCGTTCGATCACCTAAGAGAGTTGAATCTATGTTGAGATTCAGCGAGTCAGAAACACGTTTATTCTAGGAGCTGCGTTGGGATATTCCCGAGTGAATGGGACCATAGGCTGTACAGAGAAATATCTGCTCCTACAACCAAAAGGGTGGTATCTAACTGAACGGTTGTCAATGTTTGCATTCAACTGACAGAGTTAAACTCACGTTTGGATTCAGCAGTTTACAAACCCTTTCTGTGCAGAATCCCAAAACCGGTAATTCCAGTTCAATGCCGGCATACGTACTAAACAGCAGGAAACTTCGTCTAAAACTCAGAAGAAACGTTTCCTTGAAACTGCTCTGCTGTGCTTTCGTTCACCTAAGAGAGTTGAATCTATGTTGAGATTCAGCGAGTCAGAAACACGTTTCTTCTTGGAGCTGCGATGGGATATTCCCAAGTGAATGGGACCATAGCCTGAACAGAGAAATATCTTCTTCTAAAACCAAAACGGAGCTATCTAACTGAATGGTTGTCAATGTGTGCATTCAACTGACAGAGTTAAACTCACGTGTGGATTCAGCGGTTTGCAAACCATTTCTGTGCAGAATCCCAAAACCGGTATGTCCAGCCCAATGCCGGCATCCGTACTAAACAGCAGGAAACTTCGTCTAAAACTCAGGAGAAACGTTTCCTTGAAACTGCTCTGCTGTGCGTTCGTTCCCCTAAGGGAGTTGAATCTATGTTGAGATTCAGCGAGTCAGAAACAAGTTTCTTCTAGGAGCTGCGTTGGGACATTCCCGAGTGAATGGGACCATAGTCTGTACAGAGAAATATCTGCTCCTACAACCAAAAGGGTGGTATCTAACTGAATGGTTGTCAATGTGTGCATTCAACTGACAGAGTTAAACTCACGTGTGGATACAGCGGTTTACAAACCCTTTCTGTGCAGAATCCCAAAACCGGTAATTCCAGCTCAATGCCGGCATACGTACTAAACAGCAGGAAACTTCGTCTAAAACTCAGGAGAAACGTTTCCTTGAAACTGCTCTGCTGTGCGTTCGATCACCTAAGAGAGTTGAATCTATGTTGAGATTCAGCGAGTCAGAAACACGTTTCTTCTAGGAGCTGCGTTGGGATATTCCCGAGTGAATGGGACCATAGGCTGTACAGAGAAATATCTGCTTCTAAAACCAAAAGGGTGCTATCAAACTGAATGGTTGTCAATGTGTGCATTCAACTGACAGAGTTAAACTCACGTGTGGATTCAGCGTTTTGCAAACCTTTTCTGTGCAGAATCCCAAAACCGGTATTTCCAGCCCAATGCCGGCATACGTACTAAACAGCAGGAAACTTCGTCTAAAACTCAGGAGAAAAGTTTCCTTGAAACTGCTCTGCTGTGCGTTCGTTCACCTAAGAGAGTTCAATCTATGTTGAGATTCAGCGAGTCAGAAACACGTTTCTTCTAGGTTCTGCGTCGGGATATTCCGGAGTGAATGGGACCATAGGCTGTACAGAGAATTATCTGCTTCTAAAACCAAAACGGAGCTATCTAACTGAATGGTTGACAATGTGTGCATTCAACTGACAGAGTTAAACTCACGTGTGGATTCAGCAGTTTACAAACCCTTTCTGTGCAGAATCCCAAAACCGGTAATTCCAGTTCAATGCCGGCATACGTACTAAACAGCAGGAAACTTCGTCTAAAACTCAGAAGAAACGTTTCCTTGAAACTGCTCTGCTGTGCGTTCGTTCACCTAAGAGAGTTGAATCTATGTTGAGATTCAGCGAGTCAGAAACACGTTTCTTCTAGGAGCTGCGTTGGGATATTCCCAAGTGAATGGGACCATAGCCTGAACAGAGAAATATCTGCTTCTAAAACCAAAACGGAGCTATCTAACTGAATGGTTGTCAATGTGTGCATTCAACTGACAGAGTTAAACTCACGTGTGGATTCAGCGGTTTGCAAACCCTTTCTGTGCAGAATCCCAAAACCGGTATGTCCAGCCCAATGCCGGCATACGTACTAAACAGCAGGAAACTTCGTCTAAAACTCAGGAGAAACGTTTCCTTGAAACTGCTCTGCTGTGCGTTCGTTCACCTAAGGGAGTTGAATCTATGTTGAGATTCAGCGAGTCAGAAACACGTTTCTTCTAGTAGCTGCGTTGGGACATTCCCGAGTGAATGGGACCATAGGCTGTACAGAGAAATATCTGCTCCTACAACCAAAAGGGTGGTATCTAACTGAATGGTTGTCAATGTGTGCATTCACTGACAGAATTAAACTCACGTGTGGATTCAGCGGTTTACAAACCCTTTCTGTGCAGAATCCCAAAACCGGTAATTCCAGCTCAATGCCGGCATACGTACTAAACAGCAGGAAACTTCGTCTAAAACTCAGGAGAAACGTTTCCTTGAAACTGCTCTGCTGTGCGTTCGTTCACCTAAGAGAGTTGAATCTATGTTGAGATTCAGCGAGTCAGAAACACGTTTCTTCTAGGAGCTGCGTTGGGATATTCCCGAGTGAATGGGACCATAGGCTCTACAGAGAAATATCTGCTTCTAAAACCAAAACGGAGCTATCTAACTGAATGGTTGTCAATGTGTGCATTCAACTGACAGAGTTAAACTCACTTGTGGATTCAGCGGTTTGCAAACCCTTTCTGTGCAGAATCCCAAAACCGGTATGTCCAGCCCAATGCCGGCATCCGTACTAAACAGCAGGAAACTTCGTCTAAAACTCAGGAGAAACGTTTCCTTGAAACTGCTCTGCTGTGCGTTCGTTCACCTAAGGGAGTTGAATCTATGTTGAGATTCAGCGAGTCAGAAACACGTTTCTTCTAGGAGCTGCGTTGGGACATTCCCGAGTGAATGGGACCATAGTCTGTACAGAGAAATATCTGCTCCTACAACCAAAAGGGTGGTATCTAACTGAATGGTTGTCAATGTGTGCATTCAACTGACAGAGTTAAACTCACGTGTGGATTCAGCGGTTTACAAACCCTTTCTGTGCAGAATCCCAAAACCGGTAATTCCAGCTCAATGCCGGCATACGTACTAAACAGCAGGAAACTTCGTCTAAAACTCAGGAGAAACGTTTCCTTGAAACTGCTCTGCTGTGCGTTCGTTCACCTAAGAGAGTTGAATCTATGTTGAGATTCAGCGAGTCAGAAACACGTTTCTTCTAGGAGCTGCGTTGGGATATTCCCGAGTTAATGGGACCATAGGCTGTACAGAGAAATATCTGCTTCTAAAACCAAAACGGAGCTATCAAACTGAATGGTTGTCAATGTGTGCATTCAACTGACAGAGTTAAACTCACGTGTGGATTCAGCGGTTTGCAAACCCTTTCTGTGCAGAATCCCAAAACCGGTATTTCCAGCCCAATGCCAGCATACGTACTAAACAGCAGGGAACTTCGTCTAAAACTCAGGAGAAACGTTTCCTTGAAACTGCTCTGCTGTGCGTTCGTTCACCTAAGAGAGTTGAATCTATGTTGAGATTCAGCGAGTCAGAAACACGTTTATTCTAGGAGCTGCGTTGGGATATTCCCGAGTGAATGGGACCATAGGCTGTACAGAGAAATATCTGCTTCTAAAACCAAAAGGGTGCTATCAAACTGAATGGTTGTCAATGTGTGCATTCAACTGACAGAGTTAAACTCACGTGTGGATTCAGCGGTTTGCAAACCCTTTCTGTGCAGAATCCCTAAACCGGTATTTCCAGCCCAATGCCGGCATACGTACTAAACAGCAGGAAACTTCGTCTAAAACTCAGGAGAAAAGTTGACTTGAAACTGCTCTGCTGCGCGTTCGTTCACCTAAGAGAGTTGAATCTATGTTGAGATTCAGCGAGTTAGAAACACGTTTCTTCTAGGAGGTGCGTTGGGATATTCCCGAGTGAATGGGACCATAGGCTGTACAGAGAAATATCTGCTCCTACAACCAAAAGGGTGGTATCTAACTGAATGGTTGTCAATGTGTGCATTCAACTGACAGAGTTAAACTCACGTTTGGATTCAGCGGTTTACAAACCCTTTCTGTGCAGAATCCCAAAACCGGTAATTCCAGCTCAATGCCGGCATACGTACTAAACAGCAGGAAACTTCGTCTAAAACTCAGGAGAAACGTTTCGTTGAAACTGCTCTGCTGTGCGTTCGTTCACCTAAGAGAGTTGAATCTATGTTGAGATTCAGCGAGTCAGAAACACGTTTCTTCTAGGAGCTGCGTTGGGATATTCCCGAGTGAATGGGACCATAGGCTGTACAGAGAAATATCTGCTTCTAAAACCAAAGCGGAGCTACCTAACTGAATGGTTGTCAATGTGTGCATTCAACTGACAGAGTTAAACTCACGTGTGGATTCAGCGGTTTGCAAACCCTTTCTGTGCAGAATCCCAAAACTGGTATTTCCAGCCCAATGCCGGCATCCGTACTAAACAGCAGGAAACTTCGTCGAAAACTCAGGAGAAACGTTTCCTTGAAACTGCTCTTCTGTGCGTTCGATCACCTAAGAGAGTTGAATCTATGTTGAGATTCAGCGAGTCAGAAACACGTTTCTTCTAGGAGCTGCGTTGGGATATTCCCGAGTGAATGGGACCATAGGCTGTACAGAGAAATATCTGCTCCTACAACCAAAAGGGTGGTATCTAACTGAACGGTTGTCAATGTTTGCATTCAACTGACAGAGTTAAACTCACGTTTGGATTCAGCAGTTTACAAACCCTTTCTGTGCAGAATCCCAAAACCGGTAATTCCAGTTCAATGCCGGCATACGTACTAAACAGCAGGAAACTTCGTCTAAAACTCAGAAGAAACGTTTCCTTGAAACTGCTCTGCTGTGCTTTCGTTCACCTAAGAGAGTTGAATCTATGTTGAGATTCAGCGAGTCAGAAACACGTTTCTTCTTGGAGCTGCGATGGGATATTCCCAAGTGAATGGGACCATAGCCTGAACAGAGAAATATCTTCTTCTAAAACCAAAACGGAGCTATCTAACTGAATGGTTGTCAATGTGTGCATTCAACTGACAGAGTTAAACTCACGTGTGGATTCAGCGGTTTGCAAACCATTTCTGTGCAGAATCCCAAAACCGGTATGTCCAGCCCAATGCCGGCATCCGTACTAAACAGCAGGAAACTTCGTCTAAAACTCAGGAGAAACGTTTCCTTGAAACTGCTCTGCTGTGCGTTCGTTCCCCTAAGGGAGTTGAATCTATGTTGAGATTCAGCGAGTCAGAAACAAGTTTCTTCTAGGAGCTGCGTTGGGACATTCCCGAGTGAATGGGACCATAGTCTGTACAGAGAAATATCTGCTCCTACAACCAAAAGGGTGGTATCTAACTGAATGGTTGTCAATGTGTGCATTCAACTGACAGAGTTAAACTCACGTGTGGATACAGCGGTTTACAAACCCTTTCTGTGCAGAATCCCAAAACCGGTAATTCCAGCTCAATGCCGGCATACGTACTAAACAGCAGGAAACTTCGTCTAAAACTCAGGAGAAACGTTTCCTTGAAACTGCTCTGCTGTGCGTTCGATCACCTAAGAGAGTTGAATCTATGTTGAGATTCAGCGAGTCAGAAACACGTTTCTTCTAGGAGCTGCGTTGGGATATTCCCGAGTGAATGGGACCATAGGCTGTACAGAGAAATATCTGCTTCTAAAACCAAAAGGGTGCTATCAAACTGAATGGTTGTCAATGTGTGCATTCAACTGACAGAGTTAAACTCACGTGTGGATTCAGCGGTTTGCAAACCTTTTCTGTGCAGAATCCCAAAACCGGTATTTCCAGCCCAATGCCGGCATACGTACTAAACAGCAGGAAACTTCGTCTAAAACTCAGGAGAAAAGTTTCCTTGAAACTGCTCTGCTGTGCGTTCGTTCACCTAAGAGAGTTCAATCTATGTTGAGATTCAGCGAGTCAGAAACACGTTTCTTCTAGGTTCTGCGTCGGGATATTCCGGAGTGAATGGGACCATAGGCTGTACAGAGAATTATCTGCTTCTAAAACCAAAACGGAGCTATCTAACTGAATGGTTGACAATGTGTGCATTCAACTGACAGAGTTAAACTCACGTGTGGATTCAGCAGTTTACAAACCCTTTCTGTGCAGAATCCCAAAACCGGTAATTCCAGTTCAATGCCGGCATACGTACTAAACAGCAGGAAACTTCGTCTAAAACTCAGAAGAAACGTTTCCTTGAAACTGCTCTGCTGTGCGTTCGTTCACCTAAGAGAGTTGAATCTATGTTGAGATTCAGCGAGTCAGAAACACGTTTCTTCTAGGAGCTGCGTTGGGATATTCCCAAGTGAATGGGACCATAGCCTGAACAGAGAAATATCTGCTTCTAAAACCAAAACGGAGCTATCTAACTGAATGGTTGTCAATGTGTGCATTCAACTGACAGAGTTAAACTCACGTGTGGATTCAGCGGTTTGCAAACCCTTTCTGTGCAGAATCCCAAAACCGGTATGTCCAGCCCAATGCCGGCATACGTACTAAACAGCAGGAAACTTCGTCTAAAACTCAGGAGAAACGTTTCCTTGAAACTGCTCTGCTGTGCGTTCGTTCACCTAAGGGAGTTGAATCTATGTTGAGATTCAGCGAGTCAGAAACACGTTTCTTCTAGTAGCTGCGTTGGGACATTCCCGAGTGAATGGGACCATAGGCTGTACAGAGAAATATCTGCTCCTACAACCAAAAGGGTGGTATCTAACTGAATGGTTGTCAATGTGTGCATTCACTGACAGAATTAAACTCACGTGTGGATTCAGCGGTTTACAAACCCTTTCTGTGCAGAATCCCAAAACCGGTAATTCCAGCTCAATGCCGGCATACGTACTAAACAGCAGGAAACTTCGTCTAAAACTCAGGAGAAACGTTTCCTTGAAACTGCTCTGCTGTGCGTTCGTTCACCTAAGAGAGTTGAATCTATGTTGAGATTCAGCGAGTCAGAAACACGTTTCTTCTAGGAGCTGCGTTGGGATATTCCCGAGTGAATGGGACCATAGGCTCTACAGAGAAATATCTGCTTCTAAAACCAAAACGGAGCTATCTAACTGAATGGTTGTCAATGTGTGCATTCAACTGACAGAGTTAAACTCACTTGTGGATTCAGCGGTTTGCAAACCCTTTCTGTGCAGAATCCCAAAACCGGTATGTCCAGCCCAATGCCGGCATCCGTACTAAACAGCAGGAAACTTCGTCTAAAACTCAGGAGAAACGTTTCCTTGAAACTGCTCTGCTGTGCGTTCGTTCACCTAAGGGAGTTGAATCTATGTTGAGATTCAGCGAGTCAGAAACACGTTTCTTCTAGGAGCTGCGTTGGGACATTCCCGAGTGAATGGGACCATAGTCTGTACAGAGAAATATCTGCTCCTACAACCAAAAGGGTGGTATCTAACTGAATGGTTGTCAATGTGTGCATTCAACTGACAGAGTTAAACTCACGTGTGGATTCAGCGGTTTACAAACCCTTTCTGTGCAGAATCCCAAAACCGGTAATTCCAGCTCAATGCCGGCATACGTACTAAACAGCAGGAAACTTCGTCTAAAACTCAGGAGAAACGTTTCCTTGAAACTGCTCTGCTGTGCGTTCGTTCACCTAAGAGAGTTGAATCTATGTTGAGATTCAGCGAGTCAGAAACACGTTTCTTCTAGGAGCTGCGTTGGGATATTCCCGAGTTAATGGGACCATAGGCTGTACAGAGAAATATCTGCTTCTAAAACCAAAACGGAGCTATCAAACTGAATGGTTGTCAATGTGTGCATTCAACTGACAGAGTTAAACTCACGTGTGGATTCAGCGGTTTGCAAACCCTTTCTGTGCAGAATCCCAAAACCGGTATTTCCAGCCCAATGCCAGCATACGTACTAAACAGCAGGGAACTTCGTCTAAAACTCAGGAGAAACGTTTCCTTGAAACTGCTCTGCTGTGCGTTCGTTCACCTAAGAGAGTTGAATCTATGTTGAGATTCAGCGAGTCAGAAACACGTTTATTCTAGGAGCTGCGTTGGGATATTCCCGAGTGAATGGGACCATAGGCTGTACAGAGAAATATCTGCTTCTAAAACCAAAAGGGTGCTATCAAACTGAATGGTTGTCAATGTGTGCATTCAACTGACAGAGTTAAACTCACGTGTGGATTCAGCGGTTTGCAAACCCTTTCTGTGCAGAATCCCTAAACCGGTATTTCCAGCCCAATGCCGGCATACGTACTAAACAGCAGGAAACTTCGTCTAAAACTCAGGAGAAAAGTTGACTTGAAACTGCTCTGCTGCGCGTTCGTTCACCTAAGAGAGTTGAATCTATGTTGAGATTCAGCGAGTTAGAAACACGTTTCTTCTAGGAGGTGCGTTGGGATATTCCCGAGTGAATGGGACCATAGGCTGTACAGAGAAATATCTGCTCCTACAACCAAAAGGGTGGTATCTAACTGAATGGTTGTCAATGTGTGCATTCAACTGACAGAGTTAAACTCACGTTTGGATTCAGCGGTTTACAAACCCTTTCTGTGCAGAATCCCAAAACCGGTAATTCCAGCTCAATGCCGGCATACGTACTAAACAGCAGGAAACTTCGTCTAAAACTCAGGAGAAACGTTTCGTTGAAACTGCTCTGCTGTGCGTTCGTTCACCTAAGAGAGTTGAATCTATGTTGAGATTCAGCGAGTCAGAAACACGTTTCTTCTAGGAGCTGCGTTGGGATATTCCCGAGTGAATGGGACCATAGGCTGTACAGAGAAATATCTGCTTCTAAAACCAAAGCGGAGCTACCTAACTGAATGGTTGTCAATGTGTGCATTCAACTGACAGAGTTAAACTCACGTGTGGATTCAGCGGTTTGCAAACCCTTTCTGTGCAGAATCCCAAAACCGGTATTTCCAGCCCAATGCCGGCATACGTACTAAACAGCAGGAAACTTCGTCTAAAACTCAGGAGAAAAGTTTCCTTGAAACTGCTCTGCTGTGCGTTCGTTCACCTAAGAGAGTTCAATCTATGTTGAGATTCAGCGAGTCAGAAACACGTTTCTTCTAGGTTCTGCGTCGGGATATTCCGGAGTGAATGGGACCATAGGCTGTACAGAGAATTATCTGCTTCTAAAACCAAAACGGAGCTATCTAACTGAATGGTTGACAATGTGTGCATTCAACTGACAGAGTTAAACTCACGTGTGGATTCAGCAGTTTACAAACCCTTTCTGTGCAGAATCCCAAAACCGGTAATTCCAGTTCAATGCCGGCATACGTACTAAACAGCAGGAAACTTCGTCTAAAACTCAGAAGAAACGTTTCCTTGAAACTGCTCTGCTGTGCGTTCGTTCACCTAAGAGAGTTGAATCTATGTTGAGATTCAGCGAGTCAGAAACACGTTTCTTCTAGGAGCTGCGTTGGGATATTCCCAAGTGAATGGGACCATAGCCTGAACAGAGAAATATCTGCTTCTAAAACCAAAACGGAGCTATCTAACTGAATGGTTGTCAATGTGTGCATTCAACTGACAGAGTTAAACTCACGTGTGGATTCAGCGCTTTGCAAACCCTTTCTGTGCAGAATCCCAAAACCGGTATGTCCAGCCCAATGCCGGCATACGTACTAAACAGCAGGAAACTTCGTCTAAAACGCAGGAGAAACGTTTCCTTGAAACTGCTCTGCTGTGCGTTCGTTCACCTAAGGGAGTTGAATCTATGTTGAGATTCAGCGAGTCAGAAACACGTTTCTTCTAGGAGCTGCGTTGGGACATTCCCGAGTGAATGGGACCATAGGCTGTACAGAGAAATATCTGCTCCTACAACCAAAAGGGTGGTATCTAACTGAATGGTTGTCAATGTGTGCATTCACTGACAGAATTAAACTCACGTGTGGATTCAGCGGTTTACAAACCCTTTCTGTGCAGAATCCCAAAACCGGTAATTCCAGCTCAATGCCGGCATACGTACTAAACAGCAGGAAACTTCGTCTAAAACGCAGGAGAAACGTTTCCTTGAAACTGCTCTGCTGTGCGTTCGTTCACCTAAGAGAGTTGAATCTATGTTGAGATTCAGCGAGTCAGAAACACGTTTCTTCTAGGAGCTGCGTTGGGATATTCCCGAGTGAATGGGACCATAGGCTCTACAGAGAAATATCTGCTTCTAAAACCAAAACGGAGCTATCTAACTGAATGGTTGTCAATGTGTGCATTCAACTGACAGAGTTAAACTCACTTGTGGATTCAGCGGTTTGCAAACCCTTTCTGTGCAGAATCCCAAAACCGGTATTTCCAGCCCAATGCCGGCATCCGTACTAAACAGCAGGGAACTTCGTCTAAAACTCAGGAGAAACGTTTCCTTGAAACTGCTCTGCTGTGCGTTCGTTCACCTAAGAGAGTTGAATCTATGTTGAGATTCAGCGAGTAAGAAACACGTTTCTTCTAGGAGCTGCGTTGGGACATTCCCGAGTGAATGGGACCATAGGCTGTACAGAGAAATATCTGCTCCTACAACCAAAAGGGTGGTATCTAACTGAATGGTTGTCAATGTGTGCATTCAACTGACAGAGTTAAACTCACGTGTGGATTCAGCGGTTTACAAACCCTTTCTGTGCAGAATCCCAAAACCGGTAATTCCAGCTCAATGCCGGCATACGTACTAAACAGCAGGAAACTTCGTCTAAAACTCAGGAGAAACGTTTCCTTGAAACTGCTCTGCTGTGCGTTCGTTCACCTAAGAGAGTTGAATCTATGTTGAGATTCAGCGAGTCAGAAACACGTTTCTTCTAGGAGCTGCGCTGGGATATTCCCGAGTGAATGGGACCATAGGCTGTACAGAGAAATATCTGCTTCTAAAACCAAAAGTGTGCTATCAACCTGAATGGTTGTCAATGTGTGCATTCAACTGACAGAGTTAAACTCACGTGTGGATTCAGCGGTTTACAAACCCTTTCTGTGCAGAATCCCAAAACCGGTATTTCCAGCCCAATGCCAGCATACGTACTAAACAGCAGGGAACTTCGTCTAAAACTCAGGAGAATCGTTTCCTTGAAACTGCTCTGCTGTGCGTTCGTTCACCTAAGAGAGTTGAATCTATGTTGAGATTCAGCGAGTCAGAAACACGTTTCTTCTAGGAGCTGCGTTGGGATATTCCCGAGTGAATGGGACCATAGGCTGTACAGAGAAATATGTGCTTCTAAAACCAAAAGGGTGCTATCAAACTGAATGGTTGTCAATGTGTGCATTCAACTGACAGAGTTAAACTCACGTGTGGATTCAGCGGTTTGCAAACCCTTTCTGTGCAGAATCCCAAAACCGGTATTTCCAGCCCAATGCCGGCATACGTACTAAACAGCAGGGAGCTTCGTCTAAAACTCAGGAGAAACGTTTCCTTGAAACTGCTCTGCTGTGCGTTCGTTCACCTAAGAGAGTTGAATCTATGTTGAGATTCAGCGAGTCAGAAACACGTTTCTTATAGGAGCTGCGTTGGGATATTCCCGAGTGAATGGGACCATAGGCTGTACAGAGAAATATCTGCTCCTACAACCAAAAGGGTGGTATCTAACTGAATGGTTGTCATTGTGTGCATTCAACTGACAGAGTTAAACTGACGTGTGGATTCAGAGGTTTGCAAACCCTTTCTGTGCAGTATCCCAAAACCGGTATTTCCAGCCCAATGCCGGCATACGTACTAAACAGCAGGGAGCTTCGTCTAAAACTCAGGAGAAACGTTTCCTTGAAACTGCTCTGCTGTGCGTTCGTTCACCTAAGAGAGTTGAATCTATGTTGAGATTCAGCGAGTCAGAAACACGTTTCTTCTAGGAGCTGCGTTGGGATATTCCCAAGTGAATGGGACCATAGCCTGAACAGAGAAATATCTGCTTCTAAAACCAAAACGGAGCTATCTCACTGAATGGTTGTCAATGTGTGCATTCAACTGACAGAGTTAAACTCACGTGTGGATTCAGCGGTTTGCAAACCCTTTCTGTGCAGAATCCCAAAACCGGTATGTCCAGCCCAATGCCGGCATCCGTACTAAACAGCAGGAAACTTCGTCTAAAACTCAGGAGAAACGTTTCCTTGAAACTGCTCTGCTGTGCGTTCGTTCACCTAAGGGAGTTGAATCTATGTTGAGATTCAGCGAGTCAGAAACACGTTTCTTCTAGGAGCTGCGTTGGGACATTCCCGAGTGAATGGGACCATAGTCTGTACAGAGAAATATCTGCTCCTACAACCAAAAGGGTGGTATCTAACTGAATGGTTGTCAATGTGTGCATTCAACTGACAGAGTTAAACTCACGTGTGGATTCAGCGGTTTACAAACCCTTTCTGTGCAGAATCCCAAAACCGGTAATTGCAGCTCAATGCCGGCATACGTACTAAACAGCAGGAAACTTCGTCTAAAACTCAGGAGAAACGTTTCCTTGAAACTGCTCTGCTGTGCGTTCGTTCACCTAAGAGAGTTGAATCTATGTTGAGATTCAGCGAGTCAGAAACACGTTTCTTCTAGGAGCTGCGTTGGGATATTCCCGAGTGAATGGGACCATAGGCTGTACAGAGAAATATCTGCTTCTAAAACCAAAACGGAGCTATCAAACTGAATGGTTGTCAATGTGTGCATTCAACTGACAGAGTTAAACTCACGTGTGGATTCAGCGGTTTGCAAACCCTTTCTGTGCAGAATCCCAAAACCGGTATTTCCAGCCCAATGCCAGCATACGTACTAAACAGCAGGGAACTTCGTCTAAAACTCAGGAGAAACGTTTCCTTGAAACTGCTCTGCTGTGCGTTCGTTCACCTAAGAGAGTTGAATCTATGTTGAGATTCAGCGAGTCAGAAACACGTTTATTCTAGGAGCTGCGTTGGGATATTCCCGAGTGAATGGGACCATAGGCTGTACAGAGAAATATCTGCTTCTAAAACCATAAGGGTGCTATCTAACTGAATGGTTGTCAATGTGTGCATTCAACTGACAGAGTTAAACTCACGTGTGGATTCAGCGGTTTGCAAACCCTTTCTGTGCAGAATCCCAAAACTGGTATTTCCAGCCCAATGCCGGCATCCGTACTAAACAGCAGGAAACTTCGTCGAAAACTCAGGAGAAACGTTTCCTTGAAACTGCTCTTCTGTGCGTTCGATCACCTAAGAGAGTTGAATCTATGTTGAGATTCAGCGAGTCAGAAACACGTTTCTTCTAGGAGCTGCGTTGGGATATTCCCGAGTGAATGGGACCATAGGCTGTACAGAGAAATATCTGCTCCTACAACCAAAAGGGTGGTATCTAACTGAACGGTTGTCAATGTTTGCATTCAACTGACAGAGTTAAACTCACGTTTGGATTCAGCAGTTTACAAACCCTTTCTGTGCAGAATCCCAAAACCGGTAATTCCAGTTCAATGCCGGCATACGTACTAAACAGCAGGAAACTTCGTCTAAAACTCAGAAGAAACGTTTCCTTGAAACTGCTCTGCTGTGCTTTCGTTCACCTAAGAGAGTTGAATCTATGTTGAGATTCAGCGAGTCAGAAACACGTTTCTTCTTGGAGCTGCGATGGGATATTCCCAAGTGAATGGGACCATAGCCTGAACAGAGAAATATCTTCTTCTAAAACCAAAACGGAGCTATCTAACTGAATGGTTGTCAATGTGTGCATTCAACTGACAGAGTTAAACTCACGTGTGGATTCAGCGGTTTGCAAACCATTTCTGTGCAGAATCCCAAAACCGGTATGTCCAGCCCAATGCCGGCATCCGTACTAAACAGCAGGAAACTTCGTCTAAAACTCAGGAGAAACGTTTCCTTGAAACTGCTCTGCTGTGCGTTCGTTCCCCTAAGGGAGTTGAATCTATGTTGAGATTCAGCGAGTCAGAAACAAGTTTCTTCTAGGAGCTGCGTTGGGACATTCCCGAGTGAATGGGACCATAGTCTGTACAGAGAAATATCTGCTCCTACAACCAAAAGGGTGGTATCTAACTGAATGGTTGTCAATGTGTGCATTCAACTGACAGAGTTAAACTCACGTGTGGATACAGCGGTTTACAAACCCTTTCTGTGCAGAATCCCAAAACCGGTAATTCCAGCTCAATGCCGGCATACGTACTAAACAGCAGGAAACTTCGTCTAAAACTCAGGAGAAACGTTTCCTTGAAACTGCTCTGCTGTGCGTTCGATCACCTAAGAGAGTTGAATCTATGTTGAGATTCAGCGAGTCAGAAACACGTTTCTTCTAGGAGCTGCGTTGGGATATTCCCGAGTGAATGGGACCATAGGCTGTACAGAGAAATATCTGCTTCTAAAACCAAAAGGGTGCTATCAAACTGAATGGTTGTCAATGTGTGCATTCAACTGACAGAGTTAAACTCACGTGTGGATTCAGCGGTTTGCAAACCTTTTCTGTGCAGAATCCCAAAACCGGTATTTCCAGCCCAATGCCGGCATACGTACTAAACAGCAGGAAACTTCGTCTAAAACTCAGGAGAAAAGTTTCCTTGAAACTGCTCTGCTGTGCGTTCGTTCACCTAAGAGAGTTCAATCTATGTTGAGATTCAGCGAGTCAGAAACACGTTTCTTCTAGGTTCTGCGTCGGGATATTCCGGAGTGAATGGGACCATAGGCTGTACAGAGAATTATCTGCTTCTAAAACCAAAACGGAGCTATCTAACTGAATGGTTGACAATGTGTGCATTCAACTGACAGAGTTAAACTCACGTGTGGATTCAGCAGTTTACAAACCCTTTCTGTGCAGAATCCCAAAACCGGTAATTCCAGTTCAATGCCGGCATACGTACTAAACAGCAGGAAACTTCGTCTAAAACTCAGAAGAAACGTTTCCTTGAAACTGCTCTGCTGTGCGTTCGTTCACCTAAGAGAGTTGAATCTATGTTGAGATTCAGCGAGTCAGAAACACGTTTCTTCTAGGAGCTGCGTTGGGATATTCCCAAGTGAATGGGACCATAGCCTGAACAGAGAAATATCTGCTTCTAAAACCAAAACGGAGCTATCTAACTGAATGGTTGTCAATGTGTGCATTCAACTGACAGAGTTAAACTCACGTGTGGATTCAGCGGTTTGCAAACCCTTTCTGTGCAGAATCCCAAAACCGGTATGTCCAGCCCAATGCCGGCATACGTACTAAACAGCAGGAAACTTCGTCTAAAACTCAGGAGAAACGTTTCCTTGAAACTGCTCTGCTGTGCGTTCGTTCACCTAAGGGAGTTGAATCTATGTTGAGATTCAGCGAGTCAGAAACACGTTTCTTCTAGTAGCTGCGTTGGGACATTCCCGAGTGAATGGGACCATAGGCTGTACAGAGAAATATCTGCTCCTACAACCAAAAGGGTGGTATCTAACTGAATGGTTGTCAATGTGTGCATTCACTGACAGAATTAAACTCACGTGTGGATTCAGCGGTTTACAAACCCTTTCTGTGCAGAATCCCAAAACCGGTAATTCCAGCTCAATGCCGGCATACGTACTAAACAGCAGGAAACTTCGTCTAAAACTCAGGAGAAACGTTTCCTTGAAACTGCTCTGCTGTGCGTTCGTTCACCTAAGAGAGTTGAATCTATGTTGAGATTCAGCGAGTCAGAAACACGTTTCTTCTAGGAGCTGCGTTGGGATATTCCCGAGTGAATGGGACCATAGGCTCTACAGAGAAATATCTGCTTCTAAAACCAAAACGGAGCTATCTAACTGAATGGTTGTCAATGTGTGCATTCAACTGACAGAGTTAAACTCACTTGTGGATTCAGCGGTTTGCAAACCCTTTCTGTGCAGAATCCCAAAACCGGTATGTCCAGCCCAATGCCGGCATCCGTACTAAACAGCAGGAAACTTCGTCTAAAACTCAGGAGAAACGTTTCCTTGAAACTGCTCTGCTGTGCGTTCGTTCACCTAAGGGAGTTGAATCTATGTTGAGATTCAGCGAGTCAGAAACACGTTTCTTCTAGGAGCTGCGTTGGGACATTCCCGAGTGAATGGGACCATAGTCTGTACAGAGAAATATCTGCTCCTACAACCAAAAGGGTGGTATCTAACTGAATGGTTGTCAATGTGTGCATTCAACTGACAGAGTTAAACTCACGTGTGGATTCAGCGGTTTACAAACCCTTTCTGTGCAGAATCCCAAAACCGGTAATTCCAGCTCAATGCCGGCATACGTACTAAACAGCAGGAAACTTCGTCTAAAACTCAGGAGAAACGTTTCCTTGAAACTGCTCTGCTGTGCGTTCGTTCACCTAAGAGAGTTGAATCTATGTTGAGATTCAGCGAGTCAGAAACACGTTTCTTCTAGGAGCTGCGTTGGGATATTCCCGAGTTAATGGGACCATAGGCTGTACAGAGAAATATCTGCTTCTAAAACCAAAACGGAGCTATCAAACTGAATGGTTGTCAATGTGTGCATTCAACTGACAGAGTTAAACTCACGTGTGGATTCAGCGGTTTGCAAACCCTTTCTGTGCAGAATCCCAAAACCGGTATTTCCAGCCCAATGCCAGCATACGTACTAAACAGCAGGGAACTTCGTCTAAAACTCAGGAGAAACGTTTCCTTGAAACTGCTCTGCTGTGCGTTCGTTCACCTAAGAGAGTTGAATCTATGTTGAGATTCAGCGAGTCAGAAACACGTTTATTCTAGGAGCTGCGTTGGGATATTCCCGAGTGAATGGGACCATAGGCTGTACAGAGAAATATCTGCTTCTAAAACCAAAAGGGTGCTATCAAACTGAATGGTTGTCAATGTGTGCATTCAACTGACAGAGTTAAACTCACGTGTGGATTCAGCGGTTTGCAAACCCTTTCTGTGCAGAATCCCTAAACCGGTATTTCCAGCCCAATGCCGGCATACGTACTAAACAGCAGGAAACTTCGTCTAAAACTCAGGAGAAAAGTTGACTTGAAACTGCTCTGCTGCGCGTTCGTTCACCTAAGAGAGTTGAATCTATGTTGAGATTCAGCGAGTTAGAAACACGTTTCTTCTAGGAGGTGCGTTGGGATATTCCCGAGTGAATGGGACCATAGGCTGTACAGAGAAATATCTGCTCCTACAACCAAAAGGGTGGTATCTAACTGAATGGTTGTCAATGTGTGCATTCAACTGACAGAGTTAAACTCACGTTTGGATTCAGCGGTTTACAAACCCTTTCTGTGCAGAATCCCAAAACCGGTAATTCCAGCTCAATGCCGGCATACGTACTAAACAGCAGGAAACTTCGTCTAAAACTCAGGAGAAACGTTTCGTTGAAACTGCTCTGCTGTGCGTTCGTTCACCTAAGAGAGTTGAATCTATGTTGAGATTCAGCGAGTCAGAAACACGTTTCTTCTAGGAGCTGCGTTGGGATATTCCCGAGTGAATGGGACCATAGGCTGTACAGAGAAATATCTGCTTCTAAAACCAAAGCGGAGCTACCTAACTGAATGGTTGTCAATGTGTGCATTCAACTGACAGAGTTAAACTCACGTGTGGATTCAGCGGTTTGCAAACCCTTTCTGTGCAGAATCCCAAAACTGGTATTTCCAGCCCAATGCCGGCATCCGTACTAAACAGCAGGAAACTTC
This sequence comes from Aotus nancymaae, assembly GCF_030222135.1. Lineage (NCBI taxonomy): Eukaryota > Metazoa > Chordata > Mammalia > Primates > Aotidae > Aotus > Aotus nancymaae. Next base: position 1,583,108 of record NW_026988459.1, on the reverse strand, counting down.
GTCGAAAACTCAGGAGAAACGTTTCCTTGAAACTGCTCTTCTGTGCGTTCGATCACCTAAGAGAGTTGAATCTATGTTGAGATTCAGCGAGTCAGAAACACGTTTCTTCTAGGAGCTGCGTTGGGATATTCCCGAGTGAATGGGACCATAGGCTGTACAGAGAAATATCTGCTCCTACAACCAAAAGGGTGGTATCTAACTGAACGGTTGTCAATGTTTGCATTCAACTGACAGAGTTAAACTCACGTTTGGATTCAGCAGTTTACAAACCCTTTCTGTGCAGAATCCCAAAACCGGTAATTCCAGTTCAATGCCGGCATACGTACTAAACAGCAGGAAACTTCGTCTAAAACTCAGAAGAAACGTTTCCTTGAAACTGCTCTGCTGTGCTTTCGTTCACCTAAGAGAGTTGAATCTATGTTGAGATTCAGCGAGTCAGAAACACGTTTCTTCTTGGAGCTGCGATGGGATATTCCCAAGTGAATGGGACCATAGCCTGAACAGAGAAATATCTTCTTCTAAAACCAAAACGGAGCTATCTAACTGAATGGTTGTCAATGTGTGCATTCAACTGACAGAGTTAAACTCACGTGTGGATTCAGCGGTTTGCAAACCATTTCTGTGCAGAATCCCAAAACCGGTATGTCCAGCCCAATGCCGGCATCCGTACTAAACAGCAGGAAACTTCGTCTAAAACTCAGGAGAAACGTTTCCTTGAAACTGCTCTGCTGTGCGTTCGTTCCCCTAAGGGAGTTGAATCTATGTTGAGATTCAGCGAGTCAGAAACAAGTTTCTTCTAGGAGCTGCGTTGGGACATTCCCGAGTGAATGGGACCATAGTCTGTACAGAGAAATATCTGCTCCTACAACCAAAAGGGTGGTATCTAACTGAATGGTTGTCAATGTGTGCATTCAACTGACAGAGTTAAACTCACGTGTGGATACAGCGGTTTACAAACCCTTTCTGTGCAGAATCCCAAAACCGGTAATTCCAGCTCAATGCCGGCATACGTACTAAACAGCAGGAAACTTCGTCTAAAACTCAGGAGAAACGTTTCCTTGAAACTGCTCTGCTGTGCGTTCGATCACCTAAGAGAGTTGAATCTATGTTGAGATTCAGCGAGTCAGAAACACGTTTCTTCTAGGAGCTGCGTTGGGATATTCCCGAGTGAATGGGACCATAGGCTGTACAGAGAAATATCTGCTTCTAAAACCAAAAGGGTGCTATCAAACTGAATGGTTGTCAATGTGTGCATTCAACTGACAGAGTTAAACTCACGTGTGGATTCAGCGGTTTGCAAACCTTTTCTGTGCAGAATCCCAAAACCGGTATTTCCAGCCCAATGCCGGCATACGTACTAAACAGCAGGAAACTTCGTCTAAAACTCAGGAGAAAAGTTTCCTTGAAACTGCTCTGCTGTGCGTTCGTTCACCTAAGAGAGTTCAATCTATGTTGAGATTCAGCGAGTCAGAAACACGTTTCTTCTAGGTTCTGCGTCGGGATATTCCGGAGTGAATGGGACCATAGGCTGTACAGAGAATTATCTGCTTCTAAAACCAAAACGGAGCTATCTAACTGAATGGTTGACAATGTGTGCATTCAACTGACAGAGTTAAACTCACGTGTGGATTCAGCAGTTTACAAACCCTTTCTGTGCAGAATCCCAAAACCGGTAATTCCAGTTCAATGCCGGCATACGTACTAAACAGCAGGAAACTTCGTCTAAAACTCAGAAGAAACGTTTCCTTGAAACTGCTCTGCTGTGCGTTCGTTCACCTAAGAGAGTTGAATCTATGTTGAGATTCAGCGAGTCAGAAACACGTTTCTTCTAGGAGCTGCGTTGGGATATTCCCAAGTGAATGGGACCATAGCCTGAACAGAGAAATATCTGCTTCTAAAACCAAAACGGAGCTATCTAACTGAATGGTTGTCAATGTGTGCATTCAACTGACAGAGTTAAACTCACGTGTGGATTCAGCGGTTTGCAAACCCTTTCTGTGCAGAATCCCAAAACCGGTATGTCCAGCCCAATGCCGGCATACGTACTAAACAGCAGGAAACTTCGTCTAAAACTCAGGAGAAACGTTTCCTTGAAACTGCTCTGCTGTGCGTTCGTTCACCTAAGGGAGTTGAATCTATGTTGAGATTCAGCGAGTCAGAAACACGTTTCTTCTAGTAGCTGCGTTGGGACATTCCCGAGTGAATGGGACCATAGGCTGTACAGAGAAATATCTGCTCCTACAACCAAAAGGGTGGTATCTAACTGAATGGTTGTCAATGTGTGCATTCACTGACAGAATTAAACTCACGTGTGGATTCAGCGGTTTACAAACCCTTTCTGTGCAGAATCCCAAAACCGGTAATTCCAGCTCAATGCCGGCATACGTACTAAACAGCAGGAAACTTCGTCTAAAACTCAGGAGAAACGTTTCCTTGAAACTGCTCTGCTGTGCGTTCGTTCACCTAAGAGAGTTGAATCTATGTTGAGATTCAGCGAGTCAGAAACACGTTTCTTCTAGGAGCTGCGTTGGGATATTCCCGAGTGAATGGGACCATAGGCTCTACAGAGAAATATCTGCTTCTAAAACCAAAACGGAGCTATCTAACTGAATGGTTGTCAATGTGTGCATTCAACTGACAGAGTTAAACTCACTTGTGGATTCAGCGGTTTGCAAACCCTTTCTGTGCAGAATCCCAAAACCGGTATGTCCAGCCCAATGCCGGCATCCGTACTAAACAGCAGGAAACTTCGTCTAAAACTCAGGAGAAACGTTTCCTTGAAACTGCTCTGCTGTGCGTTCGTTCACCTAAGGGAGTTGAATCTATGTTGAGATTCAGCGAGTCAGAAACACGTTTCTTCTAGGAGCTGCGTTGGGACATTCCCGAGTGAATGGGACCATAGTCTGTACAGAGAAATATCTGCTCCTACAACCAAAAGGGTGGTATCTAACTGAATGGTTGTCAATGTGTGCATTCAACTGACAGAGTTAAACTCACGTGTGGATTCAGCGGTTTACAAACCCTTTCTGTGCAGAATCCCAAAACCGGTAATTCCAGCTCAATGCCGGCATACGTACTAAACAGCAGGAAACTTCGTCTAAAACTCAGGAGAAACGTTTCCTTGAAACTGCTCTGCTGTGCGTTCGTTCACCTAAGAGAGTTGAATCTATGTTGAGATTCAGCGAGTCAGAAACACGTTTCTTCTAGGAGCTGCGTTGGGATATTCCCGAGTTAATGGGACCATAGGCTGTACAGAGAAATATCTGCTTCTAAAACCAAAACGGAGCTATCAAACTGAATGGTTGTCAATGTGTGCATTCAACTGACAGAGTTAAACTCACGTGTGGATTCAGCGGTTTGCAAACCCTTTCTGTGCAGAATCCCAAAACCGGTATTTCCAGCCCAATGCCAGCATACGTACTAAACAGCAGGGAACTTCGTCTAAAACTCAGGAGAAACGTTTCCTTGAAACTGCTCTGCTGTGCGTTCGTTCACCTAAGAGAGTTGAATCTATGTTGAGATTCAGCGAGTCAGAAACACGTTTATTCTAGGAGCTGCGTTGGGATATTCCCGAGTGAATGGGACCATAGGCTGTACAGAGAAATATCTGCTTCTAAAACCAAAAGGGTGCTATCAAACTGAATGGTTGTCAATGTGTGCATTCAACTGACAGAGTTAAACTCACGTGTGGATTCAGCGGTTTGCAAACCCTTTCTGTGCAGAATCCCTAAACCGGTATTTCCAGCCCAATGCCGGCATACGTACTAAACAGCAGGAAACTTCGTCTAAAACTCAGGAGAAAAGTTGACTTGAAACTGCTCTGCTGCGCGTTCGTTCACCTAAGAGAGTTGAATCTATGTTGAGATTCAGCGAGTTAGAAACACGTTTCTTCTAGGAGGTGCGTTGGGATATTCCCGAGTGAATGGGACCATAGGCTGTACAGAGAAATATCTGCTCCTACAACCAAAAGGGTGGTATCTAACTGAATGGTTGTCAATGTGTGCATTCAACTGACAGAGTTAAACTCACGTTTGGATTCAGCGGTTTACAAACCCTTTCTGTGCAGAATCCCAAAACCGGTAATTCCAGCTCAATGCCGGCATACGTACTAAACAGCAGGAAACTTCGTCTAAAACTCAGGAGAAACGTTTCGTTGAAACTGCTCTGCTGTGCGTTCGTTCACCTAAGAGAGTTGAATCTATGTTGAGATTCAGCGAGTCAGAAACACGTTTCTTCTAGGAGCTGCGTTGGGATATTCCCGAGTGAATGGGACCATAGGCTGTACAGAGAAATATCTGCTTCTAAAACCAAAGCGGAGCTACCTAACTGAATGGTTGTCAATGTGTGCATTCAACTGACAGAGTTAAACTCACGTGTGGATTCAGCGGTTTGCAAACCCTTTCTGTGCAGAATCCCAAAACCGGTATTTCCAGCCCAATGCCGGCATACGTACTAAACAGCAGGAAACTTCGTCTAAAACTCAGGAGAAAAGTTTCCTTGAAACTGCTCTGCTGTGCGTTCGTTCACCTAAGAGAGTTCAATCTATGTTGAGATTCAGCGAGTCAGAAACACGTTTCTTCTAGGTTCTGCGTCGGGATATTCCGGAGTGAATGGGACCATAGGCTGTACAGAGAATTATCTGCTTCTAAAACCAAAACGGAGCTATCTAACTGAATGGTTGACAATGTGTGCATTCAACTGACAGAGTTAAACTCACGTGTGGATTCAGCAGTTTACAAACCCTTTCTGTGCAGAATCCCAAAACCGGTAATTCCAGTTCAATGCCGGCATACGTACTAAACAGCAGGAAACTTCGTCTAAAACTCAGAAGAAACGTTTCCTTGAAACTGCTCTGCTGTGCGTTCGTTCACCTAAGAGAGTTGAATCTATGTTGAGATTCAGCGAGTCAGAAACACGTTTCTTCTAGGAGCTGCGTTGGGATATTCCCAAGTGAATGGGACCATAGCCTGAACAGAGAAATATCTGCTTCTAAAACCAAAACGGAGCTATCTAACTGAATGGTTGTCAATGTGTGCATTCAACTGACAGAGTTAAACTCACGTGTGGATTCAGCGCTTTGCAAACCCTTTCTGTGCAGAATCCCAAAACCGGTATGTCCAGCCCAATGCCGGCATACGTACTAAACAGCAGGAAACTTCGTCTAAAACGCAGGAGAAACGTTTCCTTGAAACTGCTCTGCTGTGCGTTCGTTCACCTAAGGGAGTTGAATCTATGTTGAGATTCAGCGAGTCAGAAACACGTTTCTTCTAGGAGCTGCGTTGGGACATTCCCGAGTGAATGGGACCATAGGCTGTACAGAGAAATATCTGCTCCTACAACCAAAAGGGTGGTATCTAACTGAATGGTTGTCAATGTGTGCATTCACTGACAGAATTAAACTCACGTGTGGATTCAGCGGTTTACAAACCCTTTCTGTGCAGAATCCCAAAACCGGTAATTCCAGCTCAATGCCGGCATACGTACTAAACAGCAGGAAACTTCGTCTAAAACGCAGGAGAAACGTTTCCTTGAAACTGCTCTGCTGTGCGTTCGTTCACCTAAGAGAGTTGAATCTATGTTGAGATTCAGCGAGTCAGAAACACGTTTCTTCTAGGAGCTGCGTTGGGATATTCCCGAGTGAATGGGACCATAGGCTCTACAGAGAAATATCTGCTTCTAAAACCAAAACGGAGCTATCTAACTGAATGGTTGTCAATGTGTGCATTCAACTGACAGAGTTAAACTCACTTGTGGATTCAGCGGTTTGCAAACCCTTTCTGTGCAGAATCCCAAAACCGGTATTTCCAGCCCAATGCCGGCATCCGTACTAAACAGCAGGGAACTTCGTCTAAAACTCAGGAGAAACGTTTCCTTGAAACTGCTCTGCTGTGCGTTCGTTCACCTAAGAGAGTTGAATCTATGTTGAGATTCAGCGAGTAAGAAACACGTTTCTTCTAGGAGCTGCGTTGGGACATTCCCGAGTGAATGGGACCATAGGCTGTACAGAGAAATATCTGCTCCTACAACCAAAAGGGTGGTATCTAACTGAATGGTTGTCAATGTGTGCATTCAACTGACAGAGTTAAACTCACGTGTGGATTCAGCGGTTTACAAACCCTTTCTGTGCAGAATCCCAAAACCGGTAATTCCAGCTCAATGCCGGCATACGTACTAAACAGCAGGAAACTTCGTCTAAAACTCAGGAGAAACGTTTCCTTGAAACTGCTCTGCTGTGCGTTCGTTCACCTAAGAGAGTTGAATCTATGTTGAGATTCAGCGAGTCAGAAACACGTTTCTTCTAGGAGCTGCGCTGGGATATTCCCGAGTGAATGGGACCATAGGCTGTACAGAGAAATATCTGCTTCTAAAACCAAAAGTGTGCTATCAACCTGAATGGTTGTCAATGTGTGCATTCAACTGACAGAGTTAAACTCACGTGTGGATTCAGCGGTTTACAAACCCTTTCTGTGCAGAATCCCAAAACCGGTATTTCCAGCCCAATGCCAGCATACGTACTAAACAGCAGGGAACTTCGTCTAAAACTCAGGAGAATCGTTTCCTTGAAACTGCTCTGCTGTGCGTTCGTTCACCTAAGAGAGTTGAATCTATGTTGAGATTCAGCGAGTCAGAAACACGTTTCTTCTAGGAGCTGCGTTGGGATATTCCCGAGTGAATGGGACCATAGGCTGTACAGAGAAATATGTGCTTCTAAAACCAAAAGGGTGCTATCAAACTGAATGGTTGTCAATGTGTGCATTCAACTGACAGAGTTAAACTCACGTGTGGATTCAGCGGTTTGCAAACCCTTTCTGTGCAGAATCCCAAAACCGGTATTTCCAGCCCAATGCCGGCATACGTACTAAACAGCAGGGAGCTTCGTCTAAAACTCAGGAGAAACGTTTCCTTGAAACTGCTCTGCTGTGCGTTCGTTCACCTAAGAGAGTTGAATCTATGTTGAGATTCAGCGAGTCAGAAACACGTTTCTTATAGGAGCTGCGTTGGGATATTCCCGAGTGAATGGGACCATAGGCTGTACAGAGAAATATCTGCTCCTACAACCAAAAGGGTGGTATCTAACTGAATGGTTGTCATTGTGTGCATTCAACTGACAGAGTTAAACTGACGTGTGGATTCAGAGGTTTGCAAACCCTTTCTGTGCAGTATCCCAAAACCGGTATTTCCAGCCCAATGCCGGCATCCGTACCAAACAGCAGGAAACTTCGTCTAAAACTCAGGAGAAACCTTTCCTTGAAACTGCTCTGCTGTGCGTTCGTTCACCTAAGAGAGTTGAATCTATGTTGAGATTCAGCGAGTCAGAAACACGTTTCTTCTAGGAGCTGCGTTGGGATATTCCCGAGTGAACGGGACCATAGGCTGTACAGAGAAATATCTGCTCCTACAAACAAAAGGGTGGTATCTAACTGAATGGTTGTCAATGTGTGCATTCAACTGACAGAGTTAAACTCACGTGTGGATTCAGCGGTTTACAAACCCTATCTGTGCAGAATCCCAAAACCGGTAATTCCAGCTCAATGCCGGCATACGTACTAAACAGCAGGAAACTTCGTCTAAAACTCAGGAGAAACGTTTCCTTGAAACTGCTCTGCTGTGCGTTCGTTCAGCTAAGAGAGTTGAATCTATGTTGAGATTCAGCGAGTCAGAAACACGTTTCTTCAAGGAGCTGCGTTGGGATATTCCCGAGTGAATGGGACCATAGGCTGTACAGAGAAATATCTGCTTCTAAAACCAAAAGGGTGCTATCAAACTGAATGGTTGTCAATGTGTGCATTCAACTGACAGAGTTAAACTCACGTGTGGATTCAGCGGTTTGCAAACCCTTTCTGTGCAGAATCCCAAAACCGGTATTTCCAGCCCAATGCCGGCATACGTACTAAACAGCAGGAAACTTCGTCTAAAACTCAGGAGAAAAGTTTACTTGAAACTGCTCTGCTGCGCATTCGTTCACCTAAGAGACTTGAATCTATGTTGAGATTCAGCGAGTCAGAAACACGTTTCTTCTAGGAGGTGCGTTGGGATATTCCCGCGTGAATGGGACCATAGACTGTACAGAGAAATATCTGCTTCTAAAACCAAAACGGAGCTATCTAACTGAATGGTTGTCAATGTGTGCATTCAACTGACAGAGTTAAACTCACGTGTGGATTCAGCGGTTTGCAAACCCTTTCTGTGCAGAATCCCAAAACCGGTATTTCCAGCCCAATGCCGGCATACGTACTAAACAGCAGGGAACTTCGTCTAAAACTCAGGAAAAACGTTTCCTTGAAACTGCTCTGCTGTGCGTTCGTTCACCTAAGAGAGTTGAATCTATGTTGAGATTCAGCGAGTCAGAAACACGTTTCTTCTAGGAGCTGCGTGGGGATATTCCCGAGTGAATGGGACCATAGGCTGTACAGAGAAATATCTCCTTCTAAAACCAAAAGTGTGCTATCAAACTGAATGGTTGTCAATGTTTGCATTCAACTGACAGAATTAAACTCACGTTTGGATTCAGCAGTTTACAAACCCTTTCTGTGCAGAATCCCAAAACCGGTAATTCCAGTTCAATGCCGGCATACGTACTAAACAGCAGGAAACTTCGTCTAAAACTCAGAAGAAACGTTTCCTTGAAACTGCTCTGCTGTGCGTTCGTTCACCTAAGAGAGTTGAATCTATGTTGAGATTCAGCGAGTCAGAAACACGTTTCTTCTAGGAGCTGCGTTGGGATATTCCCAAGTGAATGGGACCATAGCCTGAACAGAGAAATATCTTCTTCTAAAACCAAAACGGAGCTATCTAACTGAATGGTTGTCAATGTGTGCATTCAACTGACAGAGTTAAACTCACGTGTGGATTCAGCGGTTTGCAAACCATTTCTGTGCAGAATCCCAAAACCGGTATGTCCAGCCCAATGCCGGCATCCGTACTAAACAGCAGGAAACTTCGTCTAAAACTCAGGAGAAACGTTTCCTTGAAACTGCTCTGCTGTGCGTTCGTTCACCTAAGGGAGTTGAATCTATGTTGAGATTCAGCGAGTCAGAAACACGTTTCTTCAAGGAGCTGCGTTGGGACATTCCCGAGTGAATGGGACCATAGGCTGTACAGAGAAATATCTGCTTCTAAAACCAAAAGGGTGCTATCAAACTGAATGGTTGTCAATGTGTGCATTCAACTGACAGAGTTAAACTGACTTGTGGACTCAGCGGTTTGCAAACCCTTTCTGTGCAGAATCCCTAAACCGGTATTTCCAGCCCAATGCCGGCATACGTACTAAACAGCAGGAAACTTCGTCTAAAACTCAGGAGAAACGTTTCCTTGAAACTGCTCTGCTGTGCGTTCGTTCACCTAAGAGAGTTGAATCTATGTTGAGATTCAGCGAGTCAGAAACACGTTTCTTCTATTAGCTGCGTTGGGATATTCCCGAGTGAATGAGACCATAGGCTGTACAGAGAAATATCTGCTTCTAAAACCAAAACGGAGCTATCTAACTGGATGGTTGTCAATGTGTGCATTCAACTGACAGAGTTAAACTCACGTGTGGATTCAGCGGTTTGCAAACCATTTCTGTGCAGAATCCCAAAACCGGTATGTCCAGCCCAATGCCAGCATCCGTACTAAACAGCAGGAAACTTCGTCTAAAACTCAGGAGAAACGTTTCCTTGAAACTGCTCTGCTGTGCGTTCGTTCACCTAAGAGAGTTGAATCTATGTTGAGATTCAGCGAGTCAGAAACACGTTTCTTCTAGGAGCTGCTTTGGGATATTCCCGAGTGAATGGGACCATAGGCTGTACAGAGAAATATCTGCTCCTACAACCAAAAGGGTGCTATCAAACTGAATGGTTGTCAATGTGTGCATTCAACTGACAGAGTTAAACTCACGTGTGGATTCAGCGGTTTACAAACCCTTTCTGTGCAGAATCCCAAAACCGGTAATTCCAGCTCAATGCCGGCATACGTACTAAACAGCAGGAAACTTCGTCTAAAACTCAGGAGAGACGTTTCGATGAAACTGCTCTGCTGTGCGTTCGTTCACCTAAGAGAGTTGAATCTATGTTGAGATTCAGCGAGTCAGAAACACGTTTCTTCTAGGAGCTGCGTTGGGATATTCCCGAGTGAATGGGACCATAGGCTGTACAGAGAAATATCTGCTCCTACAACCAAAAGGGTGGTATCTAACTGAATGGTTGTCATTGTGTGCATTCATCTGACAGAGTTAAACTGACGTGTGGATTCAGAGGTTTGCAAACCCTTTCTGTGCAGAATCCCAAAACCGGTATTTCCAGCCCAATGCCGGTATCCGTACCAAACAGCAGGAAACTTCGTCTAAAACTCAGGAGAAACGTTTCCTTGAAACTGCTCTGCTGTGCGTTCGTTCACCTAAGAGAGTTGAATCTATGTTGAGATTCAGCGAGTCAGAAACACGTTTCTTCTAGGAGCTGCGTTGCGATATTCCCGAGTGAATGGGACCATAGGCTGTACAGAGAAATATCTGCTCCTACAAACAAAAGGGTGGTATCTAACTGAATGGTTGTCAATGTGTGCATTCAACTGACAGAGTTAAACTCACGTGTGGATTCAGCGGTTTGCAAACCCTTTCTGTGCCGAATCCCAAAACCGGTATTTCCAGCCCAATGCCAGCATACGTACTAAACAGCAGGAAACTTCGTCTAAAACTCAGGAGAAACGTTTCCTTGAAACTGCTCTGCTGTGCGTTCGTTCACCTAAGGGAGTTGAATCTATGTTGAGATTCAGCGAGTCAGAAACACGTTTCTTCTAGGAGCTCCGTTGGGATATTCCCGAGTGAATGGGACCATAGGCTGTACAGAGAAATATCTGCTCCTACAACCAAAAGGGTGGTATCTAACTGAATGGTTGTCAATGTGTGCATTCAACTGACAGAGTTAATCTCACGTGTGGATTCAGCGGTTTACAAACACTTTCTGTGCAGAATCCCAAAACCGGTAATTCCAGCTCAATGCCGGCATACGTACTAAACAGCAGGAAACTTCGTCTAAAACTCAGGAGAAACGTTTCCTTGAAACTGCTCTGCTGTGCGTTCGTTCAGCTAAGAGAGTTGAATCTATGTTGAGATTCAGCGAGTCAGAAACACGTTTCTTCAAGGAGCTGCGTTGGGATATTCCCGAGTGAATGGGACCATAGGCTGTACAGAGAAATATCTGCTTCTAAAACCAAAAGGGTGCTATCAAACTGAATGGTTGTCAATGTGTGCATTCAACTGACAGAGTTAAACTCACGTGTGGATTCAGCGGTTTGCAAACCCTTTCTGTGCAGAATCCCAAAACCGGTATTTCCAGCCCAATGCCAGCATACGTACTAAACAGCAGGAAACTTCGTCTAAAACGCAGGAGAAACGTTTCCTTGAAACTGCTCTGCTGTGCGTTCGTTCACCTAAGAGAGTTGAATCTATGTTGAGATTCAGCGAGTCAGAAACACGTTTCTTCTAGGAGCTGCGTTGGGATATTCCCGAGTGAATGGGACCATAGGCTGTATAGAGAAATATCTGCTTCTAAAACCAAAAGGGTGCTATCAAACTGAATGGTTGTCAATGTGTGCATTCAACTGACAGAGTTAAACTCACGTGAGGATTCAGCGGTTTGCAAACCCTTTCTCTGCAGAATCCCAACACCGGTATTTCCAGCCCAATGCCGGCATACGTACTAAACAGCAGGAAACTTCGTCTAAAACTCAGGAGAAAAGTTTACTTGAAACTGCTCTGCTGCGCATTCGTTCACCTAAGAGACTTGAATCTATGTTGAGATTCAGCGAGTCAGAAACACGTTTCTTCTAGGAGCTGCGTTGGGATATTCCCGCGTGAATGGGACCATAGACTGTACAGAGAAATATCTGCTTCTAAAACCAAAACGGAGCTATCTAACTGAATGGTTGTCAATGTGTGCATTCAACTGACAGAGTTAAACTCACGTGTGGATTCAGCGGTTTGCAAACCCTTTCTGTGCAGAATCCCAAAACCGGTATTTCCAGCCCAATGCCGGCATACGTACTAAACAGCAGGGAACTTCGTCTAAAACTCAGGAGAAACGTTTCCTTGAAACTGCTCTGCTGTGCGTTCGTTCACCTAAGAGAGTTGAATCTATGTTGAGATTCAGCGAGTCAGAAACACGTTTCTTCTAGGAGCTGCGTGGGGATATTCCCGAGTGAATGGGACCATAGGCTGTACAGAGAAATATCTGCTTCTAAAACCAAAAGTGTGCTATCAAACTGAATGGTTGTCAATGTTTGCATTCAACTGACAGAATTAAACTCACGTTTGGATTCAGCAGTTTACAAACCCTTTCTGTGCAGAATCCCAAAACCGGTAATTCCAGTTCAATGCCGGCATACGTACTAAACAGCAGGAAACTTCGTCTAAAACTCAGAAGAAACGTTTCCTTGAAACTGCTCTGCTGTGCGTTCGTTCACCTAAGAGAGTTGAATCTATGTTGAGATTCAGCGAGTCAGAAACACGTTTCTTCTTGGAGATGCGTTGGGATATTCCCAAGTGAATGGGACCATAGCCTGAACAGAGAAATATCTTCTTCTAAAACCAAAACGGAGCTATCTAACTGAATGGTTGTCAATGTGTGCATTCAACTGACAGAGTTAAACTCACGTGTGGATTCAGCGGTTTGCAAACCATTTCTGTGCAGAATCCCAAAACCGGTATGTCCAGCCCAATGCCGGCATCCGTACTAAACAGCAGCAAACTTCGTCTAAAACTCAGGAGAAACGTTTCCTTGAAACTGCTCTGCTGTGCGTTCGTTCACCTAAGGGAGTTGAATCTATGTTGAGATTCAGCGAGTCAGAAACACGTTTCTTCTAGGAGCTGCGTTGGGACATTCCCGAGTGAATGGGACCATAGGCTGTACAGAGAAATATCTGCTTCTAAAACCAAAAGGGTGCTATCAAACTGAATGGTTGTCAATGTGTGCATTCAACTGACAGAGTTAAACTCACTTGTGGACTCAGCGGTTTGCAAACCCTTTCTGTGCAGAATCCCTAAACCGGTATTTCCAGCCCAATGCCGGCATACGTACTAAACAGCAGGAAACTTCGTCTAAAACTCAGGAGAAACGTTTCCTTGAAACTGCTCTGCTGTGCGTTCGTTCACCTAAGAGAGTTGAATCTATGTTGAGATTCAGCGAGTCAGAAACACGTTTCTTCTAGGAGCTGCGTTGGGATATTCCCGAGTGAATGGGACCATAGGCTGTACAGAGAAATATCTGCTTCTAAAACCAAAGCGGAGCTACCTAACTGAATGGTTGTCAATGTGTGCATTCAACTGACAGAGTTAAACTCACGTGTGGATTCAGCGGTTTGCAAACCCTTTCTGTGCAGAATCCCAAAACCGGTATTTCCAGCCCAATGCCGGCATACGTACTAAACAGCAGGAAACTTCGTCTAAAACTCAGGAGAAAAGTTTCCTTGAAACTGCTCTGCTGTGCGTTCGTTCACCTAAGAGAGTTCAATCTATGTTGAGATTCAGCGAGTCAGAAACACGTTTCTTCTAGGTTCTGCGTCGGGATATTCCGGAGTGAATGGGACCATAGGCTGTACAGAGAATTATCTGCTTCTAAAACCAAAACGGAGCTATCTAACTGAATGGTTGACAATGTGTGCATTCAACTGACAGAGTTAAACTCACGTGTGGATTCAGCAGTTTACAAACCCTTTCTGTGCAGAATCCCAAAACCGGTAATTCCAGTTCAATGCCGGCATACGTACTAAACAGCAGGAAACTTCGTCTAAAACTCAGAAGAAACGTTTCCTTGAAACTGCTCTGCTGTGCGTTCGTTCACCTAAGAGAGTTGAATCTATGTTGAGATTCAGCGAGTCAGAAACACGTTTCTTCTTGGAGATGCGTTGGGATATTCCCAAGTGAATGGGACCATAGCCTGAACAGAGAAATATCTGCTTCTAAAACCAAAACGGAGCTATCTAACTGAATGGTTGTCAATGTGTGCATTCAACTGACAGAGTTAAACTCACGTGTGGATTCAGCGGTTTGCAAACCCTTTCTGTGCAGAATCCCAAAACCGGTATGTCCAGCCCAATGCCGGCATACGTACTAAACAGCAGGAAACTTCGTCTAAAACTCAGGAGAAACGTTTCCTTGAAACTGCTCTGCTGTGCGTTCGTTCACCTAAGGGAGTTGAATCTATGTTGAGATTCAGCGAGTCAGAAACACGTTTCTTCTAGGAGCTGCGTTGGGACATTCCCGAGTGAATGGGACCATAGGCTGTACAGAGAAATATCTGCTCCTACAACCAAAAGGGTGGTATCTAACTGAATGGTTGTCAATGTGTGCATTCACTGACAGAATTAAACTCACGTGTGGATTCAGCGGTTTACAAACCCTTTCTGTGCAGAATCCCAAAACCGGTAATTCCAGCTCAATGCCGGCATACGTACTAAACAGCAGGAAACTTCGTCTAAAACTCAGGAGAAACGTTTCCTTGAAACTGCTCTGCTGTGCGTTCGTTCACCTAAGAGAGTTGAATCTATGTTGAGATTCAGCGAGTCAGAAACACGTTTCTTCTAGGAGCTGCGTTGGGATATTCCCGAGTGAATGGGACCATAGGCTCTACAGAGAAATATCTGCTTCTAAAACCAAAACGGAGCTATCTAACTGAATGGTTGTCAATGTGTGCATTCAACTGACAGAGTTAAACTCACTTGTGGATTCAGCGGTTTGCAAACCCTTTCTGTGCAGAATCCCAAAACCGGTATTTCCAGCCCAATGCCGGCATCCGTACTAAACAGCAGGGAACTTCGTCTAAAACTCAGGAGAAACGTTTCCTTGAAACTGCTCTGCTGTGCGTTCGTTCACCTAAGAGAGTTGAATCTATGTTGAGATTCAGCGAGTCAGAAACACGTTTCTTCTAGGAGCTGCGTTGGGACATTCCCGAGTGAATGGGACCATAGGCTGTACAGAGAAATATCTGCTCCTACAACCAAAAGGGTGGTATCTAACTGAATGGTTGTCAATGTGTGCATTCAACTGACAGAGTTAAACTCACGTGTGGATTCAGCGGTTTACAAACCCTTTCTGTGCAGAATCCCAAAACCGGTAATTCCAGCTCAATGCCGGCATACGTACTAAACAGCAGGAAACTTCGTCTAAAACTCAGGAGAAACGTTTCCTTGAAACTGCTCTGCTGTGCGTTCGTTCACCTAAGAGAGTTGAATCTATGTTGAGATTCAGCGAGTCAGAAACACGTTTCTTCTAGGAGCTGCGTTGGGATATTCCCGAGTGAATGGGACCATAGGCTGTACAGAGAAATATCTGCTTCTAAAACCAAAAGTGTGCTATCAAACTGAATGGTTGTCAATGTGTGCATTCTACTGACAGAGTTAAACTCACGTGTGGATTCAGCGGTTTGCAAACCCTTTCTGTGCAGAATCCCAAAACCGGTATTTCCAGCCCAATGCCAGCATACGTACTAAACAGCAGGGAACTTCGTCTAAAACTCAGGAGAAACGTTTCCTTGAAACTGCTCTGCTGTGCGTTCGTTCACCTAAGAGAGTTGAATCTATGTTGAGATTCAGCGAGTCAGAAACACGTTTCTTCTAGGAGCTGCGTTGGGATATTCCCGAGTGAATGGGACCATAGGCTGTACAGAGAAATATCTGCTTCTAAAACCAAAAGGGTGCTATCAAACTGAATGGTTGTCAATGTGTGCATTCAACTGACAGAGTTAAACTCACGTGTGGATTCAGCGGTTTGCAAACCCTTTCTGTGCAGAATCCCAAAACCGGTATTTCCAGCCCAATGCCGGCATACGTACTACACCGCAGGGAACTTCGTCTAAAACTCAGGAGAAACGTTTCCTTGAAACTGCTCTGCCGTGCGTTCGTTCACCTAAGAGAGTTGAATCTATGTTGAGATTCAGCGAGTCAGAAACACGTTTCTTATAGGAGCTGCGTTGGGATATTCCCGAGTGAATGGGACCATAGGCTGTACAGAGAAATATCTGCTCCTACAACCAAAAGGGTGGTATCTAACTGAATGGTTGTCATTGTGTGCATTCAACTGACAGAGTTAAACTGACGTGTGGATTCAGAGGTTTGCAAACCCTTTCTGTGCAGAATCCCAAAACCGGTATTTCCAGCCCAATGCCGGCATCCGTACCAAACAGCAGGAAACTTCGTCTAAAACTCAGGAGAAACGTTTCCTTGAAACTGCTCTGCTGTGCGTTCGTTCACCTAAGAGACTTGAATCTATGTTGAGATTCAGCGAGTCAGAAACACGTTTCTTCTAGGAGCTGCGTTGGGATATTCCCGAGTGAATGGGACCATAGGCTGTACAGAGAAATATCTGCTCCTACAAACAAAAGGGTGGTATCTAACTGAATGGTTGTCAATGTGTGCATTCAACTGACAGAGTTAAACTCACGTGTGGATTCAGCGGTTTACAAACCCTTTCTGTGCAGAATCCCAAAACCGGTAATTCCAGCTCAATGCCGGCATACGTACTAAACAGCAGGAAACTTCGTCTAAAACTCAGGAGAAACGTTTCCTTGAAACTGCTCTGCTGTGCGTTCGTTCAGCTAAGAGAGTTGAATCTATGTTGAGATTCAGCGAGTCAGAAACACGTTTCTTCAAGGAGCTGCGTTGGGATATTCCCGAGTGAATGGGACCATAGGCTGTACAGAGAAATATCTGCTTCTAAAACCAAAAGGGTGCTATCAAACTGAATGGTTGTCAATGTGTGCATTCAACTGACAGAGTTAAACTCACGTGTGGATTCAGCGGTTTGCAAACCCTTTCTGTGCAGAATCCCAAAACCGGTATTTCCAGCCCAATGCCAGCATACGTACTAAACAGCAGGAAACTTCGTCTAAAACGCAGGAGAAACGTTTCCTTGAAACTGCTCTGCTGTGCGTTCGTTCACCTAAGAGAGTTGAATCTATGTTGAGATTCAGCGAGTCAGAAACACGTTTCTTCTAGGAGCTGCGTTGGGATATTCCCGAGTGAATGGGACCATAGGCTGTATAGAGAAATATCTGCTTCTAAAACCAAAAGGGTGCTATCAAACTGAATGGTTGTCAATGTGTGCATTCAACTGACAGAGTTAAACTCACGTGTTGATTCAGCGGTTTGCAAACCCTTTCTCTGCAGAATCCCAAAACCGGTATTTCCAGCCCAATGCCGGCATACGTACTAAACAGCAGGAAACTTCGTCTAAAACTCAGGAGAAAAGTTTACTTGAAACTGCTCTGCTGCGCATTCGTTCACCTAAGAGACTTGAATCTATGTTGAGATTCAGCGAGTCAGAAACACGTTTCTTCTAGGAGGTGCGTTGGGATATTCCCGCGTGAATGGGACCATAGACTGTACAGAGAAATATCTGCTTCTAAAACCAAAACGGAGCTATCTAACTGAATGGTTGTCAATGTGTGCATTCAACTGACAGAGTTAAACTCACGTGTGGATTCAGCGGTTTGCAAACCCTTTCTGTGCAGAATCCCAAAACCGGTATTTCCAGCCCAATGCCGGCATACGTACTAAACAGCAGGGAACTTCGTCTAAAACTCAGGAGAAACGTTTCCTTGAAACTGCTCTGCTGTGCGTTCGTTCACCTAAGAGAGTTGAATCTATGTTGAGATTCAGCGAGTCAGAAACACGTTTCTTCTAAGAGCTGCGTTGGGATATTCCCAAGTGAATGGGACCATAGCCTGAACAGAGAAATATCTTCTTCTAAAACCAAAACGGAGCTATCTAACTGAATGGTTGTCAATGTGTGCATTCAACTGACAGAGTTAAACTCACGTGTGGATTCAGCGGTTTGCAAACCATTTCTGTGCAGAATCCCAAAACCGGTATGTCCAGCCCAATGCCGGCATCCGTACTAAACAGCAGGAAACTTCGTCTAAAACTCAGGAGAAACGTTTCCTTGAAACTGCTCTGCTGTGCGTTCGTTCACCTAAGGGAGATGAATCTATGTTGAGATTCAGCGAGTCAGAAACACGTTTCTTCTAGGAGCTGCGTTGGTACATTCCCGAGTGAATGGGACCATAGGCTGTACAGAGAAATATCTGCTTCTAAAACCAAAAGGGTGCTATCAAACTGAATGGTTGTCAATGTGTGCATTCAACTGACAGAGTTAAACTCACTTGTGGACTCAGCGGTTTGCAAACCCTTTCTGTGCAGAATCCCTAAACCGGTATTTCCAGCCCGATTCCGGCATACGTACTAAACAGCAGGAAACTTCGTCTAAAACTCAGGAGAAACGTTTCCTTGAAACTGCTCTGCTTTGCGTTCGTTCACCTAAGAGAGTTGAATCTATGTTGAGATTCAGCGAGTCAGAAACACGTTTCTTCTATTAGCTGCGTTGGGATATTCCCGAGTGAATGAGACCATAGGCTGTACAGAGAAATATCTGCTTCTAAAACCAAAACGGAGCTATCTAACTGGATGGTTGTCAATGTGTGCATTCAACTGACAGAGTTAAACTCACGTGTGGATTCAGCGGTTTGCAAACCATTTCTGTGCAGAATCCCAAAACCGGTATGTCCAGCCCAATGCCGACATCCGTACTAAACAGCAGGAAACTTCGTCTAAAACTCAGGAGAAACGTTTCCTTGAAACTGCTCTGCTGTGCGTTCGTTCACCTAAGAGAGTTGAATCTATGTTGAGATTCAGCGAGTCAGAAACACGTTTCTTCTAGGAGCTGCGTTGGGATATTCCCGAGTGAATGGGACCATAGGCTGTACAGAGAAATATCTGCTCCTACAACCAAAAGGGTGGTATCTAACTGAATGGTTGTCATTGTGTGCATTCATCTGACAGAGTTAAACTGACGTGTGGATTCAGAGGTTTGTAAACCCTTTCTGTGCAGAATCCCAAAACCGGTATTTCCAGCCCAATGCCGGCATCCGTACCAAACAGCAGGAAACTTCGTCTAAAACTCAGGAGAAACGTTTCCTTGAAACTGCTCTGCTGTGCGTTCGTTCACCTAAGAGAGTTGAATCTATGTTGAGATTCAGCGAGTCAGAAACACGTTTCTTCTAGGAGCTGCGTTGGGATATTCCCGAGTGAATGGGACCATAGGCTGTACAGAGAAATATCTGCTCCTACAAACAAAAGGGTGGTATCTAACTGAATGGTTGTCAATGTGTGCATTCAACTGACAGAGTTAAACTCACGTGTGGATTCAGCGGTTTGCAAACCCTTTCTGTGCCGAATCCCAAAACCGGTATTTCCAGCCCAATGCCAGCATACGTACTAAACAGCAGGAAACTTCGTCTAAAACTCAGGAGAAACGTTTCCTTGAAACTGCTCTGCTGTGCGTTCGTTCACCTAAGGGAGTTGAATCTATGTTGAGATTCAGCGAGTCAGAAACACGTTTCTTCTAGGAGCTGCGTTGGGATATTCCCGAGTGAATGGGACCATAGGCTGTACAGAGAAATATCTGCTCCTACAACCAAAAGGGTGGTATCTAACTGAATGGTTGTCAATGTGTGCATTCAACTGACAGAGTTAATCTCACGTGTGGATTCAGCGGTTTACAAACACTTTCTGTGCAGAATCCCAAAACCGGTAATTCCAGCTCAATGCCGGCATACGTACTAAACAGCAGGAAACTTCGTCTAAAACTCAGGAGAAACGTTTCCTTGAAACTGCTCTGCTGTGCGTTCGTTCAGCTAAGAGAGTTGAATCTATGTTGAGATTCAGCGAGTCAGAAACACGTTTCTTCAAGGAGCTGCGTTGGGATATTCCCGAGTGAATGGGACCATAGGCTGTACAGAGAAATATCTGCTTCTAAAACCAAAAGGGTGCTATCAAACTGAATGGTTGTCAATGTGTGCATTCAACTGACAGAGTTAAACTCACGTGTGGATTCAGCGGTTTGCAAACCCTTTCTGTGCAGAATCCCAAAACCGGTATTTCCAGCCCAATGCCAGCATACGTACTAAACAGCAGGAAACTTCGTCTAAAACGCAGGAGAAACGTTTCCTTGAAACTGCTCTGCTGTGCGTTCGTTCACCTAAGAGAGTTGAATCTATGTTGAGATTCAGCGAGTCAGAAACACGTTTCTTCTAGGAGCTGCGTTGGGATATTCCCGAGTGAATGGGACCATAGGCTGTATAGAGAAATATCTGCTTCTAAAACCAAAAGGGTGCTATCAAACTGAATGGTTGTCAATGTGTGCATTCAACTGACAGAGTTAAACTCACGTGAGGATTCAGCGGTTTGCAAACCCTTTCTCTGCAGAATCCCAACACCGGTATTTCCAGCCCAATGCCGGCATACGTACTAAACAGCAGGAAACTTCGTCTAAAACTCAGGAGAAAAGTTTACTTGAAACTGCTCTGCTGCGCATTCGTTCACCTAAGAGACTTGAATCTATGTTGAGATTCAGCGAGTCAGAAACACGTTTCTTCTAGGAGGTGCGTTGGGATATTCCCGCGTGAATGGGACCATAGACTGTACAGAGAAATATCTGCTTCTAAAACCAAAACGGAGCTATCTAACTGAATGGTTGTCAATGTGTGCATTCAACTGACAGAGTTAAACTCACGTGTGGATTCAGCGGTTTGCAAACCCTTTCTGTGCAGAATCCCAAAACCGGTATTTCCAGCCCAATGCCGACATACGTACTAAACAGCAGGGAACTTCGTCTAAAACTCAGGAGAAACGTTTCCTTGAAACTGCTCTGCTGTGCGTTCGTTCACCTAAGAGAGTTGAATCTATGTTGAGATTCAGCGAGTCAGAAACACGTTTCTTCTAGGAGCTGCGTGGGGATATTCCCGAGTGAATGGGACCATAGGCTGTACAGAGAAATATCTGCTTCTAAAACCAAAAGTGTGCTATCAAACTGAATGGTTGTCAATGTTTGCATTCAACTGACAGAATTAAACTCACGTTTGGATTCAGCAGTTTACAAACCCTTTCTGTGCAGAATCCCAAAACCGGTAATTCCAGTTCAATGCCGGCATACGTACTAAACAGCAGGAAACTTCGTCTAAAACTCAGAAGAAACGTTTCCTTGAAACTGCTCTGCTGTGCGTTCGTTCACCTAAGAGAGTTGAATCTATGTTGAGATTCAGCGAGTCAGAAACACGTTTCTTCTAGGAGCTGCGTTGGGATATTCCCAAGTGAATGGGACCATAGCCTGAACAGAGAAATATCTTCTTCTAAAACCAAAACGGAGCTATCTAACTGAATGGTTGTCAATGTGTGCATTCAACTGACAGAGTTAACCTCACGTGTGGATTCAGCGGTTTGCAAACCATTTCTGTGCAGAATCCCAAAACCGGTATGTCCAGCCCAATGCCGGCATCCGTACTAAACAGCAGGAAACTTCGTCTAAAACTCAGGAGAAACGTTTCCTTGAAACTGCTCTGCTGTGCGTTCGTTCACCTAAGGGAGGTGAATCTATGTTGAGATTCAGCGAGTCAGAAACACGTTTCTTCTAGGAGCTGCGTTGGGACATTCCCGAGTGAATGGGACCATAGTCTGTACAGAGAAATATCTGCTCCTACAACCAAAAGGGTGGTATCTAACTGAATGGTTGTCAATGTGTGCATTCAACTGACAGAGTTAATCTCACGTGTGGATTCAGCGGTTTACAAACACTTTCTGTGCAGAATCCCAAAACCGGTAATTCCAGCTCAATGCCGGCATACGTACTAAACAGCAGGAAACTTCGTCTAAAACTCAGGAGAAACGTTTCCTTGAAACTGCTCTGCTGTGCGTTCGTTCAGCTAAGAGAGTTGAATCTATGTTGAGATTCAGCGAGTCAGAAACACGTTTCTTCAAGGAGCTGCGTTGGGATATTCCCGAGTGAATGGGACCATAGGCTGTACAGAGAAATATCTGCTTCTAAAACCAAAAGGGTGCTATCAAACTGAATGGTTGTCAATGTGTGCATTCAACTGACAGAGTTAAACTCACGTGTGAATTCAGCGGTTTGCAAACCCTTTCTGTGCAGAATCCCAAAACCGGTATTTCCAGCCCAATGCCAGCATACGTACTAAACAGCAGGAAACTTCGTCTAAAACGCAGGAGAAACGTTTCCTTGAAACTGCTCTGCTGTGCGTTCGTTCACCTAAGAGAGTTGAATCTATGTTGAGATTCAGCGAGTCAGAAACACGTTTCTTCTAGGAGCTGCGTTGGGATATTCCCGAGTGAATGGGACCATAGGCTGTATAGAGAAATATCTGCTTCTAAAACCAAAAGGGTGCTATCAAACTGAATGGTTGTCAATGTGTGCATTCAACTGACAGAGTTAAACTCACGTGAGGATTCAGCGGTTTGCAAACCCTTTCTCTGCAGAATCCCAACACCGGTATTTCCAGCCCAATGCCGGCATACGTACTAAACAGCAGGAAACTTCGTCTAAAACTCAGGAGAAAAGTTTACTTGAAACTGCTCTGCTGCGCATTCGTTCACCTAAGAGACTTGAATCTATGTTGAGATTCAGCGAGTCAGAAACACGTTTCTTCTAGGAGGTGCGTTGGGATATTCCCGCGTGAATGGGACCATAGACTGTACAGAGAAATATCTGCTTCTAAAACCAAAACGGAGCTATCTGACTGAATGGTTGTCAATGTGTGCATTCAACTGACAGAGTTAAACTCACGTGTGGATTCAGCGGTTTGCAAACCCTTTCTGTGCAGAATCCCAAAACCGGTATTTCCAGCCCAATGCCGGCATACGTACTAAACAGCAGGGAACTTCGTCTAAAACTCAGGAGAAACGTTTCCTTGAAACTGCTCTGCTGTGCGTTCGTTCACCTAAGAGAGTTGAATCTATGTTGAGATTCAGCGAGTCAGAAACACGTTTCTTCTAGGAGCTGCGTTGGGATATTCCCGAGTGAATGGGACCATAGGCTGTACAGAGAAATATCTGCTTCTAAAACCAAAAGTGTGCTATCAAACTGAATGGTTGTCAATGTTTGTTTTCAACTGACAGAGTTAAACTCACGTTTGGATTCAGCAGTTTACAAACCCTTTCTGTGCAGAATCCCCAAACCGGTAATTCCCGTTCAATGCCGGCATACGTACTAAACAGCAGGAAACTTCGTCTAAAACTCAGAAGAAACGTTTCCTTGAAACTGCTCTGCTGTGCGTTCGTTCACCTAAGAGAGTTGAATCTATGTTGAGATTCAGCGAGTCAGAAACACGTTTCTTCTAGGAGCTGCGTTGGGATATTCCCAAGTGAATGGGACCATAGCCTGAACAGAGAAATATCTTCTTCTAAAACCAAAACGGAGCTATCTAACTGAATGGTTGTCAATGTGTGCATTCAACTGACAGAGTTAAACTCACGTGTGGATTCAGTGGTTTGCAAACCATTTCTGTGCAGAATCCCAAAACCGGTATGTCCAGCCCAATGCCGGCATCCATACTAAACAGCAGGAAACTTCGTCTAAAACTCAGGAGAAACGTTTCCTTGAAACTGCTCTGCTGTGCGTTCGTTCACCTAAGGGAGTTGAATCTATGTTGAGATTCAGCGAGTCAGAAACACGTTTCTTCTAGGAGCTGCGTTGGGATATTCCCGAGTGAATGGGACCATAGGCTGTATAGAGAAATATCTGCTTCTAAAACCAAAACGGAGCTATCAAACTGAATGGTTGTCAATGTGTGCATTCAACTGACAGAGTTAAACTCACGTGTGGATTCAGCGGTTTGCAAACCCTTTCTGTGCAGAATACCAAAACCGGTATTTCCAGCCCAATGCCAGCATACGTACTAAACAGCAGGGAACTTCGTCTAAAACTCAGGAGAAACGTTTCCTTGAAACTGCTCTGCTGTGCGTTCGTTCACCTAAGAGAGTTGAATCTATGTTGAGATTCAGCGAGTCAGAAACACGTTTATTCTAGGAGCTGCGTTGGGATATTCCCGAGTGAATGGGACCATAGGCTGTACAGAGAAATATCTGCTTCTAAAACCAAAACGGAGATATCTAACTGAATGGTTGTCAATGTGTGCATTCAACTGACAGAGTTAAACTCACGTGTGGATTCAGCGGTTTGCAAACCCTTTCTGTGCAGAATCCCAAAACCGGTATTTCCAGCCCAATGCCGGCATACGTAATAAACAGCAGGTACCTTCGTCTAAAACTCAGGAGAAACGTTTCCTTGAAACTGCTCTGCTGTGCGTTCGTTCACCTAAGAGAGTTGAATCTATGTTGAGTTTCAGCGAGTCAGAAACACGTTTCTTCTAGGAGCTGCGTTGGGATATTACCGAGTGAATGGGACCATAGGCTGTACAGAGAAATATATGCTTCTAAAACCAAAAGGGTGCTATCAAACTGAATGGTTGTCAATGTGTGCATTCAACTGACAGAGTTAAACTCACGTGTGGATTCAGCGGTTTGAAAACCATTTCTGTGCAGAATCACAAAACCGGTAATTCCAGCCCAATGCCGGCATACGTACTAAACAGCAGGGAACTTCGTCTAAAACTCAGGAGAAACGTTTCCTTGAAACTGCTCTGCTGTGCGTTCGTTCAGCTAAGAGAGTTGAATCTATGTTGAGATTCAGCGAGTCAGAAACACGTTTCTTCTAGGAGCTGCGTTGGGATATTCCCGAGTGAATGGGACCATAGGCTGTCCAGAGAAATATCTGCTTCTAAAACCAAAAGGGTGCTATCAAACTGAATGATTGTCAATGTGTGCATTCAACTGAAAGAGTTAAACTCACGTGTGAATTCAGCGGTTTGCAAACCCTTTCTGTGCAGAATCCCAAAACCGGTATTTCCAGCCCAATGCCGGCATACGTACTAAACAGCAGGAAACTTCGTCTAAAACTCAGGAGAAAAGTTTACGTGAAACTGCTCTGTTGTGCGTTCGTTCACCTAAGAGAGTTGAATCTATGTTGATATTCAGCGAGTCAGAAACACGTTTCTTCTAGGAGGTGCGTTGGGATATTCAAGAGTGAATGGGACCATAGGCTGTACAGAGAAATATCTGCCTCTAAAACCAAAACGGAGGTATCAAACTGAATGGTTGTCAATGTGTGCATTCAACTGACAGAGTTAAACTCACGTGTGGATTCAGCGGTTTGCAAACCCTTTCTGTGCAGAATCCCAAAACCGGTATTTCCAGCCCAATGCCGGCATACGTACTAAACAGCAGGGAACTTCGTCTAAAACTCAGGAGAAACGTTTCCTTGAAACTGCTCTGCTGTGCGTTCGTTCACCTAAGAGAGTTGAATCTATGTTGAGATTCAGCGAGTCAGAAACACGTTTCTTCTAGGAGCTGCGTTGGGATATTCCCGAGTGAATGGGACCATAGGTTGTACAGAGAAATATCTGCTCCTACAACCAAAAGGGTGGTATCTAACTGAATGGTTGTCAATGTGTGCATTCAACTGACAGAGTTAAACTCACGTGTGGATTCAACGGTTTACAAACCCTTTCTGTGCAGAATCCCAAAACCGGTAATTCCAGCTCAATGCCGGCATACGTACTAAACAGCAGGGAACTTCGTCTAAAACTCAGGAGAAACGTTTCCTTGAAACTGCTCTACTGTGCGTTCGTTCACCTAAGAGAGTTGAATCTATGTTGAGATTCACCGAGTCAGAAACACGTTTCTTATAGGAGCTGCGTTGGGATATTCCCGAGTGAATGGGACCATAGGCTGTACAGAGAAATATCTGCTCCTACAATCAAAAGGGTGGTATCTAACTGAATGGTTGTCATTGTGTGCATTCAACTGACAGAGTTAAACTGACGTGTGGATTCAGAGGTTTGCAAACCCTTTCTGTGCAGAATCCCAAAACCGGTATTTCCAGCCCAATGCCGGCATCCGTACCAAAAAGCAGGAAACTTCGTCTAAAACTCAGGAGAAACGTTTCCTTGAAACTGCTCTGCTGTGCGTTCGTTCACCTAAGAGAGTTGAATCTATGTTGAGATTCAGCGAGTCAGAAACACGTTTCTTCTAGGAGCTGCGTTGGGATATTCCCGAGTGAATGGGACCATAGGCTGTACAGAGAAATATCTGCTCCTACAAACAAAAGAGTGGTATCTAACTGAATGGTTGTCAATGTGTGCATTCAACTGACAGAGTTAAACTCACGTGTGGATTCAGCGGTTTACAAACACTTTCTGTGCAGAATCCCAAAACCAGTAATTCCAGATCAATGCCGGCATACGTACTAAACAGCAGGAACCTTCGTCTAAAACTCAGGAGAAACGTTTCCTTGAAACTGCTCTGCTGTGCGTTCGTTCACCTAAGAGAGTTGAATCTATGTTGAGATTCAGCGAGTCAGAAACACGTTTCTTCTAGGAGCTGCGTTGGGATATTCCCGAGTGAATGGGACCATAGGCTGTACAGAGAAATATCTGCTTCTAAAACCAAAAGGGTGCTATCAAACTGAATGGTTGTCAATGTGTGCATTCAACTAACAGAGTTAAACTCACGTGTGGATTCAGCGGTTTGCAAACCCTTTCTGTGCAGAATCCCAAAACCGGTATTTCCAGCCCAATGCCAGCATACGTACTAAACAGCAGGAAACTTCGTCTAAAACTCAGGAGAAACGTTTCCTTGAAACTGCTCTGCTGTGCGTTCGTTCACCTAAGGGAGTTGAATCTATGTTGAGATTCAGCGAGTCAGAAACACGTTTCTTCTAGGAGCTGCGTTGGGATATTCCCGAGTGAATGGGACCATAGGCTGTACAGAGAAATATCTGCTCCTACAACCAAAAGGGTGGTATCTAACTGAATGGTTGTCAATGTGTGCATTCAACTGACAGAGTTAAACTCACGTGTGGACTCAGCGGTTTGCAAACCCTTTCTGTGCAGAATCCCTAAACCGGTATTTCCAGCCCAATGCCGGCATACGTACTAAACAGCAGGAAACTTCGTCTAAAACTCAGGAGAAACGTTTCCTTGAAACTGCTCTGCTGTGCGTTCGTTCACCTAAGAGAGTTGAATCTATGTTGAGATTCAGCGAGTCAGAAACACGTTTATTCTAGGAGCTGCGTTGGGATATTCCCGAGTGAATGGGACCATAGGCTGTACAGAGAAATATCTGCTTCTAAAACCAAAACGGAGCTATCTAACTGGATGGTTGTCAATGTGTGCATTCAACTGACAGAGTTAAACTCACGTGTGGATTCAGCGGTTTGCAAACCATTTCTGTGCAGAATCCCAAAACCGGTATGTCCAGCCCAATGCTGGCATCCGTACTAAACAGCAGGAAACTTCGTCTAAAACTCAGGAGAAACGTTTCCTTGAAACTGCTCTGCTGTGCGTTCGTTCACCTAAGGGAGTTGAATCTATGTTGAGATTCAGCGAGTCAGAAACACGTTTCTTCTAGGAGCTGCGTTGGGATATTCCCGAGTGAATGGGACCATAGGCTGTACAGAGAAATATCTGCTCCTACAACCAAAAGGGTGGTATCTAACTGAATGGTTG
Source organism: Aotus nancymaae (assembly GCF_030222135.1). NCBI lineage: Eukaryota > Metazoa > Chordata > Mammalia > Primates > Aotidae > Aotus > Aotus nancymaae. The sequence continues at coordinate 1,555,725 of NW_026988459.1, read as the reverse complement.
CCAATGTGTGCATTCAACTGACAGAGTTAAACTCACGTGTGGACTCAGCGGTTTGCAAACCCTTTCTGTGCAGAATCCCTAAACCGGTATTTCCAGCCCAATGCCGGCATACGTACTAAACAGCAGGAAACTTCGTCTAAAACTCAGGAGAAACGTTTCCTTGAAACTGCTCTGCTGTGCGTTCGTTCACCTAAGAGAGTTGAATCTATGTTGAGATTCTGCGAGTCAGAAACACGTTTATTGTAGGAGCTGCGTTGGGATATTCCCGAGTGAATGGGACCATAGGCTGTACAGAGAAATATCTGCTTCTAAAACCAAAACGGAGCTATCTAACTGGATGGTTGTCAATGTGTGCATTCAACTGACAGAGTTAAACTCACGTGTGGATTCAGCGGTTTGCAAACCCTTTCTGTGCAGAATCCCAAAACCGGTATGTCCAGCCCAATGCCGGCATCCGTACTAAACAGCAGGAAACTTCGTCTAAAACTCAGGAGAAACGTTTCCTTGAAACTGCTCTGCTGTGCGTTCGTTCACCTAAGAGAGTTGAATCTATGTTGAGATTCAGCGAGTCAGAAACACGTTTCTTCTAGGAGCTGCGTTGTGATATTCCCGAGTGAATGGGACCATAGGCTGTACAGAGAAATATCTGCTCCTACAACCAAAAGGGTGGTATCTAACTGAATGGTTGTCAATGTGTGCATTCAACTGACAGAGTTAAACTCACGTGTGGATTCAGCGGTTTACAAACCCTTTCTGTGCAGAATCCCAAAACCGGTAATTCCAGCTCAATGCCGGCATCCGTACTAAACAGCAGGAAACTTCGTCTAAAACTCAGGAGAAACGTTTCCTTGAAACTGCTCTGCTGTGCGTTCGTTCACCTAAGAGAGTTGAATCTATGTTGAGATTCAGCGAGTCAGAAACACGTTTCTTCTAGGAGCTGCGTTGGGATATTCCCGAGTGAATGGGACCATAGGCTGTACAGAGAAATATCTGCCTCTAAAACCAAAAGGGTGCAATCAAACTGAATGGTTGTCAATGTGTGCATTCAACTGACAGAGTTAAACTCACGTGTGGATTCAGCGGTTTGCAAACCCTTTCTGTGCAGAATACCAAAACCGGTATTTCCAGCCCAATGCCAGCATACGTACTAAACAGCAGGAAACTTCGTCTAAAACTCAGGAGAAACGTTTCCTTGAAGCTGCTCTGCTGTGCGTTCGTTCACCTAAGAGAGTTGAATCTATGTTGAGATTCAGCGAGTCAGAAACACGTTTCTTCTAGGAGCTGCGTTGGGATATTCCCGAGTGAATGGGACCATAGGCTGTACAGAGAAATATCTGCTTCTAAAACCAAAACGGAGCTATCTAACTGAATGGTTGTCAATGTGTGCATTCAACTGACAGAGTTAAACTCACGTGTGGATTCAGCGGTTTGCAAACCATTTCTGTGCAGAATCCCAAAACCGGTATGTCCAGCCCAATGCCGGCATCCGTACTAAACAGCAGGAAACTTCGTCTAAAACTCAGGAGAAACGTTTCCTTGAAACTGCTCTGCTGTGCGTTCGTTCACCTAAGAGAGTTGAATCTATGTTGAGATTCAGCGAGTCAGAAACACGTTTCTTCTAGGAGCTGCGTTGGGATATTCCCGAGTGAATGGGACCATAGGCTGTATCGAGAAATATCTGATCCTACAACCAAAAGGGAGGTATCTAACTGAATGGTTGTCAATGTGTGCATTCAACTGACAGAGTTAAGCTCACGTTTGAATTCAGCGGTTTGCAAACCCTTTCTGTGCAGAATCCCAAAACCGGTAATTCCAGCTCAATGCCGGCATACGTACTAAACAGCAGGGAACTTCGTCTAAAACTCAGGAGAAACGTTTCCTTGAAACTGCTCTGCTGTGCGTTCGTTCAACTAAGAGAGTTGAATCTATGTTGAGATTCAGCGAGTCAGAAACACGTTTCTTCTAGCAGGTGCGTTGGGATATTCCCGAGTGAATGGGACCATAGGCTGTACAGAGAAATATCTGCTCCTACAACCAAAAGGGTGGTATCTAACTGAATGGTTGTCAGTGTTTGCATTCAACTGACAGAGTTAAACTCACGTTTGGATTCAGCGGTTTACAAACCATTTCTGTGCAGAATCCCAAAACCGGTATGTCCAGCCCAATGCCGGCATCCGTACTAAACAGCAGGAAACTTCGTCTAAAACTCAGGAGAAACGTTTCCTTGAAACTGCTCTGCTGTGCGGTCGTTCACCTAAGAGAGTTGAATCTATGTTGAGATTCTGCGAGTCAGAAACACGTTTATTCTAGGAGCTGCGTTGGGATATTCCCGAGTGAATGGGACCATAGGCTGTACAGAGAAATATCTGCTTCTAAAACCAAAACGGAGCTATCTAACTGGATGGTTGTCAATGTGTGCATTCAACTGACAGAGTTAAACTCACGTGTGGATTCAGCGGTTTGCAAACCATTTCTGTGCAGAATCCCAAAACCGGTATGTCCAGCCCAATGCCGGCATCCGTACTAAACAGCAGGAAACTTCGTCTAAAACTCAGGAGAAACGTTTCCTTGAAACTGCTCTGCTGTGCGTTCGTTCACCTAAGAGAGTTGAATCTATGTTGAGATTCAGCGAGTCAGAAACACGTTTCTTCTAGGAGCTGCGTTGTGATATTCCCGAGTGAATGGGACCATAGGCTGTACAGAGAAATATCTGCTCCTACAACCAAAAGGGTGGTATCTAACTGAATGGTTGTCAATGTGTGCATTCAACTGACAGAGTTAAACTCACGTGTGGATTCAGCGGTTTACAAACCCTTTCTGTGCAGAATCCCAAAACCGGTAATTCCAGCTCAATGCCGGCATACGTACTAAACAGCAGGAAACTTCGTCTAAAACTCAGGAGAAACGATTCCTTGAAACTGCTCTGCTGTGCGTTCGTTCACCTAAGAGAGTTGAATCTATGTTGAGATTCAGCGAGTCAGAAACACGTTTCTTCTAGGAGCTGCGTTGGGATATTCCCGAGTGAATGGGACCATAGGCTGTATCGAGAAATATCTGATCCTACAACCAAAAGGGAGGTATCTAACTGAATGGTTGTCAATGTGTGCATTCAACTGACAGAGTTAAGCTCACGTTTGAATTCAGCGGTTTGCAAACCCTTTCTGTGCAGAATCCCAAAACCGGTAATTCCAGCTCAATGCCGGCATACGTACTAAACAGCAGGGAACTTCGTCTAAAACTCAGGAGAAACGTTTCCTTGAAACTGCTCTGCTGTGCGTTCGTTCAACTAAGAGAGTTGAATCTATGTTGAGATTCAGCGAGTCAGAAACACGTTTCTTCTAGGAGGTGCGTTGGGATATTCCCGAGTGAATGGGACCATAGGCTGTACAGAGAAATATCTGCTCCTACAACCAAAAGGGTGGTATCTAACTGAATGGTTGTCAGTGTTTGCATTCAACTGACAGAGTTAAACTCACGTTTGGATTCAGCGGTTTACAAACCATTTCTGTGCAGAATCCCAAAACCGGTATGTCCAGCCCAATGCCGGCATCCGTACTAAACAGCAGGAAACTTCGTCTAAAACTCAGGAGAAACGTTTCCTTGAAACTGCTCTGCTGTGCGTTCGTTCACCTAAGAGAGTTGAATCTATGTTGAGATTCTGCGAGTCAGAAACACGTTTATTCTAGGAGCTGCGTTGGGATATTCCCGAGTGAATGGGACCATAGGCTGTACAGAGAAATATCTGCTTCTAAAACCAAAACGGAGCTATCTAACTGGATGGTTGTCAATGTGTGCATTCAACTGACAGAGTTAAACTCACGTGTGGATTCAGCGGTTTGCAAACCATTTCTGTGCAGAATCCCAAAACCGGTATGTCCAGCCCAATGCCGGCATCCGTACTAAACAGCAGGAAACTTCGTCTAAAACTCAGGAGAAACGTTTCCTTGAAACTGCTCTGCTGTGCGTTCGTTCACCTAAGAGAGTTGAATCTATGTTGAGATTCAGCGAGTCAGAAACACGTTTCTTCTAGGAGCTGCGTTGTGATATTCCCGAGTGAATGGGACCATAGGCTGTACAGAGAAATATCTGCTCCTACAACCAAAAGGGTGGTATCTAACTGAATGGTTGTCAATGTGTGCATTCAACTGACAGAGTTAAACTCACGTGTGGATTCAGCGGTTTACAAACCCTTTCTGTGCAGAATCCCAAAACCGGTAATTCCAGCTCAATGCCGGCATACGTACTAAACAGCAGGAAACTTCGTCTAAAACTCAGGAGAAACGATTCCTTGAAACTGCTCTGCTGTGCGTTCGTTCACCTAAGAGAGTTGAATCTATGTTGAGATTCAGCGAGTCAGAAACACGTTTCTTCTAGGAGCTGCGTTGGGATATTCCCGAGTGAATGGGACCATAGGCTGTACAGAGAAATATCTGCCTCTAAAACCAAAAGGGTGCAATCAAACTGAATGGTTGTCAATGTGTGCATTCAACTGACAGAGTTAAACTCACGTGTGGATTCAGCGGTTTGCAAACCCTTTCTGTGCAGAATACCAAAACCGGTATTTCCAGCCCAATGCCAGCATACGTACTAAACAGCAGGAAACTTCGTCTAAAACTCAGGAGAAACGTTTCCTTGAAGCTGCTCTGCTGTGCGTTCGTTCACCTAAGAGAGTTGAATCTATGTTGAGATTCAGCGAGTCAGAAACACGTTTCTTCTAGGAGCTGCGTTGGGATATTCCCGAGTGAATGGGACCATAGGCTGTACAGAGAAATATCTGCTTCTAAAACCAAAACGGAGCTATCTAACTGAATGGTTGTCAATGTGTGCATTCAACTGACAGAGTTAAACTCACGTGTGGATTCAGCGGTTTGCAAACCATTTCTGTGCAGAATCCCAAAACCGGTATGTCCAGCCCAATGCCGGCATCCGTACTAAACAGCAGGAAACTTCGTCTAAAACTCAGGAGAAACGTTTCCTTGAAACTGCTCTGCTGTGCGTTCGTTCACCTAAGAGAGTTGAATCTATGTTGAGATTCAGCGAGTCAGAAACACGTTTCTTCTAGGAGCTGCGTTGGGATATTCCCGAGTGAATGGGACCATAGGCTGTATCGAGAAATATCTGATCCTACAACCAAAAGGGAGGTATCTAACTGAATGGTTGTCAATGTGTGCATTCAACTGACAGAGTTAAGCTCACGTTTGAATTCAGCGGTTTGCAAACCCTTTCTGTGCAGAATCCCAAAACCGGTAATTCCAGCTCAATGCCGGCATACGTACTAAACAGCAGGGAACTTCGTCTAAAACTCAGGAGAAACGTTTCCTTGAAACTGCTCTGCTGTGCGTTCGTTCAACTAAGAGAGTTGAATCTATGTTGAGATTCAGCGAGTCAGAAACACGTTTCTTCTAGGAGGTGCGTTGGGATATTCCCGAGTGAATGGGACCATAGGCTGTACAGAGAAATATCTGCTCCTACAACCAAAAGGGTGGTATCTAACTGAATGGTTGTCAGTGTTTGCATTCAACTGACAGAGTTAAACTCACGTTTGGATTCAGCGGTTTACAAACCATTTCTGTGCAGAATCCCAAAACCGGTATGTCCAGCCCAATGCCGGCATCCGTACTAAACAGCAGGAAACTTCGTCTAAAACTCAGGAGAAACGTTTCCTTGAAACTGCTCTGCTGTGCGTTCGTTCACCTAAGAGAGTTGAATCTATGTTGAGATTCAGCGAGTCAGAAACACGTTTCTTCTAGGAGCTGCGTTGGGATATTCCCGAGTGAATGGGACCATAGGCTGTATCGAGAAATATCTGATCCTACAACCAAAAGGGAGGTATCTAACTGAATGGTTGTCAATGTGTGCATTCAACTGACAGAGTTAAGCTCACGTTTGAATTCAGCGGTTTGCAAACCCTTTCTGTGCAGAATCCCAAAACCGGTAATTCCAGCTCAATGCCGGCATACGTACTAAACAGCAGGGAACTTCGTCTAAAACTCAGGAGAAACGTTTCCTTGAAACTGTTCTGCTGTGCGTTCGTTCAACTAAGAGAGTTGAATCTATGTTGAGATTCAGCGAGTCAGAAACACGTTTCTTCTAGGAGGTGCGTTGGGATATTCCCGAGTGAATGGGACCATAGGCTGTACAGAGAAATATCTGCTCCTACAACCAAAAGGGTGGTATCTAACTGAATGGTTGTCAATGTTTGCATTCAACTGACAGAGTTAAACTCACGTTTGGATTCAGCGGTTTACAAACCCTTTCTGTGCAGAATCCCAAAACCGGTAATTCCAGCTCAATGCCGGCATACGTACTAAACAGCAGGAAACTTCGTCTAAAACTCAGGAGAAACGTTTCCTTGAAACTGCTCTGCTGTGCGTTCGTTCACCTAAGAGAGTTGAATCTATGTTGAAATTCAGCGAGTCAGAAACACGTTTCTTCTAGGAGCTGCGTTGGGATATTCCCGAGTGAATGGGACCATAGGCTGTATCGAGAATTATCTGCTCCTACAACCAAAAGGGAGGTATCTAACTGAATGGTTGTCAATGTGTGCATTCAACTGACAGAGTTAAACTCACGTGTGGATTCAGCGGTTTACAAACACTTTCTGTGCAGAATCCCAAAACCGGTAATTCCAGCTCAATGCCGGCATACGTACTAAACAGCAGGAAACTTCGTCTAAAACTCAGGAGAAACGTTTCCTTGAAACTGCTCTGCTGTGCGTTCGTTCAGCTAAGAGAGTTGAATCTATGTTGAGATTCAGCGAGTCAGAAATACGTTTCTTCAAGGAGCTGCGTTGGGATATTCCCGAGTGAATGGGACCATAGGCTGTACAGAGAAATATCTGCTTCTAAAACCAAAAGGGTGCTATCAAACTGAATGGTTGTCAATGTGTGCATTCAACTGACAGAGTTAAACTCACGTGTGGATTCAGCGGTTTGCAAACCCTTTCTGTGCAGAATCCCAAAACCGGTATTTCCAGCCCAATGCCAGCATACATACTAAACAGCAGGAAACTTCGTCTAAAACGCAGGAGAAACGTTTCCTTGAAACTGCTCTGCTGTGCGTTCGTTCACCTAAGAGAGTTGAATCTATGTTGAGATTCAGCGAGTCAGAAACACGTTTCTTCTAGGAGCTGCGTTGGGATATTCCCGAGTGAATGGGACCATAGGCTGTATAGAGAAATATCTGCTTCTAAAACCAAAAGGGTGCTATCAAACTGAATGGTTGTCAATGTGTGCATTCAACTGACAGAGTTAAACTCACGTGAGGATTCAGCGGTTTGCAAACCCTTTCTCTGCAGAATCCCAAAACCGGTATTTCCAGCCCAATGCCGGCATACGTACTAAACAGCAGGAAACTTCGTCTAAAACTCAGGAGAAAAGTTTACTTGAAACTGCTCTGCTGCGCATTCGTTCACCTAAGAGACTTGAATCTATGTTGAGATTCAGCGAGTCAGAAACACGTTTCTTCTAGGAGCTGCGTTGGGATATTCCCGAGTGAATGGGACCATAGGCTGTATCGAGAAATATCTGATCCTACAACCAAAAGGGAGGTATCTAACTGAATGGTTGTCAATGTGTGCATTCAACTGACAGAGTTAAGCTCACGTTTGAATTCAGCGGTTTGCAAACCCTTTCTGTGCAGAATCCCAAAACCGGTAATTCCAGCTCAATGCCGGCATACGTACTAAACAGCAGGGAACTTCGTCTAAAACTCAGGAGAAACGTTTCCTTGAAACTGCTCTGCTGTGCGTTCGTTCAACTAAGAGAGTTGAATCTATGTTGAGATTCAGCGAGTCAGAAACACGTTTCTTCTAGGAGGTGCGTTGGGATATTCCCGAGTGAATGGGACCATAGGCTGTACAGAGAAATATCTGCTCCTACAACCAAAAGGGTGGTATCTAACTGAATGGTTGTCAATGTTTGCATTCAACTGACAGAGTTAAACTCACGTTTGGATTCAGCGGTTTAAAAACCCTTTCTGTGCAGAATCCCAAAACCGGTAATTCCAGCTCAATGCCGGCATACGTACTAAACAGCAGGAAACTTCGTCTAAAACTCAGGAGAAACGTTTCCTTGAAACTGCTCTGCTGTGCGTTCGTTCACCTAAGAGAGTTGAATCTATGTTGAGATTCAGCGAGTCAGAAACACGTTTCTTCTAGGAGCTGCGATGGGATATTCCCGAGTGAATGGGACCATAGGCTGTATCGAGAATTATCTGCTCCTACAACCAAAAGGGAGGTATCTAACTGAATGGTTGTCAATGTGTGCATTCAACTGACAGAGTTAAGCTCACGTTTGAATTCAGCGGTTTGCAAACCCTTTCTGTGCAGAATCCCAAAACCGGTAATTCCAGCTCAATGCCGGCATACGTACTAAACAGCAGGAAACTTCGTCTAAAACTCAGGAGAAACGTTTCCTTGAAACTGCTCTGCTGTGCGTTCGTTCAGCTAAGAGAGTTGAATCTATGTTGAGATTCAGCGAGTCAGAAACACGTTTCTTCTAGGAGCTGCGTTGGGATATTCCCGAGTGAATGGGACCATAGGCTGTACAGAGAAATATCTGCTTCTAAAACCAGAAGGGTGCTATCAAACTGAATGGTTGTCAATGTGTGCATTCAACTGACAGAGTTAAACTCACGTGTGGATTCAGCGGTTTGCAAACCCTTTCTGTGCAGAATCCCAAAACCGGTATTTCCAGCCCAATGCCAGCATACGTACTAAACAGCAGGAAACTTCGTCTAAAACTCAGGAGAAACGTTTCCTTGAAACTGCTCTGCTGTGCGTTCGTTCACCTAAGAGAGTTGAATCTATGTTGAGATTCAGCGAGTCAGAAACACGTTTCTTCTAGGAGCTGCGTTGGGATATTCCCGAGTGAATGGGACCATAGGCTGTACAGAGAAATATCTGCTTCTAAAACCAAAAGGGTGCTATCAAACTGAATGGTTGTCAATGTGTGCATTCAACTGACAGAGTTAAACTCACGTGTGGATTCAGCGGTTTGCAAACCCTTTCTGTGCAGAATCCCAAAACCGGTATTTCCAGCCCAATGCCAGCATACGTACTAAACAGCAGGAAACTTCGTCTAAAACTCAGTAGAAACGTTTCCTTGAAACTGCTCTGCTGTGCGTTCGTTCACCTAAGGGAGTTGAATCTATGTTGAGATTCAGCGAGTCAGAAACACGTTTCTTCTAGGAGCTGCGTTGGGATATTCCCGAGTGAATGGGACCATAGGCTGTACAGAGAAATATCTGCTCCTACAACCAAAAGGGTGGTATCTAACTGAATGGTTGTCAATGTGTGCATTCAACTGACAGAGTTAAGCTCACGTTTGAATTCAGCGGTTTGCAAACCCTTTCTGTGCAGAATCCCAAAACCGGTAATTCCAGCTCAATGCCGGCATACGTACTAAACAGCAGGGAACTTCGTCTAAAACTCAGGAGAAACGTTTCCTTGAAACTGCTCTGCTGTGCGTTCGTTCAGCTAAGAGAGTTGAATCTATGTTGAGATTCAGCGAGTCAGAAACACGTTTCTTCAAGGAGCTGCGTTGGGATATTCCCGAGTGAATGGGACCATAGGCTGTACAGAGAAATATCTGCTTCTAAAACCAAAAGGGTGCTATCAAACTGAATGGTTGTCAATGTGTGCATTCAACTGACAGAGTTAAACTCACGTGTGGATTCAGCGGTTTGCAAACCCTTTCTGTGCAGAATCCCAAAACCGGTATTTCCAGCCCAATGCCAGCATACGTACTAAACAGCAGGAAACTTCGTCTAAAACGCAGGAGAAACGTTTCCTTGAAACTGCTCTGCTGTGCGTTCGTTCACCTAAGAGAGTTGAATCTATGTTGAGATTCAGCGAGTCAGAAACACGTTTCTTCTAGGATCTGCGTTGGGATATTCCCGAGTGAATGGGACCATAGGCTGTATAGAGAAATATCTGCTTCTAAAACCAAAAGGGTGCTATCAAACTGAATGGTTGTCAATGTGTGCATTCAACTGACAGAGTTAAACTCACGTGAGGATTCAGCGGTTTGCAAACCCTTTCTCTGCAGAATCCCAAAACCGGTATTTCCCGCCCAATGCCGGCATACGTACTAAACAGCAGGAAACTTCGTCTAAAACTCAGGAGAAAAGTTTACTTGAAACTGCTCTGCTGCGCATTCGTTCACCTAAGAGACTTGAATCTATGTTGAGATTCAGCGAGTCAGAAACACGTTTCTTCTAGGAGGTGCGTTGGGATATTCCCGCGTGAATGGGACCATAGACTGTACAGAGAAATATCTGCTTCTAAAACCAAAACGGAGCTATCTAACTGAATGGTTGTCAATGTGTGCATTCAACTGACAGAGTTAAACTCACGTGTGGATTCAGCGGTTTGCAAACCCTTTCTGTGCAGAATCCCAAAACCGGTATTTCCAGCCCAATGCCGGCATACGTACTAAACAGCAGGGAACTTCGTCTAAAACTCAGGAGAAACGTTTCCTTGAAACTGCTCTGCTGTGCGTTCGTTCACCTAAGAGAGTTGAATCTATGTTGAGATTCAGCGAGTCAGAAACACGTTTCTTCTAGGAGCTGCGTTGGGATATTCCCGAGTGAATGGGACCATAGGCTGTATCGAGAAATATCTGATCCTACAACCAAAGGGGAGGTATCTAACTGAATGGTTGTCAATGTGTGCATTCAACTGACAGAGTTAAGCTCACGTTTGAATTCAGCGGTTTGCAAACCCTTTCTGTGCAGAATCCCAAAACCGGTATTTCCAGCCCAATGCCGGCATACGTACTAAACAGCAGGAAACTTCGTCTAAAACTCAGGAGAAACGTTTCCTTGAAACTGCTCTGCTGTGCGTTCGTTCACCTAAGAGAGTTGAATCTATGTTGAGATTCAGCGAGTCAGAAACACGTTTCTTCTAGGAGCTGCGATGGGATATTCTCGAGTGAATGGGACCATAGGCTGTATCGAGAATTATCTGCTCCTACAACCAAAAGGGAGGTATCTAACTGAATGGTTGTCAATGTGTGCATTCAACTGACAGAGATAAGCTCACGTTTGAATTCAGCGGTTTGCAAACCCTTTCTGTGCAGAATCCCAAAACCGGTAATTCCAGCTCAATGCCGGCATACGTACTAAACAGCAGGAAACTTCGTCTAAAACTCAGGAGAAACGTTTCCTTGAAACTGCTCTGCTGTGCGTTCGTTCAGCTAAGAGAGTTGAATCTATGTTGAGATTCAGCGAGTCAGAAACACGTTTCTTCTAGGAGCTGCGTTGGGATATTCCCGAGTGAATGGGACCATAGGCTGTACAGAGAAATATCTGCTTCTAAAACCAAAAGGGTGCTATCAAACTGAATGGTTGTCAATGTGTGCATTCAACTGACAGAGTTAAACTCACGTGTGGATTCAGCGGTTTGCAAACCCTTTCTGTGCAGAATCCCAAAACCGGTATTTCCAACCCAATGCCAGCATACGTACTAAACAGCAGGAAACTTCGTCTAAAACGCAGGAGAAACGTTTCCTTGAAACTGCTCTGCTGTGCGTTCGTTCACCTAAGAGAGTTGAATCTATGTTGAGATTCAGCGAGTCAGAAACACGTTTCTTCTAGGAGCTGCATTGGGATATTCCCGAGTGAATGGGACCATAGGCTGTACAGAGAAATATCTGCTCCTACAACCAAAAGGGTGGTATCTAACTGAATGGTTGTCATTGTGTGCATTCAACTGACAGAGTTAAACTGACGTGTGGATTCAGAGGTTTGCAAACCCTTTCTGTGCAGAATCCCAAAACCGGTATTTCCAGCCCAATGCCGGCATCCGTACCAAACAGCAGGAAACTTCGTCTAAAACTCAGGAGGAACGTTTCCTTGAAACTGCTCTGCTGTGCGTTCGTTCACCTAAGAGAGTTGAATCTATGTTGAGATTCAGCGAGTCAGAAACACGTTTCTTCTAGGAGCTGCGTTGGGATATTCCCGAGTGAATGGGACCATAGGCTGTACAGAGAAATATCTGCTCCTACAACCAAAAGGGTGGTATCTAACTGAATGGTTGTCAATGTTTGCATTCAACTGACAGAGTTAAACTCACGTTTGGATTCAGCGGTTTACAAACCCTTTCTGTGCAGAATCCCAAAACCGGTAATTCCAGCTCAATGCCAGCATACATACTAAACAGCAGGAAACTTCGTCTAAAACTCAGGAGAAACGTTTCCTTGAAACTGCTCTGCTGTGCGTTCGTTCACCTAAGAGAGTTGAATCTATGTTGAGATTCAGCGAGTCAGAAACACGTTTCTTCTAGGAGCTGCGTTGGGATATTCCCGAGTGAATGGGACCATAGGCTGTACAGAGAAATATCTGCTTCTAAAACCAAAAGGGTGCTATCAAACTGAATGGTTGTCAATGTGTGCATTCAACTGACAGAGTTAAACTCACGTGTGGATTCAGCGGTTTGCAAACCCTTTCTGTGCAGAATCCCAAAACCGGTATTTCCAGCCCAATGCCAGCATACGTACTAAACAGCAGGAAACTTCGTCTAAAACTCAGTAGAAACGTTTCCTTGAAACTGCTCTGCTGTGCGTTCGTTCACCTAAGGGAGTTGAATCTATGTTGAGATTCAGCGAGTCAGAAACACGTTTCTTCTAGGAGCTGCGTTGGGATATTCCCGAGTGAATGGGACCATAGGCTGTACAGAGAAATATCTGCTCCTACAACCAAAAGGGTGGTATCTAACTGAATGGTTGTCAATGTGTGCATTCAACTGACAGAGTTAAGCTCACGTTTGAATTCAGCGGTTTGCAAACCCTTTCTGTGCAGAATCCCAAAACCGGTAATTCCAGCTCAATGCCGGCATACGTACTAAACAGCAGGGAACTTCGTCTAAAACTCAGGAGAAACGTTTCCTTGAAACTGCTCTGCTGTGCGTTCGTTCAACTAAGAGAGTTGAATCTATGTTGAGATTCAGCGAGTCAGAAACACGTTTCTTCTAGGAGGTGCGTTGGGATATTCCCGAGTGAATGGGACCATAGGCTGTACAGAGAAATATCTGCTCCTACAACCAAAAGGGTGGTATCTAACTGAATGGTTGTCAATGTTTGCATTCAACTGACAGAGTTAAACTCACGTTTGGATTCAGCGGTTTACAAACCCTTTCTGTGCAGAATCCCAAAACCGGTAATTCCAGCTCAATGCCGGCATACGTACTAAACAGCAGGAAACTTCGTCTAAAACTCAGGAGAAACGTTTCCTTGAAACTGCTCTGTTGTGCGTTCGTTCACCTAAGAGAGTTGAATCTATGTTGAGATTCAGCGAGTCAGAAACACGTTTCTTCTAGGAGCTGCGTTGGGATATTCCCGAGTGAATGGGACCATAGGCTGTATCGAGAATTATCTGCTCCTACAACCAAAAGGGAGGTATCTAACTGAATGGTTGTCAATGTGTGCATTCAACAGACAGAGTTAAACTCACGTGTGGATTCAGCGGTTTACAAACACTTTCTGTGCAGAATCCCAAAACCGGTAATTCCAGCTCAATGCCGGCATACGTACTAAACAGCAGGAAACTTCGTCTAAAACTCAGGAGAAACGTTTCCTTGAAACTGCTCTGCTGTGCGTTCGTTCAGCTAAGAGAGTTGAATCTATGTTGAGATTCAGCGAGTCAGAAACACGTTTCTTCAAGGAGCTGCGTTGGGATATTCCCGAGTGAATGGGACCATAGGCTGTACAGAGAAATATCTGCTTCTAAAACCAAAAGGGTGCTATCAAACTGAATGGTTGTCAATGTGTGCATTCAACTGACAGAGTTAAACTCACGTGTGGATTCAGCGGTTTGCAAACCCTTTCTGTGCAGAATCCCAAAACCGGTATTTCCAGCCCAATGCCAGCATACGTACTAAACAGCAGGAAACTTCGTCTAAAACGCAGGAGAAACGTTTCCTTGAAACTGCTCTGCTGTGCGTTCGTTCACCTAAGAGAGTTGAATCTATGTTGAGATTCAGCGAGTCAGAAACACGTTTCTTCTAGGAGCTGCGTTGGGATATTCCCGAGTGAATGGGACCATAGGCTGTATAGAGAAATATCTGCTTCTAAAACCAAAAGGGTGCTATCAAACTGAATGGTTGTCAATGTGTGCATTCAACTGACAGAGTTAAACTCACGTGAGGATTCAGCGGTTTGCAAACCCTTTCTCTGCAGAATCCCAAAACCGGTATTTCCCGCCCAATGCCGGCATACGTACTAAACAGCAGGAAACTTCGTCTAAAACTCAGGAGAAAAGTTTACTTGAAACTGCTCTGCTGCGCATTCGTTCACCTAAGAGACTTGAATCTATGTTGAGATTCAGCGAGTCAGAAACACGTTTCTTCTAGGAGGTGCGTTGGGATATTCCCGCGTGAATGGGACCATAGACTGTACAGAGAAATATCTGCTTCTAAAACCAAAACGGAGCTATCTAACTGAATGGTTGTCAATGTGTGCATTCAACTGACAGAGTTAAACTCACGTGTGGATTCAGCGGTTTGCAAACCCTTTCTGTGCAGAATCCCAAAACCGGTATTTCCAGCCCAATGCCGGCATACGTACTAAACAGCAGGGAACTTCGTCTAAAACTCAGGAGAAACGTTTCCTTGAAACTGCTCTGCTGTGCGTTCGTTCACCTAAGAGAGTTGAATCTATGTTGAGATTCAGCGAGTCAGAAACACGTTTCTTCTAGGAGCTGCGTTGGGATATTCCCGAGTGAATGGGACCATAGGCTGTATCGAGAAATATCTGATCCTACAACCAAAGGGGAGGTATCTAACTGAATGGTTGTCAATGTGTGCATTCAACTGACAGAGTTAAGCTCACGTTTGAATTCAGCGGTTTGCAAACCCTTTCTGTGCAGAATCCCAAAACCGGTATTTCCAGCCCAATGCCGGCATACGTACTAAACAGCAGGAAACTTCGTCTAAAACTCAGGAGAAACGTTTCCTTGAAACTGCTCTGCTGTGCGTTCGTTCACCTAAGAGAGTTGAATCTATGTTGAGATTCAGCGAGTCAGAAACACGTTTCTTCTAGGAGCTGCGATGGGATATTCTCGAGTGAATGGGACCATAGGCTGTATCGAGAATTATCTGCTCCTACAACCAAAAGGGATGTATCTAACTGAATGGTTGTCAATGTGTGCATTCAACTGACAGAGATAAGCTCACGTTTGAATTCAGCGGTTTGCAAACCCTTTCTGTGCAGAATCCCAAAACCGGTAATTCCAGCTCAATGCCGGCATACGTACTAAACAGCAGGAAACTTCGTCTAAAACTCAGGAGAAACGTTTCCTTGAAACTGCTCTGCTGTGCGTTCGTTCAGCTAAGAGAGTTGAATCTATGTTGAGATTCAGCGAGTCAGAAACACGTTTCTTCTAGGAGCTGCGTTGGGATATTCCCGAGTGAATGGGACCATAGGCTGTACAGAGAAATATCTGCTTCTAAAACCAAAAGGGTGCTATCAAACTGAATGGTTGTCAATGTGTGCATTCAACTGACAGAGTTAAACTCACGTGTGGATTCAGCGGTTTGCAAACCCTTTCTGTGCAGAATCCCAAAACCGGTATTTCCAACCCAATGCCAGCATACGTACTAAACAGCAGGAAACTTCCTCTAAAACGCAGGAGAAACGTTTCCTTGAAACTGCTCTGCTGTGCGTTCGTTCACCTAAGAGAGTTGAATCTATGTTGAGATTCAGCGAGTCAGAAACACGTTTCTTCTAGGAGCTGCATTGGGATATTCCCGAGTGAATGGGACCATAGGCTGTACAGAGAAATATCTGCTCCTACAACCAAAAGGGTGGTATCTAACTGAATGGTTGTCATTGTGTGCATTCAACTGACAGAGTTAAACTGACGTGTGGATTCAGAGGTTTGCAAACACTTTCTGTGCAGAATCCCAAAACCGGTATTTCCAGCCCAATGCCGGCATCCGTACCAAACAGCAGGAAACTTCGTCTAAAACTCAGGAGGAACGTTTCCTTGAAACTGCTCTGCTGTGCGTTCGTTCACCTAAGAGAGTTGAATCTATGTTGAGATTCAGCGAGTCAGAAACACGTTTCTTCTAGGAGCTGCGTTGGGATATTCCCGAGTGAATGGGACCATAGGCTGTACAGAGAAATATCTGCTCCTACAACCAAAAGGGTGGTATCTAACTGAATGGTTGTCAATGTTTGCATTCAACTGACAGAGTTAAACTCACGTTTGGATTCAGCGGTTTACAAACCCTTTCTGTGCAGAATCCCAAAACCGGTAATTCCAGCTCAATGCCAGCATACATACTAAACAGCAGGAAACTTCGTCTAAAACGCAGGAGAAACGTTTCCTTGAAACTGCTCTGCTGTGCGTTCGTTCACCTAAGAGAGTTGAATCTATGTTGAGATTCAGCGAGTCAGAAACACGTTTCTTCTAGGAGCTGCGTTGGGATATTCCCGAGTGAATGGGACCATAGGCTGTATCGAGAATTATCTGCTCCTACAACCAAAAGGGAGGTATCTAACTGAATGGTTGTCAATGTGTGCATTCAACAGACAGAGTTAAACTCACGTGTGGATTCAGCGGTTTACAAACACTTTCTGTGCAGAATCCCAAAACCGGTAATTCCAGCTCAATGCCGGCATACGTACTAAACAGCAGGAAACTTCGTCTAAAACTCAGGAGAAACGTTTCCTTGAAACTGCTCTGCTGTGCGTTCGTTCAGCTAAGAGAGTTGAATCTATGTTGACATTCAGCGAGTCAGAAACACGTTTCTTCAAGGAGCTGCGTTGGGATATTCCCGAGTGAATGGGACCATAGGCTGTACAGAGAAATATCTGCTTCTAAAACCAAAAGGGTGCTATCAAACTGAATGGTTGTCAATGTGTGCATTCAACTTACAGAGTTAAACTCATGTGTGGATTCAGCGGTTTACAAACACTTTCTGTGCAGAATCCCAAAACCAGTAATTCCAGATCAATGCCGGCATACGTACTAAACAGCAGGAAACTTCGTCTAAAACTCAGGAGAAACGTTTCCTTGAAACTGCTCTGCTGTGCGTTCGTTCACCTAAGAGAGTTGAATCTATGTTGAGATTCAGCGAGTCAGAAACACGTTTCTTCTAGGAGCTGCGTTGGGATATTCCCGAGTGAATGGGACCATAGGCTGTACAGAGAAATATCTGCTTCTAAAACCAAAAGGGTGCTATCAAACTGAATGGTTGTCAATGTGTACATTCAACTAACAGAGTTAAACTCACGTGTGGATTCAGCGGTTTGCAAACCCTTTCTGTGCAGAATCCCAAAACCGGTATTTCCAGCCCAATGCCAGCATACGTACTAAACAGCAGGAAACTTCGTCTAAAACTCAGGAGAAACGTTTCCTTGAAACTGCTCTGCTGTGCGTTCGTTCACCTAATGGAGTTGAATCTATGTTGAGATTCAGCGAGTCAGAAACACGTTTCTTCTAGGAGCTGCGTTGGGATATTCCCGAGTGAATGGGACCATAGGCTGTACAGAGAAATATCTGCTCCTACAACCAAAAGGGTGGTATCTAACTGAATGGTTGTCAATGTGTGCATTCAACTGACAGAGTTAAACTCACGTGTGGACTCAGCGGTTTGCAAACCCTTTCTGTGCAGAATCCCTAAACCGGTATTTCCAGCCCAATGCCGGCATACGTACTAAACAGCAGGAAACTTCGTCTAAAACTCAGGAGAAACGTTTCCTTGAAACTGCTCTGCTGTGCGTTCGTTCACCTAAGAGAGTTGAATCTATGTTGAGATTCAGCGACTCAGAAACAAGTTTCTTCAAGGAGCTGCGTTGGGATATTCCCGAGTGAATGGGACCATAGGCTGTACAGAGAAATATCTGCTTCTAAAACCAAAACGGAGCTATCTAACTGGATGGTTGTCAATGTGTGCATTCAACTGACAGAGTTAAACTCACGTGTGGATTCAGCGGTTTGCAAACCATTTCTGTGCAGAATCCCAAAACCGGTATGTCCAGCCCAATGCCGGCATCCGTACTAAACAGCAGGAAACTTCGTCTAAAACTCAGGAGAAACGTTTCCTTGAAACTGCTCTGCTGTGCGTTCGTTCACCTAAGGGAGTTGAATCTATGTTGAGATTCAGCGAGTCAGAAACACGTTTCTTCTAGGAGCTGCGTTGGGATATTCCCGAGTGAATGGGACCATAGGCTGTACAGAGAAATATCTGCTCCTACAACCAAAAGGGTGGTATCTAACTGAATGGTGGTCAATGTGTGCATTCAACTGACAGAGTTAAACTCACGTGTGGATTCAGCGGTTTGCAAACCCTTTCTGTGCAGAATCCCTAAACCGGTATTTCCAGCCCAATGCCGGCATACGTACTAAACAGCAGGAAACTTCGTCTAAAACTCAGGAGAAACGTTTCCTTGAAACTGCTCTGCTGTGCGTTCGTTCACCTAAGAGAGTTGAATCTATGTTGAGATTCTGCGAGTCAGAAACACGTTTATTCTAGGAGCTGCGTTGGGATATACCCGAGTGAATGGGACCATAGGCTGTACAGAGAAATATCTGCTTCTAAAACCAAAACGGAGCTATCTAACTGGATGGTTGTCAATGTGTGCATTCAACTGACAGAGTTAAACTCACGTGTGGATTCAGCGGTTTACAAACCCTTTCTGTGCAGAATCCCAAAACCGGTAATTCCAGCTCAATGCCGGCATACGTACTAAACAGCAGGAAACTTCGTCTAAAACTCAGGAGAAACGTTTCCTTGAAACTGCTCTGCTGTGCGTTCGTTCACCTAAGAGAGTTGAATCTATGTTGAGATTCAGCGAGTCAGAAACACGTTTCTTCTAGGAGCTGCGTTGGGATATTCCCGAGTGAATGGGACCATAGGCTGTACAGAGAAATATCTGCTCCTACAACCAAAAGGGTGGTATCTAACTGAATGGTTGTCAATGTGTGCATTCAACTGACAGAGTTAAACTCACGTGTGGATTCAGCGGTTTGCAAACCCTTTCTGTGCAGAATCCCAAAACCGGTATTTCCAGCCCAATGCCAGCATACGTACTAAACAGCAGGAAACTTCGTCTAAAACTCAGGAGAAACGTTTCCTTGAAGCTGCTCTGCTGTGCGTTCGTTCACCTAAGAGAGTTGAATCTATGTTGAGATTCAGCGAGTCAGAAACACGTTTCTTCTAGGAGCTGCGTTGGGATATTCCCGAGTGAATGGGACCATAGGCTGTATAGAGAAATATCTGCTTCTAAAACCAAAAGGGTGCTATCAAACTGAATGGTTGTCAATGTGTGCATTCAACTGACAGAGTTAAACTCACGTGAGGATTCAGCGGTTTGCAAACCCTTTCTCTGCAGAATCCCAAAACCGGTATTTCCAGCCCAATGCCGGCATACGTACTAAACAGCAGGAAACTTCGTCTAAAACTCAGGAGAAAAGTTTACTTGAAACTGCTCTGCTGCGCATTCGTTCACCTAAGAGACTTGAATCTATGTTGAGATTCAGCGAGTCAGAAACACGTTTCTTCTAGGAGGTGCGTTGGGATATTCCCGCGTGAATGGGACCATAGACTGTACAGAGAAATATCTGCTTCTAAAACCAAAACGGAGCTATCTAACTGAATGATTGTCAATGTGTGCATTCAACTGACAGAGTTAAACTCACGTGTGGATTCAGCGGTTTGCAAACCCTTTCTGTGCAGAATCCCAAAACCGGTATTTCCAGCCCAATGCCGGCATACGTACTAAACAGCAGGGAACTTCGTCTAAAACTCAGGAGAAACGTTTCCTTGAAACTGCTCTGCTGTGCGTTCGTTCACCTAAGAGAGTTGAATCTATGTTGAGATTCAGCGAGTCAGAAACACGTTTCTTCTAGGAGCTGCGTTGGGATATTCCCGAGTGAATGGGACCATAGGCTGTATCGAGAATTATCTGTTCCTACAACCAAAAGGGAGGTATCTAACTGAATGGTTGTCAATGTGTGCATTCAACAGACAGAGTTAAACTCACGTGTGGATTCAGCGGTTTACAAACCCTTTCTGTGCAGAATCCCAAAACCGGTAATTCCAGCTCAATGCCGGCATACGTACTAAACAGCAGGAAACTTCGTCTAAAACTCAGGAGAAACGTTTCCTTGAAACTGCTCTGCTGTGCGTTCGTTCAGCTAAGAGAGTTGAATCTATGTTGAGATTCAGCGAGTCAGAAACACGTTTCTTCAAGGAGCTGCGTTGGGATATTCCCGAGTGAATGGGACCATAGGCTGTACAGAGAAATATCTGCTTCTAAAACCAAAAGGGTGCTATCAAACTGAATGGTTGTCAATGTGTGCATTCAACTGACAGAGTTAAACTCTCGTGTGGATTCAGCGGTTTGCAAACCCTTTCTGTGCAGAATCCCAAAACCGGTATTTCCAGCCCAATGCCAGCATACGTACTAAACAGCAGGAAACTTCGTCTAAAACGCAGGAGAAACGTTTCCTTGAAACTGCTCTGCTGTGCGTTCGTTCACCTAAGAGAGTTGAATCTATGTTGAGATTCAGCGAGTCAGAAACACGTTTCTTCTAGGAGCTGCGTTGGGATATTCCCGAGTGAATGGGACCATAGGCTGTATAGAGAAATATCTGCTTCTAAAACCAAAAGGGTGCTATCAAACTGAATGGTTGTCAATGTGTGCATTCAACTGACAGAGTTAAACTCACGTGAGGATTCAGCGGTTTGCAAACCCTTTCTCTGCAGAATCCCAAAACCGGTATTTCCCGCCCAATGCCGGCATACGTACTAAACAGCAGGAAACTTCGTCTAAAACTCAGGAGAAAAGTTTACTTGAAACTGCTCTGCTGCGCATTCGTTCACCTAAGAGACTTAAATCTATGTTGAGATTCAGCGAGTCAGAAACACGTTTCTTCTAGGAGGTGCGTTGGGATATTCCCGCGTGAATGGGACCATAGACTGTACAGAGAAATATCTGCTTCTAAAACCAAAACGGAGCTATCTAACTGAATGGTTGTCAATGTGTGCATTCAACTGACAGAGTTAAACTCACGTGTGGATTCAGCGGTTTGCAAACCCTTTCTGTGCAGAATCCCAAAACCGGTATTTCCAGCCCAATGCCGGCATACGTACTAAACAGCAGGGAACTTCGTCTAAAACTCAGGAGAAACGTTTCCTTGAAACTGCTCTGCTGTGCGTTCGTTCACCTAAGAGAGTTGAATCTATGTTGAGATTCAGCGAGTCAGAAACACGTTTCTTCTAGGAGCTGCGTTGGGATATTCCCGAGTGAATGGGACCATAGGCTGTATCGAGAAATATCTGATCCTACAACCAAAGGGGAGGTATCTAACTGAATGGTTGTCAATGTGTGCATTCAACTGACAGAGTTAAGCTCACGTTTGAATTCAGCGGTTTGCAAACCCTTTCTGTGCAGAATCCCAAAACCGGTATTTCCAGCCCAATGCCGGCATACGTACTAAACAGCAGGAAACTTCGTCTAAAACTCAGGAGAAACGTTTCCTTGAAACTGCTCTGCTGTGCGTTCGTTCACCTAAGAGAGTTGAATCTATGTTGAGATTCAGCGAGTCAGAAACACGTTTCTTCTAGGAGCTGCGATGGGATATTCTCGAGTGAATGGGACCATAGGCTGTATCGAGAATTATCTGCTCCTACAACCAAAAGGGAGGTATCTAACTGAATGGTTGTCAATGTGTGCATTCAACTGACAGAGATAAGCTCACGTTTGAATTCAGCGGTTTGCAAACCCTTTCTGTGCAGAATCCCAAAACCGGTAATTCCAGCTCAATGCCGGCATACGTACTAAACAGCAGGAAACTTCGTCTAAAACTCAGGAGAAACGTTTCCTTGAAACTGCTCTGCTGTGCGTTCGTTCAGCTAAGAGAGTTGAATCTATGTTGAGATTCAGCGAGTCAGAAACACGTTTCTTCTAGGAGCTGCGTTGGGATATTCCCGAGTGAATGGGACCATAGGCTGTACAGAGAAATATCTGCTTCTAAAACCAAAAGGGTGCTATCAAACTGAATGGTTGTCAATGTGTGCATTCAACTGACAGAGTTAAACTCACGTGTGGATTCAGCGGTTTGCAAACCCTTTCTGTGCAGAATCCCAAAACCGGTATTTCCAACCCAATGCCAGCATACGTACTAAACAGCAGGAAACTTCGTCTAAAACGCAGGAGAAACGTTTCCTTGAAACTGCTCTGCTGTGCGTTCGTTCACCTAAGAGAGTTGAATCTATGTTGAGATTCAGCGAGTCA
This sequence comes from Aotus nancymaae, assembly GCF_030222135.1. Classification (NCBI taxonomy): domain Eukaryota; kingdom Metazoa; phylum Chordata; class Mammalia; order Primates; family Aotidae; genus Aotus; species Aotus nancymaae. The sequence goes on along the minus strand of NW_026988459.1, from coordinate 1,533,481 downwards.
GAAACACGTTTCTTCTAGGAGCTGCATTGGGATATTCCCGAGTGAATGGGACCATAGGCTGTACAGAGAAATATCTGCTCCTACAACCAAAAGGGTGGTATCTAACTGAATGGTTGTCATTGTGTGCATTCAACTGACAGAGTTAAACTGACGTGTGGATTCAGAGGTTTGCAAACCCTTTCTGTGCAGAATCCCAAAACCGGTATTTCCAGCCCAATGCCGGCATCCGTACCAAACAGCAGGAAACTTCGTCTAAAACTCAGGAGGAACGTTTCCTTGAAACTGCTCTGCTGTGCGTCCGTTCACCTAAGAGAGTTGAATCTATGTTGAGATTCAGCGAGTCAGAAACACGTTTCTTCTAGGAGCTGCGTTGGGATATTCCCGAGTGAATGGGACCATAGGCTGTACAGAGAAATATCTGCTCCTACAACCAAAAGGGTGGTATCTAACTGAATGGTTGTCAATGTTTGCATTCAACTGACAGAGTTAAACTCACGTTTGGATTCAGCGGTTTACAAACCCTTTCTGTGCAGAATCCCAAAACCGGTAATTCCAGCTCAATGCCAGCATACATACTAAACAGCAGGAAACTTCGTCTAAAACGCAGGAGAAACGTTTCCTTGAAACTGCTCTGCTGTGCGTTCGTTCACCTAAGAGAGTTGAATCTATGTTGAGATTCAGCGAGTCAGAAACACGTTTCTTCTAGGAGCTGCGCTGGGATATTCCCGAGTGAATGGGACCATAGGCTGTACAGAGAAATATCTGCTCCTACAACCAAAAGGGTGGTATCTAACTGAATGGTTGTCAATGTGTGCATTCAACTGACAGAGTTAAACTCACGTGTGGACTCAGCGGTTTGCAAACCCTTTCTGTGCAGAATCCCTAAACCGGTATTTCCAGCCCAATGCCGGCATACGTACTAAACAGCAGGAAACTTCGTCTAAAACTCAGGAGAAACGTTTCCTTGAAACTGCTCTGCTGTGCGTTCGTTCACCTAAGAGAGTTGAATCTATGTTGAGATTCAGCGACTCAGAAACACGTTTCTTCAAGGAGCTGCGTTGGGATATTCCCGAGTGAATGGGACCATAGGCTGTACAGAGAAATATCTGCTTCTAAAACCAAAACGGAGCTATCTAACTGGATGGTTGTCAATGTGTGCATTCAACTGACAGAGTTAAACTCACGTGTGGATTCAGCGGTTTGCAAACCATTTCTGTGCAGAATCCCAAAACCGGTATGTCCAGCCCAATGCCGGCATCCGTACTAAACAGCAGGAAACTTCGTCTAAAACTCAGGAGAAACGTTTCCTTGAAACTGCTCTGCTGTGCGTTCGTTCACCTAAGGGAGTTGAATCTATGTTGAGATTCAGCGAGTCAGAAACACGTTTCTTCTAGGAGCTGCGTTGGGATATTCCCGAGTGAATGGGACCATAGGCTGTACAGAGAAATATCTGCTCCTACAACCAAAAGGGTGGTATCTAACTGAATGGTGGTCAATGTGTGCATTCAACTGACAGAGTTAAACTCACGTGTGGACTCAGCGGTTTGCAAACCCTTTCTGTGCAGAATCCCTAAACCGGTATTTCCAGCCCAATGCCGGCATACGTACTAAACAGCAGGAAACTTCGTCTAAAACTCAGGAGAAACGTTTCCTTGAAACTGCTCTGCTGTGCGTTCGTTCACCTAAGAGAGTTGAATCTATGTTGAGATTCTGCGAGTCAGAAACACGTTTATTCTAGGAGCTGCGTTGGGATATACCCGAGTGAATGGGACCATAGGCTGTACAGAGAAATATCTGCTTCTAAAACCAAAACGGAGCTATCTAACTGGATGGTTGTCAATGTGTGCATTCAACTGACAGAGTTAAACTCACGTGTGGATTCAGCGGTTTACAAACCCTTTCTGTGCAGAATCCCAAAACCGGTAATTCCAGCTCAATGCCGGCATACGTACTAAACAGCAGGAAACTTCGTCTAAAACTCAGGAGAAACGTTTCCTTGAAACTGCTCTGCTGTGCGTTCGTTCACCTAAGAGAGTTGAATCTATGTTGAGATTCAGCGAGTCAGAAACACGTTTCTTCTAGGAGCTGCGTTGGGATATTCCCGAGTGAATGGGACCATAGGCTGTACAGAGAAATATCTGCTCCTACAACCAAAAGGGTGGTATCTAACTGAATGGTTGTCAATGTGTGCATTCAACTGACAGAGTTAAACTCACGTGTGGATTCAGCGGTTTGCAAACCCTTTCTGTGCAGAATCCCAAAACCGGTATTTCCAGCCCAATGCCAGCATACGTACTAAACAGCAGGAAACTTCGTCTAAAACTCAGGAGAAACGTTTCCTTGAAGCTGCTCTGCTGTGCGTTCGTTCACCTAAGAGAGTTGAATCTATGTTGAGATTCAGCGAGTCAGAAACACGTTTCTTCTAGGAGCTGCGTTGGGATATTCCCGAGTGAATGGGACCATAGGCTGTATAGAGAAATATCTGCTTCTAAAACCAAAAGGGTGCTATCAAACTGAATGGTTGTCAATGTGTGCATTCAACTGACAGAGTTAAACTCACGTGAGGATTCAGCGGTTTGCAAACCCTTTCTCTGCAGAATCCCAAAACCGGTATTTCCAGCCCAATGCCGGCATACGTACTAAACAGCAGGAAACTTCGTCTAAAACTCAGGAGAAAAGTTTACTTGAAACTGCTCTGCTGCGCATTCGTTCACCTAAGAGACTTGAATCTATGTTGAGATTCAGCGAGTCAGAAACACGTTTCTTCTAGGAGGTGCGTTGGGATATTCCCGCGTGAATGGGACCATAGACTGTACAGAGAAATATCTGCTTCTAAAACCAAAACGGAGCTATCTAACTGAATGATTGTCAATGTGTGCATTCAACTGACAGAGTTAAACTCACGTGTGGATTCAGCGGTTTGCAAACCCTTTCTGTGCAGAATCCCAAAACCGGTATTTCCAGCCCAATGCCGGCATACGTACTAAACAGCAGGGAACTTCGTCTAAAACTCAGGAGAAACGTTTCCTTGAAACTGCTCTGCTGTGCGTTCGTTCACCTAAGAGAGTTGAATCTATGTTGAGATTCAGCGAGTCAGAAACACGTTTCTTCTAGGAGCTGCGTTGGGATATTCCCGAGTGAATGGGACCATAGGCTGTATCGAGAAATATCTGATCCTACAACCAAAAGGGAGGTATCTAACTGAATGGTTGTCAATGTGTGCATTCAACTGACAGAGTTAAGCTCACGTTTGAATTCAGCGGTTTGCAAACCCTTTCTGTGCAGAATCCCAAAACCGGTAATTCCAGCTCAATGCCGGCATACGTACTAAACAGCAGGGAACTTCGTCTAAAACTCAGGAGAAACGTTTCCTTGAAACTGCTCTGCTGTGCGTTCGTTCAACTAAGAGAGTTGAATCTATGTTGAGATTCAGCGAGTCAGAAACACGTTTCTTCTAGGAGCTGCGTTGGGATATTCCCGAGTGAATGGGACCATAGGCTGTACAGAGAAATATCTGCTCCTACAACCAAAAGGGTGGTATCTAACTGAATGGTTGTCAATGTTTGCATTCAACTGACAGAGTTAAACTCACGTTTGGATTCAGCGGTTTAAAAACCCTTTCTGTGCAGAATCCCAAAACCGGTAATTCCAGCTCAATGCCGGCATACTTACTAAACAGCAGGAAACTTCGTCTAAAACTCAGGAGAAACGTTTCCTTGAAACTGCTCTGCTGTGCGTTCGTTCACCTAAGAGAGTTGAATCTATGTTGAGATTCAGCGAGTCAGAAACACGTTTCTTCTAGGAGCTGCGATGGGATATTCCCGAGTGAATGGGACCATAGGCTGTATCGAGAATTATCTGCTCCTACAACCAAAAGGGAGGTATCTAACTGAATGGTTGTCAATGTGTGCATTCAACTGACAGAGTTAAGCTCATGTTTGAATTCAGCGGTTTGCAAACCCTTTCTGTGCAGAATCCCAAAACCGGTAATTCCAGCTCAATGCCGGCATACGTACTAAACAGCAGGAAACTTCGTCTAAAACTCAGGAGAAACGTTTCCTTGAAACTGCTCTGCTGTGCGTTCGTTCAGCTAAGAGAGTTGAATCTATGTTGAGATTCAGCGAGTCAGAAACACGTTTCTTCTAGGAGCTGCGTTGGGATATTCCCGAGTGAATGGGACCATAGGCTGTACAGAGAAATATCTGCTTCTAAAACCAAAAGGGTGCTATCAAACTGAATGGTTGTCAATGTGTGCATTCAACTGACAGAGTTAAACTCACGTGTGGATTCAGCGGTTTGCAAACCCTTTCTGTGCAGAATCCCAAAACCGGTATTTCCAACCCAATGCCAGCATACGTACTAAACAGCAGGAAACTTCGTCTAAAACGCAGGAGAAACGTTTCCTTGAAACTGCTCTGCTGTGCGTTCGTTCACCTAAGAGAGTTGAATCTATGTTGAGATTCAGCGAGTCAGAAACACGTTTCTTCTAGGAGCTGCATTGGGATATTCCCGAGTGAATGGGACCATAGGCTGTACAGAGAAATATCTGCTCCTACAACCAAAAGGGTGGTATCTAACTGAATGGTTGTCAATGTTTGCATTCAACTGACAGAGTTAAACTCACGTTTGGATTCAGCGGTTTACAAACCCTTTCTGTGCAGAATCCCAAAACCGGTAATTCCAGCTCAATGCCAGCATACATACTAAACAGCAGGAAACTTCGTCTAAAACGCAGGAGAAACGTTTCCTTGAAACTGCTCTGCTGTGCGTTCGTTCACCTAAGAGAGTTGAATCTATGTTGAGATTCAGCGAGTCAGAAACACGTTTCTTCTAGGAGCTGCGTTGGGATATTCCCGAGTGAATGGGACCATAGGCTGTATCGAGAATTATCTGCTCCTACAACCAAAAGGGAGGTATCTAACTGAATGGTTGTCAATGTGTGCATTCAACAGACAGAGTTAAACTCACGTGTGGATTCAGCGGTTTACAAACACTTTCTGTGCAGAATCCCAAAACCGGTAATTCCAGCTCAATGCCGGCATACGTACTAAACAGCAGGAAACTTCGTCTAAAACTCAGGAGAAACGTTTCCTTGAAACTGCTCTGCTGTGCGTTCGTTCAGCTAAGAGAGTTGAATCTATGTTGAGATTCAGCGAGTCAGAAACACGTTTCTTCAAGGAGCTGCGTTGGGATATTCCCGAGTGAATGGGACCATAGGCTGTACAGAGAAATATCTGCTTCTAAAACCAAAAGGGTGCTATCAAACTGAATGGTTGTCAATGTGTGCATTCAACTTACAGAGTTAAACTCACGTGTGGATTCAGCGGTTTACAAACACTTTCTGTGCAGAATCCCAAAACCAGTAATTCCAGATCAATGCCGGCATACGTACTAAACAGCAGGAAACTTCGTCTAAAACTCAGGAGAAACGTTTCCTTGAAACTGCTCTGCTGTGCGTTCGTTCACCTAAGAGAGTTGAATCTATGTTGAGATTCAGCGAGTCAGAAACACGTTTCTTCTAGGAGCTGCGTTGGGATATTCCCGAGTGAATTGGACCATAGGCTGTACAGAGAAATATCTGCTTCTAAAACCAAAAGGGTGCTATCAAACTGAATGGTTGTCAATGTGTGCATTCAACTAACAGAGTTAAACTCACGTGTGGATTCAGCGGTTTGCAAACCCTTTCTGTGCAGAATCCCAAAACCGGTATTTCCAGCCCAATGCCAGCATACGTACTAAACAGCAGGAAACTTCGTCTAAAACTCAGGAGAAACGTTTCCTTGAAACTGCTCTGCTGTGCGTTCGTTCACCTAATGGAGTTGAATCTATGTTGAGATTCAGCGAGTCAGAAACACGTTTCTTCTAGGAGCTGCGTTGGGATATTCCCGAGTGAATGGGACCATAGGCTGTACAGAGAAATATCTGCTCCTACAACCAAAAGGGTGGTATCTAACTGAATGGTTGTCAATGTGTGCATTCAACTGACAGAGTTAAACTCACGTGTGGACTCAGCGGTTTGCAAACCCTTTCTGTGCACAATCCCTAAACCGGTATTTCCAGCCCAATGCCGGCATACGTACTAAACAGCAGGAAACTTCGTCTAAAACTCAGGAGAAACGTTTCCTTGAAACTGCTCTGCTGTGCGTTCGTTCACCTAAGAGAGTTGAATCTATGTTGAGATTCAGCGACTCAGAAACACGTTTCTTCAAGGAGCTGCGTTGGGATATTCCCGAGTGAATGGGACCATAGGCTGTACAGAGAAATATCTGCTTCTAAAACCAAAACGGAGCTATCTAACTGGATGGTTGTCAATGTGTGCATTCAACTGACAGAGTTAAACTCACGTGTGGATTCAGCGGTTTGCAAACCATTTCTGTGCAGAATCCCAAAACCGGTATGTCCAGCCCAATGCCGGCATCCGTACTAAACAGCAGGAAACTTCGTCTAAAACTCAGGAGAAACGTTTCCTTGAAACTGCTCTGCTGTGCGTTCGTTCACCTAAGGGAGTTGAATCTATGTTGAGATTCAGCGAGTCAGAAACACGTTTCTTCTAGGAGCTGCGTTGGGATATTCCCGAGTGAATGGGACCATAGGCTGTACAGAGAAATATCTGCTCCTACAACCAAAAGGGTGGTATCTAACTGAATGGTGGTCAATGTGTGCATTCAACTGACAGAGTTAAACTCACGTGTGGACTCAGCGGATTGCAAACCCTTTCTGTGCAGAATCCCTAAACCGGTATTTCCAGCCCAATGCCGGCATACGTACTAAACAGCAGGAAACTTCGTCTAAAACTCAGGAGAAACGTTTCCTTGAAACTGCTCTGCTGTGCGTTCGTTCACCTAAGAGAGTTGAATCTATGTTGAGATTCTGCGAGTCAGAAACACGTTTATTCTAGGAGCTGCGTTGGGATATACCCGAGTGAATGGGACCATAGGCTGTACAGAGAAATATCTGCTTCTAAAACCAAAACGGAGCTATCTAACTGGATGGTTGTCAATGTGTGCATTCAACTGACAGAGTTAAACTCACGTGTGGATTCAGTGGTTTACAAACCCTTTCTGTGCAGAATCCCAAAACCGGTAATTCCAGCTCAATGCCGGCATACGTACTAAACAGCAGGAAACTTCGTCTAAAACTCAGGAGAAACGTTTCCTTGAAACTGCTCTGCTGTGCGTTCGTTCACCTAAGAGAGTTGAATCTATGTTGAGATTCAGCGAGTCAGAAACACGTTTCTTCTAGGAGCTGCGTTGGGATATTCCCGAGTGAATGGGACCATAGGCTGTACAGAGAAATATCTGCTCCTACAACCAAAAGGGTGGTATCTAACTGAATGGTTGTCAATGTGTGCATTCAACTGACAGAGTTAAACTCACGTGTGGATTCAGCGGTTTGCAAACCCTTTCTGTGCAGAATCCCAAAACCGGTATTTCCAGCCCAATGCCAGCATACGTACTAAACAGCAGGAAACTTCGTCTAAAACTCAGGAGAAACGTTTCCTTGAAGCTGCTCTGCTGTGCGTTCGTTCACCTAAGAGAGTTGAATCTATGTTGAGATTCAGCGAGTCAGAAACACGTTTCTTCTAGGAGCTGCGTTGGGATATTCCCGAGTGAATGGGACCATAGGCTGTATAGAGAAATATCTGCTTCTAAAACCAAAAGGGTGCTATCAAACTGAATGGTTGTCAATGTGTGCATTCAACTGACAGAGTTAAACTCACGTGAGGATTCAGCGGTTTGCAAACCCTTTCTCTGCAGAATCCCAAAACCGGTATTTCCAGCCCAATGCCGGCATACGTACTAAACAGCAGGAAACTTCGTCTAAAACTCAGGAGAAAAGTTTACTTGAAACTGCTCTGCTGCGCATTCGTTCACCTAAGAGACTTGAATCTATGTTGAGATTCAGCGAGTCAGAAACACGTTTCTTCTAGGAGGTGCGTTGGGATATTCCCGCGTGAATGGGACCATAGACTGTACAGAGAAATATCTGCTTCTAAAACCAAAACGGAGCTATCTAACTGAATGATTGTCAATGTGTGCATTCAACTGACAGAGTTAAACTCACGTGTGGATTCAGCGGTTTCCAAACCCTTTCTGTGCAGAATCCCAAAACCGGTATTTCCAGCCCAATGCTGGCATACGTACTAAACAGCAGGGAACTTCGTCTAAAACTCAGGAGAAACGTTTCCTTGAAACTGCTCTGCTGTGCGTTCGTTCACCTAAGAGAGTTGAATCTATGTTGAGATTCAGCGAGTCAGAAACACGTTTCTTCTAGGAGCTGCGTTGGGATATTCCCGAGTGAATGGGACCATAGGCTGTATCGAGAAATATCTGATCCTACAACCAAAAGGGAGGTATCTAACTGAATGGTGGTCAATGTGTGCATTCAACTGACAGAGTTAAGCTCACGTTTGAATTCAGCGGTTTGCAAACCCTTTCTGTGCAGAATCCCAAAACCGGTAATTCCAGCTCAATGCCGGCATACGTACTAAACAGCAGGGAACTTCGTCTAAAACTCAGGAGAAACGTTTCCTTGAAACTGCTCTGCTGTGCGTTCGTTCACCTAAGAGAGTTGAATCTATGTTGAGATTCTGCGAGTCAGAAACACGTTTATTCTAGGAGCTGCGTTGGGATATACCCGAGTGAATGGGACCATAGGCTGTACAGAGAAATATCTGCTTCTAAAACCAAAACGGAGCTATCTAACTGGATGGTTGTCAATGTGTGCATTCAACTGACAGAGTTAAACTCACGTGTGGATTCAGCGGTTTACAAACCCTTTCTGTGCAGAATCCCAAAACCGGTAATTCCAGCTCAATGCCGGCATACGTACTAAACAGCAGGAAACTTCGTCTAAAACTCAGGAGAAACGTTTCCTTGAAACTGCTCTGCTGTGCGTTCGTTCACCTAAGAGAGTTGAATCTATGTTGAGATTCAGCGAGTCAGAAACACGTTTCTTCTAGGAGCTGCGTTGGGATATTCCCGAGTGAATGGGACCATAGGCTGTACAGAGAAATATCTGCTCCTACAACCAAAAGGGTGGTATCTAACTGAATGGTTGTCAATGTGTGCATTCAACTGACAGAGTTAAACTCACGTGTGGATTCAGCGGTTTGCAAACCCTTTCTGTGCAGAATCCCAAAACCGGTATTTCCAGCCCAATGCCAGCATACGTACTAAACAGCAGGAAACTTCGTCTAAAACTCAGGAGAAACGTTTCCTTGAAGCTGCTCTGCTGTGCGTTCGTTCACCTAAGAGAGTTGAATCTATGTTGAGATTCAGCGAGTCAGAAACACGTTTCTTCTAGGAGCTGCGTTGGGATATTCCCGAGTGAATGGGACCATAGGCTGTATAGAGAAATATCTGCTTCTAAAACCAAAAGGGTGCTATCAAACTGAATGGTTGTCAATGTGTGCATTCAACTGACAGAGTTAAACTCACGTGAGGATTCAGCGGTTTGCAAACCCTTTCTCTGCAGAATCCCAAAACCGGTATTTCCAGCCCAATGCCGGCATACGTACTAAACAGCAGGTAACTTCGTCTAAAACTCAGGAGAAAAGTTTACTTGAAACTGCTCTGCTGCGCATTCGTTCACCTAAGAGACTTGAATCTATGTTGAGATTCAGCGAGTCAGAAACACGTTTCTTCTAGGAGGTGCGTTGGGATATTCCCGCGTGAATGGGACCATAGACTGTACAGAGAAATATCTGCTTCTAAAACCAAAACGGAGCTATCTAACTGAATGATTGTCAATGTGTGCATTCAACTGACAGAGTTAAACTCACGTGTGGATTCAGCCGTTTGCAAACCCTTTCTGTGCAGAATCCCAAAACCGGTATTTCCAGCCCAATGCCGGCATACGTACTAAACAGCAGGGAACTTCGTCTAAAACTCAGGAGAAACGTTTCCTTGAAACTGCTCTGCTGTGCGTTCGTTCACCTAAGAGAGTTGAATCTATGTTGAGATTCAGCGAGTCAGAAACACGTTTCTTCTAGGAGCTGCGTTGGGATATTCCCGAGTGAATGGGACCATAGGCTGTATCGAGAAATATCTGATCCTACAACCAAAAGGGAGGTATCTAACTGAATGGTTGTCAATGTGTGCATTCAACTGACAGAGTTAAGCTCACGTTTGAATTCAGCGGTTTGCAAACCCTTTCTGTGCAGAATCCCAAAACCGGTAATTCCAGCTCAATGCCGGCATACGTACTAAACAGCAGGGAACTTCGTCTAAAACTCAGGAGAAACGTTTCCTTGAAACTGCTCTGCTGTGCGTTCGTTCAACTAAGAGAGTTGAATCTATGTTGAGATTCAGCGAGTCAGAAACACGTTTCTTCTAGGAGGTGCGTTGGGATATTCCCGAGTGAATGGGACCATAGGCTGTACAGAGAAATATCTGCTCCTACAACCAAAAGGGTGGTATCTAACTGAATGGTTGTCAATGTTTGCATTCAACTGACAGAGTTAAACTCACGTTTGGATTCAGCGGTTTAAAAACCCTTTCTGTGCAGAATCCCAAAACCGGTAATTCCAGCTCAATGCCGGCATACTTACTAAACAGCAGGAAACTTCGTCTAAAACTCAGGAGAAACGTTTCCTTGAAACTGCTCTGCTGTGCGTTCGTTCACCTAAGAGAGTTGAATCTATGTTGAGATTCAGCGAGTCAGAAACACGTTTCTTCTAGGAGCTGCGATGGGATATTCCCGAGTGAATGGGACCATAGGCTGTATCGAGAATTATCTGCTCCTACAACCAAAAGGGAGGTATCTAACTGAATGGTTGTCAATGTGTGCATTCAACTGACAGAGTTAAGCTCATGTTTGAATTCAGCGGTTTGCAAACCCTTTCTGTGCAGAATCCCAAAACCGGTAATTCCAGCTCAATGCCGGCATACGTACTAAACAGCAGGAAACTTCGTCTAAAACTCAGGAGAAACGTTTCCTTGAAACTGCTCTGCTGTGCGTTCGTTCAGCTAAGAGAGTTGAATCTATGTTGAGATTCAGCGAGTCAGAAACACGTTTCTTCTAGGAGCTGCGTTGGGATATTCCCGAGTGAATGGGACCATAGGCTGTACAGAGAAATATCTGCTTCTAAAACCAAAAGGGTGCTATCAAACTGAATGGTTGTCAATGTGTGCATTCAACTGACAGAGTTAAACTCACGTGTGGATTCAGAGGTTTGCAAACCCTTTCTGTGCAGAATCCCAAAACCGGTATTTCCAGCCCAATGCCAGCATACGTACTAAACAGCAGGAAACTTCGTCTAAAACGCAGAGAAACGTTTCCTTGAAACTGCTCTGCTGTGCGTTCGTTCACCTAAGAGAGTTGAATCTATGTTGAGATTCAGCGAGTCAGAAACACGTTTCTTCTAGGAGCTGCATTGGGATATTCCCGAGTGAATGGGACCATAGGCTGTACAGAGAAATATCTGCTCCTACAACCAAAAGGGTGGTATCTAACTGAATGGTTGTCATTGTGTGCATTCAACTGACAGAGTTAAACTGACGTGTGGATTCAGAGGTTTGCAAACCCTTTCTGTGCAGAATCCCAAAACCGGTATTTCCAGCCCAATGCCGGCATCCGTACCAAACAGCAGGAAACTTCGTCTAAAACTCAGGAGGAACGTTTCCTTGAAACTGCTCTGCTGTGCGTTCGTTCACCTAAGAGAGTTGAATCTATGTTGAGATTCAGCGAGTCAGAAACACGTTTCTTCTAGGAGCTGCGTTGGGATATTCCCGAGTGAATGGGACCATAGGCTGTACAGAGAAATATCTGCTCCTACAAACAAAAGGGTGGTATCTAACTGAATGGTTGTCAATGTGTGCATTCAACTGACAGAGTTAAACTCACGTGTGGATTCAGCGGTTTACAAACCCTTTCTGTGCAGAATCCCAAAACCGGTAATTCCAGCTCAATGCCGGCATACGTACTAAACAGCAGGAAACTTCGTCTAAAACTCAGGAGAAACGTTTCCTTGAAACTGCTCTGCTGTGCGTTCGTTCACCTAAGAGAGTTGAATCTATGTTGAGATTCAGCGAGTCAGAAACACGTTTCTTCTAGGAGCTGCGTTGGGATATTCCCGAGTGAATGGGACCATAGGCTGTACAGAGAAATATCTGCTTCTAAAACCAAAAGGGTGCTATCAAACTGAATGGTTGTCAATGTGTGCATTCAACTTACAGAGTTAAACTCACGTGTGGATTCAGCGGTTTACAAACACTTTCTGTGCAGAATCCCAAAACCAGTAATTCCAGATCAATGCCGGCATACGTACTAAACAGCAGGAAACTTCGTCTAAAACTCAGGAGAAACGTTTCCTTGAAACTGCTCTGCTGTGCGTTCGTTCACCTAAGAGAGTTGAATCTATGTTGAGATTCAGCGAGTCAGAAACACGTTTCTTCTAGGAGCTGCGTTGGGATATTCCCGAGTGAATTGGACCATAGGCTGTACAGAGAAATATCTGCTTCTAAAACCAAAAGGGTGCTATCAAACTGAATGGTTGTCAATGTGTGCATTCAACTAACAGAGTTAAACTCACGTGTGGATTCAGCGGTTTGCAAACCCTTTCTGTGCAGAATCCCAAAACCGGTATTTCCAGCCCAATGCCAGCATACGTACTAAACAGCAGGAAACTTCGTCTAAAACTCAGGAGAAACGTTTCCTTGAAACTGCTCTGCTGTGCGTTCGTTCACCTAATGGAGTTGAATCTATGTTGAGATTCAGCGAGTCAGAAACACGTTTCTTCTAGGAGCTGCGTTGGGATATTCCCGAGTGAATGGGACCATAGGCTGTACAGAGAAATATCTGCTCCTACAACCAAAAGGGTGGTATCTAACTGAATGGTTGTCAATGTGTGCATTCAACTGACAGAGTTAAACTCACGTGTGGACTCAGCGGTTTGCAAACCCTTTCTGTGCACAATCCCTAAACCGGTATTTCCAGCCCAATGCCGGCATACGTACTAAACAGCAGGAAACTTCGTCTAAAACTCAGGAGAAACGTTTCCTTGAAACTGCTCTGCTGTGCGTTCGTTCACCTAAGAGAGTTGAATCTATGTTGAGATTCAGCGACTCAGAAACACGTTTCTTCAAGGAGCTGCGTTGGGATATTCCCGAGTGAATGGGACCATAGGCTGTACAGAGAAATATCTGCTTCTAAAACCAAAACGGAGCTATCTAACTGGATGGTTGTCAATGTGTGCATTCAACTGACAGAGTTAAACTCACGTGTGGATTCAGCGGTTTGCAAACCATTTCTGTGCAGAATCCCAAAACCGGTATGTCCAGCCCAATGCCGGCATCCGTACTAAACAGCAGGAAACTTCGTCTAAAACTCAGGAGAAACGTTTCCTTGAAACTGCTCTGCTGTGCGTTCGTTCACCTAAGGGAGTTGAATCTATGTTGAGATTCAGCGAGTCAGAAACACGTTTCTTCTAGGAGCTGCGTTGGGATATTCCCGAGTGAATGGGACCATAGGCTGTACAGAGAAATATCTGCTCCTACAACCAAAAGGGTGGTATCTAACTGAATGGTGGTCAATGTGTGCATTCAACTGACAGAGTTAAACTCACGTGTGGACTCAGCGGATTGCAAACCCTTTCTGTGCAGAATCCCTAAACCGGTATTTCCAGCCCAATGCCGGCATACGTACTAAACAGCAGGAAACTTCGTCTAAAACTCAGGAGAAACGTTTCCTTGAAACTGCTCTGCTGTGCGTTCGTTCACCTAAGAGAGTTGAATCTATGTTGAGATTCTGCGAGTCAGAAACACGTTTATTCTAGGAGCTGCGTTGGGATATACCCGAGTGAATGGGACCATAGGCTGTACAGAGAAATATCTGCTTCTAAAACCAAAACGGAGCTATCTAACTGGATGGTTGTCAATGTGTGCATTCAACTGACAGAGTTAAACTCACGTGTGGATTCAGTGGTTTACAAACCCTTTCTGTGCAGAATCCCAAAACCGGTAATTCCAGCTCAATGCCGGCATACGTACTAAACAGCAGGAAACTTCGTCTAAAACTCAGGAGAAACGTTTCCTTGAAACTGCTCTGCTGTGCGTTCGTTCACCTAAGAGAGTTGAATCTATGTTGAGATTCAGCGAGTCAGAAACACGTTTCTTCTAGGAGCTGCGTTGGGATATTCCCGAGTGAATGGGACCATAGGCTGTACAGAGAAATATCTGCTCCTACAACCAAAAGGGTGGTATCTAACTGAATGGTTGTCAATGTGTGCATTCAACTGACAGAGTTAAACTCACGTGTGGATTCAGCGGTTTGCAAACCCTTTCTGTGCAGAATCCCAAAACCGGTATTTCCAGCCCAATGCCAGCATACGTACTAAACAGCAGGAAACTTCGTCTAAAACTCAGGAGAAACGTTTCCTTGAAGCTGCTCTGCTGTGCGTTCGTTCACCTAAGAGAGTTGAATCTATGTTGAGATTCAGCGAGTCAGAAACACGTTTCTTCTAGGAGCTGCGTTGGGATATTCCCGAGTGAATGGGACCATAGGCTGTATAGAGAAATATCTGCTTCTAAAACCAAAAGGGTGCTATCAAACTGAATGGTTGTCAATGTGTGCATTCAACTGACAGAGTTAAACTCACGTGAGGATTCAGCGGTTTGCAAACCCTTTCTCTGCAGAATCCCAAAACCGGTATTTCCAGCCCAATGCCGGCATACGTACTAAACAGCAGGAAACTTCGTCTAAAACTCAGGAGAAAAGTTTACTTGAAACTGCTCTGCTGCGCATTCGTTCACCTAAGAGACTTGAATCTATGTTGAGATTCAGCGAGTCAGAAACACGTTTCTTCTAGGAGGTGCGTTGGGATATTCCCGCGTGAATGGGACCATAGACTGTACAGAGAAATATCTGCTTCTAAAACCAAAACGGAGCTATCTAACTGAATGATTGTCAATGTGTGCATTCAACTGACAGAGTTAAACTCACGTGTGGATTCAGCGGTTTCCAAACCCTTTCTGTGCAGAATCCCAAAACCGGTATTTCCAGCCCAATGCTGGCATACGTACTAAACAGCAGGGAACTTCGTCTAAAACTCAGGAGAAACGTTTCCTTGAAACTGCTCTGCTGTGCGTTCGTTCACCTAAGAGAGTTGAATCTATGTTGAGATTCAGCGAGTCAGAAACACGTTTCTTCTAGGAGCTGCGTTGGGATATTCCCGAGTGAATGGGACCATAGGCTGTATCGAGAAATATCTGATCCTACAACCAAAAGGGAGGTATCTAACTGAATGGTGGTCAATGTGTGCATTCAACTGACAGAGTTAAGCTCACGTTTGAATTCAGCGGTTTGCAAACCCTTTCTGTGCAGAATCCCAAAACCGGTAATTCCAGCTCAATGCCGGCATACGTACTAAACAGCAGGGAACTTCGTCTAAAACTCAGGAGAAACGTTTCCTTGAAACTGCTCTGCTGTGCGTTCGTTCACCTAAGAGAGTTGAATCTATGTTGAGATTCTGCGAGTCAGAAACACGTTTATTCTAGGAGCTGCGTTGGGATATACCCGAGTGAATGGGACCATAGGCTGTACAGAGAAATATCTGCTTCTAAAACCAAAACGGAGCTATCTAACTGGATGGTTGTCAATGTGTGCATTCAACTGACAGAGTTAAACTCACGTGTGGATTCAGCGGTTTACAAACCCTTTCTGTGCAGAATCCCAAAACCGGTAATTCCAGCTCAATGCCGGCATACGTACTAAACAGCAGGAAACTTCGTCTAAAACTCAGGAGAAACGTTTCCTTGAAACTGCTCTGCTGTGCGTTCGTTCACCTAAGAGAGTTGAATCTATGTTGAGATTCAGCGAGTCAGAAACACGTTTCTTCTAGGAGCTGCGTTGGGATATTCCCGAGTGAATGGGACCATAGGCTGTACAGAGAAATATCTGCTCCTACAACCAAAAGGGTGGTATCTAACTGAATGGTTGTCAATGTGTGCATTCAACTGACAGAGTTAAACTCACGTGTGGATTCAGCGGTTTGCAAACCCTTTCTGTGCAGAATCCCAAAACCGGTATTTCCAGCCCAATGCCAGCATACGTACTAAACAGCAGGAAACTTCGTCTAAAACTCAGGAGAAACGTTTCCTTGAAGCTGCTCTGCTGTGCGTTCGTTCACCTAAGAGAGTTGAATCTATGTTGAGATTCAGCGAGTCAGAAACACGTTTCTTCTAGGAGCTGCGTTGGGATATTCCCGAGTGAATGGGACCATAGGCTGTATAGAGAAATATCTGCTTCTAAAACCAAAAGGGTGCTATCAAACTGAATGGTTGTCAATGTGTGCATTCAACTGACAGAGTTAAACTCACGTGAGGATTCAGCGGTTTGCAAACCCTTTCTCTGCAGAATCCCAAAACCGGTATTTCCAGCCCAATGCCGGCATACGTACTAAACAGCAGGTAACTTCGTCTAAAACTCAGGAGAAAAGTTTACTTGAAACTGCTCTGCTGCGCATTCGTTCACCTAAGAGACTTGAATCTATGTTGAGATTCAGCGAGTCAGAAACACGTTTCTTCTAGGAGGTGCGTTGGGATATTCCCGCGTGAATGGGACCATAGACTGTACAGAGAAATATCTGCTTCTAAAACCAAAACGGAGCTATCTAACTGAATGATTGTCAATGTGTGCATTCAACTGACAGAGTTAAACTCACGTGTGGATTCAGCCGTTTGCAAACCCTTTCTGTGCAGAATCCCAAAACCGGTATTTCCAGCCCAATGCCGGCATACGTACTAAACAGCAGGGAACTTCGTCTAAAACTCAGGAGAAACGTTTCCTTGAAACTGCTCTGCTGTGCGTTCGTTCACCTAAGAGAGTTGAATCTATGTTGAGATTCAGCGAGTCAGAAACACGTTTCTTCTAGGAGCTGCGTTGGGATATTCCCGAGTGAATGGGACCATAGGCTGTATCGAGAAATATCTGATCCTACAACCAAAAGGGAGGTATCTAACTGAATGGTTGTCAATGTGTGCATTCAACTGACAGAGTTAAGCTCACGTTTGAATTCAGCGGTTTGCAAACCCTTTCTGTGCAGAATCCCAAAACCGGTAATTCCAGCTCAATGCCGGCATACGTACTAAACAGCAGGGAACTTCGTCTAAAACTCAGGAGAAACGTTTCCTTGAAACTGCTCTGCTGTGCGTTCGTTCAACTAAGAGAGTTGAATCTATGTTGAGATTCAGCGAGTCAGAAACACGTTTCTTCTAGGAGGTGCGTTGGGATATTCCCGAGTGAATGGGACCATAGGCTGTACAGAGAAATATCTGCTCCTACAACCAAAAGGGTGGTATCTAACTGAATGGTTGTCAATGTTTGCATTCAACTGACAGAGTTAAACTCACGTTTGGATTCAGCGGTTTAAAAACCCTTTCTGTGCAGAATCCCAAAACCGGTAATTCCAGCTCAATGCCGGCATACTTACTAAACAGCAGGAAACTTCGTCTAAAACTCAGGAGAAACGTTTCCTTGAAACTGCTCTGCTGTGCGTTCGTTCACCTAAGAGAGTTGAATCTATGTTGAGATTCAGCGAGTCAGAAACACGTTTCTTCTAGGAGCTGCGATGGGATATTCCCGAGTGAATGGGACCATAGGCTGTATCGAGAATTATCTGCTCCTACAACCAAAAGGGAGGTATCTAACTGAATGGTTGTCAATGTGTGCATTCAACTGACAGAGTTAAGCTCATGTTTGAATTCAGCGGTTTGCAAACCCTTTCTGTGCAGAATCCCAAAACCGGTAATTCCAGCTCAATGCCGGCATACGTACTAAACAGCAGGAAACTTCGTCTAAAACTCAGGAGAAACGTTTCCTTGAAACTGCTCTGCTGTGCGTTCGTTCAGCTAAGAGAGTTGAATCTATGTTGAGATTCAGCGAGTCAGAAACACGTTTCTTCTAGGAGCTGCGTTGGGATATTCCCGAGTGAATGGGACCATAGGCTGTACAGAGAAATATCTGCTTCTAAAACCAAAAGGGTGCTATCAAACTGAATGGTTGTCAATGTGTGCATTCAACTGACAGAGTTAAACTCACGTGTGGATTCAGAGGTTTGCAAACCCTTTCTGTGCAGAATCCCAAAACCGGTATTTCCAGCCCAATGCCAGCATACGTACTAAACAGCAGGAAACTTCGTCTAAAACGCAGAGAAACGTTTCCTTGAAACTGCTCTGCTGTGCGTTCGTTCACCTAAGAGAGTTGAATCTATGTTGAGATTCAGCGAGTCAGAAACACGTTTCTTCTAGGAGCTGCATTGGGATATTCCCGAGTGAATGGGACCATAGGCTGTACAGAGAAATATCTGCTCCTACAACCAAAAGGGTGGTATCTAACTGAATGGTTGTCATTGTGTGCATTCAACTGACAGAGTTAAACTGACGTGTGGATTCAGAGGTTTGCAAACCCTTTCTGTGCAGAATCCCAAAACCGGTATTTCCAGCCCAATGCCGGCATCCGTACCAAACAGCAGGAAACTTCGTCTAAAACTCAGGAGGAACGTTTCCTTGAAACTGCTCTGCTGTGCGTTCGTTCACCTAAGAGAGTTGAATCTATGTTGAGATTCAGCGAGTCAGAAACACGTTTCTTCTAGGAGCTGCGTTGGGATATTCCCGAGTGAATGGGACCATAGGCTGTACAGAGAAATATCTGCTCCTACAAACAAAAGGGTGGTATCTAACTGAATGGTTGTCAATGTGTGCATTCAACTGACAGAGTTAAACTCACGTGTGGATTCAGCGGTTTACAAACCCTTTCTGTGCAGAATCCCAAAACCGGTAATTCCAGCTCAATGCCGGCATACGTACTAAACAGCAGGAAACTTCGTCTAAAACTCAGGAGAAACGTTTCCTTGAAACTGCTCTGCTGTGCGTTCGTTCACCTAAGAGAGTTGAATCTATGTTGAGATTCAGCGAGTCAGAAACACGTTTCTTCTAGGAGCTGCGTTGGGATATTCCCGAGTGAATGGGACCATAGGCTGTACAGAGAAATATCTGCTTCTAAAACCAAAAGGGTGCTATCAAACTGAATGGTTGTCAATGTGTGCATTCAACTGACAGAGTTAAACTCACGTGTGGATTCAGCGGTTTGCAAACCCTTTCTGTGCAGAATCCCAAAACCGGTATTTCCAGCCCAATGCCAGCATACGTACTAAACAGCAGGAAACTTCGTCTAAAACTCAGTAGAAACGTTTCCTTGAAACTGCTCTGCTGTGCGTTCGTTCACCTAAGGGAGTTGAATCTATGTTGAGATTCAGCGAGTCAGAAACACGTTTCTTCTAGGAGCTGCGTTGGGATATTCCCGAGTGAATGGGACCATAGGCTGTATAGAGAAATATCTGCTTCTAAAACCAAAAGGGTGCTATCAATCTGAATGGTTGTCAATGTGTGCATTCAACTGACAGAGTTAAACTCACGTGAGGATTCAGCGGTTTGCAAACCCTTTCTCTGCAGAATCCCAAAACCGGTATTTCCAGCCCAATGCCGGCATACGTACTAAACAGCAGGAAACTTCGTCTAAAACTCAGGAGAAAAGTTTACTTGAAACTGCTCTGCTGCGCATTCGTTCACCTAAGAGACTTGAATCTATGTTGAGATTCAGCGAGTCAGAAACACGTTTCTTCTAGGAGGTGCGTTGGGATATTCCCGCGTGAATGGGACCATAGACTGTACAGAGAAATATCTGCTTCTAAAACCAAAACGGAGCTATCTAACTGAATGGTTGTCAATGTGTGCATTCAACTGACAGAGTTAAACTCACGTGTGGATTCAGCGGTTTGCAAACCCTTTCTGTGCAGAATCCCAAAACCGGTATTTCCAGCCCAATGCCGGCATACGTACTAAACAGCAGGGAACTTCGTCTAAAACTCAGGAGAAACGTTTCCTTGAAACTGCTCTGCTGTGCGTTCGTTCACCTAAGAGAGTTGAATCTATGTTGAGATTCAGCGAGTCAGAAACACGTTTCTTCTAGGAGCTGCGTTGGGATATTCCCGAGTGAATGGGACCATAGGCTGTATCGAGAAATATCTGATCCTACAACCAAAGGGGAGGTATCTAACTGAATGGTTGTCAATGTGTGCATTCAACTGACAGAGTTAAGCTCACGTTTGAATTCAGCGGTTTGCAAACCCTTTCTGTGCAGAATCCCAAAACCGGTAATTCCAGCTCAATGCCGGCATACGTACTAAACAGCAGGGAACTTCGTCTAAAACTCAGGAGAAACGTTTCCTTGAAACTGCTCTGCTGTGCGTTCGTTCAACTAAGAGAGTTGAATCTATGTTGAGATTCAGCGAGTCAGAAACACGTTTCTTCTAGGAGGTGCGTTGGGATATTCCCGAGTGAATGGGACCATAGGCTGTACAGAGAAATATCTGCTCCTACAACCAAAAGGGTGGTATCTAACTGAATGGTTGTCAATGTTTGCATTCAACTGACAGAGTTAAACTCACGTTTGGATTCAGCGGTTTAAAAACCCTTTCTGTGCAGAATCCCAAAACCGGTAATTCCAGCTCAATGCCGGCATACTTACTAAACAGCAGGAAACTTCGTCTAAAACTCAGGAGAAACGTTTCCTTGAAACTGCTCTGCTGTGCGTTCGTTCACCTAAGAGAGTTGAATCTATGTTGAGATTCAGCGAGTCAGAAACACGTTTCTTCTAGGAGCTGCGATGGGATATTCCCGAGTGAATGGGACCATAGGCTGTATCGAGAATTATCTGCTCCTACAACCAAAAGGGAGGTATCTAACTGAATGGTTGTCAATGTGTGCATTCATCTGACAGAGTTAAGCTCACGTTTGAATTCAGCGGTTTGCAAACCCTTTCTGTGCAGAATCCCAAAACCGGTAATTCCAGCTCAATGCCGGCATACGTACTAAACAGCAGGAAACTTCGTCTGAAACTCAGGAGAAACGTTTCCTTGAAACTGCTCTGCTGTGCGTTCGTTCAGCTAAGAGAGTTGAATCTATGTTGAGATTCAGCGAGTCAGAAACACGTTTCTTCTAGGAGCTGCGTTGGGATATTCCCGAGTGAATGGGACCATAGGCTGTACAGAGAAATATCTGCTTCTAAAACCAAAAGGGTGCTATCAAACTGAATGGTTGTCAATGTGTGCATTCAACTGACAGAGTTAAACTCACGTGTGGATTCAGCGGTTTGCAAACCCTTTCTGTGCAGAATCCCAAAACCGGTATTTCCAGCCCAATGCCAGCATACGTACTAAACAGCAGGAAACTTCGTCTAAAACGCAGGAGAAACGTTTCCTTGAAACTGCTCTGCTGTGCGTTCGTTCACCTAAGAGAGTTGAATCTATGTTGAGATTCAGCGAGTCAGAAACACGTTTCTTCTAGGAGCTGCGTTGGGATATTCCCGAGTGAATGGGACCATAGGCTGTACAGAGAAATATCTGCTCCTACAACCAAAAGGGTGGTATCTAACTGAATGGTTGTCATTGTGTGCATTCAACTGACAGAGTTAAACTGACGTGTGGATTCAGAGGTTTGCAAACCCTTTCTGTGCAGAATCCCAAAACCGGTATTTCCAGCCCAATGCCGGCATCCGTACCAAACAGCAGGAAACTTCGTCTAAAACTCAGGAGGAACGTTTCCTTGAAACTGCTCTGCTGTGCGTTCGTTCACCTAAGAGAGTTGAATCTATGTTGAGATTCAGCGAGTCAGAAACACGTTTCTTCTAGGAGCTGCGTTGGGATATTCCCGAGTGAATGGGACCATAGGCTGTACAGAGAAATATCTGCTCCTACAAACAAAAGGGTGGTATCTAACTGAATGGTTGTCAATGTGTGCATTCAACTGACAGAGTTAAACTCACGTGTGGATTCAGCGGTTTACAAACCCTTTCTGTGCAGAATCCCAAAACCGGTAATTCCAGCTCAATGCCGGCATACGTACTAAACAGCAGGAAACTTCGTCTAAAACTCAGGAGAAACGTTTCCTTGAAACTGCTCTGCTGTGCGTTCGTTCACCTAAGAGAGTTGAATCTATGTTGAGATTCAGCGAGTCAGAAACACGTTTCTTCTAGGAGCTGCGTTGGGATATTCCCGAGTGAATGGGACCATAGGCTGTACAGAGAAATATCTGCTTCTAAAACCAAAAGGGTGCTATCAAACTGAATGGTTGTCAATGTGTGCATTCAACTGACAGAGTTAAACTCACGTGTGGATTCAGCGGTTTGCAAACCCTTTCTGTGCAGAATCCGAAAACCGGTATTTCCAGCCCAATGCCAGCATACATACTAAACAGCAGGAAACTTCGTCTAAAACTCAGGAGAAACGTTTCCTTGAAACTGCTCTGCTGTGCGTTCGTTCAGCTAAGGGAGTTGAATCTATGTTGAGAATCAGCGAGTCAGAAACACGTTTCTTCTAGGAGCTGCGTTGGGATATTCCCGAGTGAATGGGACCATAGGCTGTACAGAGAAATATCTGCTTCTAAAACCAAAAGGGTGCTATCAAACTGAATGGTTGTCAATGTGTGCATTCAACTGACAGAGTTAAACTCACGTGTGGATTCAGCGGTTTGCAAACCCTTTCTCTGCAGAATCCCAAAACCGGTATTTCCAGCCCAATGCCGGCATACGTACTAAACAGCAGGAAACTTCGTCTAAAACTCAGGAGAAAAGTTTACTTGAAACTGCTCTGCTGCGCATTCGTTCACCTAAGAGACTTGAATCTATGTTGAGATTCAGCGAGTCAGAAACACGTTTCTTCTAGGAGGTGCGTTGGGATATTCCCGCGTGAATGGGACCATAGACTGTACAGAGAAATATCTGCTTCTAAAACCAAAACGGAGCTATCTAACTGAATGGTTGTCAATGTGTGCATTCAACTGACAGAGTTAAACTCACGTGTGGATTCAGCGGTTTGCAAACCCTTTCTGTGCAGAATCCCAAAACCGGTATTTCCAGCCCAATGCCGGCATACGTACTAAACAGCAGGGAACTTCGTCTAAAACTCAGGAGAAACGTTTCCTTGAAACTGCTCTGCTGTGCGTTCGTTCACCTAAGAGAGTTGAATCTATGTTGAGATTCAGCGAGTCAGAAACACGTTTCTTCTAGGAGCTGCGTTGGGATATTACCGAGTGATTGGGACCATAGGCTGTACAGAGAAATATCTGCTTCTAAAACCAAAATGGTGCTATCAAACTGAATGGTTGTCAATGTGTGCATTCAACTGACAGAGTTAAACTCACGTGTGGATTCAGCGGTTTGCAAACCCTTTCTGTGCAGAATCCCAAAACCGGTATTTCCAGCCCAATGCCGGCATACGTACTAAACAGCAGGAAACTTCGTCTAAAACTCAGGAGAAACGTTTCCTTGAAACTGCTCTGCTGTGCGTTCGTTCACCTAAGAGTGTTGAATCTATGTTGAGATTCAGCGAGTCAGAAACACGTTTCTTCTAGGAGGTGCGTTGGGATATTCCCGAGTGAATGGGACCATAGGCTGTACAGAGAAATATCTGCTTCTAAAACCAAAAGGGTGCTATCAAACTGAATGGTTGTCAATGTGTGCATTCAACTGACAGAGTTAAACTCACTTGTGGATTCAGAGGTTTGCAAACCCTTTCTGTGCAGAATCCCAAAACCGGTATTTCCAGCCCAATGCCAGCATACGTACTAAACAGCAGGAAACTTCGTCTAAAACGCAGAGAAACGTTTCCTTGAAACTGCTCTGCTGTGCGTTCGTTCACCTAAGAGAGTTGAATCTATGTTGAGATTCAGCGAGTCAGAAACACGTTTCTTCTAGGAGCTGCATTGGGATATTCCCGAGTGAATGGGACCATAGGCTGTACAGAGAAATATCTGCTCCTACAACCAAAAGGGTGGTATCTAACTGAATGGTTGTCATTGTGTGCATTCAACTGACAGAGTTAAACTGACGTGTGGATTCAGAGGTTTGCAAACCCTTTCTGTGCAGAATCCCAAAACCGGTATTTCCAGCCCAATGCCGGCATCCGTACCAAACAGCAGGAAACTTCGTCTAAAACTCAGGAGGAACGTTTCCTTGAAACTGCTCTGCTGTGCGTTCGTTCACCTAAGAGAGTTGAATCTATGTTGAGATTCAGCGAGTCAGAAACACGTTTCTTCTAGGAGCTGCGTTGGGATATTCCCGAGTGAATGGGACCATAGGCTGTACAGAGAAATATCTGCTCCTACAAACAAAAGGGTGGTATCTAACTGAATGGTTGTCAATGTGTGCATTCAACTGACAGAGTTAAACTCACGTGTGGATTCAGCGGTTTACAAACCCTTTCTGTGCAGAATCCCAAAACCGGTAATTCCAGCTCAATGCCGGCATACGTACTAAACAGCAGGAAACTTCGTCTAAAACTCAGGAGAAACGTTTCCTTGAAACTGCTCTGCTGTGCGTTCGTTCACCTAAGAGAGTTGAATCTATGTTGAGATTCAGCGAGTCAGAAACACGTTTCTTCTAGGAGCTGCGTTGGGATATTCCCGAGTGAATGGGACCATAGGCTGTACAGAGAAATATCTGCTTCTAAAACCAAAAGGGTGCTATCAAACTGAATGGTTGTCAATGTGTGCATTCAACTGACAGAGTTAAACTCACGTGTGGATTCAGCGGTTTGCAAACCCTTTCTGTGCAGAATCCCAAAACCGGTATTTCCAGCCCAATGCCAGCATACGTACTAAACAGCAGGAAACTTCGTCTAAAACTCAGTAGAAACGTTTCCTTGAAACTGCTCTGCTGTGCGTTCGTTCACCTAAGGGAGTTGAATCTATGTTGAGATTCAGCGAGTCAGAAACACGTTTCTTCTAGGAGCTGCGTTGGGATATTCCCGAGTGAATGGGACCATAGGCTGTATAGAGAAATATCTGCTTCTAAAACCAAAAGGGTGCTATCAATCTGAATGGTTGTCAATGTGTGCATTCAACTGACAGAGTTAAACTCACGTGAGGATTCAGCGGTTTGCAAACCCTTTCTCTGCAGAATCCCAAAACCGGTATTTCCAGCCCAATGCCGGCATACGTACTAAACAGCAGGAAACTTCGTCTAAAACTCAGGAGAAAAGTTTACTTGAAACTGCTCTGCTGCGCATTCGTTCACCTAAGAGACTTGAATCTATGTTGAGATTCAGCGAGTCAGAAACACGTTTCTTCTAGGAGGTGCGTTGGGATATTCCCGCGTGAATGGGACCATAGACTGTACAGAGAAATATCTGCTTCTAAAACCAAAACGGAGCTATCTAACTGAATGGTTGTCAATGTGTGCATTCAACTGACAGAGTTAAACTCACGTGTGGATTCAGCGGTTTGCAAACCCTTTCTGTGCAGAATCCCAAAACCGGTATTTCCAGCCCAATGCCGGCATACGTACTAAACAGCAGGGAACTTCGTCTAAAACTCAGGAGAAACGTTTCCTTGAAACTGCTCTGCTGTGCGTTCGTTCACCTAAGAGAGTTGAATCTATGTTGAGATTCAGCGAGTCAGAAACACGTTTCTTCTAGGAGCTGCGTTGGGATATTCCCGAGTGAATGGGACCATAGGCTGTATCGAGAAATATCTGATCCTACAACCAAAGGGGAGGTATCTAACTGAATGGTTGTCAATGTGTGCATTCAACTGACAGAGTTAAGCTCACGTTTGAATTCAGCGGTTTGCAAACCCTTTCTGTGCAGAATCCCAAAACCGGTAATTCCAGCTCAATGCCGGCATACGTACTAAACAGCAGGGAACTTCGTCTAAAACTCAGGAGAAACGTTTCCTTGAAACTGCTCTGCTGTGCGTTCGTTCAACTAAGAGAGTTGAATCTATGTTGAGATTCAGCGAGTCAGAAACACGTTTCTTCTAGGAGGTGCGTTGGGATATTCCCGAGTGAATGGGACCATAGGCTGTACAGAGAAATATCTGCTCCTACAACCAAAAGGGTGGTATCTAACTGAATGGTTGTCAATGTTTGCATTCAACTGACAGAGTTAAACTCACGTTTGGATTCAGCGGTTTAAAAACCCTTTCTGTGCAGAATCCCAAAACCGGTAATTCCAGCTCAATGCCGGCATACTTACTAAACAGCAGGAAACTTCGTCTAAAACTCAGGAGAAACGTTTCCTTGAAACTGCTCTGCTGTGCGTTCGTTCACCTAAGAGAGTTGAATCTATGTTGAGATTCAGCGAGTCAGAAACACGTTTCTTCTAGGAGCTGCGATGGGATATTCCCGAGTGAATGGGACCATAGGCTGTATCGAGAATTATCTGCTCCTACAACCAAAAGGGAGGTATCTAACTGAATGGTTGTCAATGTGTGCATTCATCTGACAGAGTTAAGCTCACGTTTGAATTCAGCGGTTTGCAAACCCTTTCTGTGCAGAATCCCAAAACCGGTAATTCCAGCTCAATGCCGGCATACGTACTAAACAGCAGGAAACTTCGTCTGAAACTCAGGAGAAACGTTTCCTTGAAACTGCTCTGCTGTGCGTTCGTTCAGCTAAGAGAGTTGAATCTATGTTGAGATTCAGCGAGTCAGAAACACGTTTCTTCTAGGAGCTGCGTTGGGATATTCCCGAGTGAATGGGACCATAGGCTGTACAGAGAAATATCTGCTTCTAAAACCAAAAGGGTGCTATCAAACTGAATGGTTGTCAATGTGTGCATTCAACTGACAGAGTTAAACTCACGTGTGGATTCAGCGGTTTGCAAACCCTTTCTGTGCAGAATCCCAAAACCGGTATTTCCAGCCCAATGCCAGCATACGTACTAAACAGCAGGAAACTTCGTCTAAAACGCAGGAGAAACGTTTCCTTGAAACTGCTCTGCTGTGCGTTCGTTCACCTAAGAGAGTTGAATCTATGTTGAGATTCAGCGAGTCAGAAACACGTTTCTTCTAGGAGCTGCGTTGGGATATTCCCGAGTGAATGGGACCATAGGCTGTACAGAGAAATATCTGCTCCTACAACCAAAAGGGTGGTATCTAACTGAATGGTTGTCATTGTGTGCATTCAACTGACAGAGTTAAACTGACGTGTGGATTCAGAGGTTTGCAAACCCTTTCTGTGCAGAATCCCAAAACCGGTATTTCCAGCCCAATGCCGGCATCCGTACCAAACAGCAGGAAACTTCGTCTAAAACTCAGGAGGAACGTTTCCTTGAAACTGCTCTGCTGTGCGTTCGTTCACCTAAGAGAGTTGAATCTATGTTGAGATTCAGCGAGTCAGAAACACGTTTCTTCTAGGAGCTGCGTTGGGATATTCCCGAGTGAATGGGACCATAGGCTGTACAGAGAAATATCTGCTCCTACAAACAAAAGGGTGGTATCTAACTGAATGGTTGTCAATGTGTGCATTCAACTGACAGAGTTAAACTCACGTGTGGATTCAGCGGTTTACAAACCCTTTCTGTGCAGAATCCCAAAACCGGTAATTCCAGCTCAATGCCGGCATACGTACTAAACAGCAGGAAACTTCGTCTAAAACTCAGGAGAAACGTTTCCTTGAAACTGCTCTGCTGTGCGTTCGTTCACCTAAGAGAGTTGAATCTATGTTGAGATTCAGCGAGTCAGAAACACGTTTCTTCTAGGAGCTGCGTTGGGATATTCCCGAGTGAATGGGACCATAGGCTGTACAGAGAAATATCTGCTTCTAAAACCAAAAGGGTGCTATCAAACTGAATGGTTGTCAATGTGTGCATTCAACTGACAGAGTTAAACTCACGTTTGGATTCAGCGGTTTGCAAACCCTTTCTGTGCAGAATCCGAAAACCGGTATTTCCAGCCCAATGCCAGCATACATACTAAACAGCAGGAAACTTCGTCTAAAACTCAGGAGAAACGTTTCCTTGAAACTGCTCTGCTGTGCGTTCGTTCAGCTAAGGGAGTTGAATCTATGTTGAGAATCAGCGAGTCAGAAACACGTTTCTTCTAGGAGCTGCGTTGGGATATTCCCGAGTGAATGGGACCATAGGCTGTACAGAGAAATATCTGCTTCTAAAACCAAAAGGGTGCTATCAAACTGAATGGTTGTCAATGTGTGCATTCAACTGACAGAGTTAAACTCACGTGTGGATTCAGCGGTTTGCAAACCCTTTCTCTGCAGAATCCCAAAACCGGTATTTCCAGCCCAATGCCGGCATACGTACTAAACAGCAGGAAACTTCGTCTAAAACTCAGGAGAAAAGTTTACTTGAAACTGCTCTGCTGCGCATTCGTTCACCTAAGAGACTTGAATCTATGTTGAGATTCAGCGAGTCAGAAACACGTTTCTTCTAGGAGGTGCGTTGGGATATTCCCGCGTGAATGGGACCATAGACTGTACAGAGAAATATCTGCTTCTAAAACCAAAACGGAGCTATCTAACTGAATGGTTGTCAATGTGTGCATTCAACTGACAGAGTTAAACTCACGTGTGGATTCAGCGGTTTGCAAACCCTTTCTGTGCAGAATCCCAAAACCGGTATTTCCAGCCCAATGCCGGCATACGTACTAAACAGCAGGGAACTTCGTCTAAAACTCAGGAGAAACGTTTCCTTGAAACTGCTCTGCTGTGCGTTCGTTCACCTAAGAGAGTTGAATCTATGTTGAGATTCAGCGAGTCAGAAACACGTTTCTTCTAGGAGCTGCGTTGGGATATTACCGAGTGATTGGGACCATAGGCTGTACAGAGAAATATCTGCTTCTAAAACCAAAATGGTGCTATCAAACTGAATGGTTGTCAATGTGTGCATTCAACTGACAGAGTTAAACTCACGTGTGGATTCAGCGGTTTGCAAACCCTTTCTGTGCAGAATCCCAAAACCGGTATTTCCAGCCCAATGCCGGCATACGTACTAAACAGCAGGAAACTTCGTCTAAAACTCAGGAGAAACGTTTCCTTGAAACTGCTCTGCTGTGCGTTCGTTCACCTAAGAGTGTTGAATCTATGTTGAGATTCAGCGAGTCAGAAACACGTTTCTTCTAGGAGGTGCGTTGGGATATTCCCGAGTGAATGGGACCATAGGCTGTACAGAGAAATATCTGCTTCTAAAACCAAAAGGGTGCTATCAAACTGAATGGTTGTCAATGTGTGCATTCAACTGACAGAGTTAAACTCACTTGTGGACTCAGCGGTTTGCAAACCCTTTCTGTGCAGAATCCCTAAACCGGTATTTCCAGCCCAATGCCGGCATACGTACTAAACAGCAGGAAACTTCGTCTAAAACTCAGGAGAAACGTTTCCTTGAAACTGCTCTGCTGTGCGTTCGTTCACCTAAGAGAGTTGAATCTATGTTGAGATTCAGCGAGTCAGAAACACGTTTCTTCTAGGAGCTGCGTTGGGATATTCCCGAGTGAATGGGACCATAGGCTGTACAGAGAAATATCTGCTTCTAAAACCAAAACGGAGCTATCTAACTGGATGGTTGTCAATGTGTGCATTCAACTGACAGAGTTAAACTCACGTGTGGATTCAGCGGTTTGCAAACCATTTCTGTGCAGAATCCCAAAACCGGTATGTCCAGCCCAATGCCGGCATCCGTACTAAACAGCAGGAAACTTCGTCTAAAACTCAGGAGAAACGTTTCCTTGAAACTGCTCTGCTGTGCGTTCGTTCACCTAAGAGAGTTGAATCTATGTTGAGATTCAGCGAGTCAGAAACACGTTTCTTCTAGGAGCTGCGTTGGGATATTCCCGAGTGAATGGGACCATAGGCTGTACAGAGAAATATCTGCTTATAAAACCAAAAGGGTGCTATGAAACTGAATGGTTGTCAATGTGTGCATTCAACTGACAGAGTTAAACTCACGTGTGGATTCAGCGGTTTGCAAACCCTTTCTGTGCAGAATCCCAAAACCGGTATTTCCAGCCCAATGCCAGCATACGTACTAAACAGCAGGAAACTTCGTCTAAAACTCAGGAGAAACGTTTCCTTGAAGCTGCTCTGCTGTGCGTTCGTTCACCTAACAGAGTTGAATCTATGTTGAGATTCAGCGAGTCAGAATCACGTTTATGCTAGGAGCTGCGTTGGGATATTCCCGAGTGAATGGGACCATAGGCTGTACAGAGAAATATCTGCTTCTAAAACCAAAAGGGTGCTATAAAACTGAATGGTTGTCAATGTGTGCATTCAACTGACAGAGTTAAACTCACGTGTGGATTCAGCGGTTTGCAAACCCTTTCTCTGCAGAATCCCAAAACCGGTATTTCCAGCCCAATGCCGGCATACGTACTAAACAGCAGGAAACTTCGTCTAAAACTCAGGAGAAAAGTTTACTTGAAACTGCTCTGCTGCGCATTCGTTCACCTAAGAGACTTGAATCTATGTTGAGATTCAGCGAGTCAGAAACACGTTTCTTCTAGGAGGTGCGTTGGGATATTCCCGCGTGAATGGGACCATAGACTGTACAGAGAAATATCTGCTTCTAAAACCAAAACGGAGCTATCTAACTGAATGGTTGTCAATGTGTGCATTCAACTGACAGAGTTAAACTCACGTGTGGATTCAGCGGTTTGCAAACCCTTTCTGTGCAGAATCCCAAAACCGGTATTTCCAGCCCAATGCCGGCATACGTTCTAAACAGCAGAGAACTTCGTCTAAAACTCAGGAGAAACGTTTCCTTGAAACTGCTCTGCTGTGCGTTCGTTCACCTAAGAGAGTTGAATCTATGTTGAGATTCAGCGAGTCAGAAACACGTTTCTTCTAGGAGCTGCGTTGGGATATTCCCGAGTGAATGGGACCATAGGCTGTACAGAGAAATATCTGCTTCTAAAACCAAAACGGAGCTATCTAACTGAATGGTTGTCAATGTGTGCATTCAACTGACAGAGTTAAACTCACGTGTGGATTCAGCGGTTTGCAAACCCTTTCTGTGCAGAATCCCAAAACCGGTATTTCCAGCCCAATGCCGGCATACGTACTAAACAGCAGGGAACTTCGTCTAAAACTCAGGAGAAACGTTTCCTTGAAACTGCTCTGCTGTGCGTTCGTTCACCTAAGAGAGTTGAATCTATGTTGAGATTCAGCGAGTCAGAAACACGTTTCTTCTAGGAGCTGCGTTGGGATATTCCCGAGTGAATGGGACCATAGGCTGTACAGAGAAATATCTGCTTCTAAAACCAAAACGGAGCTATCTAACTGGATGGTTGTCAATGTGTGCATTCAACTGACAGAGTTAAACTCACGTGTGGATTCAGCGGTTTACAAACCCTTTCTGTGCAGAATCCCAAAACCGGTAATTCCAGCTCAATGCCGGCATACGTACTAAACAGCAGGAAACTTCGTCTAAAACTCAGGAGAAACGTTTCCTTGAAACTGCTCTGCTGTGCGTTCGTTCACCTAAGAGAGTTGAATCTATGTTGAGATTCAGCGAGTCAGAAACACGTTTCTTCTAGGAGGTGCGTTGGGATATGCCCGAGTGAATGGGACCATAGGCTGTACAGAGAAATATCTGCTTCTAAAACCAAAAGGGTGCTATGAAACTGAATGGTTGTCAATGTGTGCATTCAACTGACAGAGTTAAACTCACGTGTGGATTCAGCGGTTTGCAAACCCTTTCTGTGCAGAATCCCAAAACCGGTATTTCCAGCCCAATGCCAGCATACGTACTAAACAGCAGGAAACTTCGTCTAAAACTCAGGAGAAACGTTTCCTTGAAGCTGCTCTGCTGTGCGTTCGTTCACCTAACAGAGTTGAATCTATGCTGAGATTCAGCGAGTCAGAATCACGTTTATGCTAGGAGCTGCGTTGGGATATTCCCGAGTGAATGGGACCATAGGCTGTACAGAGAAATATCTGCTTCTAAAACCAAAACGGAGCTATCTAACTGAATGGTTGTCAATGTGTGCATTCAACTGACAGAGTTAAACTCACGTGTGGATTCAGCGGTTTGCAAACCATTTCTGTGCAGAATCCCAAAACCGGTATGTCCAGCCCAATGCCGGCATCCGTACTAAACAGCAGGAAACTTCGTCTAAAACTCAGGAGAAACGTTTCCTTGAAACTGCTCTGCTGTGCGTTCGTTCACCTAAGAGAGTTGAATCTATGTTGAGATTCAGCGAGTCAGAAACACGTTTCTTCTAGGAGCTGCGTTGGGATATTCCCGAGTGAATGGGACCATAGGCTGTATCGAGAAAAATCTGCTCCTACAACCAAAAGGGAGGTATCTAACTGAATGGTTGCCAATGTGTGCATTCAACTGACAGAGTTAAGCTCACGTTTGAAATCAGCGGTTTGCAAACCCTTTCTGTCCAGAATCCCAAAACCGGTAATTCCAGCTCAATGCCGGCATACGTACTAAACAGCAGGGAACTTCGTCTAAAACTCAAGAGAAACGTTTCCTTGAAACTGCTCTGCTGTGCGTTCGTTCAACTAAGAGAGTTGAATCTATGTTGAGATTCAGCGAGTCAGAAACACGTTTCTTCTAGGAGCTGCGTTGGGATATTCCCGAGTGAATGGGACTATAGGCTGTACAGAGAAATATCTGCTCCTACAACCAAAAGGGTGGTATCTAACTGAATGGTTGTCAATGTTTGCATTCAACTGACAGAGTTAAACTCACGTTTGGATTCAGCGGTTTACAAACCCTTTCTGTGCAGAATCCCAAAACCGGTAATTCCAGCTCAATGCCGGCATACGTACTAAACAGCAGGAAATTTCGTCTAAAACTCAGGAGAAACGTTTCCTTGAAACTGCTCTTCTGTGCGTTCGTTCACCTAAGAGAGTTGAATCTATGTTGAGATTCAGCGAGTCAGAAACACGTTTCTTCTAGGAGCTGCGTTGGGATATTCCCGAGTGAATGGGACCATAGGCTGTACAGAGAAATATCTGCTTCTAAAACCAAAAGGGTGCTATCAAACTGAATGGTTGTCAATGTGTGCATTCAACTGACAGAGTTAAACTCACGTGTGAACTCAGCGGTTTGCAAACCGTTTCTGTGCAGAATCCCAAAACCGGTATTTCCAGCCCAATGCCGGCATACGTACTAAACAGCAGGAAACTTCGTCTAAAACTCAGGAGAAACGTTTCCTTGAAACTGCTCTGCTGTGCGTTCGTTCACCTAAGAGAGTTGAATCTATGTTGAGATTCAGCGAGTCAGAAACACGTTTCTTCTAGGAGCTGCGTTGGGATATTCCTGAGTGAATGGGACCATAGGCTGTACAGAGAAATATCTGCTTCTAAAACCAAAACGGAGCTATCTAACTGGATGGTTGTCAATGTGTGCATTCAACTGACAGAGTTAAACTCACGTGTGGATTCAGCGGTTTGCAAACCCTTTCTGTGCAGAATCCCAAAACCGGTATTTCCAGCCCAATGCCGGCATACGTACTAAACAGCAGGAAACTTCGTCTAAAACTCAGGAGAAACGTTTCCTTGAAACTGCTCTGCTGTGCGTTCGTTCACCAAAGAGAGTTGAATCCATGTTGAGATTCAGCGAGTCAGAAACACGTTTCTTCTAGGAGCTGCGTTGGGATATTCCCGAGTGAATGGGACCATTGGCTGTATCGAAAAATATCTGCTCCTACAACCAAAATGGAGCTATCTAACTGAATGGTTGTCAATGTGTGCATTCAACTGACAGAGTTAAGCTCACGTTTGAATTCAGCGGTTTGCAAACCCTTTCTGTGCAGAATCCCAAAACCGGTAATTCCAGCTCAATGCCGGCATACGTACTAAACAGCAGGGAACTTCGTCTAAAACTCAGGAGAAACGTTTCCTTGAAACTGCTCTGCTGTGCGTTCGTTCAACTAAGAGAGTTGAATCTATTTTGAGATTCAGCGAGTCAGAAACACATTTCTTCTAGGAGCTGCGTTGGGATATTCCCGAGTGAATGGGACCATAGGCTGTACAGAGAAATATCTGCTTCTAAAACCAAAACGGAGCTATCTAACTGGATGGTTGTCAATGTGTGCATTCAACTGACAGAGTTAAACTCACGTGTGGATTCAGCGGTTTGCAAACCCTTTCTGTGCAGAATCCCAAAACCGGTATTTCCAGCCCACTGCCGGCATACGTAGTAAACAGCAGGGAACTTCGTCTAAAACTCAGGAGAAACGTTTCCTTGAAACTGCTCTGTTGTGCGTTCGTTCACCTAAGAGAGTTGAATCTATGTTGAGATCCAGCGAGTCAGAAACACGTTTCTTCTAGGAGCTGCGTTGGGATATTCCCGAGTGAATGGGACCATAGGCTGTACAGAGAAATATCTGCTCCTACAACCAAAAGGGTGGTATCTAACTGAATGGTTGTCATTGTGTGCATTCAACTGACAGAGTTAAACTGACGTGTGGATTCAGAGGTTTGCAAACCCTTTCTGTGCAGAATCCCAAAACCGGTATTTCCAGCCCAATGCCGGCATCCGTACCAAACAGCAGGAAACTTCGTCTAAAACTCAGGAGAAACGTTTCCTTGAAACTGCTCTGCTGTGCGTTCGTTCACCTAAGAGAGTTGAATCTATGTTGAGATTCAGCGAGTCAGAAACACGTTTCTTCTAGGAGCTGCGTTGGGATATTCCCGAGTGAATGGGACCATAGGCTGTACAGAGAAATATCTGCTCCTACAACCAAAAGGGTGGTATCTAACTGAATGGTTCTCAATGTGTGCATTCAACTGACAGAGTTAAACTCACGTGTGGATTCAGCGGTTTACAAACCCTTTCTGTGCAGAATCCCAAAACCGGTAATTCCAGCTCAATGCCGGCATACGTACTAAACAGCAGGAAACTTCGTCTAAAACTCAGGAGAAACGTTTCCTTGAAACTGCTCTGCTGTGCGTTCGTTCAGCTAAGAGAGTTGAATCTATGTTGAGATTCAGCGAGTCAGAAACACGTTTCTTCAAGGAGCTGCGTTGGGATATTCCCGAGTGAATGGGACCATAGGCTGTACAGAGAAATATCTGCTTCTAAAACCAAAAGGGTGCTATCAAACTGAATGGTTGTCAATGTGTGCATTCAACTGACAGAGTTAAACTCACGTGTGGATTCAGCGGTTTGCAAACCCTTTCTGTGCAGAATCCCAAAACCGGTATTTCCAGCCCAATGCCAGCATACGTACTAAACAGCAGGAAATTTCGTCTAAAACGCAGGAGAAACGTTTCCTTGAAACTGCTCTGCTGTGCGTTCGTTCACCTAAGAGAGTTGAATCTATGTTGAGATTCAGCGAGTCAGAAACACGTTTCTTCTAGGAGCTGCGTTGGGATATTCCCGAGTGAATGGGACCATAGGCTGTACAGAGAAATATCTGCTTCTAAAACCAAAACGGAGCTATCTAACTGAATGGTTGTCAATGTGTGCATTCAACTGACAGAGTTAAACTCACGTGTGGATTCAGCGGTTTGCAAACCCTTTCTGTGCAGAATCCCAAAACCGGTATTTCCAGCCCAATGCCGGCATACGTACTAAACAGCAGGGAACTTCGTCTAAAACTCAGGAGAAACGTTTCCTTGAAACTGCTCTGCTGTGCGTTCGTTCACCTAAGAGAGTTGAATCTATGTTGAGATTCAGCGAGTCAGAAACACGTTTCTTCTAGGAGCTGCGTTGGGATATTACCGAGTGATTGGGACCATAGGCTGTACAGAGAAATATCTGCTTCTAAAACCAAAAGGGTGCTATCAAACTGAATGGTTGTCAATGTGTGCATTCAACTGACAGAGTTAAACTCACGTGTGGATTCAGCGGTTTGCAAACCCTTTCTGTGCAGAATCCCAAAACCGGTATTTCCAGCCCAATGCCGGCATACGTACTAAACAGCAGGGAACTTCGTCTAAAACTCAGGAGAAACGTTTCCTTGAAACTGCTCTGCTGTGCGTTCGTTCACCTAAGAGAGTTGAATCTATGTTGAGATTCAGCGAGTCAGAAACACGTTTCTTCTAGGAGGTGCGTTGGGATATTCCCGAGTGAATGGGACCATAGGCTGTACAGAGAAATATCTGCTTCTAAAACCAAAAGGGTGCTATCAAACTGAATGGTTGTCAATGTGTGCATTCAACTGACAGAGTTAAACTCACTTGTGGACTCAGCGGTTTGCAAACCCTTTCTGTGCAGAATCCCTAAACCGGTATTTCCAGCCCAATGCCGGCATGCGTACTAAACAGCAGGAAACTTCGTCTAAAACTCAGGAGAAACGTTTCCTTGAAACTGCTCTGCTGTGCGTTCGTTCACCTAAGAGAGTTGAATCTATGTTGAGATTCAGCGAGTCAGAAACACGTTTCTTCTAGGAGCTGCGTTGGGATATTCCCGAGTGAATGGGACCATAGGTTGTACAGAGAAATATCTGCTTCTAAAACCAAAACGGAGCTATCTAACTGGATGGTTGTCAATGTGTGCATTCAACTGACAGAGTTAAACTCACGTGTGGATTCAGCGGTTTGCAAACCATTTCTGTGCAGAATCCCAAAACCGGTATGTCCAGCCCAATGCCGGCATCCGTACTAAACAGCAGGAGACTTCGTCTAAAACTCAGGAGAAACGTTTCCTTGAAACTGCTCTGCTGTGCGTTCGTTCACCTAAGAGAGTTGAATCTATGTTGAGATTTAGCGAGTTAGAAACACGTTTCTTCTAGGAGCTGCGTTGGGATATTCCCGAGTGAATGGGACCATAGGCTGTACAGAGAAATATCTGCTCCTACAACCAAAAGGGTGGTACCTAACTGAATGGTTGTCAATGTGTGCATTCAACTGACAGAGTTAAACTCACGTGTGGATTCAGCGGTTTACAAACCCTTTCTGTGCAGAATCCCAAAACCGGTAATTCCAGCTCAATGCCGGCATACGTACTAAACAGCAGGAAACTTCGTCTAAAACTCAGGAGAAACGCTTCCTTGAAACTGCTCTGCTGTGCGTTCGTTCACCTAAGAGAGTTGAATCTATGTTGAGATTCAGCGAGTCAGAAACACGTTTCTTCTAGGAGCTGCGTTGGGATATTCCCGAGTGAATGGGACCATAGGCTGTACAGAGAAATATCTGCTTCTAAAACCAAAAGGGTGCTATGAAACTGAATGGTTGTCAATGTGTGCATTCAACTGACAGAGTTAAACTCACGTGTGGATTCAGCGGTTTGCAAACCCTTTCTGTGCAGAATCCCAAAACCGGTATTTCCAGCCCAATGCCGGCATACGTACTAAACAGCAGGAAACTTCGTCTAAAACTCAGGAGAAACGTTTCCTTGAAGCTGCTCTGCTGTGCGTTCGTTCACCTAACAGAGTTGAATCTATGTTGAGATTCAGCGAGTCAGAATCACGTTTATGCTAGGAGCTGCGTTGGGATATTCCCGAGTGAATGGGACCATAGGCTGTACAGAGAAATATCTGCTTCTAAAACCAAAACGGAGCTATCTAACTGAATGGTTGTCAATGTGTGCATTCAACTGACAGAGTTAAACTCACGTGTGGATTCAGCGGTTTGCAAACCATTTCTGTGCAGAATCCCAAAACCGGTATGTCCAGCCCAATGCCGGCATCCGTACTAAACAGCAGGAAACTTCGTCTAAAACTCAGGAGAAACGTTTCCTTGAAACTGCTCTGCTGTGCGTTCGTTCACCTAAGAGAGGTGAATCTATGTTGAGATTCAGCGAGTCAGAATCACGTTTCTTCTAGGAGCTGCGTTGGGATATTCCCGAGTGAATGGGACCATAGGCTGTATCGAGAAAAATCTGCTCCTACAACCAAAAGGGAGGTATCTAACTGAATGGTTGCCAATGTGTGCATTCAACTGACAGAGTTAAGCTCACGTTTGAATTCAGCGGTTTGCAAACCCTTTCTGTGCAGAATCCCAAAACCGGTAATTCCAGCTCAATGCCGGCATACGTACTAAACAGCAGGGAACTTCGTCTAAAACTCAAGAGAAACGTTTCCTTGAAACTGCTCTGCTGTGCGTTCGTTCAACTAAGAGAGTTGAATCTATGTTGAGATTCAGCGAGTCAGAAACACGTTTCTTCTAGGAGCTGCGTTGGGATATTCCCGAGTGAATGGGACTATAGGCTGTACAGAGAAATATCTGCTCCTACAACCAAAAGGGTGGTATCTAACTGAATGGTTGTCAATGTTTGCATTCAACTGACAGAGTTAAACTCACGTTTGGATTCAGCGGTTTACAAACCCTTTCTGTGCAGAATCCCAAAACCGGTAATTCCAGCTCAATGCCGGCATACGTACTAAACAGCAGGAAATTTCGTCTAAAACTCAGGAGAAACGTTTCCTTGAAACTGCTCTTCTGTGCGTTCGTTCACCTAAGAGAGTTGAATCTATGTTGAGATTCAGCGAGTCAGAAACACGTTTCTTCTAGGAGCTGCTTTGGGATATTCCCGAGTGAATGGGACCATAGGCTGTACAGAGAAATATCTGCTTCTAAAACCAAAAGGGTGCTATAAAACTGAATGGTTGTCAATGTGTGCATTCAACTGACAGAGTTAAACTCACGTGTGGATTCAGCGGTTTGCAAACCCTTTCTGTGCAGAATCCCAAAACCGGTATTTCCAGCCCAATGCCGGCATACGTACTAAACAGCAGGAAACTTCGTCTAAAACTCAGGAGAAAAGTTTACATGAAACTGCTCTGCTGCGCGTTCGTTCACCTAAGAGAGTTGAATCTATGTTGAGATTCAGCGAGTCAGAAACACGTTTCTTCTAGGAGGTGCGTTGGGATATTCCCGAGTGAATGGGACCATAGGCTGTATAGAGAAATATCTGCTTCTAAAACCAAAACGGAGCTATCTAATTGAATGGTTGTCAATGTGTGCATTCAACTGACAGAGTTAAACTCACGTGTGGATTCAGCGGTTTGCAAACCCTTTCTGTGCAGAATCCCAAAACCGGTATTTACAGCCCAATGCCGGCATACTTACTAAACAGCAGGCAACTTCGTCTAAATCTCAGGAGAAACGTTTCCTTGAAACTGCTCTGCTGTGCGTTCGTTCACCTAAGAGAGTTGAATCTATGTTGAGATTCAGCGAGTCAGAAACACGTTTCTTCTAGGAGCTGCGTTGGGATATTCCCGAGTGAATGGGACCAT
Organism: Aotus nancymaae; assembly: GCF_030222135.1. Lineage (NCBI taxonomy): Eukaryota > Metazoa > Chordata > Mammalia > Primates > Aotidae > Aotus > Aotus nancymaae. The sequence goes on along the minus strand of NW_026988459.1, from coordinate 1,494,557 downwards.
AGGCTGTACAGAGAAATATCTGCTTCTAAAACCAAAAGGGTGCTATCAAACTGAATGGTTGTCAATGTGTGCATTCAACTGACAGAGTTAAACTCACGTGTGGATTCAGCGGTTTGCAAACCCTTTCTGTGCAGAATCCCAAAACCGGTATTTCCAGCCCAATGCCGGCATACGTACTAAACAGCAGGGAACTTCGTCTAAAACTCAGGAGAAACGTTTCCTTGAAACTGCTCTGCTGTGCGTTCGTTCACCTAAGAGAGTTGAATCTATGTTGAGATTCAGCGAGTCAGAAACACGTTTCTTCTAGGAGCTGCGTTGGGATATTCCCGAGTGAATGGGACCATAGGCTGTACAGAGAAATATCTGCTTCTAAAACCAAAAGGGTGCTATCAAACTGAATGGTTGTCAATGTGTGCATTCAACTGACAGAGTTAAACTCACGTGTGGACTCAGCGGTTTGCAAACCGTTTCTGTGCAGAATCCCAAAACCGGTATTTCCAGCCCAATGCCGGCATACGTACTAAACAGCAGGAAACTTCGTCTAAAACTCAGGAGAAACGTTTCCTTGAAACTGCTCTGCTGTGCGTTCGTTCACCTAAGAGAGTTGAATCTATGTTGAGATTCAGCGAGTCAGAAACACGTTTCTTCTAGGAGCTGCGTTGGGATATTCCTGAGTGAATGGGACCATAGGCTGTACAGAGAAATATCTGCTTCTAAAACCAAAACGGAGCTATCTAACTGGATGGTTGTCAATGTGTGCATTCAACTGACAGAGTTAAACTCACGTGTGGATTCAGCGGTTTGCAAACCCTTTCTGTGCAGAATCCCAAAACCGGTATTTCCAGCCCAATGCCGGCATCCGTACTAAACAGCAGGAAACTTCGTCTAAAACTCAGGAGAAACGTTTCCTTGAAACTGCTCTGCTGTGCGTTCGTTCACCTAAGAGAGTTGAATCCATGTTGAGATTCAGCGAGTCAGAAACACGTTTCTTCTAGGAGCTGCGTTGGGATATTCCCGAGTGAATGGGACCATTGGCTGTATCGAAAAATATCTGCTCCTACAACCAAAATGGAGCTATCTAACTGAATGGTTGTCAATGTGTGCATTCAACTGACAGAGTTAAACTCACGTGTGGATTCAGCGGTTTGCAAACCCTTTCTGTGCAGAATCCCAAAACCGGTATTTACAGCCCAATGCCGGCATACTTACTAAACAGCAGGGAACTTCGTCTAAATCTCAGGAGAAACGTTTCCTTGAAACTGCTCTGCTGTGCGTTCGTTCACCTAAGAGAGTTGAATCTATGTTGAGATTCAGCGAGTCAGAAACACGTTTCTTCTAGGAGCTGCGTTGGGATATTACCGAGTGAATGGGACCATAGGCTGTACAGAGAAATATCTGCTTCTAAAACCAAAAGGGTGCTATCAAACTGAATGGTTGTCAATGTGTGCATTCAACTGACAGAGTTAAACTCACGTGTGGATTCAGCGGTTTGCAAACCCTTTCTGTGCAGAATCCCAAAACCGGTATTTCCAGCCCAATGCCAGCATACGTACTAAACAGCAGGGAACTTCGTCTAAAACTCAGGAGAAACGTTTCCTTGAAACTGCTCTGCTGTGCGTTCGTTCACCTAAGAGAGTTGAATCTATGTTGAGATTCAGCGAGTCAGAAACACGTTTCTTCTAGGAGCTGCGTTGGGATATTCCCGAGTGAATGGGACCATAGGCTGTACAGAGAAATATCTGCTTCTAAAACCAAAACGGAGCTATCTAACTGAATGGTTGTCAATGTGTGCATTCAACTGACAGAGTTAAACTCACGTGTGGATTCAGCGGTTTGCAAACCCTTTCTGTGCAGAATCCCAAAACCGGTATTTCCAGCCCAATGCCGGCATACGTACTAAACAGCAGGGAACTTCGTCTAAAACTCAGGAGAAACGTTTCCTTGAAACTGCTCTGCTGTGCGTTCGTTCACCTAAGAGAGTTGAATCTATGTTGAGATTCAGCGAGTCAGAAACACGTTTCTTCTAGGAGCTGCGTTGGGATATTCCCGAGTGAATGGGACCATAGGCTGTACAGAGAAATATCTGCTTCTAAAACCAAAACGGAGCTATCTAACTGAATGGTTGTCAATGTGTGCATTCAACTGACAGAGTTAAACTCACGTGTGGATTCAGCGGTTTACAAACCCTTTCTGTGCAGAATCCCAAAACCGGTAATTCCAGCTCAATGCCGGCATACGTACTAAACAGCAGGAAACTTCGTCTAAAACTCAGGAGAAACGTTTCCTTGAAACTGCTCTGCTGTGCGTTCGTTCACCTAAGAGAGTTGAATCTATGTTGAGATTCAGCGAGTCAGAAACACGTTTCTTCTAGGAGGTGCGTTGGGATATGCCCGAGTGAATGGGACCATAGGCTGTACAGAGAAATATCTGCTTCTAAAACCAAAAGGGTGCTATGAAACTGAATGGTTGTCAATGTGTGCATTCAACTGACAGAGTTAAACTCACGTGTGGATTCAGCGGTTTGCAAACCCTTTCTGTGCAGAATCCCAAAACCGGTATTTCCAGCCCAATGCCAGCATACGTACTAAACAGCAGGAAACTTCGTCTAAAACTCAGGAGAAACGTTTCCTTGAAGCTGCTCTGCTGTGCGTTCGTTCACCTAACAGAGTTGAATCTATGTTGAGATTCAGCGAGTCAGAATCACGTTTATGCTAGGAGCTGCGTTGGGATATTCCCGAGTGAATGGGACCATAGGCTGTACAGAGAAATATCTGCTTCTAAAACCAAAACGGAGCTATCTAACTGAATGGTTGTCAATGTGTGCATTCAACTGACAGAGTTAAACTCACGTGTGGATTCAGCGGTTTGCAAACCATTTCTGTGCAGAATCCCAAAACCGGTATGTCCAGCCCAATGCCGGCATCCGTACTAAACAGCAGGAAACTTCGTCTAAAACTCAGGAGAAACGTTTCCTTGAAACTGCTCTGCTGTGCGTTCGTTCACCTAAGAGAGTTGAATCTATGTTGAGATTCAGCGAGTCAGAAACACGTTTCTTCTAGGAGCTGCGTTGGGATATTCCCGAGTGAATGGGACCATAGGCTGTACAGAGAAATATCTGCTTCTAAAACCAAAAGGGTGCTATCAAACTGAATGGTTGTCAATGTGTGCATTCAACTGACAGAGTTAAACTCACGTGTGGACTCAGCGGTTTGCAAACCGTTTCTGTGCAGAATCCCAAAACCGGTATTTCCAGCCCAATGCCGGCATACGTACTAAACAGCAGGAAACTTCGTCTAAAACTCAGGAGAAACGTTTCCTTGAAACTGCTCTGCTGTGCGTTCGTTCACCTAAGAGAGTTGAATCTATGTTGAGATTCAGCGAGTCAGAAACACGTTTCTTCTAGGAGCTGCGTTGGGATATTCCTGAGTGAATGGGACCATAGGCTGTACAGAGAAATATCTGCTTCTAAAACCAAAACGGAGCTATCTAACTGGATGGTTGTCAATGTGTGCATTCAACTGACAGAGTTAAACTCACGTGTGGATTCAGCGGTTTGCAAACCCTTTCTGTGCAGAATCCCAAAACCGGTATTTCCAGCCCAATGCCGGCATCCGTACTAAACAGCAGGAAACTTCGTCTAAAACTCAGGAGAAACGTTTCCTTGAAACTGCTCTGCTGTGCGTTCGTTCACCTAAGAGAGTTGAATCCATGTTGAGATTCAGCGAGTCAGAAACACGTTTCTTCTAGGAGCTGCGTTGGGATATTCCCGAGTGAATGGGACCATTGGCTGTATCGAAAAATATCTGCTCCTACAACCAAAATGGAGCTATCTAACTGAATGGTTGTCAATGTGTGCATTCAACTGACAGAGTTAAACTCACGTGTGGATTCAGCGGTTTGCAAACCCTTTCTGTGCAGAATCCCAAAACCGGTATTTACAGCCCAATGCCGGCATACTTACTAAACAGCAGGGAACTTCGTCTAAATCTCAGGAGAAACGTTTCCTTGAAACTGCTCTGCTGTGCGTTCGTTCACCTAAGAGAGTTGAATCTATGTTGAGATTCAGCGAGTCAGAAACACGTTTCTTCTAGGAGCTGCGTTGGGATATTACCGAGTGAATGGGACCATAGGCTGTACAGAGAAATATCTGCTTCTAAAACCAAAAGGGTGCTATCAAACTGAATGGTTGTCAAAGTGTGCATTCAACTGACAGAGTTAAACTCACGTGTGGATTCAGCGGTTTGCAAACCCTTTCTGTGCAGAATCCCAAAACCGGTATTTCCAGCCCAATGCCAGCATACGTACTAAACAGCAGGGAACTTCGTCTAAAACTCAGGAGAAACGTTTCGTTGAAACTGCTCTGCTGTGCGTTCGTTCACCTAAGAGAGTTGAATCTATGTTGAGATTCAGCGAGTCAGAAACACGTTTCTTCTAGGAGCTGCGTTGGGATATTCCCGAGTGAATGGGACCATAGGCTGTACAGAGAAATATCTGCTTCTAAAACCAAAAGGGTGCTATCAAACTGAATGGTTGTCAATGTGTGCATTCAACTGACAGAGTTAAACTCACGTGTGGACTCAGCGGTTTGCAAACCGTTTCTGTGCAGAATCCCAAAACCGGTATTTCCAGCCCAATGCCGGCTTACGTACTAAACAGCAGGAAACTTCGTCTAAAACTCAGGAGAAACGTTTCCTTGAAACTGCTCTGCTGTGCGTTCGTTCACCTAAGAGAGTTGAATCTATGTTGAGATTCAGCGAGTCAGAAACACGTTTCTTCTAGGAGCTGCGTTGGGATATTCCTGAGTGAATGGGACCATAGGCTGTACAGAGAAATATCTGCTTCTAAAACCAAAACGGAGCTATCTAACTGGATGGTTGTCAATGTGTGCATTCAACTGACAGAGTTAAACTCACGTGTGGATTCAGCGGTTTGCAAACTTTTTCTGTGCAGAATCCCAAAACCGGTATTTCCAGCCCAATGCCGGCATCCGTACTAAACAGCAGGAAACTTCGTCTAAATCTCAGGAGAAACGTTTCCTTGAAACTGCTCTGCTGTGCGTTCGTTCACCTAAGAGAGTTGAATCCATGTTGAGATTCAGCGAGTCAGAAACACGTTTCTTCTAGGAGCTGCGTTGGGATATTACCGAGTGAATGGGACCATAGGCTGTACAGAGAAATATCTGCTTCTAAAACCAAAAGGGTGCTATCAAACTGAATGGTTGTCAATGTGTGCATTCAACTGACAGAGTTAAACTCACGTGTGGATTCAGCGGTTTGCAAACCCTTTCTGTGCAGAATCCCAAAACCGGTATTTCCAGCCCAATGCCGGCATACGTACTAAACAGCAGGGAACTTCGTCTAAAACTCAGGAGAAACGTTTCCTTGAAACTGCTCTGCTGTGCGTTCGTTCAGCTAAGAGAGTTGAATCTATGTTGAGATTCAGCGAGTCAGAAACACGTTTCTTCTAGGAGCTGCGTTGGGATATTCCCGAGTGAATGGGACCATAGGCTGTACAGAGAAATATCTGCTTCTAAAACCAAAACGGAGCTATCTAACTGAATGGTTGTCAATGTGTGCATTCAACTGACAGAGTTAAACTCACGTGTGGATTCAGCGGTTTGCAAACCCTTTCTGTGCAGAATCCCAAAACCGGTATTTCCAGCCCAATGCCGGCATACGTACTAAACAGCAGGGAACTTCGTCTAAAACTCAGGAGAAACGTTTCCTTGAAACTGCTCTGCTGTGCGTTCGTTCACCTAAGAGAGTTGAATCTATGTTGAGATTCAGCGAGTCAGAAACACGTTTCTTCTAGGAGCTGCGTTGGGATATTCCCGAGTGAATGGGACCATAGGCTGTACAGAGAAATATCTGCTTCTAAAACCAAAACGGAGCTATCTAACTGAATGGTTGTCAATGTGTGCATTCAACTGACAGAGTTAAACTCACGTGTGGATTCAGCGGTTTACAAACCCTTTCTGTGCAGAATCCCAAAACCGGTAATTCCAGCTCAATGCCGGCATACGTACTAAACAGCAGGAAACTTCGTCTAAAACTCAGGAGAAACGTTTCCTTGAAACTGCTCTGCTGTGCGTTCGTTCACCTAAGAGAGTTGAATCTATGTTGAGATTCAGCGAGTCAGAAACACGTTTCTTCTAGGAGGTGCGTTGGGATATGCCCGAGTGAATGGGACCATAGGCTGTACAGAGAAATATCTGCTTCTAAAACCAAAAGGGTGCTATGAAACTGAATGGTTGTCAATGTGTGCATTCAACTGACAGAGTTAAACTCACGTGTGGATTCAGCGGTTTGCAAACCCTTTCTGTGCAGAATCCCAAAACCGGTATTTCCAGCCCAATGCCAGCATACGTACTAAACAGCAGGAAACTTCGTCTAAAACTCAGGAGAAACGTTTCCTTGAAGCTGCTCTGCTGTGCGTTCGTTCACCTAACAGAGTTGAATCTATGTTGAGATTCAGCGAGTCAGAATCACGTTTATGCTAGGAGCTGCGTTGGGATATTCCCGAGTGAATGGGACCATAGGCTGTACAGAGAAATATCTGCTTCTAAAACCAAAACGGAGCTATCTAACTGAATGGTTGTCAATGTGTGCATTCAACTGACAGAGTTAAACTCACGTGTGGATTCAGCGGTTTGCAAACCATTTCTGTGCAGAATCCCAAAACCGGTATGTCCAGCCCAATGCCGGCATCCGTACTAAACAGCAGGAAACTTCGTCTAAAACTCAGGAGAAACGTTTCCTTGAAACTGCTCTGCTGTGCGTTCGTTCACCTAAGAGAGTTGAATCTATGTTGAGATTCAGCGAGTCAGAAACACGTTTCTTCTAGGAGCTGCGTTGGGATATTCCCGAGTGAATGGGACCATAGGCTGTATCGAGAAAAATCTGCTCCTACAACCAAAAGGGAGGTATCTAACTGAATGGTTGCCAATGTGTGCATTCAACTGACAGAGTTAAGCTCACGTTTGAAATCAGCGGTTTGCAAACCCTTTCTGTCCAGAATCCCAAAACCGGTAATTCCAGCTCAATGCCGGCATACGTACTAAACAGCAGGGAACTTCGTCTAAAACTCAAGAGAAACGTTTCCTTGAAACTGCTCTGCTGTGCGTTCGTTCAACTAAGAGAGTTGAATCTATGTTGAGATTCAGCGAGTCAGAAACACGTTTCTTCTAGGAGCTGCGTTGGGATATTCCCGAGTGAATGGGACTATAGGCTGTACAGAGAAATATCTGCTCCTACAACCAAAAGGGTGGTATCTAACTGAATGGTTGTCAATGTTTGCATTCAACTGACAGAGTTAAACTCACGTTTGGATTCAGCGGTTTACAAACCCTTTCTGTGCAGAATCCCAAAACCGGTAATTCCAGCTCAATGCCGGCATACGTACTAAACAGCAGGAAATTTCGTCTAAAACTCAGGAGAAACGTTTCCTTGAAACTGCTCTTCTGTGCGTTCGTTCACCTAAGAGAGTTGAATCTATGTTGAGATTCAGCGAGTCAGAAACACGTTTCTTCTAGGAGCTGCGTTGGGATATTCCCGAGTGAATGGGACCATAGGCTGTACAGAGAAATATCTGCTTCTAAAACCAAAAGGGTGCTATCAAACTGAATGGTTGTCAATGTGTGCATTCAACTGACAGAGTTAAACTCACGTGTGAACTCAGCGGTTTGCAAACCGTTTCTGTGCAGAATCCCAAAACCGGTATTTCCAGCCCAATGCCGGCATACGTACTAAACAGCAGGAAACTTCGTCTAAAACTCAGGAGAAACGTTTCCTTGAAACTGCTCTGCTGTGCGTTCGTTCACCTAAGAGAGTTGAATCTATGTTGAGATTCAGCGAGTCAGAAACACGTTTCTTCTAGGAGCTGCGGTGGGATATTCCTGAGTGAATGGGACCATAGGCTGTACAGAGAAATATCTGCTTCTAAAACCAAAACGGAGCTATCTAACAGGATGGTTGTCAATGTGTGCATTCAACTGACAGAGTTAAACTCACGTGTGGATTCAGCGGTTTGCAAACCCTTTCTGTGCAGAATCCCAAAACCGGTATTTCCAGCCCAATGCCGGCATACGTACTAAACAGCAGGAAACTTCGTCTAAAACTCAGGAGAAACGTTTCCTTGAAACTGCTCTGCTGTGCGTTCGTTCACCAAAGAGAGTTGAATCCATGTTGAGATTCAGCGAGTCAGAAACACGTTTCTTCTAGGAGCTGCGTTGGGATATTCCCGAGTGAATGGGACCATTGGCTGTATCGAAAAATATCTGCTCCTACAACCAAAATGGAGCTATCTAACTGAATGGTTGTCAATGTGTGCATTCAACTGACAGAGTTAAGCTCACGTTTGAATTCAGCGGTTTGCAAACCCTTTCTGTGCAGAATCCCAAAACCGGTAATTCCAGCTCAATGCCGGCATACGTACTAAACAGCAGGGAACTTCGTCTAAAACTCAGGAGAAACGTTTCCTTGAAACTGCTCTGCTGTGCGTTCGTTCAACTAAGAGAGTTGAATCTATTTTGAGATTCAGCGAGTCAGAAACACATTTCTTCTAGTAGCTGCGTTGGGATATTCCCGAGTGAATGGGACCATAGGCTGTACAGAGAAATATCTGCTTCTAAAACCAAAACGGAGCTATCTAACTGGATGGTTGTCAATGTGTGCATTCAACTGACAGAGTTAAACTCACGTGTGGATTCAGCGGTTTGCAAACCCTTTCTGTGCAGAATCCCAAAACCGGTATTTCCAGCCCACTGCCGGCATACGTAGTAAACAGCAGGGAACTTCGTCTAAAACTCAGGAGAAACGTTTCCTTGAAACTGCTCTGTTGTGCGTTCGTTCACCTAAGAGAGTTGAATCTATGTTGAGATTCAGCGAGTCAGAAACACGTTTCTTCTAGGAGCTGCGTTGGGATATTCCCGAGTGAATGGGACCATAGGCTGTACAGAGAAATATCTGCTCCTACAACCAAAAGGGTGGTATCTAACTGAATGGTTGTCATTGTGTGCATTCAACTGACAGAGTTAAACTGACGTGTGGATTCAGAGGTTTGCAAACCCTTTCTGTGCAGAATCCCAAAACCGGTATTTCCAGCCCAATGCCGGCATCCGTACCAAACAGCAGGAAACTTCGTCTAAAACTCAGGAGAAACGTTTCCTTGAAACTGCTCTGCTGTGCGTTCGTTCACCTAAGAGAGTTGAATCTATGTTGAGATTCAGCGAGTCAGAAACACGTTTCTTCTAGGAGCTGCGTTGGGATATTCCCGAGTGAATGGGACCATAGGCTGTACAGAGAAATATCTGCTCCTACAACCAAAAGGGTGGTATCTAACTGAATGGTTCTCAATGTGTGCATTCAACTGACAGAGTTAAACTCACGTGTGGATTCAGCGGTTTACAAACCCTTTCTGTGCAGAATCCCAAAACCGGTAATTCCAGCTCAATGCCGGCATACGTACTAAACAGCAGGAAACTTCGTCTAAAACTCAGGAGAAACGTTTCCTTGAAACTGCTCTGCTGTGCGTTCGTTCAGCTAAGAGAGTTGAATCTATGTTGAGATTCAGCGAGTCAGAAACACGTTTCTTCAAGGAGCTGCGTTGGGATATTCCCGAGTGAATGGGACCATAGGCTGTACAGAGAAATATCTGCTTCTAAAACCAAAAGGGTGCTATCAAACTGAATGGTTGTCAATGTGTGCATTCAACTGACAGAGTTAAACTCACGTGTGGATTCAGCGGTTTGCAAACCCTTTCTGTGCAGAATCCCAAAACCGGTATTTCCAGCCCAATGCCAGCATACGTACTAAACAGCAGGAAATTTCGTCTAAAACGCAGGAGAAACGTTTCCTTGAAACTGCTCTGCTGTGCGTTCGTTCACCTAAGAGAGTTGAATCTATGTTGAGATTCAGCGAGTCAGAAACACGTTTCTTCTAGGAGCTGCGTTGGGATATTCCCGAGTGAATGGGACCATAGGCTGTACAGAGAAATATCTGCTTCTAAAACCAAAACGGAGCTATCTAACTGAATGGTTGTCAATGTGTGCATTCAACTGACAGAGTTAAACTCACGTGTGGATTCAGCGGTTTGCAAACCCTTTCTGTGCAGAATCCCAAAACCGGTATTTCCAGCCCAATGCCGGCATACGTACTAAACAGCAGGGAACTTCGTCTAAAACTCAGGAGAAACGTTTCCTTGAAACTGCTCTGCTGTGCGTTCGTTCACCTAAGAGAGTTGAATCTATGTTGAGATTCAGCGAGTCAGAAACACGTTTCTTCTAGGAGCTGCGTTGGGATATTACCGAGTGATTGGGACCATAGGCTGTACAGAGAAATATCTGCTTCTAAAACCAAAAGGGTGCTATCAAACTGAATGGTTGTCAATGTGTGCATTCAACTGACAGAGTTAAACTCACGTGTGGATTCAGCGGTTTGCAAACCCTTTCTGTGCAGAATCCCAAAACCGGTATTTCCAGCCCAATGCCGGCATACGTACTAAACAGCAGGGAACTTCGTCTAAAACTCAGGAGAAACGTTTCCTTGAAACTGCTCTGCTGTGCGTTCGTTCACCTAAGAGAGTTGAATCTATGTTGAGATTCAGCGAGTCAGAAACACGTTTCTTCTAGGAGGTGCGTTGGGATATTCCCGAGTGAATGGGACCATAGGCTGTACAGAGAAATATCTGCTTCTAAAACCAAAAGGGTGCTATCAAACTGAATGGTTGTCAATGTGTGCATTCAACTGACAGAGTTAAACTCACGTGTGGACTCAGCGGTTTGCAAACCCTTTCTGTGCAGAATCCCTAAACCGGTATTTCCAGCCCAATGCCGGCATACGTACTAAACAGCAGGAAACTTCGTCTAAAACTCAGGAGAAACGTTTCCTTGAAACTGCTCTGCTGTGCGTTCGTTCACCTAAGAGAGTTGAATCTATGTTGAGATTCAGCGAGTCAGAAACACGTTTCTTCTAGGAGCTGCGTTGGGATATTCCCGAGTGAATGGGACCATAGGTTGTACAGAGAAATATCTGCTTCTAAAACCAAAACGGAGCTATCTAACTGGATGGTTGTCAATGTGTGCATTCAACTGACAGAGTTAAACTCACGTGTGGATTCAGCGGTTTGCAAACCATTTCTGTGTAGAATCCGAAAACCGGTATGTCCAGCCCAATGCCGGCATCCGTACTAAACAGCAGGAAACTTCGTCTAAAACTCAGGAGAAACGTTTCCTTGAAACTGCTCTGCTGTGCGTTCGTTCACCTAAGAGAGTTGAATCTATGTTGAGATTTAGCGAGTCAGAAACACGTTTCTTCTAGGAGCTGCGTTGGGATATTCCCGAGTGAATGGGACCATAGGCTGTACAGAGAAATATCTGCTCCTACAACCAAAAGGGTGGTACCTACCTGAATGGTTGTCAATGTGTGCATTCAACTGACAGAGTTAAACTCACGTGTGGATTCAGCGGTTTACAAACCCTTTCTGTGCAGAATCCCAAAACCGGTAATTCCAGCTCAATGCCGGCATACGTACTAAACAGCAGGAAACTTCGTCTAAAACTCAGGAGAAACGTTTCCTTGAAACTGCTCTGCTGTGCGTTCGTTCACCTAAGAGAGTTGAATCTATGTTGAGATTCAGCGAGTCAGAAACACGTTTCTTCTAGGAGCTGCGTTGGGATATTCCCGAGTGAATGGGACCATAGGCTGTACAGAGAAATATCTGCTTCTAAAACCAAAAGGGTGCTATGAAACTGAATGGTTGTCAATGTGTGCATTCAACTGACAGAGTTAAACTCACGTGTGGATTCAGCGGTTTGCAAACCCTTTCTGTGCAGAATCCCAAAACCGGTATTTCCAGCCCAATGCCAGCATACGTACTAAACAGCAGGAAACTTCGTCTAAAACTCAGGAGAAACGTTTCCTTGAAGCTGCTCTGCTGTGCGTTCGTTCACCTAACAGAGTTGAATCTATGTTGAGATTCAGCGAGTCAGAATCACGTTTATGCTAGGAGCTGCGTTGGGATATTCCCGAGTGAATGGGACCATAGGCTGTACAGAGAAATATCTGCTTCTAAAACCAAAACGGAGCTATCTAACTGAATGGTTGTCAATGTGTGCATTCAACTGACAGAGTTAAACTCACGTGTGGATTCAGCGGTTTGCAAACCATTTCTGTGCAGAATCCCAAAACCGGTATGTCCAGCCCAATGCCGGCATCCGTACTAAACAGCAGGAAACTTCGTCTAAAACTCAGGAGAAACGTTTCCTTGAAACTGCTCTGCTGTGCGTTCGTTCACCTAAGAGAGTTGAATCTATGTTGAGATTCAGCGAGTCAGAAACACGTTTCTTCTAGGAGCTGCGTTGGGATATTCCCGAGTGAATGGGACCATAGGCTGTATCGAGAAAAATCTGCTCCTACAACCAAAAGGGAGGTATCTAACTGAATGGTTGCCAATGTGTGCATTCAACTGACAGAGTTAAGCTCACGTTTGAATTCAGCGGTTTGCAAACCCTTTCTGTGCAGAATCCCAAAACCGGTAATTCCAGCTCAATGCCGGCATACGTACTAAACAGCAGGGAACTTCGTCTAAAACTCAAGAGAAACGTTTCCTTGAAACTGCTCTGCTGTGCGTTCGTTCAACTAAGAGAGTTGAATCTATGTTGAGATTCAGCGAGTCAGAAACACGTTTCTTCTAGAAGCTGCGTTGGGATATTCCCGAGTGAATGGGACTATAGGCTGTACAGAGAAATATCTGCTCCTACAACCAAAAGGGTGGTATCTAACTGAATGGTTGTCAATGTTTGCATTCAACTGACAGAGTTAAACTCACGTTTGGATTCAGCGGTTTACAAACCCTTTCTGTGCAGAATCCCAAAACCGGTAATTCCAGCTCAATGCCGGCATACGTACTAAACAGCAGGAAATTTCGTCTAAAACTCAGGAGAAACGTTTCCTTGAAACTGCTCTTCTGTGCGTTCGTTCACCTAAGAGAGTTGAATCTATGTTGAGATTCAGCGAGTCAGAAACACGTTTCTTCTAGGAGCTGCTTTGGGATATTCCCGAGTGAATGGGACCATAGGCTGTACAGAGAAATATCTGCTTCTAAAACCAAAAGGGTGCTATAAAACTGAATGGTTGTCAATGTGTGCATTCAACTGACAGAGTTAAACTCACGTGTGGATTCAGCGGTTTGCAAACCCTTTCTGTGCAGAATCCCAAAACCGGTATTTCCAGCCCAATGCCGGCATACGTACTAAACAGCAGGAAACTTCGTCTAAAACTCAGGAGAAAAGTTTACATGAAACTGCTCTGCTGCGCGTTCGTTCACCTAAGAGAGTTGAATCTATGTTGAGATTCAGCGAGTCAGAAACACGTTTCTTCTAGGAGGTGCGTTGGGATATTCCCGAGTGAATGGGACCATAGGCTGTATAGAGAAATATCTGCTTCTAAAACCAAAACGGAGCTATCTAATTGAATGGTTGTCAACGTGTGCATTCAACTGACAGAGTTAAACTCACGTGTGGATTCAGCGGTTTGCAAACCCTTTCTGTGCAGAATCCCAAAACCGGTATTTACAGCCCAATGCCGGCATACTTACTAAACAGCAGGCAACTTCGTCTAAATCTCAGGAGAAACGTTTCCTTGAAACTGCTCTGCTGTGCGTTCGTTCACCTAAGAGAGTTGAATCTATGTTGAGATTCAGCGAGTCAGAAACACGTTTCTTCTAGGAGCTGCGTTGGGATATTACCGAGTGAATGGGACCATAGGCTGTACAGAGAAATATCTGCTTCTAAAACCAAAAGGGTGCTATCAAACTGAATGGTTGTCAATGTGTGCATTCAACTGACAGAGTTAAACTCACGTGTGGATTCAGCGGTTTGCAAACCCTTTCTGTGCAGAATCCCAAAACCGGTATTTCCAGCCCAATGCCGGCATACGTACTAAACAGCAGGGAACTTCGTCTAAAACTCAGGAGAAACGTTTCCTTGAAACTGCTCTGCTGTGCGTTCGTTCACCTAAGAGAGTTGAATCTATGTTGAGATTCAGCGAGTCAGAAACACGTTTCTTCTAGGAGCTGCGTTGGGATATTCCCGAGTGAATGGGACCATAGGCTGTACAGAGAAATACCTGCTTCTAAAACCAAAAGGGTGCTATCAAACTGAATGGTTGTCAATGTGTGCATTCAACTGACAGAGTTAAACTCACGTGTGGACTCAGCGGTTTGCAAACCGTTTCTGTGCAGAATCCCAAAACCGGTATTTCCAGCCCAATGCCGGCATACGTACTAAACAGCAGGAAACTTCGTCTAAAACTCAGGAGAAACGTTTCCTTGAAACTGCTCTGCTGTGCGTTCGTTCACCTAAGAGAGTTGAATCTATGTTGAGATTCAGCGAGTCAGAAACACGTTTCTTCTAGGAGCTGCGTTGGGATATTCCTGAGTGAATGGGACCATAGCCTGTACAGAGAAATATCTGCTTCTAAAACCAAAACGGAGCTATCTAACTGGATGGTTGTCAATGTGTGCATTCAACTGACAGAGTTAAACTCACGTGTGGATTCAGCGGTTTGCAAACCCTTTCTGTGCAGAATCCCAAAACCGGTATTTCAAGCCCAATGCCGGCATCCGTACTAAACAGCAGGAAACTTCGTCTAAAACTCAGGAGAAACGTTTCCTTGAAACTGCTCTGCTGTGCGTTCGTTCACCTAAGAGAGTTGAATCCATGTTGAGATTCAGCGAGTCAGAAACACGTTTCTTCTAGGAGCTGCGTTGGGATATTCCCGAGTGAATGGGACCATTGGCTGTATCGAAAAATATCTGCTCCTACAACCAAAATGGAGCTATCTAACTGAATGGTTGTCAATGTGTGCATTCAACTGACAGAGTTAAACTCACGTGTGGATTCAGCGGTTTGCAAACCCTTTCTGTGCAGAATCCCAAAACCGGTATTTACAGCCCAATGCCGGCATACTTACTAAACAGCAGGGAACTTCGTCTAAATCTCAGGAGAAACGTTTCATTGAAACTGCTCTGCTGTGCGTTCGTTCACCTAAGAGAGTTGAATCTATGTTGAGATTCAGCGAGTCAGAAACACGTTTCTTCTAGGAGCTGCGTTGGGATATTACCGAGTGAATGGGACCATAGGCTGTACAGAGAAATATCTGCTTCTAAAACCAAAAGGGTGCTATCAAACTGAATGGTTGTCAATGTGTGCATTCAACTGACAGAGTTAAACTCACGTGTGGATTCAGCGGTTTGCAAACCCTTTCTGTGCAGAATCCCAAAACCGGTATTTCCAGCCCAATGCCAGCATACGTACTAAACAGCAGGGAACTTCGTCTAAAACTCAGGAGAAACGTTTCGTTGAAACTGCTCTGCTGTGCGTTCGTTCACCTAAGAGAGTTGAATCTATGTTGAGATTCAGCGAGTCAGAAACACGTTTCTTCTAGGAGCTGCGTTGGGATATTCCCGAGTGAATGGGACCATAGGCTGTACAGAGAAATATCTGCTTCTAAAACCAAAAGGGTGCTATCAAACTGAATGGTTGTCAATGTGTGCATTCAACTGACAGAGTTAAACTCACGTGTGGACTCAGCGGTTTGCAAACCGTTTCTGTGCAGAATCCCAAAACCGGTATTTCCAGCCCAATGCCGGCTTACGTACTAAACAGCAGGAAACTTCGTCTAAAACTCAGGAGAAACGTTTCCTTGAAACTGCTCTGCTGTGCGTTCGTTCACCTAAGAGAGTTGAATCTATGTTGAGATTCAGCGAGTCAGAAACACGTTTCTTCTAGGAGCTGCGTTGGGATATTCCTGAGTGAATGGGACCATAGGCTGTACAGAGAAATATCTGCTTCTAAAACCAAAACGGAGCTATCTAACTGGATGGTTGTCAATGTGTGCATTCAACTGACAGAGTTAAACTCACGTGTGGATTCAGCGGTTTGCAAACCCTTTCTGTGCAGAATCCCAAAACCGGTATTTCCAGCCCAATGCCGGCATCCGTACTAAACAGCAGGAAACTTCGTCTAAATCTCAGGAGAAACGTTTCCTTGAAACTGCTCTGCTGTGCGTTCGTTCACCTAAGAGAGTTGAATCCATGTTGAGATTCAGCGAGTCAGAAACACGTTTCTTCTAGGAGCTGCGTTGGGATATTCCCGAGTGAATGGGACCATTGGCTGTATCGAAAAATATCTGCTCCTACAACCAAAATGGAGCTATCTAACTGAATGGTTGTCAATGTGTGCATTCAACTGACAGAGTTAAGCTCACGTTTGAATTCAGCGGTTTGCAAACCCTTTCTGTGCAGAATCCCAAAACCGGTAATTCCAGCTCAATGCCGGCATACGTACTAAACAGCAGGGAACTTCGTCTAAAACTCAGGAGAAACGTTTCCCTGAAACTGCTCTGCTGTGCGTTCGTTCAACTAAGAGAGTTGAATCTATGTTGAGATTCAGCGAGTCAGAAACACGTTTCTTCTAGGAGCTGCGTTGGGATATTCCCGCGTGAATGGGACCATAGGCTGTACAGAGAAATATCTGCTTCTAAAGCCAAAACGGAGCTATCTAACTGGATGGTTGTCAATGTGTGCATTCAACTGACAGAGTTAAACTCACGTGTGGATTCAGCGGTTTGCAAACCCTTTCTGTGCAGAATCCCAAAACCGGTATTTCCTGCCCAATGCCGGCATACGTAGTAAACAACAGGGAACTTCGTCTAAAACTCAGGAGAAACGTTTCCTTGAAACTGCTCTGTTGTGCGTTCGTTCACCTAAGAGAATTGAATCTATGTTGAGATTCAGCGAGTCAGAAACACGTTTCTTCTAGGAGCTGCGTTGGGATATTCCCGAGTGAATGGGACCATAGGCTGTACAGAGAAATATCTGCTTCTAAAACCAAAAGGGTGCTATCAAACTGAATGGTTGTCAATGTGTGCATTCAACTGACAGAGTTAAACTCACGTGTGGACTCAGCGGTTTGCAAACCCTTTCTGTGCAGAATCCCAAAACCGGTATTTCCAGCCCAATGTCGGCATACGTACTAAACAGCAGGAAACGTCGTCTAAAACTCAGGAGAAACGTTTCCTTGAAACTGCTCTGCTGTGCGTTCGTTCAGCTAAGAGAGTTGAATCTATGTTGAGATTCAGCGAGTCAGAAACACGTTTCTTCTAGGAGCTGCGTTGGGATATTCCCGAGTGAATGGGACCATAGGCTGTACAGAGAAATATCTGCTTCTAAAACCAAAAGTGTGCTATCAAACTGAATGGTTGTCAATGTGTGCATTCAACTGACAGAGTTAAACTCACGTGTGGATTCAGCGGTTTGCAAACCCTTTCTGTGCAGAATCCCAAAACCGGTATTTCCAGCCCAATGCCAGCATACGTACTAAACAGCAGGAAACTTCGTCTAAAACGCAGGAGAAACGTTTCCTTGAAACTGCTCTGCTGTGCGTTCGTTCACCTAAGAGAGTTGAATCTATGTTGAGATTCAGCGAGTCAGAAACACGTTTCTTCTAGGAGCTGCGTTGGGATATTCCCGAGTGAATGGGACCATAGGCTGTACAGAGAAATATCTGCTTCTAAAACCAAAAGGGTGCTATCAAACTGAATGGTTGTCAATGTGTGCATTCAACTGACAGAGTTAAACTGATGTGTGGATTCAGCGGTTTGCAAACCCTTTATGTGCGGAATCCCAAAACCGGTATTTCCAGCCCAATGCCAGCATACGTACTAAACAGCAGGAAACTTCGTCTAAAACTCAGGAGAAAAATTTACTTGAAACTGCTCTGCTGCGCGTTCGTTCACCTAAGAGAGTTGAATCTATGTTGAGATTCAGCGAGTCAGAAACACGTTTCTTCTAGGAGGTGCGTTGGGATATTCCCGAGTGAATGGGACCATAGGCTGTACAGAGAAATATCTGCTTCTAAAACCAAAACGGAGCTATCTAACTGAATGGTTGTCAATGTGTGCATTCAACTGACAGAGTTAAACTCACGTGTAGATTCAGCGGTTTGCAAACCCTTTCTGTGCAGAATCCCAAAACCGGTATTTCCAGCCCAATGCCGGCATACGTACTAAACAGCAGGGAACTTCGTCTAAAACTCAGGAGAAACGTTTCCTTGAAACTGCTCTGCTGCGCGTTCGTTCACCTAAGAGAGTTGAATCTATGTTGAGATTCAGCGAGTCAGAAACACGTTTCTTCTAGGAGCTGCGTTGGGATATTCCCGAGTGAATGGGACCATAGGCTGTACAGAGAAATATCTGCTTCTAAAACCAAAAGGGTGCTATCAAACTGAATGGTTGTCAATGTGTGCATTCAACTGACAGAGTTAAACTCACGTGTGGATTCAGCGGTTTGCAAACCCTTTCTGTGCAGAATCCCAAAACCGGTATTTCCAGCCCAATGCCGGCATACGTACTAAACGGCAGGGAACTTCGTCTAAAACTCAGGAGAAACGTTTCCTTGAAACTGCTCTGCTGTGAGTTCGTTCACCTAAGACAGTTGAATCTATGTTGAGATTCAGCGAGTCAGAAACACGTTACTTCTAGGAGCTGCGTTGGGATATTCCCGAGTGAATGGGACCATAGGCAGTACAGAGAAATATCTGCTTCTAAAACCAAAAGGGTGCTATCAAACTGAATGGTTGTCAATGTGTGCATTCAACTGACAGAGTTAAACTCACGTGTGGACTCAGCGGTTTGCAAACCCTTTCTGTGCAGAATCCCAAAACCGGTATTTCCAGCCAAATGCCGGCATACGTACTAAACAGCAGGAAACTTCGTCTAAAACTCAGGAGAAACGTTTCCTTGAAACTGCTCTGCTGTGCGTTCGTTCACCTAAGAGAGTTGAATCTATGTTGAGATTCAGCGAGTCAGAAACACGTTTCTTCTAGGAGCTGCGTTGGGATATTCCCGAGTGAATGGGACCATAGGCTGTACAGAGAAATATCTGCTTCTAAAACCAAAAGGGTGCTATCAAACTGAATGGTTGTCAATGTGTGCATTCAACTGACAGAGTTAAACTGACGTGTGGATTCAGCGGTTTGCAAACCCTTTATGTGCAGAATCCCAAAACCGGTATTTCCAGCCCAATGCCGGCATACGTACTAAACAGCAGGAAACTTCGTCTAAAACTCAGGAGAAAAATTTACTTGAAACTGCTCTGCTGCGCGTTCGTTCACCTAAGAGAGTTGAATCTATGTTGAGATTCAGCGAGTCAGAAACACGTTTCTTCTTGGAGGTGCGTTGGGATATTCCCGAGTGAATGGGACCATAGGCTGTACAGAGAAATATCTGCTTCTAAAACCAAAACGGAGCTATCTAACTGAATGGTTGTCAACGTGTGCATTCAACTGACAGAGTTAAACTCACGTGTGGATTCAGCGGTTTGCAAACCCTTTCTGTGCAGAATCCCAAAACCGGTATTTACAGCCCAATGCCGGCATACGTACTAAACAGCAGGAAACTTCGTCTAAAACGCAGGAGAAACGTTTCCTTGAAACTGCTCTGCTGTGCGTTCGTTCACCTAAGAGAGTTGAATCTATGTTGAGATTCAGCGAGTCAGAAACACGTTTCTTCTAGGAGCTGCGTTGGGATATTCCCGAGTGAATGGGACAATAGGCTGTACAGAGAAATATCTGCTTCTAAAACCAAAATGGTGCTATCAAACTGAATGGTTGTCAATGTGTGCATTCAACTGACAGAGTTAAACTGATGTGTGGATTCAGCGGTTTGCAAACCCTTTCTGTGCAGAATCCCAAAACCGGTATTTTCAGCCCAATGCCAGCATACGTACTAAACAGCAGGAAACTTCGTCTAAAACTCAGGAGAAAAGTTTACTTGAAACTGCTCTGCTGCGCGTTCGTTCACCTAAGAGAGTTGAATCTATGTTGAGATTCAGCGAGTCAGAAACACGTTTCTTCTAGGAGGTGCGTTGGGATATTCCCGAGTGAATGGGACCATAGGCTGTACAGAGAAATATCTGCTTCTAAAACCAAAACGGAGCTATCTAACTGAATGGTTGTCAATGTGTGCATTCAACTGACAGAGTTAAACTCACGTGTAGATTCAGCGGTTTGCAAACCCTTTCTGTGCAGAATCCCAAAACCGGTATTTCCAGCCCAATGCCGGCATACGTACTAAACAGCAGGGAACTTCGTCTAAAACTCAGGAGAAACGTTTCCTTGAAACTGCTCTGCTGCGCGTTCGTTCACCTAAGAGAGTTGAATCTATGTTGAGATTCAGCGAGTCAGAAACACGTTTCTTCTAGGAGCTGCGTTGGGATATTCCCGAGTGAATGGGACCATAGGCTGTACAGAGAAATATCTGCTTCTAAAACCAAAAGGGTGCTATCAAACTGAATGGTTGTCAATGTGTGCATTCAACTGACAGAGTTAAACTCACGTGTGGATTCAGCGGTTTGCAAACTCTTTCTGTGCAGAATCCCAAAACCGGTATTTCCAGCCCAATGCCGGCATACGTACTTAACAGCAGGAAACTTCGTCTAAAACGCAGGAGAAACGTTTCCTTGAAACTGCTCTGCTGTGCGTTCGTTCACCTAAGAGAGTTGAATGTATGTTGAGATTCAGCGAGTCAGAAACACGTTTCTTCTAGGAGCTGCGCTGGGATATTCCCGAGTGAATGGGACCATAGGCTGTACAGAGAAATATCTGCTTCTAAAACCAAAAGGGTGCTATCAAACTGAATGGTTGTCAATGTGTGCATTCAACTGACAGAGTTAAACTCACGTGTGGATTCAGCGGTTTGCAAACCCTTTATCTGCAGAATCCCAAAACCGGTATTTCCAGCCCAATGCCGGCATACGTACTAAACAGCAGGAAACTTCGTCTAAAACTCAGGAGAAAAATTTACTTGAAACTGCTCTGCTGCGCGTTCGTTCACCTAAGAGAGCTGAATCTATGTTGAGATTCAGCGAGTCAGAAACACGTTTCTTCTAGGTGGTGCGTTGGGATATTCCCGAGTGAATGGGACCATAAGCTGTACAGAGAAATATCTGCTTCTAAAACCAAAACGGAGCTATCTAACTGAATGGTTGTCAATGTGTGCATTCAACTGACAGAGTTAAACTCACGTGTGGATTCAGCGGTTTGCAAACCCTTTCTGTGCAGAATCCCAAAACCGGTATTTCCAGCCCAATGCCGGCATACGTACTAAACAGCAGGAAACTTCGTCTAAAACTCAGGAGAAAAATTTACTTGAAACTGCTCTGCTGCGCGTTCGTTCACCTAAGAGAGTTGAATCTATCTTGAGATTCAGCGAGTCAGAAACACGTTTCTTCTAGGTGGTGCGTTGGGATATTCCCGAGTGAATGGGACCATAGGCTGTACAGAGAAATATCTGCTTCTAAAACCAAAACGGAGCTATCTAACTGAATGGTTGTCAATGTGTGCATTCAACTGACAGAGTTAAACTCACGTGTGGATTCAGCGGTTTGCAAACCCTTTCTGTGCAGAATCCCAAAACCGGTATTTACAGCCCAATGCCGGCATACGTACTAAACAGCAGGGAACTTCGTCTAAAACTCAGGAGAAACGTTTCCTTGAAGCTGCTCTGCTGTGCGTTCGTTCACCTAAGAGAGTTGAATCTATGTTGAGATTCAGCGAGTCAGAAACACGTTTCTTCTAGGAGCTGCGTTGGGATATTACCGAGTGAATGGGACCATAGGCTGTACAGAGAAATATCTGCTTCTAAAACCAAAAGGGTGCTATCAAACTGAATGGTTGTCAATGTGTGCATTCAACTGACAGAGTTAAACTCACGTGTAGATTCAGCGGTTTGCAAACCCTTTCTGTGCAGAATCCCAAAACCGGTATTTCCAGCCCAATGCCGGCATACGTACTAAACAGCAGGAAACTTCGTCTAAAACTCAGGAGAAAAGTTTACTTGAAACTGCTCTGCTGCGCGTTCGTTCACCTAAGAGAGTTGAATCTATGTTGAGATTCAGCGAGTCAGAAACACGTTTCTTCTAGGAGGTGCGTTGGGATATTCCCGAGTGAATGGGACCATAGGCTGTACAGAGAAATATCTGCTTCTAAAACCAAAACGGAGCTACCTAACTGAATGGTTGTCAATGTGTGCATTCAACTGACAGAGTTAAACTCACGTGTGGATTCAGCGGTTTGCAAACACTTTCTGTGCAGAATCCCAAAACCGGTATTTACAGCCCAATGCCGGCATACGTACTAAACAGCAGGGAACTTCGTCTAAAACTCAGGAGAAACGTTTCCTTGAAACTGCTCTGCTGTGCGTTCGTTCACCTAAGAGAGTTGAATCTATGTTGAGATTCAGCGAGTCAGAAACACGTTTCTTCTAGGAGCTGCGTTGGGATATTCCCGAGTGAATGGGACCATAGGCTGTACAGAGAAATATCTGCTTCTAAAACCAAAAGGGTGCTATCAAACTGAATGGTTGTCAATGTGTGCATTCAACTGACAGAGTTAAACTCACGTGTGGATTCAGCGATTTGCAAACTCTTTCTGTGCAGAATCCCAAAACCGGTATTTCCAGCCCAATGCCAGCATACATACTAAACAGCAGGAAACTTCGTCTAAAACGCAGGAGAAACGTTTCCTTGAAACTGCTCTGCTGTGCGTTCGTTAACCTAAGAGAGTTGAATGTATGTTGAGATTCAGCGAGTCAGAAACACGTTTCTTCTAGGAGCTGCGTTGGGATATTCCCGAGTGAATGGGACCATAGGCTGTACAGAGAAATATCTGCTTCTAAAACCAAAAGGGTGCTATCAAACTGAATGGTTGTCAATGTGTGCATTCAACTGACAGAGTTAAACTCACGTGTGGATTCAGCGGTTTGCAAACCCTTTATCTGCAGAATCCCAAAACCGGTATTTCCAGCCCAATGCCGGCATACGTACTAAACAGCAGGAAACTTCGTCTAAAACTCAGGAGAAAAATTTACTTGAAACTGCTCTGCTGCGCGTTCGTTCACCTAAGAGAGCTGAATCTATGTTGAGATTCAGCGAGTCAGAAACACGTTTCTTCTAGGTGGTGCGTTGGGATATTCCCGAGTGAATGGGACCATAAGCTGTACAGAGAAATATCTGCTTCTAAAACCAAAACGGAGCTATCTAACTGAATGGTTGTCAATGTGTGCATTCAACTGACAGAGTTAAACTCACGTGTGGATTCAGCGGTTTGCAAACCCTTTCTGTGCAGAATCCCAAAACCGGTATTTACAGCCCAATGCCGGCATACATACTAAACAGCAGGGAACTTCGTCTAAAACTCAGGAGAAACGTTTCCTTGAAGCTGCTCTGCTGTGCGTTCGTTCACCTAAGAGAGTTGAATCTATGTTGAGATTCAGCGAGTCAGAAACACGTTTCTTCTAGGAGCCGCGTTGGGATACTACCGAGTGAATGGGACCATAGGCTGTACAGAGAAATATCTGCTTCTAAAACCAAAAGGGTGCTATCAAACTGAATGGTTGTCAATGTGTGCATTCAACTGACAGAGTTAAACTCACGTGTAGATTCAGCGGTTTGCAAACCCTTTCTGTGCAGAATCCCAAAACCGGTATTTCCAGCACAATGCCGGCATAGGTACTAAACAGCAGGAAACTTCGTCTAAAACTCAGGAGAAAAGTTTACTTGAAACTGCTCTGCTGCGCGTTCGTTCACCTAAGAGAGTTGAATCTATGTTGAGATTCAGCGAGTCAGAAACACGTTTCTTCTAGGAGGTGCGTTGGGATATTCCCGAGTGAATGGGACCATAGGCTGTACAGAGAAATATCTGCTTCTAAAACCAAAACGGAGCTATCTAACTGAATGGTTGTCAATGTGTGCATTCAACTGACAGAGTTAAACTCACGTGTGGATTCAGCGGTTTGCAAACCCTTTCTGTGCAGAATCCCAAAACCGGTATTTACAGCCCAATGCCGGCATACGTACTAAACAGCAGGGAACTTCGTCTAAAACTCAGGAGAAACGTTTCCTTGAAACTGCTCTGCTGTGCGTTCGTTCACCTAAGAGAGTTGAATCTATGTTGAGATTCATCGAGTCAGAAACACGTTTCTTCTAGGAGCTGCGTTAGGATATTACCGAGTGAATGGGACCATAGGCTGTACAGAGAAATATCTGCTTCTAAAACCAAAACGGAGCTATCCAACTGAATGGTTGTCAATGTGTGTATTCAACTGACTGAGTTAAACTCACGTTTGGATTCAGCGGTTTACAAAACATTTCTGTGAAGAATCCCAAAACCGGTATTTCCAGCCCAATGCCGGCATACGTACTAAACAGCAGGAAACTTCGTCTAAAACTCAGGAGAAACGTTTCCTTGAAACTGCTCTGCTGTGCGTTCGTTCACCTAAGAGAGTTGAATCTATGTTGAGATTCAGCGAGTCAGAAACACGTTTCTTCTAGGAGCTGCGTTGGGATATTCCCGAGTGAATGGGACCATAGGCTGTACAGAGAAATATCTGCTTCTAAAACCAAAAGGGTGCTATCAAACTGAATGGTTGTCAATGTGTGCATTCAACTGACAGAGTTAAACTCACGTGTGGATTCAGCGGTTTGCAAACCATTTCTGTGCAGAATCCCAAAACCGGTGTTTCCAGCCCAATGCCGGCATCCGTACTAAACAGCAGGAAACTTCGTCTAAAACTCAGGAGAAACGTTTCCTTGAAACTGCTCTGCTGTGAGTTCCTTCACCTAAGAGTGTTGAATCTATGTTGAGATTCAGCGAGTCAGAAACACGTTTCTTCTAGGAGCTGCGTTGGGATATTCCCGAGTGAATGGGACCATGAGCTGTACAGAGAAATATCTGCTTCTAAAACCAAAAGTGTGCTATCAAACTGAATGGTTGTCAATGTGTGCATTCAACTGACAGAGTTAAACTCACGTGTGGATTCAGCGGTTTGCAAACCCTTTCTGTGCAGAATCCCAAAACCGGTATTTCCAGCCCAATGCCGGCATACGTACTAAACAGCAGGAAACTTCGTCTAAAACTCAGGAGAAACGTTTCCTTGAAACTGCTCTGCTGTGCGTTCGTTCACCTAAGAGAGTTGAATCTATGTTGAGATTCAGCGAGTCAGAAACACGTTTCTTCTAGGAGCTGCGTTGGGATATTCCCGAGTGAATGGGACCATAGGCTGTACAGAGAAATATCTGCTTCTAAAACCAAAACGGAGCTATCTAACTGAATGGTTGTCAATGTGTGCATTCAACTGACAGAGTTAAACTCACGTGTGGATTCAGCGGTTTGCAAACCCTTTCTGTGCAGAATCCCAAAACCGGTATTTCCAGCCCAATGCCGGCATCCGTACTAAACAGCAGGAAACTTCGTCTAAAACTCAGGAGAAACGTTTCCTTGAAACTGCTCTGCTGTGCGTTCGTTCACCTAAGAGAGTTGAATCTATGTTGAGATTCAGCGAGTCAGAAACACGTTTCTTCTAGGAGCTGCGTTGGGATATTCCCGAGTGAATGGGACCATAGGCTGTACAGAGAAATATCTGCTTCTAAAACCAAAACGGAGCTATCTAACTGAATGGTTGTCAATGTGTGCCTTCAACTGACAGAGTTAAACTCACGTGTGGATTCAGCGGTTTGCAAACCCTTTCTGTGCAGAATCCCAAAACCGGTATTTACAGCCTAATGCCGGAATACGTACTAAACAGCAGGGAACTTCGTCTAAGACTCAGGAGCAAGGTTTCCTTGAAACTGCTCTGCTGTGCGTTCGTTCACCTAAGAGAGTTGAATCTATGTTGAGATTCAGCGAGTCAGAAACACGTTTCTTCTAGGAGCTGCGTTGGGATATTCCCGAGTGAATGGGACCATAGGCTGTACAGAGAAATATCTGCTTCTAAAACCAAAAGGGTGCTATCAAACTGAATGGTTGTCAATGTGTGCATTCAACTGACAGAGTTAAACTCACGTGTGGACTCAGCGGTTTGCAAACCGTTTCTGTGCAGAATCCCAAAACCGGTATTTCCAGCCCAATGCCGGCTTACGTACTAAACAGCAGGAAACTTCGTCTAAAACTCAGGAGAAACGTTTCCTTGAAACTGCTCTGCTGTGCGTTCGTTCACCTAAGAGAGTTGAATCTATGTTGAGATTCAGCGAGTCAGAAACACGTTTCTTCTAGGAGCTGCGTTGGGATATTCCTGAGTGAATGGGACCATAGGCTGTACAGAGAAATATCTGCTTCTAAAACCAAAACGGAGCTATCTAACTGGATGGTTGTCAATGTGTGCATTCAACTGACAGAGTTAAACTCACGTGTGGATTCAGCGGTTTGCAAACTTTTTCTGTGCAGAATCCCAAAACCGGTATTTCCAGCCCAATGCCGGCATCCGTACTAAACAGCAGGAAACTTCGTCTAAATCTCAGGAGAAACGTTTCCTTGAAACTGCTCTGCTGTGCGTTCGTTCACCTAAGAGAGTTGAATCCATGTTGAGATTCAGCGAGTCAGAAACACGTTTCTTCTAGGAGCTGCGTTGGGATATTACCGAGTGAATGGGACCATAGGCTGTACAGAGAAATATCTGCTTCTAAAACCAAAAGGGTGCTATCAAACTGAATGGTTGTCAATGTGTGCATTCAACTGACAGAGTTAAACTCACGTGTGGATTCAGCGGTTTGCAAACCCTTTCTGTGCAGAATCCCAAAACCGGTATTTCCAGCCCAATGCCGGCATACGTACTAAACAGCAGGGAACTTCGTCTAAAACTCAGGAGAAACGTTTCCTTGAAACTGCTCTGCTGTGCGTTCGTTCAGCTAAGAGAGTTGAATCTATGTTGAGATTCAGCGAGTCAGAAACACGTTTCTTCTAGGAGCTGCGTTGGGATATTCCCGAGTGAATGGGACCATAGGCTGTACAGAGAAATATCTGCTTCTAAAACCAAAACGGAGCTATCTAACTGAATGGTTGTCAATGTGTGCATTCAACTGACAGAGTTAAACTCACGTGTGGATTCAGCGGTTTGCAAACCCTTTCTGTGCAGAATCCCAAAACCGGTATTTCCAGCCCAATGCCGGCATACGTACTAAACAGCAGGGAACTTCGTCTAAAACTCAGGAGAAACGTTTCCTTGAAACTGCTCTGCTGTGCGTTCGTTCACCTAAGAGAGTTGAATCTATGTTGAGATTCAGCGAGTCAGAAACACGTTTCTTCTAGGAGCTGCGTTGGGATATTCCCGAGTGAATGGGACCATAGGCTGTACAGAGAAATATCTGCTTCTAAAACCAAAACGGAGCTATCTAACTGAATGGTTGTCAATGTGTGCATTCAACTGACAGAGTTAAACTCACGTGTGGATTCAGCGGTTTACAAACCCTTTCTGTGCAGAATCCCAAAACCGGTAATTCCAGCTCAATGCCGGCATACGTACTAAACAGCAGGAAACTTCGTCTAAAACTCAGGAGAAACGTTTCCTTGAAACTGCTCTGCTGTGCGTTCGTTCACCTAAGAGAGTTGAATCTATGTTGAGATTCAGCGAGTCAGAAACACGTTTCTTCTAGGAGGTGCGTTGGGATATGCCCGAGTGAATGGGACCATAGGCTGTACAGAGAAATATCTGCTTCTAAAACCAAAAGGGTGCTATGAAACTGAATGGTTGTCAATGTGTGCATTCAACTGACAGAGTTAAACTCACGTGTGGATTCAGCGGTTTGCAAACCCTTTCTGTGCAGAATCCCAAAACCGGTATTTCCAGCCCAATGCCAGCATACGTACTAAACAGCAGGAAACTTCGTCTAAAACTCAGGAGAAACGTTTCCTTGAAGCTGCTCTGCTGTGCGTTCGTTCACCTAACAGAGTTGAATCTATGTTGAGATTCAGCGAGTCAGAATCACGTTTATGCTAGGAGCTGCGTTGGGATATTCCCGAGTGAATGGGACCATAGGCTGTACAGAGAAATATCTGCTTCTAAAACCAAAACGGAGCTATCTAACTGAATGGTTGTCAATGTGTGCATTCAACTGACAGAGTTAAACTCACGTGTGGATTCAGCGGTTTGCAAACCATTTCTGTGCAGAATCCCAAAACCGGTATGTCCAGCCCAATGCCGGCATCCGTACTAAACAGCAGGAAACTTCGTCTAAAACTCAGGAGAAACGTTTCCTTGAAACTGCTCTGCTGTGCGTTCGTTCACCTAAGAGAGTTGAATCTATGTTGAGATTCAGCGAGTCAGAAACACGTTTCTTCTAGGAGCTGCGTTGGGATATTCCCGAGTGAATGGGACCATAGGCTGTATCGAGAAAAATCTGCTCCTACAACCAAAAGGGAGGTATCTAACTGAATGGTTGCCAATGTGTGCATTCAACTGACAGAGTTAAGCTCACGTTTGAAATCAGCGGTTTGCAAACCCTTTCTGTCCAGAATCCCAAAACCGGTAATTCCAGCTCAATGCCGGCATACGTACTAAACAGCAGGGAACTTCGTCTAAAACTCAAGAGAAACGTTTCCTTGAAACTGCTCTGCTGTGCGTTCGTTCAACTAAGAGAGTTGAATCTATGTTGAGATTCAGCGAGTCAGAAACACGTTTCTTCTAGGAGCTGCGTTGGGATATTCCCGAGTGAATGGGACTATAGGCTGTACAGAGAAATATCTGCTCCTACAACCAAAAGGGTGGTATCTAACTGAATGGTTGTCAATGTTTGCATTCAACTGACAGAGTTAAACTCACGTTTGGATTCAGCGGTTTACAAACCCTTTCTGTGCAGAATCCCAAAACCGGTAATTCCAGCTCAATGCCGGCATACGTACTAAACAGCAGGAAATTTCGTCTAAAACTCAGGAGAAACGTTTCCTTGAAACTGCTCTTCTGTGCGTTCGTTCACCT
Organism: Aotus nancymaae; assembly: GCF_030222135.1. Classification (NCBI taxonomy): domain Eukaryota; kingdom Metazoa; phylum Chordata; class Mammalia; order Primates; family Aotidae; genus Aotus; species Aotus nancymaae. Next base: position 1,465,752 of record NW_026988459.1, on the reverse strand, counting down.
AAGAGAGTTGAATCTATGTTGAGATTCAGCGAGTCAGAAACACGTTTCTTCTAGGAGCTGCGTTGGGATATTCCCGAGTGAATGGGACCATAGGCTGTACAGAGAAATATCTGCTTCTAAAACCAAAAGGGTGCTATCAAACTGAATGGTTGTCAATGTGTGCATTCAACTGACAGAGTTAAACTCACGTGTGAACTCAGCGGTTTGCAAACCGTTTCTGTGCAGAATCCCAAAACCGGTATTTCCAGCCCAATGCCGGCATACGTACTAAACAGCAGGAAACTTCGTCTAAAACTCAGGAGAAACGTTTCCTTGAAACTGCTCTGCTGTGCGTTCGTTCACCTAAGAGAGTTGAATCTATGTTGAGATTCAGCGAGTCAGAAACACGTTTCTTCTAGGAGCTGCGGTGGGATATTCCTGAGTGAATGGGACCATAGGCTGTACAGAGAAATATCTGCTTCTAAAACCAAAACGGAGCTATCTAACAGGATGGTTGTCAATGTGTGCATTCAACTGACAGAGTTAAACTCACGTGTGGATTCAGCGGTTTGCAAACCCTTTCTGTGCAGAATCCCAAAACCGGTATTTCCAGCCCAATGCCGGCATACGTACTAAACAGCAGGAAACTTCGTCTAAAACTCAGGAGAAACGTTTCCTTGAAACTGCTCTGCTGTGCGTTCGTTCACCAAAGAGAGTTGAATCCATGTTGAGATTCAGCGAGTCAGAAACACGTTTCTTCTAGGAGCTGCGTTGGGATATTCCCGAGTGAATGGGACCATTGGCTGTATCGAAAAATATCTGCTCCTACAACCAAAATGGAGCTATCTAACTGAATGGTTGTCAATGTGTGCATTCAACTGACAGAGTTAAGCTCACGTTTGAATTCAGCGGTTTGCAAACCCTTTCTGTGCAGAATCCCAAAACCGGTAATTCCAGCTCAATGCCGGCATACGTACTAAACAGCAGGGAACTTCGTCTAAAACTCAGGAGAAACGTTTCCTTGAAACTGCTCTGCTGTGCGTTCGTTCAACTAAGAGAGTTGAATCTATTTTGAGATTCAGCGAGTCAGAAACACATTTCTTCTAGTAGCTGCGTTGGGATATTCCCGAGTGAATGGGACCATAGGCTGTACAGAGAAATATCTGCTTCTAAAACCAAAACGGAGCTATCTAACTGGATGGTTGTCAATGTGTGCATTCAACTGACAGAGTTAAACTCACGTGTGGATTCAGCGGTTTGCAAACCCTTTCTGTGCAGAATCCCAAAACCGGTATTTCCAGCCCACTGCCGGCATACGTAGTAAACAGCAGGGAACTTCGTCTAAAACTCAGGAGAAACGTTTCCTTGAAACTGCTCTGTTGTGCGTTCGTTCACCTAAGAGAGTTGAATCTATGTTGAGATTCAGCGAGTCAGAAACACGTTTCTTCTAGGAGCTGCGTTGGGATATTCCCGAGTGAATGGGACCATAGGCTGTACAGAGAAATATCTGCTCCTACAACCAAAAGGGTGGTATCTAACTGAATGGTTGTCATTGTGTGCATTCAACTGACAGAGTTAAACTGACGTGTGGATTCAGAGGTTTGCAAACCCTTTCTGTGCAGAATCCCAAAACCGGTATTTCCAGCCCAATGCCGGCATCCGTACCAAACAGCAGGAAACTTCGTCTAAAACTCAGGAGAAACGTTTCCTTGAAACTGCTCTGCTGTGCGTTCGTTCACCTAAGAGAGTTGAATCTATGTTGAGATTCAGCGAGTCAGAAACACGTTTCTTCTAGGAGCTGCGTTGGGATATTCCCGAGTGAATGGGACCATAGGCTGTACAGAGAAATATCTGCTCCTACAACCAAAAGGGTGGTATCTAACTGAATGGTTCTCAATGTGTGCATTCAACTGACAGAGTTAAACTCACGTGTGGATTCAGCGGTTTACAAACCCTTTCTGTGCAGAATCCCAAAACCGGTAATTCCAGCTCAATGCCGGCATACGTACTAAACAGCAGGAAACTTCGTCTAAAACTCAGGAGAAACGTTTCCTTGAAACTGCTCTGCTGTGCGTTCGTTCAGCTAAGAGAGTTGAATCTATGTTGAGATTCAGCGAGTCAGAAACACGTTTCTTCAAGGAGCTGCGTTGGGATATTCCCGAGTGAATGGGACCATAGGCTGTACAGAGAAATATCTGCTTCTAAAACCAAAAGGGTGCTATCAAACTGAATGGTTGTCAATGTGTGCATTCAACTGACAGAGTTAAACTCACGTGTGGATTCAGCGGTTTGCAAACCCTTTCTGTGCAGAATCCCAAAACCGGTATTTCCAGCCCAATGCCAGCATACGTACTAAACAGCAGGAAATTTCGTCTAAAACGCAGGAGAAACGTTTCCTTGAAACTGCTCTGCTGTGCGTTCGTTCACCTAAGAGAGTTGAATCTATGTTGAGATTCAGCGAGTCAGAAACACGTTTCTTCTAGGAGCTGCGTTGGGATATTCCCGAGTGAATGGGACCATAGGCTGTACAGAGAAATATCTGCTTCTAAAACCAAAACGGAGCTATCTAACTGAATGGTTGTCAATGTGTGCATTCAACTGACAGAGTTAAACTCACGTGTGGATTCAGCGGTTTGCAAACCCTTTCTGTGCAGAATCCCAAAACCGGTATTTCCAGCCCAATGCCGGCATACGTACTAAACAGCAGGGAACTTCGTCTAAAACTCAGGAGAAACGTTTCCTTGAAACTGCTCTGCTGTGCGTTCGTTCACCTAAGAGAGTTGAATCTATGTTGAGATTCAGCGAGTCAGAAACACGTTTCTTCTAGGAGCTGCGTTGGGATATTACCGAGTGATTGGGACCATAGGCTGTACAGAGAAATATCTGCTTCTAAAACCAAAAGGGTGCTATCAAACTGAATGGTTGTCAATGTGTGCATTCAACTGACAGAGTTAAACTCACGTGTGGATTCAGCGGTTTGCAAACCCTTTCTGTGCAGAATCCCAAAACCGGTATTTCCAGCCCAATGCCGGCATACGTACTAAACAGCAGGGAACTTCGTCTAAAACTCAGGAGAAACGTTTCCTTGAAACTGCTCTGCTGTGCGTTCGTTCACCTAAGAGAGTTGAATCTATGTTGAGATTCAGCGAGTCAGAAACACGTTTCTTCTAGGAGGTGCGTTGGGATATTCCCGAGTGAATGGGACCATAGGCTGTACAGAGAAATATCTGCTTCTAAAACCAAAAGGGTGCTATCAAACTGAATGGTTGTCAATGTGTGCATTCAACTGACAGAGTTAAACTCACGTGTGGACTCAGCGGTTTGCAAACCCTTTCTGTGCAGAATCCCTAAACCGGTATTTCCAGCCCAATGCCGGCATACGTACTAAACAGCAGGAAACTTCGTCTAAAACTCAGGAGAAACGTTTCCTTGAAACTGCTCTGCTGTGCGTTCGTTCACCTAAGAGAGTTGAATCTATGTTGAGATTCAGCGAGTCAGAAACACGTTTCTTCTAGGAGCTGCGTTGGGATATTCCCGAGTGAATGGGACCATAGGTTGTACAGAGAAATATCTGCTTCTAAAACCAAAACGGAGCTATCTAACTGGATGGTTGTCAATGTGTGCATTCAACTGACAGAGTTAAACTCACGTGTGGATTCAGCGGTTTGCAAACCATTTCTGTGTAGAATCCGAAAACCGGTATGTCCAGCCCAATGCCGGCATCCGTACTAAACAGCAGGAAACTTCGTCTAAAACTCAGGAGAAACGTTTCCTTGAAACTGCTCTGCTGTGCGTTCGTTCACCTAAGAGAGTTGAATCTATGTTGAGATTTAGCGAGTCAGAAACACGTTTCTTCTAGGAGCTGCGTTGGGATATTCCCGAGTGAATGGGACCATAGGCTGTACAGAGAAATATCTGCTCCTACAACCAAAAGGGTGGTACCTACCTGAATGGTTGTCAATGTGTGCATTCAACTGACAGAGTTAAACTCACGTGTGGATTCAGCGGTTTACAAACCCTTTCTGTGCAGAATCCCAAAACCGGTAATTCCAGCTCAATGCCGGCATACGTACTAAACAGCAGGAAACTTCGTCTAAAACTCAGGAGAAACGTTTCCTTGAAACTGCTCTGCTGTGCGTTCGTTCACCTAAGAGAGTTGAATCTATGTTGAGATTCAGCGAGTCAGAAACACGTTTCTTCTAGGAGCTGCGTTGGGATATTCCCGAGTGAATGGGACCATAGGCTGTACAGAGAAATATCTGCTTCTAAAACCAAAAGGGTGCTATGAAACTGAATGGTTGTCAATGTGTGCATTCAACTGACAGAGTTAAACTCACGTGTGGATTCAGCGGTTTGCAAACCCTTTCTGTGCAGAATCCCAAAACCGGTATTTCCAGCCCAATGCCAGCATACGTACTAAACAGCAGGAAACTTCGTCTAAAACTCAGGAGAAACGTTTCCTTGAAGCTGCTCTGCTGTGCGTTCGTTCACCTAACAGAGTTGAATCTATGTTGAGATTCAGCGAGTCAGAATCACGTTTATGCTAGGAGCTGCGTTGGGATATTCCCGAGTGAATGGGACCATAGGCTGTACAGAGAAATATCTGCTTCTAAAACCAAAACGGAGCTATCTAACTGAATGGTTGTCAATGTGTGCATTCAACTGACAGAGTTAAACTCACGTGTGGATTCAGCGGTTTGCAAACCATTTCTGTGCAGAATCCCAAAACCGGTATGTCCAGCCCAATGCCGGCATCCGTACTAAACAGCAGGAAACTTCGTCTAAAACTCAGGAGAAACGTTTCCTTGAAACTGCTCTGCTGTGCGTTCGTTCACCTAAGAGAGTTGAATCTATGTTGAGATTCAGCGAGTCAGAAACACGTTTCTTCTAGGAGCTGCGTTGGGATATTCCCGAGTGAATGGGACCATAGGCTGTATCGAGAAAAATCTGCTCCTACAACCAAAAGGGAGGTATCTAACTGAATGGTTGCCAATGTGTGCATTCAACTGACAGAGTTAAGCTCACGTTTGAATTCAGCGGTTTGCAAACCCTTTCTGTGCAGAATCCCAAAACCGGTAATTCCAGCTCAATGCCGGCATACGTACTAAACAGCAGGGAACTTCGTCTAAAACTCAAGAGAAACGTTTCCTTGAAACTGCTCTGCTGTGCGTTCGTTCAACTAAGAGAGTTGAATCTATGTTGAGATTCAGCGAGTCAGAAACACGTTTCTTCTAGAAGCTGCGTTGGGATATTCCCGAGTGAATGGGACTATAGGCTGTACAGAGAAATATCTGCTCCTACAACCAAAAGGGTGGTATCTAACTGAATGGTTGTCAATGTTTGCATTCAACTGACAGAGTTAAACTCACGTTTGGATTCAGCGGTTTACAAACCCTTTCTGTGCAGAATCCCAAAACCGGTAATTCCAGCTCAATGCCGGCATACGTACTAAACAGCAGGAAATTTCGTCTAAAACTCAGGAGAAACGTTTCCTTGAAACTGCTCTTCTGTGCGTTCGTTCACCTAAGAGAGTTGAATCTATGTTGAGATTCAGCGAGTCAGAAACACGTTTCTTCTAGGAGCTGCTTTGGGATATTCCCGAGTGAATGGGACCATAGGCTGTACAGAGAAATATCTGCTTCTAAAACCAAAAGGGTGCTATAAAACTGAATGGTTGTCAATGTGTGCATTCAACTGACAGAGTTAAACTCACGTGTGGATTCAGCGGTTTGCAAACCCTTTCTGTGCAGAATCCCAAAACCGGTATTTCCAGCCCAATGCCGGCATACGTACTAAACAGCAGGAAACTTCGTCTAAAACTCAGGAGAAAAGTTTACATGAAACTGCTCTGCTGCGCGTTCGTTCACCTAAGAGAGTTGAATCTATGTTGAGATTCAGCGAGTCAGAAACACGTTTCTTCTAGGAGGTGCGTTGGGATATTCCCGAGTGAATGGGACCATAGGCTGTATAGAGAAATATCTGCTTCTAAAACCAAAACGGAGCTATCTAATTGAATGGTTGTCAACGTGTGCATTCAACTGACAGAGTTAAACTCACGTGTGGATTCAGCGGTTTGCAAACCCTTTCTGTGCAGAATCCCAAAACCGGTATTTACAGCCCAATGCCGGCATACTTACTAAACAGCAGGCAACTTCGTCTAAATCTCAGGAGAAACGTTTCCTTGAAACTGCTCTGCTGTGCGTTCGTTCACCTAAGAGAGTTGAATCTATGTTGAGATTCAGCGAGTCAGAAACACGTTTCTTCTAGGAGCTGCGTTGGGATATTACCGAGTGAATGGGACCATAGGCTGTACAGAGAAATATCTGCTTCTAAAACCAAAAGGGTGCTATCAAACTGAATGGTTGTCAATGTGTGCATTCAACTGACAGAGTTAAACTCACGTGTGGATTCAGCGGTTTGCAAACCCTTTCTGTGCAGAATCCCAAAACCGGTATTTCCAGCCCAATGCCGGCATACGTACTAAACAGCAGGGAACTTCGTCTAAAACTCAGGAGAAACGTTTCCTTGAAACTGCTCTGCTGTGCGTTCGTTCACCTAAGAGAGTTGAATCTATGTTGAGATTCAGCGAGTCAGAAACACGTTTCTTCTAGGAGCTGCGTTGGGATATTCCCGAGTGAATGGGACCATAGGCTGTACAGAGAAATACCTGCTTCTAAAACCAAAAGGGTGCTATCAAACTGAATGGTTGTCAATGTGTGCATTCAACTGACAGAGTTAAACTCACGTGTGGACTCAGCGGTTTGCAAACCGTTTCTGTGCAGAATCCCAAAACCGGTATTTCCAGCCCAATGCCGGCATACGTACTAAACAGCAGGAAACTTCGTCTAAAACTCAGGAGAAACGTTTCCTTGAAACTGCTCTGCTGTGCGTTCGTTCACCTAAGAGAGTTGAATCTATGTTGAGATTCAGCGAGTCAGAAACACGTTTCTTCTAGGAGCTGCGTTGGGATATTCCTGAGTGAATGGGACCATAGCCTGTACAGAGAAATATCTGCTTCTAAAACCAAAACGGAGCTATCTAACTGGATGGTTGTCAATGTGTGCATTCAACTGACAGAGTTAAACTCACGTGTGGATTCAGCGGTTTGCAAACCCTTTCTGTGCAGAATCCCAAAACCGGTATTTCAAGCCCAATGCCGGCATCCGTACTAAACAGCAGGAAACTTCGTCTAAAACTCAGGAGAAACGTTTCCTTGAAACTGCTCTGCTGTGCGTTCGTTCACCTAAGAGAGTTGAATCCATGTTGAGATTCAGCGAGTCAGAAACACGTTTCTTCTAGGAGCTGCGTTGGGATATTCCCGAGTGAATGGGACCATTGGCTGTATCGAAAAATATCTGCTCCTACAACCAAAATGGAGCTATCTAACTGAATGGTTGTCAATGTGTGCATTCAACTGACAGAGTTAAACTCACGTGTGGATTCAGCGGTTTGCAAACCCTTTCTGTGCAGAATCCCAAAACCGGTATTTACAGCCCAATGCCGGCATACTTACTAAACAGCAGGGAACTTCGTCTAAATCTCAGGAGAAACGTTTCATTGAAACTGCTCTGCTGTGCGTTCGTTCACCTAAGAGAGTTGAATCTATGTTGAGATTCAGCGAGTCAGAAACACGTTTCTTCTAGGAGCTGCGTTGGGATATTACCGAGTGAATGGGACCATAGGCTGTACAGAGAAATATCTGCTTCTAAAACCAAAAGGGTGCTATCAAACTGAATGGTTGTCAATGTGTGCATTCAACTGACAGAGTTAAACTCACGTGTGGATTCAGCGGTTTGCAAACCCTTTCTGTGCAGAATCCCAAAACCGGTATTTCCAGCCCAATGCCAGCATACGTACTAAACAGCAGGGAACTTCGTCTAAAACTCAGGAGAAACGTTTCGTTGAAACTGCTCTGCTGTGCGTTCGTTCACCTAAGAGAGTTGAATCTATGTTGAGATTCAGCGAGTCAGAAACACGTTTCTTCTAGGAGCTGCGTTGGGATATTCCCGAGTGAATGGGACCATAGGCTGTACAGAGAAATATCTGCTTCTAAAACCAAAAGGGTGCTATCAAACTGAATGGTTGTCAATGTGTGCATTCAACTGACAGAGTTAAACTCACGTGTGGACTCAGCGGTTTGCAAACCGTTTCTGTGCAGAATCCCAAAACCGGTATTTCCAGCCCAATGCCGGCTTACGTACTAAACAGCAGGAAACTTCGTCTAAAACTCAGGAGAAACGTTTCCTTGAAACTGCTCTGCTGTGCGTTCGTTCACCTAAGAGAGTTGAATCTATGTTGAGATTCAGCGAGTCAGAAACACGTTTCTTCTAGGAGCTGCGTTGGGATATTCCTGAGTGAATGGGACCATAGGCTGTACAGAGAAATATCTGCTTCTAAAACCAAAACGGAGCTATCTAACTGGATGGTTGTCAATGTGTGCATTCAACTGACAGAGTTAAACTCACGTGTGGATTCAGCGGTTTGCAAACCCTTTCTGTGCAGAATCCCAAAACCGGTATTTCCAGCCCAATGCCGGCATCCGTACTAAACAGCAGGAAACTTCGTCTAAATCTCAGGAGAAACGTTTCCTTGAAACTGCTCTGCTGTGCGTTCGTTCACCTAAGAGAGTTGAATCCATGTTGAGATTCAGCGAGTCAGAAACACGTTTCTTCTAGGAGCTGCGTTGGGATATTCCCGAGTGAATGGGACCATTGGCTGTATCGAAAAATATCTGCTCCTACAACCAAAATGGAGCTATCTAACTGAATGGTTGTCAATGTGTGCATTCAACTGACAGAGTTAAGCTCACGTTTGAATTCAGCGGTTTGCAAACCCTTTCTGTGCAGAATCCCAAAACCGGTAATTCCAGCTCAATGCCGGCATACGTACTAAACAGCAGGGAACTTCGTCTAAAACTCAGGAGAAACGTTTCCCTGAAACTGCTCTGCTGTGCGTTCGTTCAACTAAGAGAGTTGAATCTATGTTGAGATTCAGCGAGTCAGAAACACGTTTCTTCTAGGAGCTGCGTTGGGATATTCCCGCGTGAATGGGACCATAGGCTGTACAGAGAAATATCTGCTTCTAAAGCCAAAACGGAGCTATCTAACTGGATGGTTGTCAATGTGTGCATTCAACTGACAGAGTTAAACTCACGTGTGGATTCAGCGGTTTGCAAACCCTTTCTGTGCAGAATCCCAAAACCGGTATTTCCTGCCCAATGCCGGCATACGTAGTAAACAACAGGGAACTTCGTCTAAAACTCAGGAGAAACGTTTCCTTGAAACTGCTCTGTTGTGCGTTCGTTCACCTAAGAGAATTGAATCTATGTTGAGATTCAGCGAGTCAGAAACACGTTTCTTCTAGGAGCTGCGTTGGGATATTCCCGAGTGAATGGGACCATAGGCTGTACAGAGAAATATCTGCTTCTAAAACCAAAAGGGTGCTATCAAACTGAATGGTTGTCAATGTGTGCATTCAACTGACAGAGTTAAACTCACGTGTGGACTCAGCGGTTTGCAAACCCTTTCTGTGCAGAATCCCAAAACCGGTATTTCCAGCCCAATGTCGGCATACGTACTAAACAGCAGGAAACGTCGTCTAAAACTCAGGAGAAACGTTTCCTTGAAACTGCTCTGCTGTGCGTTCGTTCAGCTAAGAGAGTTGAATCTATGTTGAGATTCAGCGAGTCAGAAACACGTTTCTTCTAGGAGCTGCGTTGGGATATTCCCGAGTGAATGGGACCATAGGCTGTACAGAGAAATATCTGCTTCTAAAACCAAAAGTGTGCTATCAAACTGAATGGTTGTCAATGTGTGCATTCAACTGACAGAGTTAAACTCACGTGTGGATTCAGCGGTTTGCAAACCCTTTCTGTGCAGAATCCCAAAACCGGTATTTCCAGCCCAATGCCAGCATACGTACTAAACAGCAGGAAACTTCGTCTAAAACGCAGGAGAAACGTTTCCTTGAAACTGCTCTGCTGTGCGTTCGTTCACCTAAGAGAGTTGAATCTATGTTGAGATTCAGCGAGTCAGAAACACGTTTCTTCTAGGAGCTGCGTTGGGATATTCCCGAGTGAATGGGACCATAGGCTGTACAGAGAAATATCTGCTTCTAAAACCAAAAGGGTGCTATCAAACTGAATGGTTGTCAATGTGTGCATTCAACTGACAGAGTTAAACTGATGTGTGGATTCAGCGGTTTGCAAACCCTTTATGTGCGGAATCCCAAAACCGGTATTTCCAGCCCAATGCCAGCATACGTACTAAACAGCAGGAAACTTCGTCTAAAACTCAGGAGAAAAATTTACTTGAAACTGCTCTGCTGCGCGTTCGTTCACCTAAGAGAGTTGAATCTATGTTGAGATTCAGCGAGTCAGAAACACGTTTCTTCTAGGAGGTGCGTTGGGATATTCCCGAGTGAATGGGACCATAGGCTGTACAGAGAAATATCTGCTTCTAAAACCAAAACGGAGCTATCTAACTGAATGGTTGTCAATGTGTGCATTCAACTGACAGAGTTAAACTCACGTGTAGATTCAGCGGTTTGCAAACCCTTTCTGTGCAGAATCCCAAAACCGGTATTTCCAGCCCAATGCCGGCATACGTACTAAACAGCAGGGAACTTCGTCTAAAACTCAGGAGAAACGTTTCCTTGAAACTGCTCTGCTGCGCGTTCGTTCACCTAAGAGAGTTGAATCTATGTTGAGATTCAGCGAGTCAGAAACACGTTTCTTCTAGGAGCTGCGTTGGGATATTACCGAGTGAATGGGACCATAGGCTGTACAGAGAAATATCTGCTTCTAAAACCAAAAGGGTGCTATCAAACTGAATGGTTGTCAATGTGTGCATTCAACTGACAGAGTTAAACTCACGTGTGGATTCAGCGGTTTGCAAACCCTTTCTGTGCAGAATCCCAAAACCGGTATTTCCAGCCCAATGCCGGCATACGTACTAAACGGCAGGGAACTTCGTCTAAAACTCAGGAGAAACGTTTCCTTGAAACTGCTCTGCTGTGAGTTCGTTCACCTAAGACAGTTGAATCTATGTTGAGATTCAGCGAGTCAGAAACACGTTACTTCTAGGAGCTGCGTTGGGATATTCCCGAGTGAATGGGACCATAGGCAGTACAGAGAAATATCTGCTTCTAAAACCAAAAGGGTGCTATCAAACTGAATGGTTGTCAATGTGTGCATTCAACTGACAGAGTTAAACTCACGTGTGGACTCAGCGGTTTGCAAACCCTTTCTGTGCAGAATCCCAAAACCGGTATTTCCAGCCAAATGCCGGCATACGTACTAAACAGCAGGAAACTTCGTCTAAAACTCAGGAGAAACGTTTCCTTGAAACTGCTCTGCTGTGCGTTCGTTCACCTAAGAGAGTTGAATCTATGTTGAGATTCAGCGAGTCAGAAACACGTTTCTTCTAGGAGCTGCGTTGGGATATTCCCGAGTGAATGGGACCATAGGCTGTACAGAGAAATATCTGCTTCTAAAACCAAAAGGGTGCTATCAAACTGAATGGTTGTCAATGTGTGCATTCAACTGACAGAGTTAAACTGACGTGTGGATTCAGCGGTTTGCAAACCCTTTATGTGCAGAATCCCAAAACCGGTATTTCCAGCCCAATGCCGGCATACGTACTAAACAGCAGGAAACTTCGTCTAAAACTCAGGAGAAAAATTTACTTGAAACTGCTCTGCTGCGCGTTCGTTCACCTAAGAGAGTTGAATCTATGTTGAGATTCAGCGAGTCAGAAACACGTTTCTTCTTGGAGGTGCGTTGGGATATTCCCGAGTGAATGGGACCATAGGCTGTACAGAGAAATATCTGCTTCTAAAACCAAAACGGAGCTATCTAACTGAATGGTTGTCAACGTGTGCATTCAACTGACAGAGTTAAACTCACGTGTGGATTCAGCGGTTTGCAAACCCTTTCTGTGCAGAATCCCAAAACCGGTATTTACAGCCCAATGCCGGCATACGTACTAAACAGCAGGAAACTTCGTCTAAAACGCAGGAGAAACGTTTCCTTGAAACTGCTCTGCTGTGCGTTCGTTCACCTAAGAGAGTTGAATCTATGTTGAGATTCAGCGAGTCAGAAACACGTTTCTTCTAGGAGCTGCGTTGGGATATTCCCGAGTGAATGGGACAATAGGCTGTACAGAGAAATATCTGCTTCTAAAACCAAAATGGTGCTATCAAACTGAATGGTTGTCAATGTGTGCATTCAACTGACAGAGTTAAACTGATGTGTGGATTCAGCGGTTTGCAAACCCTTTATGTGCAGAATCCCAAAACCGGTATTTCCAGCCCAATGCCAGCATACGTACTAAACAGCAGGAAACTTCGTCTAAAACTCAGGAGAAAAGTTTACTTGAAACTGCTCTGCTGCGCGTTCGTTCACCTAAGAGAGTTGAATCTATGTTGAGATTCAGCGAGTCAGAAACACGTTTCTTCTAGGAGGTGCGTTGGGATATTCCCGAGTGAATGGGACCATAGGCTGTACAGAGAAATATCTGCTTCTAAAACCAAAACGGAGCTATCTAACTGAATGGTTGTCAATGTGTGCATTCAACTGACAGAGTTAAACTCACGTGTAGATTCAGCGGTTTGCAAACCCTTTCTGTGCAGAATCCCAAAACCGGTATTTCCAGCCCAATGCCGGCATACGTACTAAACAGCAGGGAACTTCGTCTAAAACTCAGGAGAAACGTTTCCTTGAAACTGCTCTGCTGCGCGTTCGTTCACCTAAGAGAGTTGAATCTATGTTGAGATTCAGCGAGTCAGAAACACGTTTCTTCTAGGAGCTGCGTTGGGATATTCCCGAGTGAATGGGACCATAGGCTGTACAGAGAAATATCTGCTTCTAAAACCAAAAGGGTGCTATCAAACTGAATGGTTGTCAATGTGTGCATTCAACTGACAGAGTTAAACTCACGTGTGGATTCAGCGGTTTGCAAACTCTTTCTGTGCAGAATCCCAAAACCGGTATTTCCAGCCCAATGCCGGCATACGTACTTAACAGCAGGAAACTTCGTCTAAAACGCAGGAGAAACGTTTCCTTGAAACTGCTCTGCTGTGCGTTCGTTCACCTAAGAGAGTTGAATGTATGTTGAGATTCAGCGAGTCAGAAACACGTTTCTTCTAGGAGCTGCGCTGGGATATTCCCGAGTGAATGGGACCATAGGCTGTACAGAGAAATATCTGCTTCTAAAACCAAAAGGGTGCTATCAAACTGAATGGTTGTCAATGTGTGCATTCAACTGACAGAGTTAAACTCACGTGTGGATTCAGCGGTTTGCAAACCCTTTATCTGCAGAATCCCAAAACCGGTATTTCCAGCCCAATGCCGGCATACGTACTAAACAGCAGGAAACTTCGTCTAAAACTCAGGAGAAAAATTTACTTGAAACTGCTCTGCTGCGCGTTCGTTCACCTAAGAGAGCTGAATCTATGTTGAGATTCAGCGAGTCAGAAACACGTTTCTTCTAGGTGGTGCGTTGGGATATTCCCGAGTGAATGGGACCATAAGCTGTACAGAGAAATATCTGCTTCTAAAACCAAAACGGAGCTATCTAACTGAATGGTTGTCAATGTGTGCATTCAACTGACAGAGTTAAACTCACGTGTGGATTCAGCGGTTTGCAAACCCTTTCTGTGCAGAATCCCAAAACCGGTATTTCCAGCCCAATGCCGGCATACGTACTAAACAGCAGGAAACTTCGTCTAAAACTCAGGAGAAAAATTTACTTGAAACTGCTCTGCTGCGCGTTCGTTCACCTAAGAGAGTTGAATCTATCTTGAGATTCAGCGAGTCAGAAACACGTTTCTTCTAGGTGGTGCGTTGGGATATTCCCGAGTGAATGGGACCATAGGCTGTACAGAGAAATATCTGCTTCTAAAACCAAAACGGAGCTATCTAACTGAATGGTTGTCAATGTGTGCATTCAACTGACAGAGTTAAACTCACGTGTGGATTCAGCGGTTTGCAAACCCTTTCTGTGCAGAATCCCAAAACCGGTATTTACAGCCCAATGCCGGCATACGTACTAAACAGCAGGGAACTTCGTCTAAAACTCAGGAGAAACGTTTCCTTGAAGCTGCTCTGCTGTGCGTTCGTTCACCTAAGAGAGTTGAATCTATGTTGAGATTCAGCGAGTCAGAAACACGTTTCTTCTAGGAGCTGCGTTGGGATATTCCCGAGTGAATGGGACCATAGGCTGTACAGAGAAATATCTGCTTCTAAAACCAAAAGGGTGCTATCAAACTGAATGGTTGTCAATGTGTGCATTCAACTGACAGAGTTAAACTCACGTGTAGATTCAGCGGTTTGCAAACCCTTTCTGTGCAGAATCCCAAAACCGGTATTTCCAGCCCAATGCCGGCATACGTACTAAACAGCAGGAAACTTCGTCTAAAACTCAGGAGAAAAGTTTACTTGAAACTGCTCTGCTGCGCGTTCGTTCACCTAAGAGAGTTGAATCTATGTTGAGATTCAGCGAGTCAGAAACACGTTTCTTCTAGGAGGTGCGTTGGGATATTCCCGAGTGAATGGGACCATAGGCTGTACAGAGAAATATCTGCTTCTAAAACCAAAACGGAGCTATCTAACTGAATGGTTGTCAATGTGTGCATTCAACTGACAGAGTTAAACTCACGTGTGGATTCAGCGGTTTGCAAACACTTTCTGTGCAGAATCCCAAAACCGGTATTTACAGCCCAATGCCGGCATACGTACTAAACAGCAGGGAACTTCGTCTAAAACTCAGGAGAAACGTTTCCTTGAAACTGCTCTGCTGTGCGTTCGTTCACCTAAGAGAGTTGAATCTATGTTGAGATTCAGCGAGTCAGAAACACGTTTCTTCTAGGAGCTGCGTTGGGATATTCCCGAGTGAATGGGACCATAGGCTGTACAGAGAAATATCTGCTTCTAAAACCAAAAGGGTGCTATCAAACTGAATGGTTGTCAATGTGTGCATTCAACTGACAGAGTTAAACTCACGTGTGGATTCAGCGATTTGCAAACTCTTTCTGTGCAGAATCCCAAAACCGGTATTTCCAGCCCAATGCCAGCATACATACTAAACAGCAGGAAACTTCGTCTAAAACGCAGGAGAAACGTTTCCTTGAAACTGCTCTGCTGTGCGTTCGTTAACCTAAGAGAGTTGAATGTATGTTGAGATTCAGCGAGTCAGAAACACGTTTCTTCTAGGAGCTGCGTTGGGATATTCCCGAGTGAATGGGACCATAGGCTGTACAGAGAAATATCTGCTTCTAAAACCAAAAGGGTGCTATCAAACTGAATGGTTGTCAATGTGTGCATTCAACTGACAGAGTTAAACTCACGTGTGGATTCAGCGGTTTGCAAACCCTTTATCTGCAGAATCCCAAAACCGGTATTTCCAGCCCAATGCCGGCATACGTACTAAACAGCAGGAAACTTCGTCTAAAACTCAGGAGAAAAATTTACTTGAAACTGCTCTGCTGCGCGTTCGTTCACCTAAGAGAGCTGAATCTATGTTGAGATTCAGCGAGTCAGAAACACGTTTCTTCTAGGTGGTGCGTTGGGATATTCCCGAGTGAATGGGACCATAAGCTGTACAGAGAAATATCTGCTTCTAAAACCAAAACGGAGCTATCTAACTGAATGGTTGTCAATGTGTGCATTCAACTGACAGAGTTAAACTCACGTGTGGATTCAGCGGTTTGCAAACCCTTTCTGTGCAGAATCCCAAAACCGGTATTTACAGCCCAATGCCGGCATACATACTAAACAGCAGGGAACTTCGTCTAAAACTCAGGAGAAACGTTTCCTTGAAGCTGCTCTGCTGTGCGTTCGTTCACCTAAGAGAGTTGAATCTATGTTGAGATTCAGCGAGTCAGAAACACGTTTCTTCTAGGAGCCGCGTTGGGATACTACCGAGTGAATGGGACCATAGGCTGTACAGAGAAATATCTGCTTCTAAAACCAAAAGGGTGCTATCAAACTGAATGGTTGTCAATGTGTGCATTCAACTGACAGAGTTAAACTCACGTGTAGATTCAGCGGTTTGCAAACCCTTTCTGTGCAGAATCCCAAAACCGGTATTTCCAGCACAATGCCGGCATAGGTACTAAACAGCAGGAAACTTCGTCTAAAACTCAGGAGAAAAGTTTACTTGAAACTGCTCTGCTGCGCGTTCGTTCACCTAAGAGAGTTGAATCTATGTTGAGATTCAGCGAGTCAGAAACACGTTTCTTCTAGGAGGTGCGTTGGGATATTCCCGAGTGAATGGGACCATAGGCTGTACAGAGAAATATCTGCTTCTAAAACCAAAACGGAGCTATCTAACTGAATGGTTGTCAATGTGTGCATTCAACTGACAGAGTTAAACTCACGTGTGGATTCAGCGGTTTGCAAACCCTTTCTGTGCAGAATCCCAAAACCGGTATTTACAGCCCAATGCCGGCATACGTACTAAACAGCAGGGAACTTCGTCTAAAACTCAGGAGAAACGTTTCCTTGAAACTGCTCTGCTGTGCGTTCGTTCACCTAAGAGAGTTGAATCTATGTTGAGATTCATCGAGTCAGAAACACGTTTCTTCTAGGAGCTGCGTTAGGATATTACCGAGTGAATGGGACCATAGGCTGTACAGAGAAATATCTGCTTCTAAAACCAAAACGGAGCTATCCAACTGAATGGTTGTCAATGTGTGTATTCAACTGACTGAGTTAAACTCACGTTTGGATTCAGCGGTTTACAAAACATTTCTGTGAAGAATCCCAAAACCGGTATTTCCAGCCCAATGCCGGCATACGTACTAAACAGCAGGAAACTTCGTCTAAAACTCAGGAGAAACGTTTCCTTGAAACTGCTCTGCTGTGCGTTCGTTCACCTAAGAGAGTTGAATCTATGTTGAGATTCAGCGAGTCAGAAACACGTTTCTTCTAGGAGCTGCGTTGGGATATTCCCGAGTGAATGGGACCATAGGCTGTACAGAGAAATATCTGCTTCTAAAACCAAAAGGGTGCTATCAAACTGAATGGTTGTCAATGTGTGCATTCAACTGACAGAGTTAAACTCACGTGTGGATTCAGCGGTTTGCAAACCATTTCTGTGCAGAATCCCAAAACCGGTGTTTCCAGCCCAATGCCGGCATCCGTACTAAACAGCAGGAAACTTCGTCTAAAACTCAGGAGAAACGTTTCCTTGAAACTGCTCTGCTGTGAGTTCCTTCACCTAAGAGTGTTGAATCTATGTTGAGATTCAGCGAGTCAGAAACACGTTTCTTCTAGGAGCTGCGTTGGGATATTCCCGAGTGAATGGGACCATGAGCTGTACAGAGAAATATCTGCTTCTAAAACCAAAAGTGTGCTATCAAACTGAATGGTTGTCAATGTGTGCATTCAACTGACAGAGTTAAACTCACGTGTGGATTCAGCGGTTTGCAAACCCTTTCTGTGCAGAATCCCAAAACCGGTATTTCCAGCCCAATGCCGGCATACGTACTAAACAGCAGGAAACTTCGTCTAAAACTCAGGAGAAACGTTTCCTTGAAACTGCTCTGCTGTGCGTTCGTTCACCTAAGAGAGTTGAATCTATGTTGAGATTCAGCGAGTCAGAAACACGTTTCTTCTAGGAGCTGCGTTGGGATATTCCCGAGTGAATGGGACCATAGGCTGTACAGAGAAATATCTGCTTCTAAAACCAAAACGGAGCTATCTAACTGAATGGTTGTCAATGTGTGCATTCAACTGACAGAGTTAAACTCACGTGTGGATTCAGCGGTTTGCAAACCCTTTCTGTGCAGAATCCCAAAACCGGTATTTCCAGCCCAATGCCGGCATCCGTACTAAACAGCAGGAAACTTCGTCTAAAACTCAGGAGAAACGTTTCCTTGAAACTGCTCTGCTGTGCGTTCGTTCACCTAAGAGAGTTGAATCTATGTTGAGATTCAGCGAGTCAGAAACACGTTTCTTCTAGGAGCTGCGTTGGGATATTCCCGAGTGAATGGGACCATAGGCTGTACAGAGAAATATCTGCTTCTAAAACCAAAACGGAGCTATCTAACTGAATGGTTGTCAATGTGTGCCTTCAACTGACAGAGTTAAACTCACGTGTGGATTCAGCGGTTTGCAAACCCTTTCTGTGCAGAATCCCAAAACCGGTATTTACAGCCTAATGCCGGAATACGTACTAAACAGCAGGGAACTTCGTCTAAGACTCAGGAGCAAGGTTTCCTTGAAACTGCTCTGCTGTGCGTTCGTTCACCTAAGAGAGTTGAATCTATGTTGAGATTCAGCGAGTCAGAAACACGTTTCTTCTGGGAGCTGCGTTGGGATATTTCCGAGTGAATGGGACCATAGGCTGTACAGAGAAATATTTGCTTCTAAAACCAAAAGTGTGCTATCAAACTGAATGGTTGTCAATGTGTGCATTCAACTGACAGAGTTAAACTCACGTGTGGATTCAGCGGTTTGCCAAACCTTTCTGTGCAGAATCCCAAAACCGGTATTTCCAGCCCAATGCCGGCGTCCGTACTAAACAGCAGGAAACTTCGTCTAAAACTCAGGAGAAACGTTTCCTTGAAACTTCTCTGCTGTGCGTTCGATCACCTAAGAGAGTTGAATCTATGTTGAGATTCAGCGAGTCAGAAACACGTTTCTTCTAGGAGCTGCGTTGGGATATTCCCGAGAGAATGGGACCAGAGGCTGTACAGAGAAATATCTGCTCCTACAACCAAAAGGGTGGTATCTAACTGAATGGTTGTCAATGTGTGCATTCAACTGACAGAGTTAAACTCACGTTTGGATGCAGCGGTGTACAAACCCTTTCTGGCAGAATCCCTCAACCGGTAATTCCAGCTCAATGCCGGCATACGTACTAAACAGCAGGAAACTTCGTCTAAAACTCAGGAGAAACGTTTCCTTGAAACTGCTCTGCTGTGCGTTCGTTCACCTAAGAGAGCTGAATCTATGTTGAGATTCAGCGAGTCAGAAACACGTTTCTTCTAGGAGCTGCGTTGTGATATTCCCGAGTGAATGGGACCATAGGCTGTACAGAGAAATATCTGCTTCTAAAACCAAAACGGAGCTATCTAACTGAATGGTTGTCAATGTGTGCATTCAACTGACAGAGTTAAACTCACGTTTGGATTCAGCGGTTTGCAAACCCTTTCTGTGCAGAATCCCAAAACCGGTATTTCCAGACCGATGCCGGCATACGTACTAAACAGCAGGAAACTTCGTCTAAAACTCAGGAGAAACGTTTCCTTGAAACTGCTCTGCTGTGCGTTCGTTCACCTAAGAGAGTTGAATCTATGTTGAGATTCAGCGAGTCAGAAACACGTTTCTTCTAGGAGCTGCGTTGGGATATTCCCGAGTGAATGGGACCATAGGCTGTACAGAGAAATATCTGCTTCTAAAACCAAAACGGAGCTATCTAACTGAATGGTTGTCAATGTGTGCATTCAACTGACAGAGTTAAACTCACTTGTGGATTCAGCGGTTTGCAAACCCTTTCTGTGCAGAATCCCAAACCCGGTATTTCCAGCCCAATGCCGGCATCCGTACTAAACAGCAGGAAACTTCGTCTAAAACTCAGGAGAAACGTTTCCTTGAAACTGCTCTGCTGTGCGTTCGTTCACCTAAGAGAGTTGAATCTATGTTGAGATTCAGCGAGTCAGAAACACGTTTCTTCTAGGAGCTGCGTTGGGATATTCCCGAGTGAATGGGACCATAGGCTGTACAGAGAAATATCTGCTCCTACAACCAAAAGGGTGGTATCTAACTGAATGGTTGTCATTGTGTGCATTCAACTGACAGAGTTAAACTCACGTTTGGATTCAGCGGTTTACAAACCCTATCTGTGCAGAATCCCAAAACCGGTAATTCCAGCTCAATGCCGGCATCCGTACTAAACAGCAGGATACTTCGTCTAAAACTCAGCAGAAACGTTTCCTTGAAAGTGCTCTGCTGTGCGTTCGTTCACCTAAGAAAGTTGAAACTATGTTGAGATTCAGCGAGTCAGAAACACGTTTATGCTAGGAGCTGCGTTGGGATATTCCCGAGTGAATGGGACCATAGGCTGTACAGAGAGATATCTGCTTCTAAAACCAAAACGGAGCTATCTAACTGAATGGTTGTCAATGTGTGCATTCAACTGACAGAGTTAAACTCACGTGTGGATTCAGCGTTTTGCAAACCATTTCTGTGCAGAATCCCAAAACCGGTATGTCCAGCCCAATGCCGGCATCCGTACTAAACAGCAGGAAACTTCGTCTAAAACTCAGGAGAAACGTTTCCTTGAAACTGCTCTTCTGTGCGTTCGTTCATCTAAGAGAGTTGAATCTATGTTGAGATTCAGCGAGTCAGAAACACGTTTCTTCTAGGAGCTGCGTTGGGATATTCCCGAGTGAATGGGACCATAGGCTGTACAGAGAAATATCTGCTTTTAAAACCAAAAGGGTGCTATCAAACTGAATGGTTGTCAATGTGTGCATTCAACTGACAGAGTTAAGCTCACTTGTGGACTCAGCGGTTTGCAAACCCTTTCTGTGCAGAATCCCTAAACCGGTATTTCCAGCCCAATGCCGGCATCCGAACTAAACAGCAGGAAACTTCGTCTAAAACTCAGGAGAAACGTTTCCTTGAACCTGCTCTGCTGTGCGTTCGTTCACCTAAGAGAGTTGAATCTATGTTGACATTCAGCGAGTCAGAAACACGTTTCTTCTAGGAGCTGCGTTGGGATATTCCCGAGTGAATGGGACCATAGGCTGTACAGAGAAATATCTGCTTCTTAAACCAAAACGGAGCTATCTAACTGGATGGTTGTCAATGTGTGCATTCAACTGACAGAGTTAAACTCACGTGTGGATTCAGCGGTTTGCAAACCATTTCTGTGCAGAATCCCAAAACCGGTATGTCCAGCACAATGCCGGCATCCGTACTAAACAGCAGGAAACTTCGTCTAAAACTCAGGAGAAACGTTTCCTTGAAACTGCTCTGCTGTGCGTTCGTTCACCTAAGAGAGTTGAATCTATGTTGAGATTCAGCGAGTCAGAAACACGTTTATTCTAGGAGCTGCGTTGGGATATTCCCGAGTGAATGGGACCATAGGCTGTACAGAGAAATATCTGCTCCTACAACCAAAAGGGTGGTATCTAACTTAATGATTTTCAATGTGTGCATTCAACTGACAGAGTTAAACTCACGTGTGGATTCAGCGGTTTACAAACCCTTTCTGTGCAGAATCCCAAAACCGGTAATTCCAGCTCAATGCCGGAATACGTACTAAACAGCAGGAAACTTCGTCTAAAACTCAGGAGAAACGTTTCCTTGAAACTGCTCTGCTGTGCGTTCGTTCACCTAAGAGAGTTGAATCTATGTTGAGATTCAGCGAGTCAGAAACACGTTTCTTCTAGGAGCTGCGTTGGGATATTCCCGAGTGAATGGGACCATAGGCTGTACAGAGAAATATCTGCTTCTAAAACCAAAACGGAGCTATCTAACTGAATGGTTGTCAATGTGTGCATTCAACTGACAGAGTTAAACTCACGTGTGGATTCAGCGGTTTGCAAACCCTTTCTGTGCAGAATCCCAAAACCGGTATTTCCAGCGCAATGCCGGCATACGTACTAAACAGCAGGAAACTTCGTCTAAAACTCAGGAGAAACGTTTCCTTGAAACTGCTCTGCTGTGCGTTCGTTCACCTAAGAGAGTTGAATCTATGTTGAGATTCAGCGAGTCAGAAACACGTTTCTTCTAGGAGCTGCGTTGGGATATTCCCGAGTGAATGGGACCATAGGCTGTACAGAGAAATATCTGCTTCTTAAACCAAAACGGAGCTATCTAACTGGATGGTTGTCAATGTGTGCATTCAACTGACAGAGTTAAACTCACGTGTGGATTCAGCCGTTTGCAAACCATTTCTGTGCAGAATCCCAAAACCGGTATGTCCAGCCCAATGCCGGCATCCGTACTAAACAGCAGGAAACTTCGTCTAAAACTCAGGAGAAACGTTTCCTTGAAACTGCTCTGCTGTGCGTTCGTTCACCTAAGAGAGTTGAATCCATGTTGAGATTCAGCGAGTCAGAAACACGTTTCTTCTAGGAGCTGCGTTGGGATATTCCCGAGTGAATGGGACCATAGGCTGTACAGAGAAATATCTGCTTCTAAAACCAAAAGGGTGCCATGAAACTGAATGGTTGTCAATGTGTCCATTCAACTGACATAGTTAAACTCACGTGTGGATTCAGCGGTTTGCAAACCCTTTCTGTGCAGAATCCCAAAACCGGTATTTCCAGCCCAATGCCAGCATACGTACTAAACAGCAGGAAACTTCGTCTAAAACTCAGGAGAAACGTTTCCTTGAAGCTGCTCTGCTGTGCGTTCGTTCACCTAAGAGAGTTGAATCTATGTTGAGATTCAGCGAGTCAGAAACACGTTTCTTCTAGGAGCTGCGTTGGGATATTCCCGAGTGAATGGGACCATAGGCTGTACAGAGAAATATCTGCTTCTAAAACCAAAACGGAGCTATCTAACTGAATGGTTGTCAATGTGTGCATTCAACTGACAGAGTTAAACTCACGTGTGGATTCAGCGGTTTGCAAACCCTTTCTGTGCAGAATCCCAAAACCGGTATTTACAGCCCAATGCCGGCATACGTACTAAACAGCAGGGAAGCTTCGTCTAAAACTCAGGAGAAACGTTTCCTTGAAACTGCTCTGCTGTGCGTTCGTTCACCTAAGAGAGTTGAATCTATGTTGAGATTCAGCGAGTCAGAAACACGTTTCTTCTAGGAGCTGCGTTGGGATATTCCCGAGTGAATGGGACCATAGGCTGTACAGAGAAATATCTGCTTCTAAAACCAAAACGGAGCTATCTAACTGAATGGTTGTCAATGTGTGCATTCAACTGACAGAGTTAAACTCACGTGTGGATTCAGCGGTTTGCAAACCATTTCTGTGCAGAATCCCAAAACCGGTGTTTCCAGCCCAATGCCGGCATCCGTACTAAACAGCAGGAAACTTCGTCTAAAACTCAGGAGAAACGTTTCCTTGAAACTGCTCTGCTGTGCGTTCGTTCACCTAAGAGAGTTGAATCTATGTTGAGATTCAGGGAGTCAGAAACACGTTTCTTCTAGGAGCTGCGTTGGGATATTCCCGAGTGAATGGGACCATAGGCTGTACAGAGAAATATCTGCTTCTAAAACCAAAACGGAGCTATCTAACTGAATGGTTGTCAATGTGTGCATTCAACTGACAGAGTTAAACTCACGTGTGGATTCAGCGGTTTGCAAACCCTTTCTGTGCAGAATCCCAAAACCGGTATTTCCAGCCCAATGCCGGCATCCGTACTAAACAGCAGGAAACTTCGTCTAAAACTCAGGAGAAACGTTTCCTTGAAACTGCTCTGCTGTGCGTTCGTTCACCTAAGAGAGTTGAATCTATGTTGAGATTCAGCGAGTCAGAAACATGTTTCTTCTAGGAGCTGCGTTGGGATATTCCCGAGTGAATGGGACCATAGGCTGTACAGAGAAATATCTGCTTCTAAAACCAAAACGGAGCTATCTAACTGAATTGTTGTCAATGTGTGCATTCAACTGACAGAGTTAAACTCACGTGTGGATTCAGCGGTTTGCAAACCCTTTCTGTGCAGAATCCCAAAACCGGTATTTCCAGCCCAATGCCGGCATCCGTACTAAACAGCAGGAAACTTCGTCTAAAACTCAGGAGAATCGTTTCCTTGAAACTGCTCTGCTGTGCGTTCGATCACCTAAGAGAGTTGAATCTATGTTGAGATTCAACGAGTCAGAAACACGTTTCTTCTAGGAGGTGCGTTGGGATTTTCCCGAGTGAATGGGACCATAGGCTGTACAGAGAAATATCTGCTCCTACAACCAAAAGGGTGGTATCTAACTGAATGGTTGTCAATGTGTGCATTCAACTGACAGAGTTAAACTCACGTTTGGATTCAGCGGTTTGCAAACCCTTTCTGTGCAGAATCCCAAAACCGGTATTTCCAGCGCAATGCCGGCATACGTACTAAACAGCAGGAAACTTCGTCTAAAACTCAGGAGAAACGTTTCCTTGAAACTGCTCTGCTGTGCGTTCGTTCACCTAAGAGAGTTGAATCTATGTTGAGATTCAGCGAGTCAGAAACACGTTTCTTCTAGGAGCTGCGTTGGGATATTCCCGAGTGAATGGGACCATAGGCTGTACAGAGAAATATCTGCTTCTAAAACCAAAAGGGTGCTATGAAACTGAATGGTTGTCAATGTGTGCATTCAACTGACATAGTTAAACTCACGTGTGGATTCAGCGGTTTGCAAACCCTTTCTGTGCAGAATCCCAAAACCGGTATTTCCAGCCCAATGCCAGCATACGTACTAAACAGCAGGAAACTTCGTCTAAAACTCAGGAGAAACGTTTCCTTGAAGCTGCTCTGCTGTGCGTTCGTTCACCTAAGAGAGTTGAATCTATGTTGAGATTCAACGAGTCAGAAACACGTTTCTTCTAGGAGCTGCGTTGGGATATTCCCGAGTGAATGGGACCATAGGCTGTACAGAGAAATATCTGCTTCTAAAACCAAAACGGAGCTATCTAACTGAATGGTTGTCAATGTGTGCATTCAACTGACAGAGTTAAACTCACGTGTGGATTCAGCGGTTTGCAAACCATTTCTGTGCAGAATCCCAAAACCGGTGTTTCCAGCCCAATGCCAGCATCCGTACTAAACAGCAGGAAACTTCGTCGAAAACTCAGGAGAAACGTTTCCTTGAAACTGCTCTGCTGTGCGTTCGTTCACCTAAGAGAGTTGAATCTATGTTGAGATTCAGGGAGTCAGAAACACGTTTCTTCTAGGAGCTGCGTTGGGATATTCCCGAGTGAATGGGACCATAGGCTGTACAGAGAAATATCTGCTTCTAAAACCAAAACGGAGCTATCTAACTGAATGGTTGTCAATGTGTGCATTCAACTGACAGAGTTAAACTCACGTGTGGATTCAGCGGTTTGCAAACCCTTTCTGTGCAGAATCCCAAAACCGGTATTTCCAGCCCAATGCCGGCATCCGTACTAAACAGCAGGAAACTTCGTCTAAAACTCAGGAGAAACGTTTCCTTGAAACTGCTCTGCTGTGCGTTCGTTCACCTAAGAGAGTTGAATCTATGTTGAGATTCAGCGAGTCAGAAACATGTTTCTTCTAGGAGCTGCGTTGGGATATTCCCGAGTGAATGGGACCATAGGCTGTACAGAGAAATATCTGCTTCTAAAACCAAAACGGAGCTATCTAACTGAATTGTTGTCAATGTGTGCATTCAACTGACAGAGTTAAACTCACGTGTGGATTCAGCGGTTTGCAAACCCTTTCTGTGCAGAATCCCAAAACCGGTATTTCCAGCCCAATGCCGGCATCCGTACTAAACAGCAGGAAACTTCGTCTAAAACTCAGGAGAATCGTTTCCTTGAAACTGCTCTGCTGTGCGTTCGATCACCTAAGAGAGTTGAATCTATGTTGAGATTCAACGAGTCAGAAACACGTTTCTTCTAGGAGGTGCGTTGGGATTTTCCCGAGTGAATGGGACCATAGGCTGTACAGAGAAATATCTGCTCCTACAACCAAAAGGGTGGTATCTAACTGAATGGTTGTCAATGTGTGCATTCAACTGACAGAGTTAAACTCACGTTTGGATTCAGCGGTTTACAAACCCTTTCTGTGCAGAATCCCAAAACCGGTAATTCCAGCTCAATGCCGGCATCCGTACTAAACAGAAGGAAACTTCGTCTAGAACTCAGGAGAAACGTTTCCTTGAAAGTGCTCTGCTGTGCGTTCGTTCACCTAAGAGAGTTGAAACTATGTTGAGATTCAGCGAGTCAGAAACACGTTTATGCTAGGAGCTGCGTTGGGATATTCCCGAGTGAATGGGACCATAGGCTGTACAGAGAAATATCTGCTTCTAAAACCAAAACGGAGCTATCTAACTGAATGGTTGTCAATGTGTGCATTCAACTGACAGAGTTAAACTCACCTGTGGATTCAGCGGTTTGCAAACCCTTTCTGTGCAGAATCCCAAAACCGGTATTTCCAGCCCAATGCCGGCATCCGTACTAAACAGCAGGAAACTTCGTCTAAAACTCAGGAGAAACGTTTCCTTGAAACTTCTCTGCTGTGCGTTCGATCACCTAAGAGAGTTGAATCTATGTTGAGATTCAGCGAGTCAGAAACACGTTTCTTCTAGGAGCTGCGTTGGGATATTCCCGAGAGAATGGGACCAGAGGCTGTACAGAGAAATATCTGCTCCTACAACCAAAAGGGTGGTATCTAACTGAATGGTTGTCAATGTGTGCATTCAACTGACAGAGTTAAACTCACGTTTGGATTCAGCGGTGTACAAACCCTTTCTGGCAGAATCCCTCAACCGGTAATTCCAGCTCAATGCCGGCATACGTACTAAACAGCAGGAAACTTCGTCTAAAACTCAGGAGAAACGTTTCCTTGAAACTGCTCTGCTGTGCGTTCGTTCACCTAAGAGAGCTGAATCTATGTTGAGATTCAGCAAGTCAGAAACACGTTTCTTCTAGGAGCTGCGTTGTGATATTCCCGAGTGAATGGGACCATAGGCTGTACAGAGAAATATCTGCTTCTAAAACCAAAACGGAGCTATCTAACTGAATGGTTGTCAATGTGTGCATTCAACTGACAGAGTTAAACTCACGTTTGGATTCAGCGGTTTGCAAACCCTTTCTGTGCAGAATCCCAAAACCGGTATTTCCAGACCGATGCCGGCATACGTACTAAACAGCAGGGAACTTCGTCTAAAACTCAGGAGAAACGTTTCCTTGAAACTGCTCTGCTGTGCGTTCGTTCACCTAAGAGAGTTGAATCTATGTTGAGATTCAGCGAGTCAGAAACACGTTTCTTCTAGGAGCTGCGTTGGGATATTCCCGAGTGAATGGGACCATAGGCTGTACAGAGAAATATCTGCTTCTAAAACCAAAACGGAGCTATCTAACTGAATGGTTGTCAATGTGTGCATTCAACTGACAGAGTTAAACTCACTTGTGGATTCAGCGGTTTGCAAACCCTTTCTGTGCAGAATCCCAAACCCGGTATTTCCAGCCCAATGCCGGCATCCGTACTAAACAGCAGGAAACTTCGTCTAAAACTCAGGAGAAAAGTTTCCTTGAAACTGCTCTGCTGTGCGTTCGTTCAACTAAGAGAGTTGAATCTATCTTGAGATTCAGCGAGTCAGAAACACGTTTCTTCTAGGAGCTGCGTTGGGATATTCCCGAGTGAATGGGACCATAGGCTGTACAGAGAAATATCTGCTCCTACAACCAAAAGGGTGGTATCTAACTGAATGGTTGTCATTGTGTGCATTCAACTGACAGAGTTAAACTCACGTTTGGATTCAGCGGTTTACAAACCCTTTCTGTGCAGAATCCCAAAACCGGTAATTCCAGCTCAATGCCGGCATCCGTACTAAACAGCAGGATACTTCGTCTAAAACTCAGCAGAAACGTTTCCTTGAAAGTGCTCTGCTGTGCGTTCGTTCACCTAAGAAAGTTGAAACTATGTTGAGATTCAGCGAGTCAGAAACACGTTTATGCTAGGAGCTGCGTTGGGATATTCCCGAGTGAATGGGACCATAGGCTGTACAGAGAGATATCTGCTTCTAAAACCAAAACGGAGCTATCTAACTGAATGGTTGTCAATGTGTGCATTCACCTGACAGAGTTAAACTCACGTGTGGATTCAGCGGTTTGCAAACCCTTTCTGTGCAGAATCCCAAAACCGGTATTTCCAGCCCAATGCCGGCATCCGTACTAAACAGCAGGAAACTTCGTCTAAAACTCAGGAGAAACGTTTCCTTGAAACTGCTCTGCTGTGCGTTCGTTCACCTAAGAGAGTTGAATCTATGTTGAGATTCAGCGAGTCAGAAACACGTTTCTTCTAGGAGCTGCGTTGGGATATTCCCGAGTGAATGGGACCATAGGCTGTACAGAGAAATATCTGCTTCTAAAACCAAAACGGAGCTATCTAACTGAATGGTTGTCAATGTGTGCCTTCAACTGACAGAGTTAAACTCACGTGTGGATTCAGCGGTTTGCAAACCCTTTCTGTGCAGAATCCCAAAACCGGTATTTACAGCCCAATGCCGGAATACGTACTAAACAGCAGGGAACTTCGTCTAAGACTCAGGAGCAAGGTTTCCTTGAAACTGCTCTGCTGTGCGTTCGTTCACCTAAGAGAGTTGAATCTATGTTGAGATTCAGCGAGTCAGAAACACGTTTCTTCTGGGAGCTGCGTTGGGATATTTCCGAGTGAATGGGACCATAGGCTGTACAGAGAAATATTTGCTTCTAAAACCAAAAGTGTGCTATCAAACTGAATGGTTGTCAATGTGTGCATTCAACTGACAGAGTTAAACTCACGTGTGGATTCAGCGGTTTGCCAACCCTTTCTGTGCAGAATCCCAAAACCGGTATTTCCAGCCCAATGCCGGCGTCCGTACTAAACAGCAGGAAACTTCGTCTAAAACTCAGGAGAAACGTTTCCTTGAAACTTCTCTGCTGTGCGTTCGATCACCTAAGAGAGTTGAATCTATGTTGAGATTCAGCGAGTCAGAAACACGTTTCTTCTAGGAGCTGCGTTGGGATATTCCCGAGAGAATGGGACCAGAGGCTGTACAGAGAAATATCTGCTCCTACAACCAAAAGGGTGGTATCTAACTGAATGGTTGTCAATGTGTGCATTCAACTGACAGAGTTAAACTCACGTTTGGATTCAGCGGTGTACAAACCCTTTCTGGCAGAATCCCTCAACCGGTAATTCCAGCTCAATGCCGGCATACGTACTAAACAGCAGGAAACTTCGTCTAAAACTCAGGAGAAACGTTTCCTTGAAACTGCTCTGCTGTGCGTTCGTTCACCTAAGAGAGCTGAATCTATGTTGAGATTCAGCGAGTCAGAAACACGTTTCTTCTAGGAGCTGCGTTGTGATATTCCCGAGTGAATGGGACCATAGGCTGTACAGAGAAATATCTGCTTCTAAAACCAAAACGGAGCTATCTAACTGAATGGTTGTCAATGTGTGCATTCAACTGACAGAGTTAAACTCACGTTTGGATTCAGCGGTTTGCAAACCCTTTCTGTGCAGAATCCCAAAACCGGTATTTCCAGACCGATGCCGGCATACGTACTAAACAGCAGGAAACTTCGTCTAAAACTCAGGAGAAACGTTTCCTTGAAACTGCTCTGCTGTGCGTTCGTTCACCTAAGAGAGTTGAATCTATGTTGAGATTCAGCGAGTCAGAAACACGTTTCTTCTAGGAGCTGCGTTGGGATATTCCCGAGTGAATGGGACCATAGGCTGTACAGAGAAATATCTGCTTCTAAAACCAAAACGGAGCTATCTAACTGAATGGTTGTCAATGTGTGCATTCAACTGACAGAGTTAAACTCACTTGTGGATTCAGCGGTTTGCAAACCCTTTCTGTGCAGAATCCCAAACCCGGTATTTCCAGCCCAATGCCGGCATCCGTACTAAACAGCAGGAAACTTCGTCTAAAACTCAGGAGAAACGTTTCCTTGAAACTGCTCTGCTGTGCGTTCGTTCACCTAAGAGAGTTGAATCTATGTTGAGATTCAGCGAGTCAGAAACACGTTTCTTCTAGGAGCTGCGTTGGGATATTCCCGAGTGAATGGGACCATAGGCTGTACAGAGAAATATCTGCTCCTACAACCAAAAGGGTGGTATCTAACTGAATGGTTGTCATTGTGTGCATTCAACTGACAGAGTTAAACTCACGTTTGGATTCAGCGGTTTACAAACCCTTTCTGTGCAGAATCCCAAAACCGGTAATTCCAGCTCAATGCCGGCATCCGTACTAAACAGCAGGATACTTCGTCTAAAACTCAGCAGAAACGTTTCCTTGAAAGTGCTCTGCTGTGCGTTCGTTCACCTAAGAAAGTTGAAACTATGTTGAGATTCAGCGAGTCAGAAACACGTTTATGCTAGGAGCTGCGTTGGGATATTCCCGAGTGAATGGGACCATAGGCTGTACAGAGAGATATCTGCTTCTAAAACCAAAACGGAGCTATCTAACTGAATGGTTGTCAATGTGTGCATTCAACTGACAGAGTTAAACTCACGTGTGGATTCAGCGTTTTGCAAACCATTTCTGTGCAGAATCCCAAAACCGGTATGTCCAGCCCAATGCCGGCATCCGTACTAAACAGCAGGAAACTTCGTCTAAAACTCAGGAGAAACGTTTCCTTGAAACTGCTCTTCTGTGCGTTCGTTCATCTAAGAGAGTTGAATCTATGTTGAGATTCAGCGAGTCAGAAACACGTTTCTTCTAGGAGCTGCGTTGGGATATTCCCGAGTGAATGGGACCATAGGCTGTACAGAGAAATATCTGCTTTTAAAACCAAAAGGGTGCTATCAAACTGAATGGTTGTCAATGTGTGCATTCAACTGACAGAGTTAAGCTCACTTGTGGACTCAGCGGTTTGCAAACCCTTTCTGTGCAGAATCCCTAAACCGGTATTTCCAGCCCAATGCCGGCATCCGTACTAAACAGCAGGAAACTTCGTCTAAAACTCAGGAGAAACGTTTCCTTGAACCTGCTCTGCTGTGCGTTCGTTCACCTAAGAGAGTTGAATCTATGTTGACATTCAGCGAGTCAGAAACACGTTTCTTCTAGGAGCTGCGTTGGGATATTCCCGAGTGAATGGGACCATAGGCTGTACAGAGAAATATCTGCTTCTTAAACCAAAACGGAGCTATCTAACTGGATGGTTGTCAATGTGTGCATTCAACTGACAGAGTTAAACTCACGTGTGGATTCAGCGGTTTGCAAACCATTTCTGTGCAGAATCCCAAAACCGGTATGTCCAGCCCAATGCCGGCATCCGTACTAAACAGCAGGAAACTTCGTCTAAAACTCAGGAGAAACGTTTCCTTGAAACTGCTCTGCTGTGCGTTCGTTCACCTAAGAGAGTTGAATCTATGTTGAGATTCAGCGAGTCAGAAACACGTTTATTCTAGGAGCTGCGTTGGGATATTCCCGAGTGAATGGGACCATAGGCTGTACAGAGAAATATCTGCTCCTACAACCAAAAGGGTGGTATCTAACTTAATGATTTTCAATGTGTGCATTCAACTGACAGAGTTAAACTCACGTGTGGATTCAGCGGTTTACAAACCCTTTCTGTGCAGAATCCCAAAACCGGTAATTCCAGCTCAATGCCGGAATACGTACTAAACAGCAGGAAACTTCGTCTAAAACTCAGGAGAAACGTTTCCTTGAAACTGCTCTGCTGTGCGTTCGTTCACCTAAGAGAGTTGAATCTATGTTGAGATTCAGCGAGTCAGAAACACGTTTCTTCTAGGAGCTGCGTTGGGATATTCCCGAGTGAATGGGACCATAGGCTGTAGAGAGAAATATCTGCTTCTAAAACCAAAACGGAGCTATCTAACTGAATGGTTGTCAATGTGTGCATTCAACTGACAGAGTTAAACTCACGTGTGGATTCAGCGGTTTGCAAACCCTTTCTGTGCAGAATCCCAAAACCGGTATTTCCAGCGCAATGCCGGCATACGTACTAAACAGCAGGAAACTTCGTCTAAAACTCAGGAGAAACGTTTCCTTGAAACTGCTCTGCTGTGCGTTCGTTCACCTAAGAGAGTTGAATCTATGTTGAGATTCAGCGAGTCAGAAACACGTTTCTTCTAGGAGCTGCGTTGGGATATTCCCGAGTGAATGGGACCATAGGCTGTACAGAGAAATATCTGCTTCTTAAACCAAAACGGAGCTATCTAACTGGATGGTTGTCAATGTGTGCATTCAACTGACAGAGTTAAACTCACGTGTGGATTCAGCCGTTTGCAAACCATTTCTGTGCAGAATCCCAAAACCGGTATGTCCAGCCCAATGCCGGCATCCGTACTAAACAGCAGGAAACTTCGTCTAAAACTCAGGAGAAACGTTTCCTTGAAACTGCTCTGCTGTGCGTTCGTTCACCTAAGAGAGTTGAATCCATGTTGAGATTCAGCGAGTCAGAAACACGTTTCTTCTAGGAGCTGCGTTGGGATATTCCCGAGTGAATGGGACCATAGGCTGTACAGAGAAATATCTGCTTCTAAAACCAAAAGGGTGCTATGAAACTGAATGGTTGTCAATGTGTGCATTCAACTGACATAGTTAAACTCACGTGTGGATTCAGCGGTTTGCAAACCCTTTCTGTGCAGAATCCCAAAACCGGTATTTCCAGCCCAATGCCAGCATACGTACTAAACAGCAGGAAACTTCGTCTAAAACTCAGGAGAAACGTTTCCTTGAAGCTGCTCTGCTGTGCGTTCGTTCACCTAAGAGAGTTGAATCTATGTTGAGATTCAGCGAGTCAGAAACACGTTTCTTCTAGGAGCTGCGTTGGGATATTCCCGAGTGAATGGGACCATAGGCTGTACAGAGAAATATCTGCTTCTAAAACCAAAACGGAGCTATCTAACTGAATGGTTGTCAATGTGTGCATTCAACTGACAGAGTTAAACTCACGTGTGGATTCAGCGGTTTGCAAACCCTTTCTGTGCAGAATCCCAAAACCGGTATTTACAGCCCAATGCCGGCATACGTACTAAACAGC
Source organism: Aotus nancymaae (assembly GCF_030222135.1). NCBI lineage: Eukaryota > Metazoa > Chordata > Mammalia > Primates > Aotidae > Aotus > Aotus nancymaae. Next base: position 1,433,142 of record NW_026988459.1, on the reverse strand, counting down.
AGGGAACTTCGTCTAAAACTCAGGAGAAACGTTTCCTTGAAACTGCTCTGCTGTGCGTTCGTTCACCTAAGAGAGTTGAATCTATGTTGAGATTCAGCGAGTCAGAAACACGTTTCTTCTAGGAGCTGCGTTGGGATATTCCCGAGTGAATGGGACCATAGGCTGTACAGAGAAATATCTGCTTCTAAAACCAAAACGGAGCTATCTAACTGAATGGTTGTCAATGTGTGCATTCAACTGACAGAGTTAAACTCACGTGTGGATTCAGCGGTTTGCAAACCATTTCTGTGCAGAATCCCAAAACCGGTGTTTCCAGCCCAATGCCGGCATCCGTACTAAACAGCAGGAAACTTCGTCTAAAACTCAGGAGAAACGTTTCCTTGAAACTGCTCTGCTGTGCGTTCGTTCACCTAAGAGAGTTGAATCTATGTTGAGATTCAGGGAGTCAGAAACACGTTTCTTCTAGGAGCTGCGTTGGGATATTCCCGAGTGAATGGGACCATAGGCTGTACAGAGAAATATCTGCTTCTAAAACCAAAACGGAGCTATCTAACTGGATGGTTGTCAATGTGTGCATTCAACTGACAGAGTTAAACTCACGTGTGGATTCAGCGGTTTGCAAACCATTTCTGTGCAGAATCCCAAAACCGGTATGTCCAGCCCAATGCCGGCATCCGTACTAAACAGCAGGAAACTTCGTCTAAAACTCAGGAGAAACGTTTCCTTGAAACTGCTCTGCTGTGCGTTCGTTCACCTAAGAGAGTTGAATCTATGTTGAGATTCAGCGAGTCAGAAACACGTTTATTCTAGGAGCTGCGTTGGGATATTCCCGAGTGAATGGGACCATAGGCTGTACAGAGAAATATCTGCTCCTACAACCAAAAGGGTGGTATCTAACTTAATGATTTTCAATGTGTGCATTCAACTGACAGAGTTAAACTCACGTGTGGATTCAGCGGTTTACAAACCCTTTCTGTGCAGAATCCCAAAACCGGTAATTCCAGCTCAATGCCGGAATACGTACTAAACAGCAGGAAACTTCGTCTAAAACTCAGGAGAAACGTTTCCTTGAAACTGCTCTGCTGTGCGTTCGTTCACCTAAGAGAGTTGAATCTATGTTGAGATTCAGCGAGTCAGAAACACGTTTCTTCTAGGAGCTGCGTTGGGATATTCCCGAGTGAATGGGACCATAGGCTGTAGAGAGAAATATCTGCTTCTAAAACCAAAACGGAGCTATCTAACTGAATGGTTGTCAATGTGTGCATTCAACTGACAGAGTTAAACTCACGTGTGGATTCAGCGGTTTGCAAACCCTTTCTGTGCAGAATCCCAAAACCGGTATTTCCAGCGCAATGCCGGCATACGTACTAAACAGCAGGAAACTTCGTCTAAAACTCAGGAGAAACGTTTCCTTGAAACTGCTCTGCTGTGCGTTCGTTCACCTAAGAGAGTTGAATCTATGTTGAGATTCAGCGAGTCAGAAACACGTTTCTTCTAGGAGCTGCGTTGGGATATTCCCGAGTGAATGGGACCATAGGCTGTACAGAGAAATATCTGCTTCTTAAACCAAAACGGAGCTATCTAACTGGATGGTTGTCAATGTGTGCATTCAACTGACAGAGTTAAACTCACGTGTGGATTCAGCCGTTTGCAAACCATTTCTGTGCAGAATCCCAAAACCGGTATGTCCAGCCCAATGCCGGCATCCGTACTAAACAGCAGGAAACTTCGTCTAAAACTCAGGAGAAACGTTTCCTTGAAACTGCTCTGCTGTGCGTTCGTTCACCTAAGAGAGTTGAATCCATGTTGAGATTCAGCGAGTCAGAAACACGTTTCTTCTAGGAGCTGCGTTGGGATATTCCCGAGTGAATGGGACCATAGGCTGTACAGAGAAATATCTGCTTCTAAAACCAAAAGGGTGCTATGAAACTGAATGGTTGTCAATGTGTGCATTCAACTGACATAGTTAAACTCACGTGTGGATTCAGCGGTTTGCAAACCCTTTCTGTGCAGAATCCCAAAACCGGTATTTCCAGCCCAATGCCAGCATAAGTACTAAACAGCAGGAAACTTCGTCTAAAACTCAGGAGAAACGTTTCCTTGAAGCTGCTCTGCTGTGCGTTCGTTCACCTAAGAGAGTTGAATCTATGTTGAGATTCAGCGAGTCAGAAACACGTTTCTTCTAGGAGCTGCGTTGGGATATTCCCGAGTGAATGGGACCATAGGCTGTACAGAGAAATATCTGCTTCTAAAACCAAAACGGAGCTATCTAACTGAATGGTTGTCAATGTGTGCATTCAACTGACAGAGTTAAACTCACGTGTGGATTCAGCGGTTTGCAAACCCTTTCTGTGCAGAATCCCAAAACCGGTATTTACAGCCCAATGCCGGCATACGTACTAAACAGCAGGGAACTTCGTCTAAAACTCAGGAGAAACGTTTCCTTGAAACTGCTCTGCTGTGCGTTCGTTCACCTAAGAGAGTTGAATCTATGTTGAGATTCAGCGAGTCAGAAACACGTTTCTTCTAGGAGCTGCGTTGGGATATTCCCGAGTGAATGGGACCATAGGCTGTACAGAGAAATATCTGCTTCTAAAACCAAAACGGAGCTATCTAACTGAATGGTTGTCAATGTGTGCATTCAACTGACAGAGTTAAACTCACGTGTGGATTCAGCGGTTTGCAAACCATTTCTGTGCAGAATCCCAAAACCGGTGTTTCCAGCCCAATGCCGGCATCCGTACTAAACAGCAGGAAACTTCGTCTAAAACTCAGGAGAAACGTTTCCTTGAAACTGCTCTGCTGTGCGTTCGTTCACCTAAGAGAGTTGAATCTATGTTGAGATTCAGGGAGTCAGAAACACGTTTCTTCTAGGAGCTGCGTTGGGATATTCCCGAGTGAATGGGACCATAGGCTGTACAGAGAAATATCTGCTTCTAAAACCAAAACGGAGCTATCTAACTGAATGGTTGTCAATGTGTGCATTCAACTGACAGAGTTAAACTCACGTGTGGATTCAGCGGTTTGCAAACCCTTTCTGTGCAGAATCCCAAAACCGGTATTTCCAGCCCAATGCCGGCATCCGTACTAAACAGCAGGAAACTTCGTCTAAAACTCAGGAGAAACGTTTCCTTGAAACTGCTCTGCTGTGCGTTCGTTCACCTAAGAGAGTTGAATCTATGTTGAGATTCAGCGAGTCAGAAACATGTTTCTTCTAGGAGCTGCGTTGGGATATTCCCGAGTGAATGGGACCATAGGCTGTACAGAGAAATATCTGCTTCTAAAACCAAAACGGAGCTATCTAACTGAATTGTTGTCAATGTGTGCATTCAACTGACAGAGTTAAACTCACGTGTGGATTCAGCGGTTTGCAAACCCTTTCTGTGCAGAATCCCAAAACCGGTATTTCCAGCCCAATGCCGGCATCCGTACTAAACAGCAGGAAACTTCGTCTAAAACTCAGGAGAATCGTTTCCTTGAAACTGCTCTGCTGTGCGTTCGATCACCTAAGAGAGTTGAATCTATGTTGAGATTCAATGAGTCAGAAACACGTTTCTTCTAGGAGGTGCGTTGGGATTTTCCCGAGTGAATGGGACCATAGGCTGTACAGAGAAATATCTGCTCCTACAACCAAAAGGGTGGTATCTAACTGAATGGTTGTCAATGTGTGTATTCAACTGACAGAGTTAAACTCACGTTTGGATTCAGCGGTTTGCAAACCCTTTCTGTGCAGAATCCCAAAACCGGTATTTCCAGCGCAATGCCGGCATACGTACTAAACAGCAGGAAACTTCGTCTAAAACTCAGGAGAAACGTTTCCTTGAAACTGCTCTGCTGTGCGTTCGTTCACCTAAGAGAGTTGAATCTATGTTGAGATTCAGCGAGTCAGAAACACGTTTCTTCTAGGAGCTGCGTTGGGATATTCCCGAGTGAATGGGACCATAGGCTGTACAGAGAAATATCTGCTTCTAAAACCAAAAGGGTGCTATGAAACTGAATGGTTGTCAATGTGTGCATTCAACTGACATAGTTAAACTCACGTGTGGATTCAGCGGTTTGCAAACCCTTTCTGTGCAGAATCCCAAAACCGGTATTTCCAGCCCAATGCCAGCATACGTACTAAACAGCAGGAAACTTCGTCTAAAACTCAGGAGAAACGTTTCCTTGAAGCTGCTCTGCTGTGCGTTCGTTCACCTAAGAGAGTTGAATCTATGTTGAGATTCAACGAGTCAGAAACACGTTTCTTCTAGGAGCTGCGTTGGGATATTCCCGAGTGAATGGGACCATAGGCTGTACAGAGAAATATCTGCTTCTAAAACCAAAACGGAGCTATCTAACTGAATGGTTGTCAATGTGTGCATTCAACTGACAGAGTTAAACTCACGTGTGGATTCAGCGGTTTGCAAACCCTTTCTGTGCAGAATCCCAAAACCGGTATTTACAGCCCAATGCCGGCATACGTACTAAACAGCAGGGAACTTCGTCTAAAACTCAGGAGAAACGTTTCCTTGAAACTGCTCTGCTGTGCGTTCGTTCACCTAAGAGAGTTGAATCTATGTTGAGATTCAGCGAGTCAGAAACACGTTTCTTCTAGGAGCTGCGTTGGGATATTCCCGAGTGAATGGGACCATAGGCTGTACAGAGAAATATCTGCTTCTAAAACCAAAACGGAGCTATCTAACTGAATGGTTGTCAATGTGTGCATTCAACTGACAGAGTTAAACTCACGTGTGGATTCAGCGGTTTGCAAACCATTTCTGTGCAGAATCCCAAAACCGGTGTTTCCAGCCCAATGCCAGCATCCGTACTAAACAGCAGGAAACTTCGTCGAAAACTCAGGAGAAACGTTTCCTTGAAACTGCTCTGCTGTGCGTTCGTTCACCTAAGAGAGTTGAATCTATGTTGAGATTCAGGGAGTCAGAAACACGTTTCTTCTAGGAGCTGCGTTGGGATATTCCCGAGTGAATGGGACCATAGGCTGTACAGAGAAATATCTGCTTCTAAAACCAAAACGGAGCTATCTAACTGAATGGTTGTCAATGTGTGCATTCAACTGACAGAGTTAAACTCACGTGTGGATTCAGCGGTTTGCAAACCCTTTCTGTGCAGAATCCCAAAACCGGTATTTCCAGCCCAATGCCGGCATCCGTACTAAACAGCAGGAAACTTCGTCTAAAACTCAGGAGAAACGTTTCCTTGAAACTGCTCTGCTGTGCGTTCGTTCACATAAGAGAGTTGAATCTATGTTGAGATTCAGCGAGTCAGAAACATGTTTCTTCTAGGAGCTGCGTTGGGATATTCCCGAGTGAATGGGACCATAGGCTGTACAGAGAAATATCTGCTTCTAAAACCAAAACGGAGCTATCTAACTGAATTGTTGTCAATGTGTGCATTCAACTGACAGAGTTAAACTCACGTGTGGATTCAGCGGTTTGCAAACCCTTTCTGTGCAGAATCCCAAAACCGGTATTTCCAGCCCAATGCCGGCATCCGTACTAAACAGCAGGAAACTTCGTCTAAAACTCAGGAGAATCGTTTCCTTGAAACTGCTCTGCTGTGCGTTCGATCACCTAAGAGAGTTGAATCTATGTTGAGATTCAACGAGTCAGAAACACGTTTCTTCTAGGAGGTGCGTTGGGATTTTCCCGAGTGAATGGGACCATAGGCTGTACAGAGAAATATCTGCTCCTACAACCAAAAGGGTGGTATCTAACTGAATGGTTGTCAATGTGTGCATTCAACTGACAGAGTTAAACTCACGTTTGGATTCAGCGGTTTACAAACCCTTTCTGTGCAGAATCCCAAAACCGGTAATTCCAGCTCAATGCCGGCATCCGTACTAAACAGAAGGAAACTTCGTCTAGAACTCAGGAGAAACGTTTCCTTGAAAGTGCTCTGCTGTGCGTTCGTTCACCTAAGAGAGTTGAAACTATGTTGAGATTCAGCGAGTCAGAAACACGTTTATGCTAGGAGCTGCGTTGGGATATTCCCGAGTGAATGGGACCATAGGCTGTACAGAGAAATATCTGCTTCTAAAACCAAAACGGAGCTATCTAACTGAATGGTTGTCAATGTGTGCATTCAACTGACAGAGTTAAACTCACCTGTGGATTCAGCGGTTTGCAAACCCTTTCTGTGCAGAATCCCAACACCGGTATTTCCAGCCCAATGCCGGCATCCGTACTAAACAGCAGGAAACTTCGTCTAAAACTCAGGAGAAACGTTTCCTTGAAACTTCTCTGCTGTGCGTTCGATCACCTAAGAGAGTTGAATCTATGTTGAGATTCAGCGAGTCAGAAACACGTTTCTTCTAGGAGCTGCGTTGGGATATTCCCGAGAGAATGGGACCAGAGGCTGTACAGAGAAATATCTGCTCCTACAACCAAAAGGGTGGTATCTAACTGAATGGTTGTCAATGTGTGCATTCAACTGACAGAGTTAAACTCACGTTTGGATTCAGCGGTGTACAAACCCTTTCTGGCAGAATCCCTCAACCGGTAATTCCAGCTCAATGCCGGCATACGTACTAAACAGCAGGAAACTTCGTCTAAAACTCAGGAGAAACGTTTCCTTGAAACTGCTCTGCTGTGCGTTCGTTCACCTAAGAGAGCTGAATCTATGTTGAGATTCAGCAAGTCAGAAACACGTTTCTTCTAGGAGCTGCGTTGTGATATTCCCGAGTGAATGGGACCATAGGCTGTACAGAGAAATATCTGCTTCTAAAACCAAAACGGAGCTATCTAACTGAATGGTTGTCAATGTGTGCATTCAACTGACAGAGTTAAACTCACGTTTGGATTCAGCGGTTTGCAAACCCTTTCTGTGCAGAATCCCAAAACCGGTATTTCCAGACCGATGCCGGCATACGTACTAAACAGCAGGAAACTTCGTCTAAAACTCAGGAGAAACGTTTCCTTGAAACTGCTCTGCTGTGCGTTCGTTCACCTAAGAGAGTTGAATCTATGTTGAGATTCAGCGAGTCAGAAACACGTTTCTTCTAGGAGCTGCGTTGGGAGATTCCCGAGTGAATGGGACCATAGGCTGTACAGAGAAATATCTGCTTCTAAAACCAAAACGGAGCTATCTAACTGAATGGTTGTCAATGTGTGCATTCAACTGACAGAGTTAAACTCACTTGTGGATTCAGCGGTTTGCAAACCCTTTCTGTGCAGAATCCCAAACCCGGTATTTCCAGCCCAATGCCGGCATCCGTACTAAACAGCAGGAAACTTCGTCTAAAACTCAGGAGAAACGTTTCCTTGAAACTGCTCTGCTGTGCGTTCTTTCAACTAAGAGAGTTGAATCTATGTTGAGATTCAGCGAGTCAGAAACACGTTTCTTCTAGGAGCTGCGTTGGGATATTCCCGAGTGAATGGGACCATAGGCTGTACAGAGAAATATCTGCTCCTACAACCAAAAGGGTGGTATCTAACTGAATGGTTGTCATTGTGTGCATTCAACTGACAGAGTTAAACTCACGTTTGGATTCAGCGGTTTACAAACCCTTTCTGTGCAGAATCCCAAAACCGGTAATTCCAGCTCAATGCCGGCATCCGTACTAAACAGCAGGATACTTCGTCTAAAACTCAGCAGAAACGTTTCCTTGAAAGTGCTCTGCTGTGCGTTCGTTCACCTAAGAAAGTTGAAACTATGTTGAGATTCAGCGAGTCAGAAACACGTTTATGCTAGGAGCTGCGTTGGGATATTCCCGAGTGAATGGGACCATAGGCTGTACAGAGAGATATCTGCTTCTAAAACCAAAACGGAGCTATCTAACTGAATGGTTGTCAATGTGTGCATTCAACTGACAGAGTTAAACTCACGTGTGGATTCAGCGTTTTGCAAACCATTTCTGTGCAGAATCCCAAAACCGGTATGTCCAGCCCAATGCCGGCATCCGTACTAAACAGCAGGAAACTTCGTCTAAAACTCAGGAGAAACGTTTCCTTGAAACTGCTCTGCTGTGCGTTCGTTCACCTAAGAGAGTTGAATCTATGTTGAGATTCAGCGAGTCAGAAACACGTTTCTTCTAGGAGCTGCGTTGGGATATTCCCGAGTGAATGGGACCATAGGCTGTACAGAGAAATATCTGCTTCTAAAACCAAAACGGAGCTATCCAACTGAATGGTTGTCAATGTGTGTATTCAACTGACTGAGTTAAACTCACGTTTGGATTCAGCGGTTTACAAAACCTTTCTGTGCAGAATCCCAAAACCGGTATTTCCAGCCCAATGCCGGCATACGTACTAAACAGCAGGAAACTTCGTCTAAAACTCAGGAGAAACGTTTCCTTGAAACTGCTCTGCTGTGCGTTCGTTCACCTAAGAGAGTTGAATCTATGTTGAGATTCAGCGAGTCAGAAACACGTTTCTTCTAGGAGCTGCGTTGGGATATTCCCGAGTGAATGGGACCATAGGCTGTACAGAGAAATATCTGCTTCTAAAACCAAAAGTGTGCTATCAAACTGAATGGTTGTCAATGTGTGCATTCAACTGACAGAGTTAAACTCACGTGTGGATTCAGCGGTTTGCAAACCCTTTCTTTGCAGAATCCCAAAACCGGTATTTCCAGCCCAATGCCGGCATCCGTACTATACAGCAGGAAACTTCGTCTAAAACTCAGGAGAAACGTTTCCTTGAAACTGCTCTGCTGTGCGTTCGTTCACCTAAGAGAGTTGAATCTATGTTGAGATTCAGCGAGTCAGAAACACGTTTCTTCTAGGAGCTGCGTTGGGATATTCCCGAGTGAATGGGACCATAGGCTGTACAGAGAAATATCTGCTCCTACAACCAAAAGGGTGGTATCTAACTGAATGGTTGTCAATGTGTGCATTCAACTGACAGAGTTAAACTCACGTTTGGATTCAGCGGTTTACAAACCCTTTCTGTGCAGAATCCCAAAACCGGTAATTCCAGCTCAATGCCGGCATCCGTACTAAACAGCAGGAAACTTCGTCTAAAACTCAGGAGAAACGTTTCCTTGAAACTGCTCTGCTGTGCGTTCGTTCACCTAAGAGAGTTGAAACTATGTTGAGATTCAGCGAGTCAGAAACACGTTTCTTCTAGGAGCTGCGTTGGGATATTCCCGAGTGAATGGGACCATAGGCTGTACAGAGAAATATCTGCTTCTAAAACCAAAACGGAGCTATCTAACTGAATGGTTGTCAATGTGTGCATTCAACTGACAGAGTTAAACTCACGTGTGGATTCAGCGGTTTGCAATCCATTTCTGTGCAGAATCCCAAAACCGGTATTTCCAGCCCAATGCCGGCATCCGTACTAAACAGCAGGAAACTTCGTCTAAAACTCAGGGGAATCGTTTCCTTGAAACTGCTCTGCTGTGCGTTCGTTCACCTAAGAGAGTTGAATCTATGTTGAGATTCAGCGAGTCAGAAACACGTTTCTTCTGGGAGCTGCGTTGGGATATTCCCGAGTGAATGGGACCATAGGCTGTACAGAGTAATATCTGCTTCTAAAACCAAAAGTGTGCTATCAAACTGAATGGTTGTCAATGTGTGCATTCAACTGACAGAGTTAAACTCACGTGTGGATTCAGCGGTTTTCCAACCCTTTCTGTGCAGAATCCCAAAACCGGTATTTCCAGCCCAATGCCGGCGTCCGTACTAAACAGCAGGAAACTTCGTCTAAAACTCAGGAGAAACGTTTCCTTGAAACTTCTCTGCTGTGCGTTCGATCACCTAAGAGAGTTGAATCTATGTTGAGATTCAGCGAGTCAGAAACACGTTTCTTCTAGGAGCTGCGTTGGGATATTCCCGAGAGAATGGGACCATAGGCTGTACAGAGAAATATCTGCTCCTACAACCAAAAGGGTGGTGTCTAACTGAATGGTTGTCAATGTGTGCATTCAACTGACAGAGTTAAACTCACGTTTGGATTGAGCGGTTTACAAACCATTTCTGGCAGAATCCCAAACCCGGTAATTCCAGCTAAATGCCGGCACACGTACTAAACAGCAGGAAACTTCGTCTAAAACTCAGAAGAAACGTTTCCTTGAAACTGCTCTGCTGTGCGTTCGTTCACCTAAGAGAGGTGAATCTATGTTGAGATTCAGCGAGTCAGAAACACGTTTCTTCTAGGAGCTACGTTGGGATATTCCCGAGTGAATGGGACCATAGGCTGTACAGAGAAATATCTGCTTCTAAAACCAAAACGGAGCTATCTAACTGAATGGTTGTCAATGTGTGCATTCAACTGACAGAGTTAAACTCACTTGTGGATTCAGCGGTTTGCAAACCCTTTCTGTGCAGAATCCCAAACCCGGTATTTCCAGCCCATTGCCGACATCCGTACTAAACAGCAGGAAACTTCGTCTAAAACTCAGGAGAAACGTTTCCTTGAAACTGCTCTGCTGTGCGTTCGATCACCTAAGAGACTTGAATCTATGTTGAGATTCAGCGAGTCAGAAACACGTTTCTTCTAGGAGGTGCGTTGGGATATTCCCGAGTGAATGGGACCATAGGCTGTACAGAGAAATATCTGCTCCTACAACCAAAAGGGTGGTATCTAACTGAATGGTTGTCATTGTGTGCATTCAACTGACAGAGTTAAACTCACGTTTGGATTCAGCGGTTTACAAACCCTTTCTGTGCAGAATCCCAAAACCGGTAATTCCAGCTCAATGCCGGCATCCGTACTAAACAGCAGGATACTTCGTCTAAAACTCAGCAGAAACGTTTCCTTGAAAGTGCTCTGCTGTGCGTTCGTTCACCTAAGAAAGTTGAAACTATGTTGAGATTCAGCGAGTCAGAAACACGTTTATGCTAGGAGCTGCGTTGGGATATTCCCGAGTGAATGGGACCATAGGCTGTACAGAGAGATATCTGCTTCTAAAACCAAAACGGAGCTATCTAACTGAATGGTTGTCAATGTGTGCATTCAACTGACAGAGTTAAACTCACGTGTGGATTCAGCGTTTTGCAAACCATTTCTGTGCAGAATCCCAAAACCGGTATGTCCAGCCCAATGCCGGCATCCATACTAAACAGCAGGAAACTTCGTCTAAAACTCAGGAGAAACGTTTCCTTGAAACTGCTCTGCTGTGCGTTCGTTCACCTAAGAGAGTTGAATCTATGTTGAGATTCAGCGAGTCAGAAACACGTTTCTTCTAGGAGCTGCGTTGGGATATTCCCGAGTGAATGGGACCATAGGCTGTACAGAGAAATATCTGCTTCTAAAACCAAAACGGAGCTATCCAACTGAATGGTTGTCAATGTGTGTATTCAACTGACTGAGTTAAACTCACGTGTGGATTCAGCGGTTTGCAAACCCTTTCTGTGCAGAATCCCAAAACCGGTATTTCCAGCCCAATGCCGGCATACGTACTAAACAGCAGGAAACTTCGTCTAAAACTCAGGAGAAACGTTTCCTTGAAACTGCTCTGCTGTGCGTTCGTTCACCTAAGAGAGTTGAATCTATGTTGAGATTCAGCGAGTCAGAAACACGTTTCTTCTAGGAGCTGCGTTGGGATATTCCCGAGTGAATGGGACCATAGGCTGTACAGAGAAATATCTGCTTCTAAAACCAAAAGTGTGCTATCAAACTGAATGGTTGTCAATGTGTGCATTCAACTGACAGAGTTAAACTCACGTGTGGATTCAGCGGTTTGCAAACCCTTTCTTTGCAGAATCCCAAAACCGGTATTTCCAGCCCAATGCCGGCATCCGTACTATACAGCAGGAAACTTCGTCTAAAACTCAGGAGAAACGTTTCCTTGAAACTGCTCTGCTGTGCGTTCGTTCACCTAAGAGAGTTGAATCTATGTTGAGATTCAGCGAGTCAGAAACACGTTTCTTCTAGGAGCTGCGTTGGGATATTCCCGAGTGAATGGGACCATAGGCTGTACAGAGAAATATCTGCTCCTACAACCAAAAGGGTGGTATCTAACTGAATGGTTGTCAATGTGTGCATTCAACTGACAGAGTTAAACTCACGTTTGGATTCAGCGGTTTACAAACCCTTTCTGTGCAGAATCCCAAAACCGGTAATTCCAGCTCAATGCCGGCATCCGTACTAAACAGCAGGAAACTTCGTCTAAAACTCAGGAGAAACGTTTCCTTGAAACTGCTCTGCTGTGCGTTCGTTCACCTAAGAGAGTTGAATCTATGTTGAGATTCAGCGAGTCAGAAACACGTTTCTTCTAGGAGCTGCGTTGGGATATTCCCGAGTGAATGGGACCATAGGCTGTACAGAGAAATATCTGCTTCTAAAACCAAAACGGAGCTATCTAACTGAATGGTTGTCAATGTGTGCATTCAACTGACAGAGTTAAACTCACGTGTGGATTCAGCGGTTTGCAATCCATTTCTGTGCAGAATCCCAAAACCGGTATTTCCAGCCCAATGCCGGCATCCGTACTAAACAGCAGGAAACTTCGTCTAAAACTCAGGGGAATCGTTTCCTTGAAACTGCTCTGCTGTGCGTTCGTTCACCTAAGAGAGTTGAATCTATGTTGAGATTCAGCGAGTCAGAAACACGTTTCTTCTAGGAGCTGCGTTGGGATATTCCCGAGTGAATGGGACCATAGGCTGTACAGAGAAATATCTGCTTCTAAAACCAAAACGGAGCTAACTAACTGAATGGTTGTCAATGTGTGCATTCAACTGACAGAGTTAAACTCACGTGTGGATTCAGCGGTTTGCAAACCCTTTCTGTGCAGAATCCCAAAACCGGTATTTCCAGCCCAATGCCGGCATACGTATTAAACAGCAGGAAACTTCGTCTAAAACTCAGGAGAAACGTTTCCTTGAAACTGCTCTGCTGTGCGTTCGTTCACCTAAGAGAGTTGAATCTATGTTGAGATTCAGCGAGTCAGAAACCCGTTTCTTCTAGGAGCTGCGTTGGGATATTCCCGAGAGAATGGGACCATAGGCTGTACAGAGAAATATCTGCTCCTACAACCAAAAGGGTGGTGTCTAACTGAATGGTTGTCAATGTGTGCATTCAACTGACAGAGTTAAACTCACGTTTGGATTCAGCGGTTTACAAACCCTTTCTGGCAGAATCCCTCAACCGGTAATTCCAGCTCAATGCCGGCACACGTACTAAACAGCAGGAAACTTCGTTTAAAACTCATGAGAAACCTTTCCTTGAAACTGCTCTGCTGTGCGTTCGTTCACCTAAGAGAGTTGAAACTATGTTGAGATTCAGCGAGTCAGAAACACGTTTCTTCTAGGAGCTGCGTTGGGATATTGCCGAGTGAATGGGACCATAGGATGTACAGAGAAATATCTGCTTCTAAAACCAAAACGGAGCTATCTAACTAAATGGTTGTCAATGTGTGCATTCAACTGACAGAGTTAAACTCACGTGTGGATTCAGCGGTTTGCAAACCCTTTCTGTGCAGAATCCCAAAACCGGTATTTCCAGACCAATGACGGCATACGTACTAAACAGCAGGAAACTTCGTCTAAAACTCAGGAGAAACGTTTCCTTGAAACTGCTCTGATGTGCGTTCGTTCACCTAAGAGAGTTGAATCTATGTTGAGATTCAGCGAGTCAGAAACACGTTTCTTCTAGGAGCTGTGTTGGGATATTCCCGAGTGAATGGGACCATAGGCTGTACAGAGAAATATCTGCTTCTAAAACCAAAACGGAGCTATCTAACTGAATGGTTGTCAATGTGTGCATTCAACTGACAGAGTTAAACTCTCTTGTGGATTCAGCGATTTGCAAACCCTTTCTGTGAAGAATCCCAAACCCGGTATTTCCAGCCCATTGCCGGCATCCGTACTAAACAGCAGGAAACTTCGTCTAAAACTCAGGAGAAACGTTTCCTTGAAACTGCTCTGCTGTGCGTTCGTTCACCTAAGAGAGTTGAAACTATGTTGAGATTCAGCGAGTCAGAAACACGTTTCTTCTAGGAGCTGCGTTGGGATATTCCCGAGTGAATGGGACCATAGGCTGTACAGAGTAATATCTGCTTCTAAAACCAAAAGTGTGCTATCAAACTGAATGGTTGTCAATGTGTGCATTCAACTGACAGAGTTAAACTCACATGTGGATTCAGCGGTTTGCCAACCCTTTCTGTGCAGAATCCCAAAACCGGTATTTCCAGCCCAATGCCGGCGTCCGTACTAAACAGCAGGAAACTTCGTCTAAAACTCAGGAGAAACGTTTCCTTGAAACTGCTCTGCTGTGCGTTCGTTCACCTAAGAGAGTTGAATCTATGTTGAGATTCAGCGAGTCAGAAACACGTTTCTTCTAGGAGCTGCGTTGGGATATTCCCGAGTGAATGGGACCATAGGCTGTACAGAGAAATATCTGCTTCTAAAACCAAAACGGAGCTATCTAACTGAATGGTTGTCAATGTGTGCATTCAACTGACAGAGTTAAACTCACGTGTGGATTCAGCGGATTGCAATCCATTTCTGTGCAGAATCCCAAAACCGGAATTTCCAGCCCAATGCCGGCATCCGTACTAAACAGCAGGAAACTTCGTCTAAAACTCAGGAGAAACGTTTACTTGAAACTGCTCTGCTGTGCGTTCGTTCACCTAAGAGAGTTGAATCTATGTTGAGATTCAGCGAGTCAGAAACACGTTTCTTCTAGGAGCTGCGTTGGGATATTCCCGAGTGAATGGGACCATAGGCTGTACAGAGAAATATCTGCTTCTAAAACCAAAACGGAGCTATCTAACTGAATGGTTGTCAATGTGTGCATTCAACTGACAGAGTTAAACTCACGTGTGGATTCAGCGGTTTGCAAACCCTTTCTGTGCAGAATCCCAAAACCGGTATTTCCAGCCCAATGCCGGCATCCGTACTAAACAGCAGGAAACTTCGTCTAAAACTCAGGAGAAACGTTTCCTTGAAACTGCTCTGCTGTGCGTTCGATCACCTAAGAGAGTTGAATCTATGTTGAGATTCAGCGAGTCAGAAACACGTTTCTTCTAGGAGCTGCGTTGGGATATTCCCGAGTGAATGGGACCATAGGCTGTACAGAGAAATATCTGCTTCTAAAACCAAAAGTGTGCTATCAAACTGAATGGTTGTCAATGTGTGCATTCAACTGACAGAGTTAAACTCACGTGTGGATTCAGCGGTTTGCAAACCCTTTCTGTGCAGAATCCCAAAACCGGTATTTCCAGCCCAATGCCGGCATACGTACTAAACAGCAGGAAACTTCGTCTAAAACTCAGGAGAAACGTTTCCTTGAAACTGCTCTGCTGTGCGTTCGTTCACCTAAGAGAGTTGAATCTATGTTGAGATTCAGCGAGTCAGAAACACGTTTCTTCTAGGAGCTGCGTTGGGATATTCCCGAGTGAATGGGACCATAGGCTGTACAGAGAAATATCTGCTTCTAAAACCAAAACGGAGCTATCTAACTGAATGGTTGTCAATGTGTGCATTCAACTGACAGAGTTAAACTCACGTGTGGATTCAGCGGTTTGCAAACCCTTTCTGTGCAGAATCCCAAAACCGGTATTTCCAGCCCATTGCCGGCATCCGTACTAAACAGCAGGAAACTTCGTCTAAAACTCAGGAGAAACGTTTCCTTGAAACTGCTCTGCTGTGCGTTCGTTCAACTAAGAGAGTTGAAACTATGTTGAGATTCAGCGAGTCAGAAACACGTTTCTTCTAGGAGCTGCGTTGGGATATTCCCGAGTGAATGGGACCATAGGCTGTACAGAGAAATATCTGCTTCTAAAACCAAAACGGAGCTATCTAACTGAATGGTTGTCAATGTGTGCATTCAACTGACAGAGTTAAACTCACGTGTGGATTCAGCGGTTTGCAATCCATTTCTGTGCAGAATCCCAAAACCGGTATTTCCAGCCCAATGCCGGCATCCGTACTAAACAGCAGGAAACTTCGTCTAAAACTCAGGGGAATCGTTTCCTTGAAACTGCTCTGCTGTGCGTTCGTTCACCTAAGAGAGTTGAATCTATGTTGAGATTCAGCGAGTCAGAAACACGTTTCTTCAAGGAGCTGCGTTGGGATATTCCCGAGTGAATGGGACCATAGGCTGTACAGAGAAATATCTGCTTCTAAAACCAAAACGGAGCTAACTAACTGAATGGTTGTCAATGTGTGCATTCAACTGACAGAGTTAAACTCACGTGTGGATTCAGCGGTTTGCAAACCCTTTCTGTGCAGAATCCCAAAACCGGTATTTCCAGCCCAATGCCGGCATACGTATTAAACAGCAGGAAACTTCGTCTAAAACTCAGGAGAAACGTTTCCTTGAAACTGCTCTGCTGTGCGTTCGTTCACCTAAGAGAGTTGAATCTATGTTGAGATTCAGCGAGTCAGAAACCCGTTTCTTCTAGGAGCTGCGTTGGGATATTCCCGAGAGAATGGGACCATAGGCTGTACAGAGAAATATCTGCTCCTACAACCAAAAGGGTGGTGTCTAACTGAATGGTTGTCAATGTGTGCATTCAACTGACAGAGTTAAACTCACGTTTGGATTCAGCGGTTTACAAACCCTTTCTGGCAGAATCCCTCAACCGGTAATTCCAGCTCAATGCCGGCACACGTACTAAACAGCAGGAAACTTCGTTTAAAACTCATGAGAAACCTTTCCTTGAAACTGCTCTGCTGTGCGTTCGTTCACCTAAGAGAGTTGAAACTATGTTGAGATTCAGCGAGTCAGAAACACGTTTCTTCTAGGAGCTGCGTTGGGATATTCCCGAGTGAATGGGACCATAGGCTGTACAGAGAAATATCTGCTTCTAAAACCAAAACGGAGCTATCTAACTAAATGGTTGTCAATGTGTGCATTCAACTGACAGAGTTAAACTCACGTGTGGATTCAGCGGTTTGCAAACCCTTTCTGTGCAGAATCCCAAAACCGGTATTTCCAGACCAATGACGGCATACGTACTAAACAGCAGGAAACTTCGTCTAAAACTCAGGAGAAACGTTTCCTTGAAACTGCTCTGATGTGCGTTCGTTCACCTAAGAGAGTTGAATCTATGTTGAGATTCAGCGAGTCAGAAACACGTTTCTTCTAGGAGCTGTGTTGGGATATTCCCGAGTGAATGGGACCATAGGCTGTACAGAGAAATATCTGCTTCTAAAACCAAAACGGAGCTATCTAACATAATGGTTGTCAATGTGTGCATTCAACTGACAGAGTTAAACTCTCTTGTGGATTCAGCGATTTGCAAACCCTTTCTGTGAAGAATCCCAAACCCGGTATTTCCAGCCCATTGCCGGCATCCGTACTAAACAGCAGGAAACTTCGTCTAAAACTCAGGAGAAACGTTTCCTTGAAACTGCTCTGCTGTGCGTTCGTTCACCTAAGAGAGTTGAAACTATGTTGAGATTCAGCGAGTCAGAAACACGTTTCTTCTAGGAGCTGCGTTGGGATATTCCCGAGTGAATGGGACCATAGGCTGTACAGAGTAATATCTGCTTCTAAAACCAAAAGTGTGCTATCAAACTGAATGGTTGTCAATGTGTGCATTCAACTGACAGAGTTAAACTCACATGTGGATTCAGCGGTTTGCCAACCCTTTCTGTGCAGAATCCCAAAACCGGTATTTCCAGCCCAATGCCGGCGTCCGTACTAAACAGCAGGAAACTTCGTCTAAAACTCAGGAGAAACGTTTCCTTGAAACTGCTCTGCTGTGCGTTCGTTCACCTAAGAGAGTTGAATCTATGTTGAGATTCAGCGAGTCAGAAACACGTTTCTTCTAGGAGCTGCGTTGGGATATTCCCGAGTGAATGGGACCATAGGCTGTACAGAGAAATATCTGCTTCTAAAACCAAAACGGAGCTATCTAACTGAATGGTTGTCAATGTGTGCATTCAACTGACAGAGTTAAACTCACGTGTGGATTCAGCGGATTGCAATCCATTTCTGTGCAGAATCCCAAAACCGGAATTTCCAGCCCAATGCCGGCATCCGTACTAAACAGCAGGAAACTTCGTCTAAAACTCAGGAGAAACGTTTACTTGAAACTGCTCTGCTGTGCGTTCGTTCACCTAAGAGAGTTGAATCTATGTTGAGATTCAGCGAGTCAGAAACACGTTTCTTCTAGGAGCTGCGTTGGGATATTCCCGAGTGAATGGGACCATAGGCTGTACAGAGAAATATCTGCTTCTAAAACCAAAACGGAGCTATCTAACTGAATGGTTGTCAATGTGTGCATTCAACTGACAGAGTTAAACTCACGTGTGGATTCAGCGGTTTGCAAACCCTTTCTGTGCAGAATCCCAAAACCGGTATTTCCAGCCCAATGCCGGCATCCGTACTAAACAGCAGGAAACTTCGTCTAAAACTCAGGAGAAACGTTTCCTTGAAACTGCTCTGCTGTGCGTTCGATCACCTAAGAGAGTTGAATCTATGTTGAGATTCAGCGAGTCAGAAACACGTTTCTTCTAGGAGCTGCGTTGGGATATTCCCGAGTGAATGGGACCATAGGCTGTACAGAGAAATATCTGCTTCTAAAACCAAAAGTGTGCTATCAAACTGAATGGTTGTCAATGTGTGCATTCAACTGACAGAGTTAAACTCACGTGTGGATTCAGCGGTTTGCAAACCCTTTCTGTGCAGAATCCCAAAACCGGTATTTCCAGCCCAATGCCGGCATACGTACTAAACAGCAGGAAACTTCGTCTAAAACTCAGGAGAAACGTTTCCTTGAAACTGCTCTGCTGTGCGTTCGTTCACCTAAGAGAGTTGAATCTATGTTGAGATTCAGCGAGTCAGAAACACGTTTCTTCTAGGAGCTGCGTTGGGATATTCCCGAGTGAATGGGACCATAGGCTGTACAGAGAAATATCTGCTTCTAAAACCAAAACGGAGCTATCTAACTGAATGGTTGTCAATGTGTGCATTCAACTTACAGAGTTAAACTCACGTGTGGATTCAGCGGTTTGCAAACCCTTTCTGTGCAGAATCCCAAAACCGGTATTTCCAGCCCATTGCCGGCATCCGTACTAAACAGCAGGAAACTTCGTCTAAAACTCAGGAGAAACGTTTCCTTGAAACTGCTCTGCTGTGCGTTCGTTCAACTAAGAGAGTTGAATCTATGTTGAGATTCAGCGAGTCAGAAACACGTTTCTTCTAGGAGCTGCGTTGGGATATTCCCGAGTGAATTGAAACATAGGCTGTACAGAGAAATATCTGCTTCTAAAACCAAAAGTGTGCTATCAAACTGAATGGTTGTCAATGTGTGCATTCAACTGACAGAGTTAAACTCACGTGTGGATTCAGCGGTTTGCAAACCCTTTCTGTGCAGAATCCCAAAACCGGTATTTCCAGCCCAATGCCGGCATACGTACTAAACAGCAGGAAACTTCGTCTAAAACTCAGGAGAAACGTTTCCTTGAAACTGCTCTGCTGTGCGTTCGTTCACCTAAGAGAGTTGAATCTATGTTGAGATTCAGCGAGTCAGAAACACGTTTCTTCTAGGAGCTGCGTTGGGATATTCCCGAGTGAATGGGACCATAGGCTGTACAGAGAAATATCTGCTTCTAAAACCAAAACGGAGCTATCTAACTGAATGGTTGTCAATGTGTGCATTCAACTGACAGAGTTAAACTCACGTGTGGATTCAGCGGTTTGCAAACCCTTTCTGTGCAGAATCCCAAAACCGGTATTTCCAGCCCATTGCCGGCATCCGTACTAAACAGCAGGAAACTTCGTCTAAAACTCAGGAGAAACGTTTCCTTGAAACTGCTCTGCTGTGCGTTCGTTCAACTAAGAGAGTTGAAACTATGTTGAGATTCAGCGAGTCAGAAACACGTTTCTTCTAGGAGCTGCGTTGGGATATTCCCGAGTGAATGGGACCATAGGCTGTACAGAGAAATATCTGCTTCTAAAACCAAAACGGAGCTATCTAACTGAATGGTTGTCAATGTGTGCATTCAACTGACAGAGTTAAACTCACGTGTGGATTCAGCGGTTTGCAATCCATTTCTGTGCAGAATCCCAAAACCGGTATTTCCAGCCCAATGCCGGCATCCGTACTAAACAGCAGGAAACTTCGTCTAAAACTCAGGGGAATCGTTTCCTTGAAACTGCTCTGCTGTGCGTTCGTTCACCTAAGAGAGTTGAATCTATGTTGAGATTCAGCGAGTCAGAAACACGTTTCTTCAAGGAGCTGCGTTGGGATATTCCCGAGTGAATGGGACCATAGGCTGTACAGAGAAATATCTGCTTCTAAAACCAAAACGGAGCTAACTAACTGAATGGTTGTCAATGTGTGCATTCAACTGACAGAGTTAAACTCACGTGTGGATTCAGCGGTTTGCAAACCCTTTCTGTGCAGAATCCCAAAACCGGTATTTCCAGCCCAATGCCGGCATACGTATTAAACAGCAGGAAACTTCGTCTAAAACTCAGGAGAAACGTTTCCTTGAAACTGCTCTGCTGTGCGTTCGTTCACCTAAGAGAGTTGAATCTATGTTGAGATTCAGCGAGTCAGAAACCCGTTTCTTCTAGGAGCTGCGTTGGGATATTCCCGAGAGAATGGGACCATAGGCTGTACAGAGAAATATCTGCTCCTACAACCAAAAGGGTGGTGTCTAACTGAATGGTTGTCAATGTGTGCATTCAACTGACAGAGTTAAACTCACGTTTGGATTCAGCGGTTTACAAACCCTTTCTGGCAGAATCCCTCAACCGGTAATTCCAGCTCAATGCCGGCACACGTACTAAACAGCAGGAAACTTCGTTTAAAACTCATGAGAAACCTTTCCTTGAAACTGCTCTGCTGTGCGTTCGTTCACCTAAGAGAGTTGAAACTATGTTGAGATTCAGCGAGTCAGAAACACGTTTCTTCTAGGAGCTGCGTTGGGATATTCCCGAGTGAATGGGACCATAGGCTGTACAGAGAAATATCTGCTTCTAAAACCAAAACGGAGCTATCTAACTAAATGGTTGTCAATGTGTGCATTCAACTGACAGAGTTAAACTCACGTGTGGATTCAGCGGTTTGCAAACCCTTTCTGTGCAGAATCCCAAAACCGGTATTTCCAGACCAATGACGGCATACGTACTAAACAGCAGGAAACTTCGTCTAAAACTCAGGAGAAACGTTTCCTTGAAACTGCTCTGATGTGCGTTCGTTCACCTAAGAGAGTTGAATCTATGTTGAGATTCAGCGAGTCAGAAACACGTTTCTTCTAGGAGCTGTGTTGGGATATTCCCGAGTGAATGGGACCATAGGCTGTACAGAGAAATATCTGCTTCTAAAACCAAAACGGAGCTATCTAACATAATGGTTGTCAATGTGTGCATTCAACTGACAGAGTTAAACTCTCTTGTGGATTCAGCGATTTGCAAACCCTTTCTGTGAAGAATCCCAAACCCGGTATTTCCAGCCCATTGCCGGCATCCGTACTAAACAGCAGGAAACTTCGTCTAAAACTCAGGAGAAACGTTTCCTTGAAACTGCTCTGCTGTGCGTTCGTTCACCTAAGAGAGTTGAAACTATGTTGAGATTCAGCGAGTCAGAAACACGTTTCTTCTAGGAGCTGCGTTGGGATATTCCCGAGTGAATGGGACCATAGGCTGTACAGAGTAATATCTGCTTCTAAAACCAAAAGTGTGCTATCAAACTGAATGGTTGTCAATGTGTGCATTCAACTGACAGAGTTAAACTCACATGTGGATTCAGCGGTTTGCCAACCCTTTCTGTGCAGAATCCCAAAACCGGTATTTCCAGCCCAATGCCGGCGTCCGTACTAAACAGCAGGAAACTTCGTCTAAAACTCAGGAGAAACGTTTCCTTGAAACTGCTCTGCTGTGCGTTCGTTCACCTAAGAGAGTTGAATCTATGTTGAGATTCAGCGAGTCAGAAACACGTTTCTTCTAGGAGCTGCGTTGGGATATTCCCGAGTGAATGGGACCATAGGCTGTACAGAGAAATATCTGCTTCTAAAACCAAAACGGAGCTATCTAACTGAATGGTTGTCAATGTGTGCATTCAACTGACAGAGTTAAACTCACGTGTGGATTCAGCGGATTGCAATCCATTTCTGTGCAGAATCCCAAAACCGGAATTTCCAGCCCAATGCCGGCATCCGTACTAAACAGCAGGAAACTTCGTCTAAAACTCAGGAGAAACGTTTACTTGAAACTGCTCTGCTGTGCGTTCGTTCACCTAAGAGAGTTGAATCTATGTTGAGATTCAGCGAGTCAGAAACACGTTTCTTCTAGGAGCTGCGTTGGGATATTCCCGAGTGAATGGGACCATAGGCTGTACAGAGAAATATCTGCTTCTAAAACCAAAAGGGTGCTATGAAACTGAATGGTTGTCAATGTGTGCATTCAACTGACAGAGTTAAACTCACGTGTGGATTCAGCGGTTTGCAAACCCTTTCTGTGCAGAATCCCAAAACCGGTATTTCCAGCCCAATGCCGGCATCCGTACTAAACAGCAGGAAACTTCGTCTAAAACTCAGGAGAAACGTTTCCTTGAAACTGCTCTGCTGTGCGTTCGATCACCTAAGAGAGTTGAATCTATGTTGAGATTCAGCGAGTCAGAAACACGTTTCTTCTAGGAGCTGCGTTGGGATATTCCCGAGTGAATGGGACCATAGGCTGTACAGAGAAATATCTGCTTCTAAAACCAAAAGTGTGCTATCAAACTGAATGGTTGTCAATGTGTGCATTCAACTGACAGAGTTAAACTCACGTGTGGATTCAGCGGTTTGCAAACCCTTTCTGTGCAGAATCCCAAAACCGGTATTTCCAGCCCAATGCCGGCATACGTACTAAACAGCAGGAAACTTCGTCTAAAACTCAGGAGAAACGTTTCCTTGAAACTGCTCTGCTGTGCGTTCGTTCACCTAAGAGAGTTGAATCTATGTTGAGATTCAGCGAGTCAGAAACACGTTTCTTCTAGGAGCTGCGTTGGGATATTCCCGAGTGAATGGGACCATAGGCTGTACAGAGAAATATCTGCTTCTAAAACCAAAACGGAGCTATCTAACTGAATGGTTGTCAATGTGTGCATTCAACTGACAGAGTTAAACTCACGTGTGGATTCAGCGGTTTGCAAACCCTTTCTGTGCAGAATCCCAAAACCGGTATTTCCAGCCCATTGCCGGCATCCGTACTAAACAGCAGGAAACTTCGTCTAAAACTCAGGAGAAACGTTTCCTTGAAACTGCTCTGCTGTGCGTTCGTTCAACTAAGAGAGTTGAATCTATGTTGAGATTCAGCGAGTCAGAAACACGTTTCTTCTAGGAGCTGCGTTGGGATATTCCCGAGTGAATTGAAACATAGGCTGTACAGAGAAATATCTGCTCCTACAACCAAAAGGGTGGTATCTAACTGAATGGTTGTCAATGTGTGCATTCAACTGACAGAGTTAAACTCACGTTTGGATTCAGCGGTTTACAAACCCTTTCTGTGCAGAATCCCAAAACCGGTAATTCCAGCTCAATGCCGGCATCCGTACTAAACAGCAGGAAACTTCGTCTAAAACTCAGGAGAAACGTTTCCTTGAAACTGCTCTGCTGTGCGTTCGTTCACCTAAGAGAGTTGAAACTATGTTGAGATTCAGCGAGTCAGAAACACGTTTATGCTAGGAGCTGCGTTGGGATATTCCCGAGTGAATGGGACCATAGGCTGTACAGAGAAATATCTGCTTCTAAAACCAAAACGGAGCTATCTAACTGAATGGTTGTCAATGTGTGCATTCAACTGACAGAGTTAAACTCACGTGTGGATTCAGCGGATTGCAATCCATTTCTGTGCAGAATCCCAAAACCGGTATTTCCAGCCCAATGCCGGCATCCGTACTAAACAGCAGGAAACTTCGTCTAAAACTCAGGAGAAACGTTTCCTTGAAACTGCTCTGCTGTGCGTTCGTTCACCTAAGAGAGTTGAATCTATGTTGAGATTCAGCGAGTCAGAAACACGTTTCTTCTAGGAGCTGCGTTGGGATATTCCCGAGTGAATGGGACCATAGGCTGTACAGAGAAATATCTGCTCCTACAACCAAAACGGAGCTATCTAACTGAATGGTTGTCAATGTGTGCATTCAACTGACAGAGTTAAACTCACGTGTGGATTCAGCGGTTTGCAAACACTTTCTGTGCAGAATCCCAAAACCGGTATTTCCAGCCCAATGCCGGCATACGTACTAAACAGCAGGAAACTTCGTCTAAAACTCAGGAGAAACGTTTCCTTGAAACTGCTCTGCTGTGCGTTCGATCACCTAAGAGATTTGAATCTATGTTGAGATTCAGCGAGTCAGAAACACGTTTCTTCTAGGAGGTGCGTTGGGATATTCCCGAGTGAATGGGACCATAGGCTGTACAGAGAAATATCTGCTCCTACAACCAAAAGGGTGGTATCTAACTGAATGGTTGTCAATGTGTGCATTCAACTGACAGAGTTAAACTCACGTTTGGATTCAGCGGTTTACAAAACCTTTCTGTGCAGAATCCCAAAACCGGTAATTCCAGCTCAATGCCGGCATCCGTACTAAACAGCAGGAAACTTCTTCTAAAACTCAGGAGAAACGTTTCCTTGAAACTGCTCTGCTGTGCGCTCGTTCACCTAAGAGAGTTGAATCTATGTTGAGATTCAGCGAGTCAGAAACACGTTTCTTCTAGGAGCTGCGTTGGGATATTCCCGAGTGAATGGGACCATAGGCTGTACAGAGAAATATCTGCTCCTACAACCAAAAGGGTGGTATCTAACTGAATGGTTGTTAATGTGTGCATTCAACTGACAGAGTTAAACTCACGTTTGGATTCAGCGGTTTACAAAACCTTTCTGTGCAGAATCCCAAAACCGGTAATTCCAGCTCAATGCCGGCATCCGTACTAAACAGCAGGAAACTTCGTCTAAAACTCAGGAGAAACGTTTCCTTGAAACTGCTCTGCTGTGCGTTCGTTCACCTAAGAGAGTTGAAACTATGTTGAGATTCAGCGAGTCAGAAACACGTTTATGCTAGGAGCTGCGTTGGGATATTCCCGAGTGAATGGGACCATAGGCTGTACAGAGAAATATCTGCTCCTACAACCAAAAGGGTGGTATCTAACTGAATGGTTGTCATTGTGTGCATTCAACTGACAGAGTTAAACTCACGTTTGGATTCAGCGGTTTACAAACCCTTTCTGTGCAGAATCCCAAAACCGGTAATTCCAGCTCAATGCCGGCATCCGTACTAAACAGCAGGATACTTCGTCTAAAACTCAGCAGAAACGTTTCCTTGAAAGTGCTCTGCTGTGCGTTCGTTCACCTAAGAAAGTTGAAACTATGTTGAGATTCAGCGAGTCAGAAACACGTTTATGCTAGGAGCTGCGTTGGGATATTCCCGAGTGAATGGGACCATAGGCTGTACAGAGAGATATCTGCTTCTAAAACCAAAACGGAGCTATCTAACTGAATGGTTGTCAATGTGTGCATTCAACTGACAGAGTTAAACTCACGTGTGGATTCAGCGTTTTGCAAACCATTTCTGTGCAGAATCCCAAAACCGGTATGTCCAGCCCAATGCCGGCATCCATACTAAACAGCAGGAAACTTCGTCTAAAACTCAGGAGAAACGTTTCCTTGAAACTGCTCTGCTGTGCGTTCGTTCACCTAAGAGAGTTGAATCTATGTTGAGATTCAGCGAGTCAGAAACACGTTTCTTCTAGGAGCTGCGTTGGGATATTCCCGAGTGAATGGGACCATAGGCTGTACAGAGAAATATCTGCTTCTAAAACCAAAACGGAGCTATCCAACTGAATGGTTGTCAATGTGTGTATTCAACTGACTGAGTTAAACTCACGTGTGGATTCAGCGGTTTGCAAACCCTTTCTGTGCAGAATCCCAAAACCGGTATTTCCAGCCCAATGCCGGCATACGTACTAAACAGCAGGAAACTTCGTCTAAAACTCAGGAGAAACGTTTCCTTGAAACTGCTCTGCTGTGCGTTCGTTCACCTAAGAGAGTTGAATCTATGTTGAGATTCAGCGAGTCAGAAACACGTTTCTTCTAGGAGCTGCGTTGGGATATTCCCGAGTGAATGGGACCATAGGCTGTACAGAGAAATATCTGCTTCTAAAACCAAAAGTGTGCTATCAAACTGAATGGTTGTCAATGTGTGCATTCAACTGACAGAGTTAAACTCACGTGTGGATTCAGCGGTTTGCAAACCCTTTCTTTGCAGAATCCCAAAACCGGTATTTCCAGCCCAATGCCGGCATCCGTACTATACAGCAGGAAACTTCGTCTAAAACTCAGGAGAAACGTTTCCTTGAAACTGCTCTGCTGTGCGTTCGTTCACCTAAGAGAGTTGAATCTATGTTGAGATTCAGCGAGTCAGAAACACGTTTCTTCTAGGAGCTGCGTTGGGATATTCCCGAGTGAATGGGACCATAGGCTGTACAGAGAAATATCTGCTCCTACAACCAAAAGGGTGGTATCTAACTGAATGGTTGTCAATGTGTGCATTCAACTGACAGAGTTAAACTCACGTTTGGATTCAGCGGTTTACAAACCCTTTCTGTGCAGAATCCCAAAACCGGTAATTCCAGCTCAATGCCGGCATCCGTACTAAACAGCAGGAAACTTCGTCTAAAACTCAGGAGAAACGTTTCCTTGAAACTGCTCTGCTGTGCGTTCGTTCACCTAAGAGAGTTGAAACTATGTTGAGATTCAGCGAGTCAGAAACACGTTTCTTCTAGGAGCTGCGTTGGGATATTCCCGAGTGAATGGGACCATAGGCTGTACAGAGAAATATCTGCTTCTAAAACCAAAACGGAGCTATCTAACTGAATGGTTGTCAATGTGTGCATTCAACTGACAGAGTTAAACTCACGTGTGGATTCAGCGGTTTGCAATCCATTTCTGTGCAGAATCCCAAAACCGGTATTTCCAGCCCAATGCCGGCATCCGTACTAAACAGCAGGAAACTTCGTCTAAAACTCAGGGGAATCGTTTCCTTGAAACTGCTCTGCTGTGCGTTCGTTCACCTAAGAGAGTTGAATCTATGTTGAGATTCAGCGAGTCAGAAACACGTTTCTTCAAGGAGCTGCGTTGGGATATTCCCGAGTGAATGGGACCATAGGCTGTACAGAGAAATATCTGCTTCTAAAACCAAAACGGAGCTAACTAACTGAATGGTTGTCAATGTGTGCATTCAACTGACAGAGTTAAACTCACGTGTGGATTCAGCGGTTTGCAAACCCTTTCTGTGCAGAATCCCAAAACCGGTATTTCCAGCCCAATGCCGGCATACGTATTAAACAGCAGGAAACTTCGTCTAAAACTCAGGAGAAACGTTTCCTTGAAACTGCTCTGCTGTGCGTTCGTTCACCTAAGAGAGTTGAATCTATGTTGAGATTCAGCGAGTCAGAAACCCGTTTCTTCTAGGAGCTGCGTTGGGATATTCCCGAGAGAATGGGACCATAGGCTGTACAGAGAAATATCTGCTCCTACAACCAAAAGGGTGGTGTCTAACTGAATGGTTGTCAATGTGTGCATTCAACTGACAGAGTTAAACTCACGTTTGGATTCAGCGGTTTACAAACCCTTTCTGGCAGAATCCCTCAACCGGTAATTCCAGCTCAATGCCGGCACACGTACTAAACAGCAGGAAACTTCGTTTAAAACTCATGAGAAACCTTTCCTTGAAACTGCTCTGCTGTGCGTTCGTTCACCTAAGAGAGTTGAAACTATGTTGAGATTCAGCGAGTCAGAAACACGTTTCTTCTAGGAGCTGCGTTGGGATATTGCCGAGTGAATGGGACCATAGGATGTACAGAGAAATATCTGCTTCTAAAACCAAAACGGAGCTATCTAACTAAATGGTTGTCAATGTGTGCATTCAACTGACAGAGTTAAACTCACGTGTGGATTCAGCGGTTTGCAAACCCTTTCTGTGCAGAATCCCAAAACCGGTATTTCCAGACCAATGACGGCATACGTACTAAACAGCAGGAAACTTCGTCTAAAACTCAGGAGAAACGTTTCCTTGAAACTGCTCTGATGTGCGTTCGTTCACCTAAGAGAGTTGAATCTATGTTGAGATTCAGCGAGTCAGAAACACGTTTCTTCTAGGAGCTGTGTTGGGATATTCCCGAGTGAATGGGACCATAGGCTGTACAGAGAAATATCTGCTTCTAAAACCAAAACGGAGCTATCTAACATAATGGTTGTCAATGTGTGCATTCAACTGACAGAGTTAAACTCTCTTGTGGATTCAGCGATTTGCAAACCCTTTCTGTGAAGAATCCCAAACCCGGTATTTCCAGCCCATTGCCGGCATCCGTACTAAACAGCAGGAAACTTCGTCTAAAACTCAGGAGAAACGTTTCCTTGAAACTGCTCTGCTGTGCGTTCGTTCACCTAAGAGAGTTGAAACTATGTTGAGATTCAGCGAGTCAGAAACACGTTTCTTCTAGGAGCTGCGTTGGGATATTCCCGAGTGAATGGGACCATAGGCTGTACAGAGTAATATCTGCTTCTAAAACCAAAAGTGTGCTATCAAACTGAATGGTTGTCAATGTGTGCATTCAACTGACAGAGTTAAACTCACATGTGGATTCAGCGGTTTGCCAACCCTTTCTGTGCAGAATCCCAAAACCGGTATTTCCAGCCCAATGCCGGCGTCCGTACTAAACAGCAGGAAACTTCGTCTAAAACTCAGGAGAAACGTTTCCTTGAAACTGCTCTGCTGTGCGTTCGTTCACCTAAGAGAGTTGAATCTATGTTGAGATTCAGCGAGTCAGAAACACGTTTCTTCTAGGAGCTGCGTTGGGATATTCCCGAGTGAATGGGACCATAGGCTGTACAGAGAAATATCTGCTTCTAAAACCAAAACGGAGCTATCTAACTGAATGGTTGTCAATGTGTGCATTCAACTGACAGAGTTAAACTCACGTGTGGATTCAGCGGATTGCAATCCATTTCTGTGCAGAATCCCAAAACCGGAATTTCCAGCCCAATGCCGGCATCCGTACTAAACAGCAGGAAACTTCGTCTAAAACTCAGGAGAAACGTTTACTTGAAACTGCTCTGCTGTGCGTTCGTTCACCTAAGAGAGTTGAATCTATGTTGAGATTCAGCGAGTCAGAAACACGTTTCTTCTAGGAGCTGCGTTGGGATATTCCCGAGTGAATGGGACCATAGGCTGTACAGAGAAATATCTGCTTCTAAAACCAAAACGGAGCTATCTAACTGAATGGTTGTCAATGTGTGCATTCAACTGACAGAGTTAAACTCACGTGTGGATTCAGCGGTTTGCAAACCCTTTCTGTGCAGAATCCCAAAACCGGTATTTCCAGCCCAATGCCGGCATCCGTACTAAACAGCAGGAAACTTCGTCTAAAACTCAGGAGAAACGTTTCCTTGAAACTGCTCTGCTGTGCGTTCGATCACCTAAGAGAGTTGAATCTATGTTGAGATTCAGCGAGTCAGAAACACGTTTCTTCTAGGAGCTGCGTTGGGATATTCCCGAGTGAATGGGACCATAGGCTGTACAGAGAAATATCTGCTTCTAAAACCAAAAGTGTGCTATCAAACTGAATGGTTGTCAATGTGTGCATTCAACTGACAGAGTTAAACTCACGTGTGGATTCAGCGGTTTGCAAACCCTTTCTGTGCAGAATCCCAAAACCGGTATTTCCAGCCCAATGCCGGCATACGTACTAAACAGCAGGAAACTTCGTCTAAAACTCAGGAGAAACGTTTCCTTGAAACTGCTCTGCTGTGCGTTCGTTCACCTAAGAGAGTTGAATCTATGTTGAGATTCAGCGAGTCAGAAACACGTTTCTTCTAGGAGCTGCGTTGGGATATTCCCGAGTGAATGGGACCATAGGCTGTACAGAGAAATATCTGCTTCTAAAACCAAAACGGAGCTATCTAACTGAATGGTTGTCAATGTGTGCATTCAACTGACAGAGTTAAACTCACGTGTGGATTCAGCGGTTTGCAAACCCTTTCTGTGCAGAATCCCAAAACCGGTATTTCCAGCCCATTGCCGGCATCCGTACTAAACAGCAGGAAACTTCGTCTAAAACTCAGGAGAAACGTTTCCTTGAAACTGCTCTGCTGTGCGTTCGTTCAACTAAGAGAGTTGAAACTATGTTGAGATTCAGCGAGTCAGAAACACGTTTCTTCTAGGAGCTGCGTTGGGATATTCCCGAGTGAATGGGACCATAGGCTGTACAGAGAAATATCTGCTTCTAAAACCAAAACGGAGCTATCTAACTGAATGGTTGTCAATGTGTGCATTCAACTGACAGAGTTAAACTCACGTGTGGATTCAGCGGTTTGCAATCCATTTCTGTGCAGAATCCCAAAACCGGTATTTCCAGCCCAATGCCGGCATCCGTACTAAACAGCAGGAAACTTCGTCTAAAACTCAGGGGAATCGTTTCCTTGAAACTGCTCTGCTGTGCGTTCGTTCACCTAAGAGAGTTGAATCTATGTTGAGATTCAGCGAGTCAGAAACACGTTTCTTCAAGGAGCTGCGTTGGGATATTCCCGAGTGAATGGGACCATAGGCTGTACAGAGAAATATCTGCTTCTAAAACCAAAACGGAGCTAACTAACTGAATGGTTGTCAATGTGTGCATTCAACTGACAGAGTTAAACTCACGTGTGGATTCAGCGGTTTGCAAACCCTTTCTGTGCAGAATCCCAAAACCGGTATTTCCAGCCCAATGCCGGCATACGTATTAAACAGCAGGAAACTTCGTCTAAAACTCAGGAGAAACGTTTCCTTGAAACTGCTCTGCTGTGCGTTCGTTCACCTAAGAGAGTTGAATCTATGTTGAGATTCAGCGAGTCAGAAACCCGTTTCTTCTAGGAGCTGCGTTGGGATATTCCCGAGAGAATGGGACCATAGGCTGTACAGAGAAATATCTGCTCCTACAACCAAAAGGGTGGTGTCTAACTGAATGGTTGTCAATGTGTGCATTCAACTGACAGAGTTAAACTCACGTTTGGATTCAGCGGTTTACAAACCCTTTCTGGCAGAATCCCTCAACCGGTAATTCCAGCTCAATGCCGGCACACGTACTAAACAGCAGGAAACTTCGTTTAAAACTCATGAGAAACCTTTCCTTGAAACTGCTCTGCTGTGCGTTCGTTCACCTAAGAGAGTTGAAACTATGTTGAGATTCAGCGAGTCAGAAACACGTTTCTTCTAGGAGCTGCGTTGGGATATTCCCGAGTGAATGGGACCATAGGCTGTACAGAGAAATATCTGCTTCTAAAACCAAAACGGAGCTATCTAACTAAATGGTTGTCAATGTGTGCATTCAACTGACAGAGTTAAACTCACGTGTGGATTCAGCGGTTTGCAAACCCTTTCTGTGCAGAATCCCAAAACCGGTATTTCCAGACCAATGACGGCATACGTACTAAACAGCAGGAAACTTCGTCTAAAACTCAGGAGAAACGTTTCCTTGAAACTGCTCTGATGTGCGTTCGTTCACCTAAGAGAGTTGAATCTATGTTGAGATTCAGCGAGTCAGAAACACGTTTCTTCCAGGAGCTGTGTTGGGATATTCCCGAGTGAATGGGACCATAGGCTGTACAGAGAAATATCTGCTTCTAAAACCAAAACGGAGCTATCTAACATAATGGTTGTCAATGTGTGCATTCAACTGACAGAGTTAAACTCTCTTGTGGATTCAGCGATTTGCAAACCCTTTCTGTGAAGAATCCCAAACCCGGTATTTCCAGCCCATTGCCGGCATCCGTACTAAACAGCAGGAAACTTCGTCTAAAACTCAGGAGAAACGTTTCCTTGAAACTGCTCTGCTGTGCGTTCGTTCACCTAAGAGAGTTGAAACTATGTTGAGATTCAGCGAGTCAGAAACACGTTTCTTCTAGGAGCTGCGTTGGGATATTCCCGAGTGAATGGGACCATAGGCTGTACAGAGTAATATCTGCTTCTAAAACCAAAAGTGTGCTATCAAACTGAATGGTTGTCAATGTGTGCATTCAACTGACAGAGTTAAACTCACATGTGGATTCAGCGGTTTGCCAACCCTTTCTGTGCAGAATCCCAAAACCGGTATTTCCAGCCCAATGCCGGCGTCCGTACTAAACAGCAGGAAACTTCGTCTAAAACTCAGGAGAAACGTTTCCTTGAAACTGCTCTGCTGTGCGTTCGTTCACCTAAGAGAGTTGAATCTATGTTGAGATTCAGCGAGTCAGAAACACGTTTCTTCTAGGAGCTGCGTTGGGATATTCCCGAGTGAATGGGACCATAGGCTGTACAGAGAAATATCTGCTTCTAAAACCAAAACGGAGCTATCTAACTGAATGGTTGTCAATGTGTGCATTCAACTGACAGAGTTAAACTCACGTGTGGATTCAGCGGATTGCAATCCATTTCTGTGCAGAATCCCAAAACCGGAATTTCCAGCCCAATGCCGGCATCCGTACTAAACAGCAGGAAACTTCGTCTAAAACTCAGGAGAAACGTTTACTTGAAACTGCTCTGCTGTGCGTTCGTTCACCTAAGAGAGTTGAATCTATGTTGAGATTCAGCGAGTCAGAAACACGTTTCTTCTAGGAGCTGCGTTGGGATATTCCCGAGTGAATGGGACCATAGGCTGTACAGAGAAATATCTGCTTCTAAAACCAAAACGGAGCTATCTAACTGAATGGTTGTCAATGTGTGCATTCAACTGACAGAGTTAAACTCACGTGTGGATTCAGCGGTTTGCAAACCCTTTCTGTGCAGAATCCCAAAACCGGTATTTCCAGCCCAATGCCGGCATCCGTACTAAACAGCAGGAAACTTCGTCTAAAACTCAGGAGAAACGTTTCCTTGAAACTGCTCTGCTGTGCGTTCGATCACCTAAGAGAGTTGAATCTATGTTGAGATTCAGCGAGTCAGAAACACGTTTCTTCTAGGAGCTGCGTTGGGATATTCCCGAGTGAATGGGACCATAGGCTGTACAGAGAAATATCTGCTTCTAAAACCAAAAGTGTGCTATCAAACTGAATGGTTGTCAATGTGTGCATTCAACTGACAGAGTTAAACTCACGTGTGGATTCAGCGGTTTGCAAACCCTTTCTGTGCAGAATCCCAAAACCGGTATTTCCAGCCCAATGCCGGCATACGTACTAAACAGCAGGAAACTTCGTCTAAAACTCAGGAGAAACGTTTCCTTGAAACTGCTCTGCTGTGCGTTCGTTCACCTAAGAGAGTTGAATCTATGTTGAGATTCAGCGAGTCAGAAACACGTTTCTTCTAGGAGCTGCGTTGGGATATTCCCGAGTGAATGGGACCATAGGCTGTACAGAGAAATATCTGCTTCTAAAACCAAAACGGAGCTATCTAACTGAATGGTTGTCAATGTGTGCATTCAACTGACAGAGTTAAACTCACGTGTGGATTCAGCGGTTTGCAAACCCTTTCTGTGCAGAATCCCAAAACCGGTATTTCCAGCCCATTGCCGGCATCCGTACTAAACAGCAGGAAACTTCGTCTAAAACTCAGGAGAAACGTTTCCTTGAAACTGCTCTGCTGTGCGTTCGTTCAACTAAGAGAGTTGAATCTATGTTGAGATTCAGCGAGTCAGAAACACGTTTCTTCTAGGAGCTGCGTTGGGATATTCCCGAGTGAATTGAAACATAGGCTGTACAGAGAAATATCTGCTCCTACAACCAAAAGGGTGGTATCTAACTGAATGGTTGTCAATGTGTGCATTCAACTGACAGAGTTAAACTCACGTTTGGATTCAGCGGTTTACAAACCCTTTCTGTGCAGAATCCCAAAACCGGTAATTCCAGCTCAATGCCGGCATCCGTACTAAACAGCAGGAAACTTCGTCTAAAACTCAGGAGAAACGTTTCCTTGAAACTGCTCTGCTGTGCGTTCGTTCACCTAAGAGAGTTGAAACTATGTTGAGATTCAGCGAGTCAGAAACACGTTTATGCTAGGAGCTGCGTTGGGATATTCCCGAGTGAATGGGACCATAGGCTGTACAGAGAAATATCTGCTTCTAAAACCAAAACGGAGCTATCTAACTGAATGGTTGTCAATGTGTGCATTCAACTGACAGAGTTAAACTCACGTGTGGATTCAGCGGATTGCAATCCATTTCTGTGCAGAATCCCAAAACCGGTATTTCCAGCCCAATGCCGGCATCCGTACTAAACAGCAGGAAACTTCGTCTAAAACTCAGGAGAAACGTTTCCTTGAAACTGCTCTGCTGTGCGTTCGTTCACCTAAGAGAGTTGAATCTATGTTGAGATTCAGCGAGTCAGAAACACGTTTCTTCTAGGAGCTGCGTTGGGATATTCCCGAGTGAATGGGACCATAGGCTGTACAGAGAAATATCTGCTCCTACAACCAAAACGGAGCTATCTAACTGAATGGTTGTCAATGTGTGCATTCAACTGACAGAGTTAAACTCACGTGTGGATTCAGCGGTTTGCAAACACTTTCTGTGCAGAATCCCAAAACCGGTATTTCCAGCCCAATGCCGGCATACGTACTAAACAGCAGGAAACTTCGTCTAAAACTCAGGAGAAACGTTTCCTTGAAACTGCTCTGCTGTGCGTTCGATCACCTAAGAGATTTGAATCTATGTTGAGATTCAGCGAGTCAGAAACACGTTTCTTCTAGGAGGTGCGTTGGGATATTCCCGAGTGAATGGGACCATAGGCTGTACAGAGAAATATCTGCTCCTACAACCAAAAGGGTGGTATCTAACTGAATGGTTGTCAATGTGTGCATTCAACTGACAGAGTTAAACTCACGTTTGGATTCAGCGGTTTACAAAACCTTTCTGTGCAGAATCCCAAAACCGGTAATTCCAGCTCAATGCCGGCATCCGTACTAAACAGCAGGAAACTTCTTCTAAAACTCAGGAGAAACGTTTCCTTGAAACTGCTCTGCTGTGCGCTCGTTCACCTAAGAGAGTTGAATCTATGTTGAGATTCAGCGAGTCAGAAACACGTTTCTTCTAGGAGCTGCGTTGGGATATTCCCGAGTGAATGGGACCATAGGCTGTACAGAGAAATATCTGCTCCTACAACCAAAAGGGTGGTATCTAACTGAATGGTTGTTAATGTGTGCATTCAACTGACAGAGTTAAACTCACGTTTGGATTCAGCGGTTTACAAAACCTTTCTGTGCAGAATCCCAAAACCGGTAATTCCAGCTCAATGCCGGCATCCGTACTAAACAGCAGGAAACTTCGTCTAAAACTCAGGAGAAACGTTTCCTTGAAACTGCTCTGCTGTGCGTTCGTTCACCTAAGAGAGTTGAAACTATGTTGAGATTCAGCGAGTCAGAAACACGTTTATGCTAGGAGCTGCGTTGGGATATTCCCGAGTGAATGGGACCATAGGCTGTACAGAGAAATATCTGCTTCTAAAACCAAAACGGAGCTATCTAACTGAATGGTTGTCAATGTGTGCATTCAACTGACAGAGTTAAACTCACGTGTGGATTCAGCGGTTTGCAAACCATTTCTGTGCAGAATCCCAAAACCGGTATTTCCAGCCCAATGCCGGCATCCGTACTAAACAGCAGGAAACTTCGTCTAAAACTCCGGAGAAACGTTTCCTTGAAACTGCTCTGCTGTGCGTTCGTTCACCTAAGAGAGTTGAATCTATGTTGAGATTCAGCGAGTCAGAAACACGATTCTTCTAGGAGCTGCGTTGGGATATTCCCGAGTGAATGGGACCATAGGCTGTACAGAGAAATATCTGCTTCTAAAACCAAAAGTGTGCTATCAAACTGAATGGTTGTCAATGTGTGCATTCAACTGACAGAGTTAAACTCACGTGTGGATTCAGCGGTTTGCAAACCCTTTCTGTGCAGAATCCCAAAACCGGTATTTCCAGCCCAATGCCGGCATACGTACTAAACAGCAGGAAACTTCGTCTAAAACTCAGGAGAAACGTTTCCTTGAAACTGCTCTGCTGTGCGTTCGTTCACCTAAGAGAGTTGAATCTATGTTGAGATTCAGCGAGTCAGAAACACGTTTCTTCTAGGAGCTGCGTTGGGATATTCCCGAGTGAATGGGACCATAGGCTGTACAGAGAAATATCTGCTTCTAAAACCAAAACGGAGCTATCTAACTGAATGGTTGTCAATGTGTGCATTCAACTGACAGAGTTAAACTCACGTGTGGATT
The DNA here is from genome assembly GCF_030222135.1 of Aotus nancymaae. Classification (NCBI taxonomy): domain Eukaryota; kingdom Metazoa; phylum Chordata; class Mammalia; order Primates; family Aotidae; genus Aotus; species Aotus nancymaae. The sequence continues at coordinate 1,397,108 of NW_026988459.1, read as the reverse complement.
CAGCGGTTTGCAAACCCTTTCTGTGCAGAATCCCAAAACCGGTATTTCCAGCCCAATGCCGCCATACGTACTAAACAGCAGGAAACTTCGTCTAAAACTCAGGAGAAACGTTTCCTTGAAACTGCTCTGCTGTGCGTTCGTTCACCTAAGAGAGTTGAATCTATGTTGAGATTCAGCGAGTCAGAAACACGTTTCTTCTAGGAGCTGCGTTGGGATATTCCCGAGTGAATGGGACCATAGGCTGTACAGAGAAATATCTGCTCCTACAATCAAAAGGGTGGTATCTAACTGAATGGTTGTCAATGTGTGCATTCAACTGACAGAGTTAAACTCACGTTTGGATTCAGCGGTTTACAAACCCTTTCTGTGCAGAATCCCAAAACCGGTAATTCCAGCTCAATGCCGGCATCCGTACTAAACAGCAGGAAACTTCGTCTAAAACTCAGGAGAAACGTTTCCTTGAAACTGCTCTGCTGTGCGTTCGTTCACCTAAGAGAGTTGAAACTATGTTGAGATTCAGCGAGTTAGAAACACGTTTATGCTAGGAGCTGCGTTGGGATATTCCCGAGTGAATGGGACCATAGGCTGTACAGAGAAATATCTGCTTCTAAAACCAAAACGGAGCTATCTAACTGAATGGTTGTCAATGTGTGCATTCAACTGACAGAGTTAAACTCACGTGTGGATTCAGCGGTTTGCAATCCATTTCTGTGCAGAATCCCAAAACCGGTATTTCCAGCCCAATGCCGGCATCCGTACTAAACAGCAGGAAACTTCGTCTAAAACTCAGGAGAAACGTTTCCTTGAAACTGCTCTGCTGTGCGTTCGTTCACCTAAGAGAGTTGAATCTATGTTGAGATTCAGCGAGTCAGAAACACGTTTCTTCTAGGAGCTGCGTTGGGATATTCCCGAGTGAATGTGACCATAGGCTGTACAGAGAAATATCTGATTCTAAAACCAAAACGGAGCTATCTAACTGAATGGTTGTCAATGTGTGCATTCAACTGACAGAGTTAAACTCACGTGTGGATTCAGCGGTTTGCAAACCCTTTCTGTGCAGAATCCCAAAACCGGTATTTCCAGCCCAATGCCGGCATCCGTACTAAACAGCAGGAAACTTCGTCTCAAACTCAGGAGAGGCCGGGCGCGGTGGCTCAAGCCTGTAATCCCAGCACTTTGGGAGGCCGAGGCGGGTGGATCACGAGGTCGAGAGATCGAGACCATCCTGGTCAACATTGTGAAACCCCGTCTCTACTAATACAAAAAAAAAAATTAGCTGGGCACGGTGGCGCGTGCCTGTAATCCCAGCTACTCAGGAGGCTGAGGCAGGAGAATTGCCTGAACCCAGGAGGCGGAGGTTGCGGTGAGCCGAGATCGCGCCATTGCACTCCAGCCTGGGTAACAAGAGCGAGACTCCGTCTCAAAAAAAAAAAAAAAAAAAAAAAAAAACTCAGGAGAAACGTTTCCTTGAAACTGCTCTGCTGTGCGTTCGTTCACCTAAGAGAGTTGAATCTATGTTGAGATTCAGCGAGTCAGAAACACGTTTCTTCTAGGAGGTGCGTTGGGATATTCCCGAGTGAATGGGACCATAGGCTGTACAGAGAAATATCTGCTCCTACAACCAAAAGGGTGGTATCTAACTGAATGGTTGTCAATGTGTGCATTCAACTGACAGAGTTAAACTCACGTTTGGATTCAGCGGTTTACAAACCCTTTCTGTGCAGAATCCCAAAACCGGTAATTCCAGCTCAATGCCGGCATACGTACTAAACAGCAGGAAACTTCGTCTAAAACTCAGGAGAAACGTTTCGTTGAAACTGCTCTGCTGTGCGTTCGTTCACCTAAGAGAGTTGAATCTATGTTGAGATTCAGCGAGTCAGAAACACGTTTCTTCTAGGAGCTGCGTTGGGATATTCCCGAGTGAATGGGACCATAGGCTGTACAGAGAAATATCTGCTCCTACAACCAAAAGGGTGGTATCTAACTGAATGGTTGTCATTGTGTGCATTCATCTGACAGAGTTAAACTGACGTGTGGATTCAGAGGTTTGGAAACCCTTTCTGTGCAGAATCCCAAAACCGGTATTTCCAGCCCAATGCCGGCATCCGTACTAAACAGCAGGAAACTTCGTCTAAAACTCAGGAGAAACGTTTCGTTGAAACTGCTCTGCTGTGCCTTCGTTCACCTAAGAGAGTTGAATCTATGTTGAGATTCAGCGAGTCAGAAACACGTTTCTTCTAGGAGCTGCGTTGGGATATTCCCGAGTGAATGGGACCATAGGCTGTACAGAGAAATATCTGCTCCTACAACCAAAAGGGTGGTATCTAACTGAATGGTTGTCATTGTGTGCATTCATCTGACAGAGTTAAACTGACGTGTGGATTCAGAGGTTTGCAAACCCTTTCTGTGCAGAATCCCAAAACCGGTATTTCCAGCCCAATGCCGGCATCCGTACCAAACAGCAGGAAACTTCGTCTAAAACTCAGGAGAAACGTTTCCTTGAAACTGCTCTGCTGTGCGTTCGTTCACCTAAGAGAGTTGAATCTATGTTGAGATTCAGCGAGTCAGAAACACGTTTCTTCTAGGAGCTGCGTTGGGATATTCCCGAGTGAATGGGACCATAGGCTGTACAGAGAAATATCTGCTCCTACAAACAAAAGGGTGGTATCTAACTGAATGGTTGTCAATGTGTGCATTCAACTGACAGAGTTAAACTCACGTGTGGATTCAGCGGTTTGCAAACCCTTTCTGTGCCGAATCCCAAAACCGGTATTTCCAGCCCAATGCCAGCATACGTACTAAACAGCAGGAAACTTCGTCTAAAACTCAGGAGAAACGTTTACTTGAAACTGCTCTTCTGTGCGTTCGTTCACCTAAGGGAGTTGAATCTATGTTGAGATTCAGCGAGTCAGGAACACGTTTCTTCTAGGAGCTCCGTTGGGATATTCCCGAGTGAATGGGACCATAGGCTGTACAGAGAAATATCTGCTCCTACAACCAAAAGGGTGGTATCTAACTGAATGGTTGTCAATGTGTGCATTCAACTGACAGAGTTAATCTCACGTGTGGATTCAGCGGTTTACAAACACTTTCTGTGCAGAATCCCAAAACCGGTAATTCCAGCTCAATGCTGGCATACGTACTAAACAGCAGGAAACTTCGTCTAAAACTCAGGAGAAACGTTTCCTTGAAACTGCTCTGCTGTGCGTTCGTTCAGCTAAGAGAGTTGAATCTATGTTGAGATTCAGCGAGTCAGAAACACGTTTCTTCAAGGAGCTGCGTTGGGATATTCCCGAGTGAATGGGACCATAGGCTGTACAGAGAAATATCTGCTTCTAAAACCAAAAGGGTGCTATCAAACTGAATGGTTGTCAATGTGTGCATTCAACTGACAGAGTTAAACTCACGTGTGGATTCAGCGGTTTGCAAACCCTTTCTGTGCAGAATCCCAAAACCGGTATTTCCAGCCCAATGCCAGCATACGTACTAAACAGCAGGAAACTTCGTCTAAAACGCAGGAGAAACGTTTCCTTGAAACTGCTCTGCTGTGCGTTCGTTCACCTAAGAGAGTTGAATCTATGTTGAGATTCAGCGAGTCAGAAACACGTTTCTTCTAGGAGCTGCGTTGGGATATTCCCGAGTGAATGGGACCATAGGCTGTATAGAGAAATATCTGCTTCTAAAACCAAAAGGGTGCTATCAAACTGAATGGTTGTCAATGTGTGCATTCAACTGACAGAGTTAAACTCACGTGAGGATTCAGCGGTTTGCAAACCCTTTCTCTGCAGAATCCCAAAACCGGTATTTCCAGCCCAATGCCGGCATACGTACTAAACAGCAGGAAACTTCGTCTAAAACTCAGGAGAAAAGTTTTCTTGAAACTGCTCTGCTGCGCATTCGTTCACCTAAGAGACTTGAATCTATGTTGAGATTCAGCGAGTCAGAAACACGTTTCTTCTAGGAGGTGCGTTGGGATATTCCCGCGTGAAAGGGACCATAGACTGTACAGAGAAATATCTGCTTCTAAAACCAAAACGGAGCTATCTAACTGAATGGTTGTCAATGTGTGCATTCAACTGACAGAGTTAAACTCACGTGCGGATTCAGCGGTTTGCAAACCCTTTCTGTGCAGAATCCCAAAACCGGTATTTCCAGCCCAATGCCGGCATACGTACTAAACAGCAGGGAACTTCGTCTAAAACTCAGGAGAAACGTTTCCTTGAAACTGCTCTGCTGTGCGTTCGTTCACCTAAGAGAGTTGAATCTATGTTGAGATTCAGCGAGTCAGAAACACGTTTCTTCTAGGAGCTGCGTTGGGATATTCCCGAGTGAATGGGACCATAGGCTGTACAGAGAAATATCTGCTTCTAAAACCAAAAGTGTGCTATCAAACTGAATGGTTGTCAATGTTTGTTTTCAACTGACAGAGTTAAACTCACGTTTGGATTCAGCAGTTTACAAACCCTTTCTGTGCAGAATCCCAAAACCGGTAATTCCAGTTCAATGCCGGCATACGTACTAAACAGCAGGAAACTTCGTCTAAAACTCAGAAGAAACGTTTCCTTGAAACTGCTCTGCTGTGCGTTCGTTCACCTAAGAGAGTTGAATCTATGTTGAGATTCAGCGAGTCAGAAACACGTTTCTTCTAGGAGCTGCGTTGGGATATTCCCAAGTGAATGGGACCATAGCATGAACAGAGAAATATCTTCTTCTAAAACCAAAACGGAGCTATCTAACTGAATGGTTGTCAATGTGTGCATTCAACTGACAGAGTTAAACTCACGTGTGGATTCAGCGGTTTGCAAACCATTTCTGTGCAGAATCCCAAAACCGGTATGTCCAGCCCAATGCCGGCATCCATACTAAACAGCAGGAAACTTCGTCTAAAACTCAGGAGAAACGTTTCCTTGAAACTGCTCTGCTGTGCGTTCGTTCACCTAAGGGAGTTGAATCTATGTTGAGATTCAGCGAGTCAGAAACACGTTTCTTCTAGGAGCTGCGTTGGGATATTCCCGAGTGAATGGGACCATAGGCTGTATAGAGAAATATCTGCTTCTAAAACCAAAACGGAGCTATCAAACTGAATGGTTGTCAATGTGTGCATTCAACTGACAGAGTTAAACTCACGTGTGGATTCAGCGGTTTGCAAACCCTTTCTGTGCAGAATCCCAAAACCGGTATTTCCAGCCCAATGCCAGCATACGTACTAAACAGCAGGGAACTTCGTCTAAAACTCAGGAGAAACGTTTCCTTGAAACTGCTCTGCTGTGCGTTCGTTCACCTAAGAGAGTTGAATCTATGTTGAGATTCAGCGAGTCAGAAACACGTTTATTCTAGGAGCTGCGTTGGGATATTCCCGAGTGAATGGGACCATAGGCTGTACAGAGAAATATCTGCTTCTAAAACCAAATGGGTGCTATCTAACTGAATGGTTGTCAATTTGTGCATTCAACAGACATAGTTAAACTCACGTGTGGATTCAGCGGTTTGCAAACCCTTTCTGTGCAGAATCCCTAAACCGGTATTTCCAGCCCAATGCCGGCATACATACTAAACAGCAGGAAACTTCGTCTAAAACTCAGGAGAAAAGTTTACTTGAAGCTGCTCTGCTGCGCGTTCGTTCACCTAAGAGAGTTGAATCTATGTTGAGATTCAGCGAGTTAGAAACACGTTTATTCTAGGAGGTGCGTTGGGATATTCCCGAGTGAATGGGACCATAGGCTGTACAGAGAAATATCTGCTTCTAAAACCAAAACGGAGATATCTAACTGAATGGTTGTCAATGTGTGCATTCAACTGACAGAGTTAAACTCACGTGTGGATTCAGCGGTTTGCAAACCCTTTCTGCGCAGAATCCCAAAACCGGTATTTCCAGCCCAATGCCGGCATACGTAATAAACAGCAGGTACCTTCGTCTAAAACTCAGGAGAAACGTTTCCTTGAAACTGCTCTGCTGTGCGTTCGTTCACCTAAGAGAGTTGAATCTATGTTGAGTTTCAGCGAGTCAGAAACACGTTTCTTCTAGGAGCTGCGTTGGGATATTACCGAGTGAATGGGACCATAGGCTGTACAGAGAAATATATGCTTCTAAAACCAAAAGGGTGCTATCAAACTGAATGGTTGTCAATGTGTGCATTCAACTGACAGAGTTAAACTCACGTGTGGATTCAGCGCTTTGAAAACCCTTTCTGTGCAGAATCACAAAACCGGTAATTCCAGCCCAATGCCGGCATACGTACTAAACAGCAGGGAACTTCGTCTAAAACTCAGGAGAAACGTTTCCTTGAAACTGCTCTGCTGTGCGTTCGTTCAGCTAAGAGAGTTGAATCTATGTTGAGATTCAGCGAGTCAGAAACACGTTTCTTCTAGGAGCTGCGTTGGGATATTCCCGAGTGAATGGGACCATAGGCTGTCCAGAGAAATATCTGCTTCTAAAACCAAAAGGGTGCTATCAAACTGAATGATTGTCAATTTGTGCATTCAACTGACAGAGTTAAACTCACGTGTGAATTCAGCGGTTTGCAAACCCTTTCTGTGCAGAATCCCAAAACCGGTATTTCCAGCCCAATGCCGGCATACGTACTAAACAGCAGGAAACTTTGTCTAAAACTCAGGAGAAAAGTTTACGTGAAACTGCTCTGTTGTGCGTTCGTTCACCTAAGAGAGTTGAATCTATGTTGATATTCAGCGAGTCAGAAACACGTTTCTTCTAGGAGGTGCGTTGGGATATTCCCGAGTGAATGGGACCATAGGCTGTACAGAGAAATATCTGCTTCTAAAACCAAAACGGAGGTATCAAACTGAATGGTTGTCAATGTGTGCATTCAACTGACAGAGTTAAACTCACGTGTGGATTCAGCGGTTTGCAAACCCTTTCTGTGCAGAATCCCAAAACCGGTATTTCCAGCCCAATGCCGGCATACGTACTAAACAGCAGGGAACTTCGTCTAAAACTCAGGAGAAACGTTTCCTTGAAACTGCTCTGCTGTGCGTTCGTTCACCTAAGAGAGTTGAATCTATGTTGAGATTCAGCGAGTCAGAAACACGTTTCTTCTAGGAGCTGCGTTGGGATATTCCCGAGTGAATGGGACCATAGGCTGTACAGAGAAATATCTGCTTCTAAAACCAAAAGTGTGCTATCAAACTGAATGGTTGTCAATGTGTGCATTCAACTGACAGAGTTAAACTCACGTGTGGATTCAGCGGTTTGCAAACCATTTCTGTGCAGAATCCCAAAACCGGTATGTCCAGCCCAATGCCGGCATCCGTACTAAACAGCAGGAAACTTCGTCTAAAACTCAGGAGAAACGTTTCCTTGAAACTGCTCTGCTGTGCGTTCGTTCACCTAAGAGAGTTGAATCTATGTTGAGATTCAGCGAGTCAGAAACACGTTTCTTCTAGGAGCTGCGTTGGGATATTCCCGAGTGAATGGGACCATAGGCTGTACAGAGAAATATCTGCTCCTACAACCAAAAGGGTGGTATCTAACTGAATGGTTGTCAATGTGTGCATTCAACTGACAGAGTTAAATTCACGTGTGGATTCAGCGGTTTACAAACCCTTTCTGTGCAGAATCCCAAAACCGGTATTTCCAGCTCAATGCCGGCATACGTACTAAACAGCAGGGAACTTCGTCTAAAACTCAGGAGAAACGTTTCCTTGAAACTGCTCTGCTGTGCGTTCGTTCACCTAAGAGAGTTGAATCTATGTTGAGATTCAGCGAGTCAGAAACACGTTTCTTCTAGGAGCTGCGTTGGGATATTCCCGAGTGAATGGGACCATAGGCTGTACAGAGAAATATCTGCTCCTACAATCAAAAGGGTGGTATCTAACTGAATGGTTGTCATTGTGTGCATTCAACTGACAGAGTTAAACTGACGTGTGGATTCAGAGGTTTGCAAACCCTTTCTGTGCAGAATCCCAAAACCGGTATGTCCAGCCCAATGCCGGCATCCGTACTAAACAGCAGGAAACTTCGTCTAAAACTCAGGAGAAACGTTTCCTTGAAACTGCTCTGCTGTGCGTTCGTTCACCTAAGAGAGTTGAATCTATGTTGAGATTCAGCGAGTCAGAAACACGTTTCTTCTAGGAGCTGCGTTGGGATATTCCCGAGTGAATGGGACCATAGGCTGTATCGAGAAATATCTGATCCTACAACCAAAAGGGAGGTATCTAACTGAATGGTTGTCAATGTGTGCATTCAACTGACAGAGTTAAGCTCACGTTTGAATTCAGCGGTTTGCAAACCCTTTCTGTGCAGAATCCCAAAACCGGTAATTCCAGCTCAATGCCGGCATACGTACTAAACAGCAGGGAACTTCGTCTAAAACTCAGGAGAAACGTTTCCTTGAAACTGCTCTGCTGTGCGTTCGTTCAACTAAGAGAGTTGAATCTATGTTGAGATTCAGCGAGTCAGAAACACGTTTCTTCTAGGAGCTGCGTTGGGATATTCCCGAGTGAATGGGACCATAGGCTGTACAGAGAAATATCTGCTCCTACAGCCAAAAGGGTGGTATCTAAGTGAATGGTTGTCAGTGTTTGCATTCAACTGACAGAGTTAAACTCACGTTTGGAGTCAGCGGTTTACAAACCATTTCTGTGCAGAATCCCAAAACCGGTATGTCCAGCCCAATGCCGGCATCCGTCCTAAACAGCAGGAAACTTCGTCTAAAACTCAGGAGAAACGTTTCCTTGAAACTGCTCTGCTGTGCGTTCGTTCACCTAAGAGAGTTGAATCTATGTTGAGATTCAGCGAGTCAGAAACACGTTTCTTCTAGGAGCTGCGTTGGGATATTCCCGAGTGAATGGGACCATAGGCTGTATCGAGAAATATCTGATCCTACACCAAAAGGGAGGTATCTAACTGAATGGTTGTCAATGTGTGCATTCAACTGACAGAGTTAAGCTCACGTTTGAATTCAGCGGTTTGCAAACCCTTTCTGTGCAGAATCCCAAAACCGGTAATTCCAGCTCAATGCCGGCATACGTACTAAACAGCAGGAAACTTCGTCTAAAACTCAGGAGAAACGTTTCCTTGAAACTGCTCTGCTGTGCGTTCGTTCAACTAAGAGAGTTGAATCTATGTTGAGATTCAGCGAGTCAGAAACACGTTTCTTCTAGGAGGTGCGTTGGGATATTCCCGAGTGAATGGGACCATAGGCTGTACAGAGAAATATCTGCTCCTACAACCAAAAGGGTGGTATCTTACTGAATGGTTGTCAATGTTTGCATTCAACTGACAGAGTTAAACTCACGTTTGGATTCAGCGGTTTACAAACCCTTTCTGTGCAGAATCCCAAAACCGGTAATTCCAGCTCAATGCCGGCATACGTACTAAACAGCAGGAAACTTCGTCTAAAACTCAGGAGAAACGTTTCCTTGAAACTGCTCTGCTGTGCGTTCGTTCACCTAAGAGAGTTGAATCTATGTTGAGATTCAGCGAGTCAGAAACACGTTTCTTCTAGGAGCTGCGTTGGGATATTCCCGAGTGAATGGGACCATAGGCTGTATCGAGAATTATCTGCTCCTACAACCAAAAGGGAGGTATCTAACTGAATGGTTGTCAATGTGTGCATTCAACTGACAGAGTTAAACTCACGTGTGGATTCAGCGGTTTACAAACACTTTCTGTGCAGAATCCCAAAACCGGTAATTCCAGCTCAATGCCGGCATACGTACTAAACAGCAGGAAACTTCGTCTAAAACTCTGGAGAAACGTTTCCTTGAAACTGCTCTGCTGTGCGTTCGTTCAGCTAAGAGAGTTGAATCTATGTTGAGATTCAGCGAGTCAGAAACACGTTTCTTCAAGGAGCTGCGTTGGGATATTCCCGAGTGAATGGGACCATAGGCTGTACAGAGAAATATCTGCTTCTAAAACCAAAAGGGTGCTATCAAACTGAATGGTTGTCAATGTGTGCATTCAACTGACAGAGTTAAACTCACGTGTGGATTCAGCGGTTTGCAAACCCTTTCTGTGCAGAATCCCAAAACCGGTATTTCCAGCCCAATGCCAGCATACATACTAAACAGCAGGAAACTTCGTCTAAAACTCAGGAGAAACGTTTCCTTGAAACTGCTCTGCTGTGCGTTCGTTCACCTAAGAGAGTTGAATCTATGTTGAGATTCAGCGAGTCAGAAACACGTTTCTTCTAGGAGCTGCGTTGGGATATTCCCGAGTGAATGGGACCATAGGCTGTATAGAGAAATATCTGCTTCTAAAACCAAAAGGGTGCTATCAAACTGAATGGTTGTCAATGTGTGCATTCAACTGACAGAGTTAAACTCACGTGAGGATTCAGCGGTTTGCAAACCCTTTCTCTGCAGAATCCCAAAACCGGTATTTCCAGCCCAATGCCGGCATACGTACTAAACAGCAGGAAACTTCGTCTAAAACTCAGGAGAAAAGTTTACTTGAAACTGCTCTGCTGCGCATTCGTTCACCTAAGAGACTTGAATCTATGTTGAGATTCAGCGAGTCAGAAACACGTTTCTTCTAGGAGGTGCGTTGGGATATTCCCGCGTGAATGGGACCATAGACTGTACAGAGAAATATCTGCTTCTAAAACCAAAACGGAGCTATCTAACTGAATGGTTGTCAATGTGTGCATTCAACTGACAGAGTTAAACTCACGTGTGGACTCAGCGGTTTGCAAACCCTTTCTGTGCAGAATCCCAAAACCGGTATTTCCAGCCCAATGTCGGCATACGTACTAAACAGCAGGAAACGTCGTCTAAAACTCAGGAGAAACGTTTCCTTGAAACTGCTCTGCTGTGCGTTCGTTCAGCTAAGAGAGTTGAATCTATGTTGAGATTCAGCGAGTCAGAAACACGTTTCTTCTAGGAGCTGCGTTGGGATATTCCCGAGTGAATGGGACCATAGGCTGTATCGAGAAATATCTGATCCTACAACCAAAAGGGAGGTATCTAACTGAATGGTTGTCAATGTGTGCATTCAACTGACAGAGTTAAGCTCACGTTTGAATTCAGCGGTTTGCAAACCCTTTCTGTGCAGAATCCCAAAACCGGTAATTCCAGCTCAATGCCGGCATACGTACTAAACAGCAGGGAACTTCTTCTAAAACTCAGGAGAAACGTTTCCTTGAAACTGCTCTGCTGTGCGTTCGTTCAACTAAGAGAGTTGAATCTATGTTGAGATTCAGCGAGTCAGAAACACGTTTCTTCTAGGAGGTGCGTTGGGATATTCCCGAGTGAATGGGACCATAGGCTGTACAGAGAAATATCTGCTCCTACAACCAAAAGGGTGGTATCTAACTGAATGGTTGTCAATGTTTGCATTCAACTGACAGAGTTAAACTCACGTTTGGATTCAGCGGTTTAAAAACCCTTTCTGTGCAGAATCCCAAAACCGGTAATTCCAGCTCAATGCCGGCATACGTACTAAACAGCAGGAAACTTCGTCTAAAACTCAGGAGAAACGTTTCCTTGAAACTGCTCTGCTGTGCGTTCGTTCACCTAAGAGAGTTGAATCTATGTTGAGATTCAGCGAGTCAGAAACACGTTTCTTCTAGGAGCTGCGATGGGATATTCCCGAGTGAATGGGACCATAGGCTGTATCGAGAATTATCTGCTCCTACAACCAAAAGGGAGGTATCTAACTGAATGGTTGTCAATGTGTGCATTCAACTGACAGAGTTAAGCTCACGTTTGAATTCAGCGGTTTGCAAACCCTTTCTGTGCAGAATCCCAAAACCGGTAATTCCAGCTCAATGCCGGCATACGTACTAAACAGCAGGAAACTTCGTCTAAAACTCAGGAGAAACGTTTCCTTGAAACTGCTCTGCTGTGCGTTCGTTCAGCTAAGAGAGTTGAATCTATGTTGAGATTCAGCGAGTCAGAAACACGTTTCTTCAAGGAGCTGCGTTGGGATATTCCCGAGTGAATGGGACCATAGGCTGTACAGAGAAATATCTGCTTCTAAAACCAAAAGGGTGCTATCAAACTGAATGGTTGTCAATGTGTGCATTCAACTGACAGAGTTAAACTCACGTGTGGATTCAGCGGTTTGCAAACCCTTTCTGTGCAGAATCCCAAAACCGGTATTTCCAGCCCAATGCCAGCATACGTACTAAACAGCAGGAAACTTCGTCTAAAACGCAGGAGAAACGTTTCCTTGAAACTGCTCTGCTGTGCGTTCGTTCACCTAAGAGAGTTGAATCTATGTTGAGATTCAGCGAGTCAGAAACACGTTTCTTCTAGGAGCTGCGTTGGGATATTCCCGAGTGAATGGGACCATAGGCTGTACAGAGAAATATCTGCTCCTACAACCAAAAGGGTGGTATCTAACTGAATGGTTGTCATTGTGTGCATTCAACTGACAGAGTTAAACTGACGTGTGGATTCAGAGGTTTGCAAACCCTTTCTGTGCAGAATCCCAAAACCGGTATTTCCAGCCCAATTCCGGCATCCGTACCAAACAGCAGGAAACTTCGTCTAAAACTCAGGAGGAACGTTTCCTTGAAACTGCTCTGCTGTGCGTTCGTTCACCTAAGAGAGTTGAATCTATGTTGAGATTCAGCGAGTCAGAAACACGTTTCTTCTAGGAGCTGCGTTGGGATATTCCCGAGTGAATGGGACCATAGGCTGTACAGAGAAATATCTGCTCCTACAAACAAAAGGGTGGTATCTAACTGAATGGTTGTCAATGTGTGCATTCAACTGACAGAGTTAAACTCACGTGTGGATTCAGCGGTTTACAAACCCTTTCTGTGCAGAATCCCAAAACCGGTAATTCCAGCTCAATGCCGGCATACGTACTAAACAGCAGGAAACTTCGTCTAAAACTCAGGAGAAACGTTTCCTTGAAACTGCTCTGCTGTGCGTTCGTTCACCTAAGAGAGTTGAATCTATGTTGAGATTCAGCGAGTCAGAAACACGTTTCTTCTAGGAGCTGCGTTGGGATATTCCCGAGTGAATGGGACCATAGGCTGTACAGAGAAATATCTGCTTCTAAAACCAAAAGGGTGCTATCAAACTGAATGGTTGTCAATGTGTGCATTCAACTGACAGAGTTAAACTCACGTGTGGATTCAGCGGTTTGCAAACCTTTTCTGTGCAGAATCCCAAAACCGGTATTTCCAGCCCAATGCCAGCATACGTACTAAACAGCAGGAAACTTCGTCTAAAACTCAGTAGAAACGTTTCCTTGAAACTGCTCTGCTGTGCGTTCGTTCACCTAAGGGAGTTGAATCTATGTTGAGATTCAGCGAGTCAGAAACACGTTTCTTCTAGGAGCTGCGTTGGGATATTCCCGAGTGAATGGGACCATAGGCTGTACAGAGAAATATCTGCTTCTAAAACCAAAAGGGTGGTATCTAACTGAATGGTTGTCATTGTGTGCATTCAACTGACAGAGTTAAACTGACGTGTGGATTCAGAGGTTTGCAAACCCTTTCTGTGCAGAATCCCAAAACCGGTATTTCCAGCCCAATTCCGGCATCCGTACCAAACAGCAGGAAACTTCGTCTAAAACTCAGGAGGAACGTTTCCTTGAAACTGCTCTGCTGTGCGTTCGTTCACCTAAGAGAGTTGAATCTATGTTGAGATTCAGCGAGTCAGAAACACGTTTCTTCTAGGAGCTGCGTTGGGATATTCCCGAGTGAATGGGACCATAGGCTGTACAGAGAAATATCTGCTCCTACAAACAAAAGGGTGGTATCTAACTGAATGGTTGTCAATGTGTGCATTCAACTGACAGAGTTAAACTCACGTGTGGATTCAGCGGTTTACAAACCCTTTCTGTGCAGAATCCCAAAACCGGTAATTCCAGCTCAATGCCGGCATACGTACTAAACAGCAGGAAACTTCGTCTAAAACTCAGGAGAAACGTTTCCTTGAAACTGCTCTGCTGTGCGTTCGTTCACCTAAGAGAGTTGAATCTATGTTGAGATTCAGCGAGTCAGAAACACGTTTCTTCTAGGAGCTGCGTTGGGATATTCCCGAGTGAATGGGACCATAGGCTGTACAGAGAAATATCTGCTTCTAAAACCAAAAGGGTGCTATCAAACTGAATGGTTGTCAATGTGTGCATTCAACTGACAGAGTTAAACTCACGTGTGGATTCAGCGGTTTGCAAACCCTTTCTGTGCAGAATCCCAAAACCGGTATTTCCAGCCCAATGCCAGCATACGTACTAAACAGCAGGAAACTTCGTCTAAAACTCAGTAGAAACGTTTCCTTGAAACTGCTCTGCTGTGCGTTCGTTCACCTAAGGGAGTTGAATCTATGTTGAGATTCAGCGAGTCAGAAACACGTTTCTTCTAGGAGCTGCGTTGGGATATTCCCGAGTGAATGGGACCATAGGCTGTACAGAGAAATATCTGCTCCTACAACCAAAAGGGTGGTATCTAACTGAATGGTTGTCAATGTGTGCATTCAACTGACAGAGTTAAGCTCACGTTTGAATTCAGCGGTTTGCAAACCCTTTCTGTGCAGAATCCCAAAACCGGTAATTCCAGCTCAATGCCGGCATACGTACTAAACAGCAGGGAACTTCGTCTAAAACTCAGGAGAAACGTTTCCTTGAAACTGCTCTGCTGTGCGTTCGTTCAACTAAGAGAGTTGAAACTATGTTGAGATTCAGCGAGTCAGAAACACGTTTCTTCTAGGAGGTGCGTTGGGATATTCCCGAGTGAATGGGACCATAGGCTGTACAGAGAAATATCTGCTCCTACAACCAAAAGGGTGGTATCTAACTGAATGGTTGTCAATGTTTGCATTCAACTGACAGAGTTAAACTCACGTGTGGATTCAGCGGTTTGCAAACCCTTTCTGTGCCGAATCCCAAAACCGGTATTTCCAGCCCAATGCCAGCATACGTACTAAACAGCAGGAAACTTCGTCTAAAACTCAGGAGAAACGTTTCCTTGAAACTGCTCTGCTGTGCGTTCGTTCACCTAAGGGAGTTGAATCTATGTTGAGATTCAGCGAGTCAGAAACACGTTTCTTCTAGGAGCTCCGTTGGGATATTCCCGAGTGAATGGGACCATAGGCTGTACAGAGAAATATCTGCTCCTACAACCAAAAGGGTGGTATCTAACTGAATGGTTGTCAATGTGTGCATTCAACTGACAGAGTTAATCTCACGTGTGGATTCAGCCGTTTACAAACACTTTCTGTGCAGAATCCCAAAACCGGTAATTCCAGCTCAATGCTGGCATACGTACTAAACAGCAGGAAACTTCGTCTAAAACTCAGGAGAAACGTTTCCTTGAAACTGCTCTGCTGTGCGTTCGTTCAGCTAAGAGAGTTGAATCTATGTTGAGATTCAGCGAGTCAGAAACACGTTTCTTCAAGGAGCTGCGTTGGGATATTCCCGAGTGAATGGGACCATAGGCTGTACAGAGAAATATCTGCTTCTAAAACCAAAAGGGTGCTATCAAACTGAATGGTTGTCAATGTGTGCATTCAACTGACAGAGTTAAACTCACGTGTGGATTCAGCGGTTTGCAAACCCTTTCTGTGCAGAATCCCAAAACCGGTATTTCCAGCCCAATGCCAGCATACGTACTAAACAGCAGGAAACTTCGTCTAAAACGCAGGAGAAAGGTTTCCTTGAAACTGCTCTGCTGTGCGTTCGTTCACCTAAGAGAGTTGAATCTATGTTGAGATTCAGCGAGTCAGAAACACGTTTCTTCTAGGAGCTGCGTTGGGATATTCCCGAGTGAATGAGACCATAGGCTGTATAGAGAAATATCTGCTTCTAAAACCAAAAGGGTGCTATCAAACTGAATGGTTGTCAATGTGTGCATTCAACTGACAGAGTTAAACTCACGTGAGGATTCAGCGGTTTGCAAACCCTTTCTCTGCAGAATCCCAAAACCGGTATTTCCAGCCCAATGCCGGCATACGTACTAAACAGCAGGAAACTTCGTCTAAAACTCAGGAGAAAAGTTTACTTGAAACTGCTCTGCTGCGCATTCGTTCACCTAAGAGACTTGAATCTATGTTGAGATTCAGCGAGTCAGAAACACGTTTCTTCTAGGAGGTGCGTTGGGATATTCCCGCGTGAATGGGACCATAGACTGTACAGAGAAATATCTGCTTCTAAAACCAAAACGGAGCTATCTAACTGAATGGTTGTCAATGTGTGCATTCAACTGACAGAGTTAAACTCACGTGTGGATTCAGCGGTTTGCAAACCCTTTCTGTGCAGAATCCCAAAACCGGTATTTCCAGCCCAATGCCGGCATACGTACTAAACAGCAGGGAACTTCGTCTAAAACTCAGGAGAAACGTTTCCTTGAAACTGCTCTGCTGTGCGTTCGTTCACCTAAGAGAGTTGAATCTATGTTGAGATTCAGCGAGTCAGAAACACGTTTCTTCTAGGAGCTGCGTTGGGATATTCCCGAGTGAATGGGACCATAGGCTGTACAGAGAAATATCTGCTTCTAAAACCAAAAGTGTGCTATCAAACTGAATGGTTGTCAATGTTTGTTTTCAACTGACAGAGTTAAACTCACGTTTGGATTCAGCAGTTTACAAACCCTTTCTGTGCAGAATCCCCAAACCGGTAATTCCAGTTCAATGCCGGCATACGTACTAAACAGCAGGAAACTTCGTCTAAAACTCAGAAGAAACGTTTCCTTGAAACTGCTCTGCTGTGCGTTCGTTCACCTAAGAGAGTTGAATCTATGTTGAGATTCAGCGAGTCAGAAACACGTTTCTTCTAGGAGCTGCGTTGGGATATTCCCAAGTGAATGGGACCATAGCCTGAACAGAGAAATATCTTCTTCTAAAACCAAAACGGAGCTATCTAACTGAATGGTTGTCAATGTGTGCATTCAACTGACAGAGTTAAACTCACGTGTGGATTCAGCGGTTTGCAAACCATTTCTGTGCAGAATCCCAAAACCGGTATGTCCAGCCCAATGCCGGCATCCATACTAAACAGCAGGAAACTTCGTCTAAAACTCAGGAGAAACGTTTCCTTGAAACTGCTCTGCTGTGCGTTCGTTCACCTAAGGGAGTTGAATCTATGTTGAGATTCAGCGAGTCAGAAACACGTTTCTTCTAGGAGCTGCGTTGGGATATTCCCGAGTGAATGGGACCATAGGCTGTATAGAGAAATATCTGCTTCTAAAACCAAAACGGAGCTATCAAACTGAATGGTTGTCAATGTGTGCATTCAACTGACAGAGTTAAACTCACGTGTGGATTCAGCGGTTTGCAAACCCTTTCTGTGCAGAATCCCAAAACCGGTATTTCCAGCCCAATGCCAGCATACGTACTAAACAGCAGGGAACTTCGTCTAAAACTCAGGAGAAACGTTTCCTTGAAACTGCTCTGCTGTGCGTTCGTTCAGCTAAGAGAGTTGAATCTATGTTGAGATTCAGCGAGTCAGAAACACGTTTCTTCTAGGAGCTGCGTTGGGATATTCCCGAGTGAATGGGACCATAGGCTGTCCAGAGAAATATCTGCTTCTAAAACCAAAAGGGTGCTATCAAACTGAATGATTGTCAATGTGTGCATTCAACTGACAGAGTTAAACTCACGTGTGAATTCAGCGGTTTGCAAACCCTTTCTGTGCAGAATCCCAAAACCGGTATTTCCAGCCCAATGCCGGCATACGTACTAAACAGCAGGAAACTTCGTCTAAAACTCAGGAGAAAAGTTTACGTGAAACTGCTCTGTTGTGCGTTCGTTCACCTAAGAGAGTTGAATCTATGTTGATATTCAGCGAGTCAGAAACACGTTTCTTCTAGGAGGTGCGTTGGGATATTCCCGAGTGAATGGGACCATAGGCTGTACAGAGAAATATCTGCTTCTAAAACCAAAACGGAGGTATCAAACTGAATGGTTGTCAATGTGTGCATTCAACTGACAGAGTTAAACTCACGTGTGGATTCAGCGGTTTGCAAATCCTTTCTGTGCAGAATCCCAAAACCGGTATTTCCAGCCCAATGCCGGCATACGTACTAAACAGCAGGGAACTTCGTCTAAAACTCAGGAGAAACGTTTCCTTGAAACTGCTCTGCTGTGCGTTCGTTCACCTAAGAGAGTTGAATCTATGTTGAGATTCAGCGATTCAGAAACACGTTTATGCTAGGAGCTGCGTTGGGATATTCCCGAGTGAATGGGACCATAGGCTGTACAGAGAAATATCTGCTTCTAAAACCAAAAGTGTGCTATCAAACTGAATGGTTGTCAATGTGTGCATTCAACTGACAGAGTTAAACTCACGTGTGGATTCAGCGGTTTGCAAACCATTTCTGTGCAGAATCCCAAAACCGGTATGTCCAGCCCAATGCCGGCATCCGTACTAAAAAGCAGGAAACTTCGTCTAAAACTCAGGAGAAACGTTTCCTTGAAACTGCTCTGCTGTGCGTTCGTTCACCTAAGAGAGTTGAATCTATGTTGAGATTCAGCGAGTCAGAAACACGTTTCTTCTAGGAGCTGCGTTGGGATATTCCCGAGTGAATGGGACCATAGGCTGTACAGAGAAATATCTGCTCCTACAACCAAAAGGGTGGTATCTAACTGAATGGTTGTCAATGTGTGCATTCAACTGACAGAGTTAAACTCACGTGTGGATTCAGCGGTTTACAAACCCTTTCTGTGCAGAATCCCAAAACCGGTAATTCCAGCTCAATGCCGGCATACGTACTAAACAGCAGGGAACTTCGTCTAAAACTCAGGAGAAACGTTTCCTTGAAACTGCTCTGCTGTGCGTTCGTTCACCTAAGAGAGTTGAATCTATGTTGAGATTCAGCGAGTCAGAAACACGTTTCTTATAGGAGCTGCGTTGGGATATTCCCGAGTGAATGGGACCATAGGCTGTACAGAGAAATATCTGCTCCTACAATCAAAAGGGTGGTATCTACTGAATGGTTGTCATTGTGTGCATTCAACTGACAGAGTTAAACTGACGTGTGGATTCAGAGGTTTGCAAACCCTTTCTGTGCAGAATCCCAAAACCGGTATTTCCAGCCCAATGCCGGCATCCGTACCAAAAAGCAGGAAACTTCGTCTAAAACTCAGGAGAAACGTTTCCTTGAAACTGCTCTGCTGTGCGTTCGTTCACCTAAGGGAGTTGAATCTATGTTGAGATTCAGCGAGTCAGAAACACGTTTCTTCTAGGAGCTGCGTTGGGATATTCCCGAGTGAATGGGACCATAGGCTGTACAGAGAAATATCTGCTCCTACAACCAAAAGGGTGGTATCTAACTGAATGGTTGCCAATGTGTGCATTCAACTGACAGAGTTAAACTCACGTGTGGACTCAGCGGTTTGCAAACCCTTTCTGCGCAGAATCCCTAAACCGGTATTTCCAGCCCAATGCC
Source organism: Aotus nancymaae (assembly GCF_030222135.1). NCBI lineage: Eukaryota > Metazoa > Chordata > Mammalia > Primates > Aotidae > Aotus > Aotus nancymaae. The sequence continues at coordinate 1,377,810 of NW_026988459.1, read as the reverse complement.
GGCATACGTACTAAACAGCAGGAAACTTCGTCTAAAACTCAGGAGAAACGTTTCCTTGAAACTGCTCTGCTGTGCGTTCGTTCACCTAAGAGAGTTGAATCTATGTTGAGATTCAGCGAGTCAGAAACACGTTTATTCTAGGAGCTGCGTTGGGATATTCCCGAGTGAATGGGACCATAGGCTGTACAGAGAAATATCTGCTTCTAAAACCAAAACGGAGCTATCTAACTGGATGGTTGTCAATGTGTGCATTCAACTGACAGAGTTAAACTCACGTGTGGATTCAGCGGTTTGCAAACCATTTCTGTGCAGAATCCCAAAACCGGTATGTCCAGCCCAATGCCGGCATCCGTACTAAACAGCAGGAAACTTCGTCTAAAACTCAGGAGAAACGTTTCCTTGAAACTGCTCTGCTGTGCGTTCGTTCACCTAAGGGAGTTGAATCTATGTTGAGATTCAGCGAGTCAGAAACACGTTTCTTCTAGGAGGTGCGTTGGGATATTCCCGAGTGAATGGGACCATAGGCTGTACAGAGAAATATCTGCTCCTACAACCAAAAGGGTGGTATCTAACTGAATGGTTGTCAATGTGTGCATTCAACTGACAGAGTTAAACTCACGTGTGGACTCAGCGGTTTGCAAACCCTTTCTGTGAAGAATCCCTAAACCGGTATTTCCAGCCCAATGCCGGCATACGTACTAAACAGCAGGAAACTTCGTCTAAAACTCAGGAGAAACGTTTCCTTGAAACTGCTCTGCTGTGCGTTCGTTCACCTAAGAGAGTTGAATCTATGTTGAGATTCTGCGAGTCAGAAACACGTTTATTCTAGGAGCTGCGTTGGGATATTCCCGAGTGAATGGGACCATAGGCTGTACAGAGAAATATCTGCTTCTAAAACCAAAACGGAGCTATCTAACTGGATGGTTGTCAATGTGTGCATTCAACTGACAGAGTTAAACTCACGTGTGGATTCAGCGGTTTGCAAACCATTTCTGTGCAGAATCCCAAAACCGGTATGTCCAGCCCAATGCCGGCATCCGTACTAAACAGCAGGAAACTTCGTCTAAAACTCAGGAGAAACGTTTCCTTGAAATTGCTCTGCTGTGCGTTCGTTCACCTAAGAGAGTTGAATCTATGTTGAGATTCAGCGAGTCAGAAACACGTTTCTTCTAGGAGCTGCGTTGGGATATTCCCGAGTGAATGGGACCATAGGCTGTATCGAGAAATATCTGATCCTACAACCAAAAGGGAGGTATCTAACTGAATGGTTGTCAATGTGTGCATTCAACTGACAGAGTTAAGCTCACGTTTGAATTCAGCGGTTTGCAAACCCTTTCTGTGCAGAATCCCAAAACCGGTAATTCCAGCTCAATGCCGGCATACGTACTAAACAGCAGGGAACTTCGTCTAAAACTCAGGAGAAACGTTTCCTTGAAACTGCTCTGCTGTGCGTTCGTTCAACTAAGAGAGTTGAATCTATGTTGAGATTCAGCGAGTCAGAAACACGTTTCTTCTAGGAGGTGCGTTGGGATATTCCCGAGTGAATGGGACCATAGGCTGTACAGAGAAATATCTGCTCCTACAACCAAAAGGGTGGTATCTAACTGAATGGTTGTCAGTGTTTGCATTCAACTGACAGAGTTAAACTCACGTTTGGATTCAGCGGTTTACAAACCATTTCTGTGCAGAATCCCAAAACCGGTATGTCCAGCCCAATGCCGGCATCCGTACTAAACAGCAGGAAACTTCGTCTAAAACTCAGGAGAAACGTTTCCTTGAAACTGCTATGCTGTGCGTTCGTTCACCTAAGAGAGTTGAATCTATGTTGAGATTCAGCGAGTCAGAAACACGTTTCTTCTAGGAGCTGCGTTGGGATATTCCCGAGTGAATGGGACCATAGGCTGTATCGAGAAATATCTGATCCTACAACCAAAAGGGAGGTATCTAACTGAATGGTTGTCAATGTGTGCATTCAACTGACAGAGTCAAGCTCACGTTTGAATTCAGCGGTTTGCAAACCCTTTCTGTGCAGAATCCCAAAACCGGTAATTCCAGCTCAATGCCGGTATACGTACTAAACAGCAGGGAACTTCGTCTAAAACTCAGGAGAAACGTTTCCTTGAAACTGCTCTGCTGTGCGTTCGTTCAACTAAGAGAGTTGAATCTATGTTGAGATTCAGCGAGTCAGAAACACGTTTCTTCTAGGAGGTGCGTTGGGATATTCCCGAGTGAATGGGACCATAGGCTGTACAGAGAAATATCTGCTCCTACAACCAAAAGGGTGGTATCTAACTGAATGGTTGTCAATGTGTGCATTCAACTGACAGAGTTAAACTCACGTGTGGACTCAGCGGTTTGCAAACCCTTTCTGTGCAGAATCCCTAAACCGGTATTTCCAGCCCAATGCCGGCATACGTACTAAACAGCAGGAAACTTCGTCTAAAACTCAGGAGAAACGTTTCCTTGAAACTGCTCTGCTGTGCGTTCGTTCACCTAAGAGAGTTGAATCTATGTTGAGATTCTGCGAGTCAGAAACACGTTTATTCTAGGAGCTGCGTTGGGATATTCCCGAGTGAATGGGACCATAGGCTGTACAGAGAAATATCTGCTTCTAAAACCAAAACGGAGCTATCTAACTGGATGGTTGTCAATGTGTGCATTCAACTGACAGAGTTAAACTCACGTGTGGATTCAGCGGTTTGCAAACCATTTCTGTGCAGAATCCCAAAACCGGTATGTCCAGCCCAATGCCGGCATCCGTACTAAACAGCAGGAAACTTCGTCTAAAACTCAGGAGAAACGTTTCCTTGAAATTGCTCTGCTGTGCGTTCGTTCACCTAAGAGAGTTGAATCTATGTTGAGATTCAGCGAGTCAGAAACACGTTTCTTCTAGGAGCTGCGTTGGGATATTCCCGAGTGAATGGGACCATAGGCTGTATCGAGAAATATCTGATCCTACAACCAAAAGGGAGGTATCTAACTGAATGGTTGTCAATGTGTGCATTCAACTGACAGAGTTAAGCTCACGTTTGAATTCAGCGGTTTGCAAACCCTTTCTGTGCAGAATCCCAAAACCGGTAATTCCAGCTCAATGCCGGCATACGTACTAAACAGCAGGGAACTTCGTCTAAAACTCAGGAGAAACGTTTCCTTGAAACTGCTCTGCTGTGCGTTCGTTCAACTAAGAGAGTTGAATCTATGTTGAGATTCAGCGAGTCAGAAACACGTTTCTTCTAGGAGGTGCGTTGGGATATTCCCGAGTGAATGGGACCATAGGCTGTACAGAGAAATATCTGCTCCTACAACCAAAAGGGTGGTATCTAACTGAATGGTTGTCAGTGTTTGCATTCAACTGACAGAGTTAAACTCACGTTTGGATTCAGCGGTTTACAAACCATTTCTGTGCAGAATCCCAAAACCGGTATGTCCAGCCCAATGCCGGCATCCGTACTAAACAGCAGGAAACTTCGTCTAAAACTCAGGAGAAACGTTTCCTTGAAACTGCTATGCTGTGCGTTCGTTCACCTAAGAGAGTTGAATCTATGTTGAGATTCAGCGAGTCAGAAACACGTTTCTTCTAGGAGCTGCGTTGGGATATTCCCGAGTGAATGGGACCATAGGCTGTATCGAGAAATATCTGATCCTACAACCAAAAGGGAGGTATCTAACTGAATGGTTGTCAATGTGTGCATTCAACTGACAGAGTCAAGCTCACGTTTGAATTCAGCGGTTTGCAAACCCTTTCTGTGCAGAATCCCAAAACCGGTAATTCCAGCTCAATGCCGGTATACGTACTAAACAGCAGGGAACTTCGTCTAAAACTCAGGAGAAACGTTTCCTTGAAACTGCTCTGCTGTGCGTTCGTTCAACTAAGAGAGTTGAATCTATGTTGAGATTCAGCGAGTCAGAAACACGTTTCTTCTAGGAGGTGCGTTGGGATATTCCCGAGTGAATGGGACCATAGGCTGTACAGAGAAATATCTGCTCCTACAACCAAAAGGGTGGTATCTAACTGAATGGTTGTCAATGTTTGCATTCAACTGACAGAGTTAAACTCACGTTTGGATTCAGCGGTTTACAAACCCTTTCTGTGCAGAATCCCAAAACCGGTAATTCCAGCTCAATGCCGGCATACGTACTAAACAGCAGGAAACTTCGTCTAAAACTCAGGAGAAACGTTTCCGTGAAACTGCTCTGCTGTGCGTTCGTTCACCTAAGAGAGTTGAATCTATGTTGAGATTCAGCGAGTCAGAAACACGTTTCTTCTAGGAGCTGCGTTGGGATATTCCCGAGTGAATGGGACCATAGGCTGTATCGAGAATTATCTGCTCCTACAACCAAAAGGGAGGTATCTAACTGAATGGTTGTCAATGTGTGCATTCAACTGACAGAGTTAAACTCACGTGTGGATTCAGCGGTTTACAAACACTTTCTGTGCAGAATCCCAAAACCGGTAATTCCAGCTCAATGCCGGCATACGTACTAAACAGCAGGAAACATCGTCTAAAACTCAGGAGAAACGTTTCCTTGAAACTGCTCTGCTGTGCGTTCGTTCAGCTAAGAGAGTTGAATCTATGTTGAGATTCAGCGAGTCAGAAACACGTTTCTTCAAGGAGCTGCGTTGGGATATTCCCGAGTGAATGGGACCATAGGCTGTACAGAGAAATATCTGCTTCTAAAACCAAAAGGGTGCTATCAAACTGAATGGTTGTCAATGTGTGCATTCAACTGACAGAGTTAAACTCACGTGTGGATTCAGCGGTTTGCAAACCCTTTCTGTGCAGAATCCCAAAACCGGTATTTCCAGCCCAATGCCAGCATACATACTAAACAGCAGGAAACTTCGTCTAAAACGCAGGAGAAACGTTTCCTTGAAACTGCTCTGCTGTGCGTTCGTTCACCTAAGAGAGTTGAATCTATGTTGAGATTCAGCGAGTCAGAAACACGTTTCTTCTAGGAGCTGCGTTGGGATATTCCCGAGTGAATGGGACCATAGGCTGTATAGAGAAATATCTGCTTCTAAAACCAAAAGGGTGCTATCAAACTGAATGGTTGTCAATGTGTGCATTCAACTGACAGAGTTAAACTCACGTGAGGATTCAGCGGTTTGCAAACCCTTTCTCTGCAGAATCCCAAAACCGGTATTTCCAGCCCAATGCCGGCATACGTACTAAACAGCAGGAAACTTCGTCTAAAACTCAGGAGAAAAGTTTACTTGAAACTGCTCTGCTGCGCATTCGTTCACCTAAGAGACTTGAATCTATGTTGAGATTCAGCGAGTCAGAAACACGTTTCTTCTAGGAGGTGCGTTGGGATATTCCCGCGTGAATGGGACCATAGACTGTACAGAGAAATATCTGCTTCTAAAACCAAAACGGAGCTATCTAACTGAATGGTTGTCAATGTGTGCATTCAACTGACAGAGTTAAACTCACGTGTGGATTCAGCGGTTTGCAAACCCTTTCTGTGCAGAATCCCAAAACCGGTATTTCCAGCCCAATGCCGGCATACGTACTAAACAGCAGGGAACTTCGTCTAAAACTCAGGAGAAACGTTTCCTTGAAACTGCTCTGCTGTGCGTTCGTTCACCTAAGAGAGTTGAATCTATGTTGAGATTCAGCGAGTCAGAAACACGTTTCTTCTAGGAGCTGCGTTGGGATATTCCTGAGTGAATGGGACCATAGGCTGTATCGAGAAATATCTGATCCTACAACCAAAAGGGAGGTATCTAACTGAATGGTTGTCAATGTGTGCATTCAACTGACAGAGTTAAGCTCACGTTTGAATTCAGCGGTTTGCAAACTCTTTCTGTGCAGAATCCCAAAACCGGTAATTCCAGCTCAATGCCGGCATACGTACTAAACAGCAGGGAACTTCGTCTAAAACTCAGGAGAAACGTTTCCTTGAAACTGCTCTGCTGTGCGTTCGTTCAACTAAGAGAGTTGAATCTATGGTGAGATTCAGCGAGTCAGAAACACGTTTCTTCTAGGAGGTGCGTTGGGATATTCCCGAGTGAATGGGACCATAGGCTGTACAGAGAAATATCTGCTCCTACAACCAAAAGGGTGGTATCTAACTGAATGGTTGTCAATGTTTGCATTCAACTGACAGAGTTAAACTCACGTTTGGATTCAGCGGTTTAAAAACCCTTTCTGTGCAGAATCCCAAAACCGGTAATTCCAGCTCAATGCCGGCATACGTACTAAACAGCAGGAAACTTCGTCTAAAACTCAGGAGAAACGTTTCCTTGAAACTGCTCTGCTGTGCGTTCGTTCACCTAAGAGAGTTGAATCTATGTTGAGATTCAGCGAGTCAGAAACACGTTTCTTCTAGGAGCTGCGATGGGATATTCCCGAGTGAATGGGACCATAGGCTGTATCGAGAATTATCTGCTCCTACAACCAAAAGGGAGGTATCTAACTGAATGGTTGTCAATGTGTGCATTCAACTGACAGAGTTAAGCTCACGTTTGAATTCAGCGGTTTGCAAACCCTTTCTGTGCAGAATCCCAAAACCGGTAATTCCAGCTCAATGCCGGCATACGTACTAAACAGCAGGAAACTTCGTCTAAAACTCAGGAGAAACGTTTCCTTGAAACTGCTCTGCTGTGCGTTCGTTCAGCTAAGAGAGTTGAATCTATGTTGAGATTCAGCGAGTCAGAAACACGTTTCTTCAAGGAGCTGCGTTGGGATATTCCCGAGTGAATGGGACCATAGGCTGTACAGAGAAATATCTGCTTCTAAAACCAAAAGGGTGCTATCAAACTGAATGGTTGTCAATGTGTGCATTCAACTGACAGAGTTAAACTCACGTGTGGATTCAGCGGTTTGCAAACCCTTTCTGTGCAGAATCCCAAAACCGGTATTTCCAGCCCAATGCCAGCATACGTACTAAACAGCAGGAAACTTCGTCTAAAACGCAGGAGAAACGTTTTCTTGAAACTGCTCTGCTGTGCGTTCGTTCACCTAAGAGAGTTGAATCTATGTTGAGATTCAGCGAGTCAGAAACACGTTTCTTCTAGGAGCTGCGTTGGGATATTCCCGAGTGAATGGGACCATAGGCTGTACAGAGAAATATCTGCTCCTACAAACAAAAGGGTGGTATCTAACCGAATGGTTGTCAATTTGTGCATTCAACTGACAGAGTTAAACTCACGTGTGGATTCAGCGGTTTACAAACCCTTTCTGTGCAGAATCCCAAAACCGGTAATTCCAGCTCAATGCCGGCATACGTACTAAACAGCAGGAAACTTCGTCTAAAACTCAGGAGAAACGCTTCCTTGAAACTGCTCTGCTGTGCGTTCGTTCACCTAAGAGAGTTGAATCTATGTTGAGATTCAGCGAGTCAGAAACACGTTTCTTCTAGGAGCTGCGTTGGGATATTCCCGAGTGAATGGGACCATAGGCTGTACAGAGAAATATCTGCTTCTAAAACCAAAAGGGTGCTATCAAACTGAATGGTTGTCAATGTGTGCATTCAACTGACAGAGTTAAACTCACGTGTGGATTCAGCGGTTTGCAAACCCTTTCTGTGCAGAATCCCAAAACCGGTATTTCCAGCCCAATGCCAGCATACGTACTAAACAGCAGGAAACTTCGTCTAAAACTCAGTAGAAACGTTTCCTTGAAACTGCTCTGCTGTGCGTTCGTTCACCTAAGGGAGTTGAATCTATGTTGAGATTCAGCGAGTCAGAAACACGTTTCTTCTAGGAGCTGCGTTGGGATATTCCCGAGTGAATGGGACCATAGGCTGTACAGAGAAATATCTGCTCCTACAACCAAAAGGGTGGTATCTAACTGAATGGTTGTCAATGTGTGCATTCAACTGAAAGAGTTAAGCTCACGTTTGAATTCAGCGGTTTGCAAACCCTTTCTGTGCAGAATCCCAAAACCGGTAATTCCAGCTCAATGCCGGCATACGTACTAAACAGCAGGGAACTTCGTCTAAAACTCAGGAGAAACGTTTCCTTGAAACTGCTCTGCTGTGCGTTCGTTCAACTAAGAGAGTTGAATCTATGTTGAGATTCAGCGAGTCAGAAACACGTTTCTTCTGGGAGGTGCGTTGGGATATTCCCGAGTGAATGGGACCATAGGCTGTACAGAGAAATATCTGCTCCTACAACCAAAAGGGTGGTATCTAACTGAATGGTTGTCATTGTGTGCATTCAACTGACAGAGTTAAACTCACGTTTGGATTCAGCGGTTTACAAACCCTTTCTGTGCAGAATCCCAAAACCGGTATTTCCAGCCCAATGCCGGCATCCGTCCTAAACAGCAGGAAACTTCGTCTAAAACTCAGGAGAAACGTTTCCTTGAAATTGCTCTGATGTGCGTTCGATCACCTAAGAGAGTTGAATCTATGTTGAGATTCAGCGAGTCAGACACATGTTTCTTCTAGGAGCTGCGTTGGGATATTCCCGAGAGAATGGGACCATAGGCTGTACAGAGAAATATCTGCTACTACAACCAAAAGGGTGGTATCTAACTGAATGATTGTCAATGTGTGCATTCAACGGACAGAGTTAAACTCACGTTTGGATTCAGCGGTTTACAAACCCTTTCTGTGCAGAATCCCAAACCCGTTAATTCCAGTTCAATGCCGGCATACGTACTAAACAGCAGGAAACTTCGTCTAAAACTCAGGAGAAACGTTTCCTTGAAACTGCTCTGCTGTGCGTTCGTTCACCTAAGAGAGTTGAAACTATGTTGAGATTCAGCGAGTCAGAAACACGTTTATGCTAGGAGCTGCGTTGGGATATTCCCGAGTGAATGGGACCATAGGCTGTACGGAGAAATATCTGCTTCTAAAACCAAAACGGAGCTATCTAACTGAATGGTTGTCAATGTGTGCATTCAACTGACAGAGTTAAACTCACGTGTGGATTCAGCGGTTTGCAATCCATTTCTGTGCAGAATCCCAAAACCGGTATTTCCAGCCCAATGCCGGCATCCGTACTAAACAGCAGGAAACTTCGTCTAAAACTCAGGAGAAACGTTTCCTTGAAACTGCTCTGCTGTGCGTTCGTTCACCTAAGAGAGTTGAATCTATGTTGAGATTCAGCGAGTCAGAAACACGTTTCTTCTAGGAGCTGCGTTGGGATATTCCCGAGTGAATGGGACCATAGGCTGTACAGAGAAATATCTGCTTCTAAAACCAAAACGGAGCTATCTAACTGAATGGTTGTCAATGTGTGCATTCAACTGACAGAGTTAAACTCACGTGTGGATTCAGCGGTTTGCAAACCCTTTCTGTGCAGAATCCCAAAACCGGTATTTCCAGCCCAATGCCGGCATCCGTACTAAACAGCAGGAAACTTCGTCTAAAACTCAGGAGAAACGTTTCCTTGAAACTGCTCTGCTGTGCGTTCGATCACCTAAGAGATTTGAATCTATGTTGAGCTTCAGCGAGTCAGAAACACGTTTCTTCTAGGAGGTGCGTTGGGATATTCCCGAGTGAATGGGACCATAGGCTGTACAGAGAAATATCTGCTCCTACAACCAAAAGGGTGGTATCTAACTGTATGGTTGTCAATGTGTGCATTCAACTGACAGAGTTAAACTCACGTTTGGATTCAGCGGTTTACAAAACCTTTCTGTGCAGAATCCCAAAACCGGTAATTCCAGCTCAATGCCGGCATCCATACTAAACAGCAGGAAACTTCGTCTAAAACTCAGGAGAAACGTTTCCTTGAAACTGCTCTGCTGTGCGTTCGTTCACCTAAGAGAGTTGAAACTATGTTGAGATTCAGCGAGTCAGAAACACGTTTATGCTAGGAGCTGCGTTGGGATATTCCCGAGTGAATGGGACCATAGGCTGTACAGAGAAATATCTGCTTCTAAAACCAAAACGGAGCTATCTAACTGAATGGTTGTCAATGTGTGCATTCAACTGACAGAGTTAAACTCACGTGTGGATTCAGCGGTTTGCAAACCACTTCTGTGCAGAATCCCAAAACCGGTATTTCCAGCCCAATGCCGGCATCCGTACTAAACAGCAGGAAACTTCGTCTAAAACTCAGGAGAAACGTTTCCTTGAAACTGCTCTGCAGTGCGTTCGTTCACCTAAGAGAGTTGAATCTATGTTGAGATTCAGCGAGTCAGAAACACGTTTCTTCTAGGTGGTGCGTTGGGATATTCCCGAGTGAATGGGACCATAGGCTGTACAGAGAAATATCTGCTTCTAAAACCAAAAGTGTGCTATCAAACTGAATGGTTGTCAATGTGTGCATTCAACTGACAGAGTTAAACTCACGTTTGGATTCAGCGGTTTACAAACCCTTTCTGGCAGAATCCCTCAACCGGTAATTCCAGCTCAATGCCGGCACACGTACTAAACAGCAGGAAACTTCGTCTAAAACTCAGGAGAAACGTTGCCTTGAAACTGCTCTGCTGTGCGTTCGTTCACCTAAGAGAGTTGAAACTATGTTGAGATTCAGCGAGTCAGAAACACGTTTATGCTAGGAGCTGCGTTGGGATATTCCCGAGTGAATGGGACCATAGGCTGTACAGAGAAATATCTGCTTCTAAAACCAAAACGGAGCTATCTAACTGAATGGTTGTCAATGTGTGCATTCAACTGACAGAGTTAAACTCACGTGTGGATTCAGCGGTTTGCAAACCCTTTCTGTGCCGAATCCCAAAACCGGTATTTCCAGCCCAATGCCAGCATACGTACTAAACAGCAGGAAACTTCGTCTAAAACTCAGGAGAAACGTTTCCTTGAAACTGCTCTGCTGTGCGTTCGTTCACCTAAGGGAGTTGAATCTATGTTGAGATTCAGCGAGTCAGAAACACGTTTCTTCTAGGAGCTCCGTTGGGATATTCCCGAGTGAATGGGACCATAGGCTGTACAGAGAAATATCTGCTCCTACAACCAAAAGGGTGGTATCTAACTGAATGGTTGTCAATGTGTGCATTCAACTGACAGAGTTAATCTCACGTGTGGATTCAGCCGTTTACAAACACTTTCTGTGCAGAATCCCAAAACCGGTAATTCCAGCTCAATGCTGGCATACGTACTAAACAGCAGGAAACTTCGTCTAAAACTCAGGAGAAACGTTTCCTTGAAACTGCTCTGCTGTGCGTTCGTTCAGCTAAGAGAGTTGAATCTATGTTGAGATTCAGCGAGTCAGAAACACGTTTCTTCAAGGAGCTGCGTTGGGATATTCCCGAGTGAATGGGACCATAGGCTGTACAGAGAAATATCTGCTTCTAAAACCAAAAGGGTGCTATCAAACTGAATGGTTGTCAATGTGTGCATTCAACTGACAGAGTTAAACTCACGTGTGGATTCAGCGGTTTGCAAACCCTTTCTGTGCAGAATCCCAAAACCGGTATTTCCAGCCCAATGCCAGCATACGTACTAAACAGCAGGAAACTTCGTCTAAAACGCAGGAGAAAGGTTTCCTTGAAACTGCTCTGCTGTGCGTTCGTTCACCTAAGAGAGTTGAATCTATGTTGAGATTCAGCGAGTCAGAAACACGTTTCTTCTAGGAGCTGCGTTGGGATATTCCCGAGTGAATGAGACCATAGGCTGTATAGAGAAATATCTGCTTCTAAAACCAAAAGGGTGCTATCAAACTGAATGGTTGTCAATGTGTGCATTCAACTGACAGAGTTAAACTCACGTGAGGATTCAGCGGTTTGCAAACCCTTTCTCTGCAGAATCCCAAAACCGGTATTTCCAGCCCAATGCCGGCATACGTACTAAACAGCAGGAAACTTCGTCTAAAACTCAGGAGAAAAGTTTACTTGAAACTGCTCTGCTGCGCATTCGTTCACCTAAGAGACTTGAATCTATGTTGAGATTCAGCGAGTCAGAAACACGTTTCTTCTAGGAGGTGCGTTGGGATATTCCCGCGTGAATGGGACCATAGACTGTACAGAGAAATATCTGCTTCTAAAACCAAAACGGAGCTATCTAACTGAATGGTTGTCAATGTGTGCATTCAACTGACAGAGTTAAACTCACGTGTGGATTCAGCGGTTTGCAAACCCTTTCTGTGCAGAATCCCAAAACCGGTATTTCCAGCCCAATGCCGGCATACGTACTAAACAGCAGGGAACTTCGTCTAAAACTCAGGAGAAACGTTTCCTTGAAACTGCTCTGCTGTGCGTTCGTTCACCTAAGAGAGTTGAATCTATGTTGAGATTCAGCGAGTCAGAAACACGTTTCTTCTAGGAGCTGCGTTGGGATATTCCCGAGTGAATGGGACCATAGGCTGTACAGAGAAATATCTGCTTCTAAAACCAAAAGTGTGCTATCAAACTGAATGGTTGTCAATGTTTGTTTTCAACTGACAGAGTTAAACTCACGTTTGGATTCAGCAGTTTACAAACCCTTTCTGTGCAGAATCCCCAAACCGGTAATTCCAGTTCAATGCCGGCATACGTACTAAACAGCAGGAAACTTCGTCTAAAACTCAGAAGAAACGTTTCCTTGAAACTGCTCTGCTGTGCGTTCGTTCACCTAAGAGAGTTGAATCTATGTTGAGATTCAGCGAGTCAGAAACACGTTTCTTCTAGGAGCTGCGTTGGGATATTCCCAAGTGAATGGGACCATAGCCTGAACAGAGAAATATCTTCTTCTAAAACCAAAACGGAGCTATCTAACTGAATGGTTGTCAATGTGTGCATTCAACTGACAGAGTTAAACTCACGTGTGGATTCAGCGGTTTGCAAACCATTTCTGTGCAGAATCCCAAAACCGGTATGTCCAGCCCAATGCCGGCATCCATACTAAACAGCAGGAAACTTCGTCTAAAACTCAGGAGAAACGTTTCCTTGAAACTGCTCTGCTGTGCGTTCGTTCACCTAAGGGAGTTGAATCTATGTTGAGATTCAGCGAGTCAGAAACACGTTTCTTCTAGGAGCTGCGTTGGGATATTCCCGAGTGAATGGGACCATAGGCTGTATAGAGAAATATCTGCTTCTAAAACCAAAACGGAGCTATCAAACTGAATGGTTGTCAATGTGTGCATTCAACTGACAGAGTTAAACTCACGTGTGGATTCAGCGGTTTGCAAACCCTTTCTGTGCAGAATCCCAAAACCGGTATTTCCAGCCCAATGCCAGCATACGTACTAAACAGCAGGGAACTTCGTCTAAAACTCAGGAGAAACGTTTCCTTGAAACTGCTCTGCTGTGCGTTCGTTCAGCTAAGAGAGTTGAATCTATGTTGAGATTCAGCGAGTCAGAAACACGTTTCTTCTAGGAGCTGCGTTGGGATATTCCCGAGTGAATGGGACCATAGGCTGTCCAGAGAAATATCTGCTTCTAAAACCAAAAGGGTGCTATCAAACTGAATGATTGTCAATGTGTGCATTCAACTGACAGAGTTAAACTCACGTGTGAATTCAGCGGTTTGCAAACCCTTTCTGTGCAGAATCCCAAAACCGGTATTTCCAGCCCAATGCCGGCATACGTACTAAACAGCAGGAAACTTCGTCTAAAACTCAGGAGAAAAGTTTACGTGAAACTGCTCTGTTGTGCGTTCGTTCACCTAAGAGAGTTGAATCTATGTTGATATTCAGCGAGTCAGAAACACGTTTCTTCTAGGAGGTGCGTTGGGATATTCCCGAGTGAATGGGACCATAGGCTGTACAGAGAAATATCTGCTTCTAAAACCAAAACGGAGGTATCAAACTGAATGGTTGTCAATGTGTGCATTCAACTGACAGAGTTAAACTCACGTGTGGATTCAGCGGTTTGCAAATCCTTTCTGTGCAGAATCCCAAAACCGGTATTTCCAGCCCAATGCCGGCATACGTACTAAACAGCAGGGAACTTCGTCTAAAACTCAGGAGAAACGTTTCCTTGAAACTGCTCTGCTGTGCGTTCGTTCACCTAAGAGAGTTGAATCTATGTTGAGATTCAGCGAGTCAGAAACACGTTTATGCTAGGAGCTGCGTTGGGATATTCCCGAGTGAATGGGACCATAGGCTGTACAGAGAAATATCTGCTTCTAAAACCAAAAGTGTGCTATCAAACTGAATGGTTGTCAATGTGTGCATTCAACTGACAGAGTTAAACTCACGTGTGGATTCAGCGGTTTGCAAACCATTTCTGTGCAGAATCCCAAAACCGGTATGTCCAGCCCAATGCCGGCATCCGTACTAAAAAGCAGGAAACTTCGTCTAAAACTCAGGAGAAACGTTTCCTTGAAACTGCTCTGCTGTGCGTTCGTTCACCTAAGAGAGTTGAATCTATGTTGAGATTCAGCGAGTCAGAAACACGTTTCTTCTAGGAGCTGCGTTGGGATATTCCCGAGTGAATGGGACCATAGGCTGTACAGAGAAATATCTGCTCCTACAACCAAAAGGGTGGTATCTAACTGAATGGTTGTCAATGTGTGCATTCAACTGACAGAGTTAAACTCACGTGTGGATTCAGCGGTTTACAAACCCTTTCTGTGCAGAATCCCAAAACCGGTAATTCCAGCTCAATGCCGGCATACGTACTAAACAGCAGGGAACTTCGTCTAAAACTCAGGAGAAACGTTTCCTTGAAACTGCTCTGCTGTGCGTTCGTTCACCTAAGAGAGTTGAATCTATGTTGAGATTCAGCGAGTCAGAAACACGTTTCTTATAGGAGCTGCGTTGGGATATTCCCGAGTGAATGGGACCATAGGCTGTACAGAGAAATATCTGCTCCTACAATCAAAAGGGTGGTATCTACTGAATGGTTGTCATTGTGTGCATTCAACTGACAGAGTTAAACTGACGTGTGGATTCAGAGGTTTGCAAACCCTTTCTGTGCAGAATCCCAAAACCGGTATTTCCAGCCCAATGCCGGCATCCGTACCAAAAAGCAGGAAACTTCGTCTAAAACTCAGGAGAAACGTTTCCTTGAAACTGCTCTGCTGCGCGTTCGTTCACCTAAGGGAGTTGAATCTATGTTGAGATTCAGCGAGTCAGAAACACGTTTCTTCTAGGAGCTGCGTTGGGATATTCCCGAGTGAATGGGACCATAGGCTGTACAGAGAAATATCTGCTCCTACAACCAAAAGGGTGGTATCTAACTGAATGGTTGCCAATGTGTGCATTCAACTGACAGAGTTAAACTCACGTGTGGACTCAGCGGTTTGCAAACCCTTTCTGTGCAGAATCCCTAAACCGGTATTTCCAGCCCAATGCCGGCATACGTACTAAACAGCAGGAAACTTCGTCTAAAACTCAGGAGAAACGTTTCCTTGAAACTGCTCTGCTGTGCGTTCGTTCACCTAAGAGAGTTGAATCTATGTTGAGATTCAGCGAGTCAGAAACACGTTTATTCTAGGAGCTGCGTTGGGATATTCCCGAGTGAATGGGACCATAGGCTGTACAGAGAAATATCTGCTTCTAAAACCAAAACGGAGCTATCTAACTGGATGGTTGTCAATGTGTGCATTCAACTGACAGAGTTAAACTCACGTGTGGATTCAGCGGTTTGCAAACCATTTCTGTGCAGAATCCCAAAACCGGTATGTCCAGCCCAATGCCGGCATCCGTACTAAACAGCAGGAAACTTCGTCTAAAACTCAGGAGAAACGTTTCCTTGAAACTGCTCTGCTGTGCGTTCGTTCACCTAAGGGAGTTGAATCTATGTTGAGATTCAGCGAGTCAGAAACACGTTTCTTCTAGGAGGTGCGTTGGGATATTCCCGAGTGAATGGGACCATAGGCTGTACAGAGAAATATCTGCTCCTACAACCAAAAGGGTGGTATCTAACTGAATGGTTGTCAATGTGTGCATTCAACTGACAGAGTTAAACTCACGTGTGGACTCAGCGGTTTGCAAACCCTTTCTGTGCAGAATCCCTAAACCGGTATTTCCAGCCCAATGCCGGCATACGTACTAAACAGCAGGAAACTTCGTCTAAAACTCAGGAGAAACGTTTCCTTGAAACTGCTCTGCTGTGCGTTCGTTCACCTAAGAGAGTTGAATCTATGTTGAGATTCTGCGAGTCAGAAACACGTTTATTCTAGGAGCTGCGTTGGGATATTCCCGAGTGAATGGGACCATAGGCTGTACAGAGAAATATCTGCTTCTAAAACCAAAACGGAGCTATCTAACTGGATGGTTGTCAATGTGTGCATTCAACTGACAGAGTTAAACTCACGTGTGGATTCAGCGGTTTGCAAACCATTTCTGTGCAGAATCCCAAAACCGGTATGTCCAGCCCAATGCCGGCATCCGTACTAAACAGCAGGAAACTTCGTCTAAAACTCAGGAGAAACGTTTCCTTGAAATTGCTCTGCTGTGCGTTCGTTCACCTAAGAGAGTTGAATCTATGTTGAGATTCAGCGAGTCAGAAACACGTTTCTTCTAGGAGCTGCGTTGTGATATTCCCGAGTGAATGGGACCATAGGCTGTACAGAGAAATATCTGCTCCTACAACCAAAAGGGTGGTATCTAACTGAATGGTTGTCAATGTGTGCATTCAACTGACAGAGTTAAACTCACGTGTGGATTCAGCGGTTTACAAACCCTTTCTGTGCAGAATCCCAAAACCGGTAATTCCAGCTCAATGCCGGCATACGTACTAAACAGCAGGAAACTTCGTCTAAAACTCAGGAGAAACGTTTCCTTGAAACTGCTCTGCTGTGCGTTCGTTCACCTAAGAGAGTTGAATCTATGTTGAGATTCAGCGAGTCAGAAACACGTTTCTTCTAGGAGCTGCGTTGGGATATTCCCGAGTGAATGGGACCATAGACTGTACAGAGAAATATCTGCTTCTAAAACCAAAAGGGTGCTATCAAACTGAATGGTTGTCAATGTGTGCATTCAACTGACAGAGTTAAACTCACGTGTGGATTCAGCGGTTTGCAAACCCTTTCTGTGCAGAATCCCAAAACCGGTATTTCCAGCCCAATGCCAGCATACGTACTAAACAGCAGGAAACTTCGTCTAAAACTCAGGAGAAACGTTTCCTTGAAGCTGCTCTGCTGTGCGTTCGTTCACCTAAGAGAGTTGAATCTATGTTGAGATTCAGCGAGTCAGAAACACGTTTCTTCTAGGAGCTGCGTTGGGATATTCCCGAGTGAATGGGACCATAGGCTGTACAGAGAAATATCTGCTTCTAAAACCAAAACGGAGCTATCTAACTGAATGGTTGTCAATGTGTGCATTCAACTGACAGAGTTAAACTCACGTGTGGATTCAGCGGTTTGCAAACCATTTCTGTGCAGAATCCCAAAACCGGTATGTCCAGCCCAATGCCGGAATCCGTACTAAACAGCAGGAAACTTCGTCTAAAACTCAGGAGAAACGTTTCCTTGAAACTGCTCTGCTGTGCGTTCGTTCACCTAAGAGAGTTGAATCTATGTTGAGATTCAGCGAGTCAGAAACACGTTTCTTCTAGGAGCTGCGTTGGGATATTCCCGAGTGAATGGGACCATAGGCTGTATCGAGAAATATCTGATCCTACAACCAAAAGGGAGGTATCTAACTGAATGGTTGTCAATGTGTGCATTCAACTGACAGAGTTAAGCTCACGTTTGAATTCAGCGGTTTGCAAACCCTTTCTGTGCAGAATCCCAAAACCGGTAATTCCAGCTCAATGCCGGCATACGTACTAAACAGCAGGGAACTTCGTCTAAAACTCAGGAGAAACGTTTCCTTGAAACTGCTCTGCTGTGCGTTCGTTCAACTAAGAGAGTTGAATCTATGTTGAGATTCAGCGAGTCAGAAACACGTTTCTTCTAGGAGGTGCGTTGGGATATTCCCGAGTGAATGGGACCATAGGCTGTACAGAGAAATATCTGCTCCTACAACCAAAAGGGTGGTATCTAACTGAATGGTTGTCAGTGTTTGCATTCAACTGACAGAGTTAAACTCACGTTTGGATTCAGCGGTTTACAAACCATTTCTGTGCAGAATCCCAAAACCGGTATGTCCAGCCCAATGCCGGCATCCGTACTAAACAGCAGGAAACTTCGTCTAAAACTCAGGAGAAACGTTTCCTTGAAACTGCTATGCTGTGCGTTCGTTCACCTAAGAGAGTTGAATCTATGTTGAGATTCAGCGAGTCAGAAACACGTTTCTTCTAGGAGCTGCGTTGGGATATTCCCGAGTGAATGGGACCATAGGCTGTATCGAGAAATATCTGATCCTACAACCAAAAGGGAGGTATCTAACTGAATGGTTGTCAATGTGTGCATTCAACTGACAGAGTCAAGCTCACGTTTGAATTCAGCGGTTTGCAAACACTTTCTGTGCAGAATCCCAAAACCGGTAATTCCAGCTCAATGCCGGTATACGTACTAAACAGCAGGTAACTTCGTCTAAAACTCAGGAGAAACGTTTCCTTGAAACTGCTCTGCTGTGCGTTCGTTCAACTAAGAGAGTTGAATCTATGTTGAGATTCAGCGAGTCAGAAACACGTTTCTTCTAGGAGGTGCGTTGGGATATTCCCGAGTGAATGGGACCATAGGCTGTACAGAGAAATATCTGCTTCTAAAACCAAAACGGAGGTATCAAACTGAATGGTTGTCAATGTGTGCATTCAACTGACAGAGTTAAACTCACGTGTGGATTCAGCGGTTTGCAAATCCTTTCTTTGCAGAATCCCAAAACCGGTATTTCCAGCCCAATGCCGGCATACGTACTAAACAGCAGGGAACTTCGTCTAAAACTCAGGAGAAACGTTTCCTTGAAACTGCTCTGCTGTGCGTTCGTTCACCTAAGAGAGTTGAATCTATGTTGAGATTCAGCGAGTCAGAAACACGTTTATGCTAGGAGCTGCGTTGGGATATTCCCGAGTGAATGGGACCATAGGCTGTACAGAGAAATATCTGCTTCTAAAACCAAAAGTGTGCTATCAAACTGAATGGTTGTCAATGTGTGCATTCAACTGACAGAGTTAAACTCACGTGTGGATTCAGCGGTTTGCAAACCATTTCTGTGCAGAATCCCAAAACCGGTATGTCCAGCCCAATGCCGGCATCCGTACTAAAAAGCAGGAAACTTCGTCTAAAACTCAGGAGAAACGTTTCCTTGAAACTGCTCTGCCGTGCGTTCGTTCACCTAAGAGAGTTGAATCTATGTTGAGATTCAGCGAGTCAGAAACACGTTTCTTCTAGGAGCTGCGTTGGGATATTCCCGAGTGAATGGGACCATAGGCTGTACAGAGAAATATCTGCTCCTACAACCAAAAGGGTGGTATCTAACTGAATGGTTGTCAATGTGTGCATTCAACTGACAGAGTTAAACTCACGTGTGGATTCAGCGGTTTACAAACCCTTTCTGTGCAGAATCCCAAAACCGGTAATTCCAGCTCAATGCCGGCATACGTACTAAACAGCAGGGAACTTCGTCTAAAACTCAGGAGAAACGTTTCCTTGAAACTGCTCTGCTGTGCGTTCGTTCACCTAAGAGAGTTGAATCTATGTTGAGATTCAGCGAGTCAGAAACACGTTTCTTATAGGAGCTGCGTTGGGATATTCCCGAGTGAATGGGACCATAGGCTGTACAGAGAAATATCTGCTCCTACAATCAAAAGGGTGGTATCTACTGAATGGTTGTCATTGTGTGCATTCAACTGACAGAGTTAAACTGACGTGTGGATTCAGAGGTTTGCAAACCCTTTCTGTGCAGAATCCCAAAACCGGTATTTCCAGCCCAATGCCGGCATCCGTACCAAAAAGCAGGAAACTTCGTCTAAAACTCAGGAGAAACGTTTCCTTGAAACTGCTCTGCTGTGCGTTCGTTCACCTAAGGGAGTTGAATCTATGTTGAGATTCAGCGAGTCAGAAACACGTTTCTTCTAGGAGCTGCGTTGGGATATTCCCGAGTGAATGGGACCATAGGCTGTACAGAGAAATATCTGCTCCTACAACCAAAAGGGTGGTATCTAACTGAATGGTTGCCAATGTGTGCATTCAACTGACAGAGTTAAACTCACGTGTGGACTCAGCGGTTTGCAAACCCTTTCTGTGCAGAATCCCTAAACCGGTATTTCCAGCCCAATGCCGGCATACGTACTAAACAGCAGGAAACTTCGTCTAAAACTCAGGAGAAACGTTTCCTTGAAACTGCTCTGCTGTGCGTTCGTTCACCTAAGAGAGTTGAATCTATGTTGAGATTCAGCGAGTCAGAAACACGTTTATTCTAGGAGCTGCGTTGGGATATTCCCGAGTGAATGGGACCATAGGCTGTACAGAGAAATATCTGCTTCTAAAACCAAAACGGAGCTATCTAACTGGATGGTTGTCAATGTGTGCATTCAACTGACAGAGTTAAACTCACGTGTGGATTCAGCGGTTTGCAAACCATTTCTGTGCAGAATCCCAAAACCGGTATGTCCAGCCCAATGCCGGCATCCGTACTAAACAGCAGGAAACTTCGTCTAAAACTCAGGAGAAACGTTTCCTTGAAACTGCTCTGCTGTGCGTTCGTTCACCTAAGGGAGTTGAATCTATGTTGAGATTCAGCGAGTCAGAAACACGTTTCTTCTAGGAGGTGCGTTGGGATATTCCCGAGTGAATGGGACCATAGGCTGTACAGAGAAATATCTGCTCCTACAACCAAAAGGGTGGTATCTAACTGAATGGTTGTCAATGTGTGCATTCAACTGACAGAGTTAAACTCACGTGTGGACTCAGCGGTTTGCAAACCCTTTCTGTGCAGAATCCCAAAACCGGTAATTCCAGCTCAATGCCGGCATACGTACTAAACAGCAGGAAACTTCGTCTAAAACTCAGGAGAAACGTTTCCTTGAAACTGCTCTGCTGTGCGTTCGTTCACCTAAGAGAGTTGAATCTATGTTGAGATTCAGCGAGTCAGAAACACGTTTCTTCTAGGAGCTGCGTTGGGATATTCCCGAGTGAATGGGACCATAGACTGTACAGAGAAATATCTGCTTCTAAAACCAAAAGGGTGCTATCAAACTGAATGGTTGTCAATGTGTGCATTCAACTGACAGAGTTAAACTCACGTGTGGATTCAGCGGTTTGCAAACCCTTTCTGTGCAGAATCCCAAAACCGGTATTTCCAGCCCAATGCCAGCATACGTACTAAACAGCAGGAAACCTCGTCTAAAACTCAGGAGAAACGTTTCCTTGAAGCTGCTCTGCTGTGCGTTCGTTCACCTAAGAGAGTTGAATCTATGTTGAGATTCAGCGAGTCAGAAACACGTTTC
Organism: Aotus nancymaae; assembly: GCF_030222135.1. NCBI lineage: Eukaryota > Metazoa > Chordata > Mammalia > Primates > Aotidae > Aotus > Aotus nancymaae. The sequence continues at coordinate 1,356,694 of NW_026988459.1, read as the reverse complement.
TTCTAGGAGCTGCGTTGGGATATTCCCGAGTGAATGGGACCATAGGCTGTACAGAGAAATATCTGCTTCTAAAACCAAAACGGAGCTATCTAACTGAATGGTTGTCAATGTGTGCATTCAACTGACAGAGTTAAACTCACGTGTGGATTCAGCGGTTTGCAAACCATTTCTGTGCAGAATCCCAAAACCGGTATGTCCAGCCCAATGCCGGAATCCGTACTAAACAGCAGGAAACTTCGTCTAAAACTCAGGAGAAACGTTTCCTTGAAACTGCTCTGCTGTGCGTTCGTTCACCTAAGAGAGTTGAATCTATGTTGAGATTCAGCGAGTCAGAAACACGTTTCTTCTAGGAGCTGCGTTGGGATATTCCCGAGTGAATGGGACCATAGGCTGTATCGAGAAATATCTGATCCTACAACCAAAAGGGAGGTATCTAACTGAATGGTTGTCAATGTGTGCATTCAACTGACAGAGTTAAGCTCACGTTTGAATTCAGCGGTTTGCAAACCCTTTCTGTGCAGAATCCCAAAACCGGTAATTCCAGCTCAATGCCGGCATACGTACTAAACAGCAGGGAACTTCGTCTAAAACTCAGGAGAAACGTTTCCTTGAAACTGCTCTGCTGTGCGTTCGTTCAACTAAGAGAGTTGAATCTATGTTGAGATTCAGCGAGTCAGAAACACGTTTCTTCTAGGAGGTGCGTTGGGATATTCCCGAGTGAATGGGACCATAGGCTGTACAGAGAAATATCTGCTCCTACAACCAAAAGGGTGGTATCTAACTGAATGGTTGTCAGTGTTTGCATTCAACTGACAGAGTTAAACTCACGTTTGGATTCAGCGGTTTACAAACCATTTCTGTGCAGAATCCCAAAACCGGTATGTCCAGCCCAATGCCGGCATCCGTACTAAACAGCAGGAAACTTCGTCTAAAACTCAGGAGAAACGTTTCCTTGAAACTGCTATGCTGTGCGTTCGTTCACCTAAGAGAGTTGAATCTATGTTGAGATTCAGCGAGTCAGAAACACGTTTCTTCTAGGAGCTGCGTTGGGATATTCCCGAGTGAATGGGACCATAGGCTGTATCGAGAAATATCTGATCCTACAACCAAAAGGGAGGTATCTAACTGAATGGTTGTCAATGTGTGCATTCAACTGACAGAGTCAAGCTCACGTTTGAATTCAGCGGTTTGCAAACCCTTTCTGTGCAGAATCCCAAAACCGGTAATTCCAGCTCAATGCCGGTATACGTACTAAACAGCAGGGAACTTCGTCTAAAACTCAGGAGAAACGTTTCCTTGAAACTGCTCTGCTGTGCGTTCGTTCAACTAAGAGAGTTGAATCTATGTTGAGATTCAGCGAGTCAGAAACACGTTTCTTCTAGGAGGTGCGTTGGGATATTCCCGAGTGAATGGGACCATAGGCTGTACAGAGAAATATCTGCTCCTACAACCAAAAGGGTGGTATCTAACTGAATGGTTGTCAATGTTTGCATTCAACTGACAGAGTTAAACTCACGTTTGGATTCAGCGGTTTACAAACCCTTTCTGTGCAGAATCCCAAAACCGGTAATTCCAGCTCAATGCCGGCATACGTACTAAACAGCAGGAAACTTCGTCTAAAACTCAGGAGAAACGTTTCCGTGAAACTGCTCTGCTGTGCGTTCGTTCACCTAAGAGAGTTGAATCTATGTTGAGATTCAGCGAGTCAGAAACACGTTTCTTCTAGGAGCTGCGTTGGGATATTCCCGAGTGAATGGGACCATAGGCTGTATCGAGAATTATCTGCTCCTACAACCAAAAGGGAGGTATCTAACTGAATGGTTGTCAATGTGTGCATTCAACTGACAGAGTTAAACTCACGTGTGGATTCAGCGGTTTACAAACACTTTCTGTGCAGAATCCCAAAACCGGTAATTCCAGCTCAATGCCGGCATACGTACTAAACAGCAGGAAACATCGTCTAAAACTCAGGAGAAACGTTTCCTTGAAACTGCTCTGCTGTGCGTTCGTTCAGCTAAGAGAGTTGAATCTATGTTGAGATTCAGCGAGTCAGAAACACGTTTCTTCAAGGAGCTGCGTTGGGATATTCCCGAGTGAATGGGACCATAGGCTGTACAGAGAAATATCTGCTTCTAAAACCAAAAGGGTGCTATCAAACTGAATGGTTGTCAATGTGTGCATTCAACTGACAGAGTTAAACTCACGTGTGGATTCAGCGGTTTGCAAACCCTTTCTGTGCAGAATCCCAAAACCGGTATTTCCAGCCCAATGCCAGCATACATACTAAACAGCAGGAAACTTCGTCTAAAACGCAGGAGAAACGTTTCCTTGAAACTGCTCTGCTGTGCGTTCGTTCACCTAAGAGAGTTGAATCTATGTTGAGATTCAGCGAGTCAGAAACACGTTTCTTCTAGGAGCTGCGATGGGATATTCCCGAGTGAATGGGACCATAGGCTGTATCGAGAATTATCTGCTCCTACAACCAAAAGGGAGGTATCTAACTGAATGGTTGTCAATGTGTGCATTCAACTGACAGAGTTAAGCTCACGTTTGAATTCAGCGGTTTGCAAACCCTTTCTGTGCAGAATCCCAAAACCGGTAATTCCAGCTCAATGCCGGCATACGTACTAAACAGCAGGAAACTTCGTCTAAAACTCAGGAGAAACGTTTCCTTGAAACTGCTCTGCTGTGCGTTCGTTCAGCTAAGAGAGTTGAATCTATGTTGAGATTCAGCGAGTCAGAAACACGTTTCTTCAAGGAGCTGCGTTGGGATATTCCCGAGTGAATGGGACCATAGGCTGTACAGAGAAATATCTGCTTCTAAAACCAAAAGGGTGCTATCAAACTGAATGGTTGTCAATGTGTGCATTCAACTGACAGAGTTAAACTCACGTGTGGATTCAGCGGTTTGCAAACCCTTTCTGTGCAGAATCCCAAAACCGGTATTTCCAGCCCAATGCCAGCATACGTACTAAACAGCAGGAAACTTCGTCTAAAACGCAGGAGAAACGTTTTCTTGAAACTGCTCTGCTGTGCGTTCGTTCACCTAAGAGAGTTGAATCTATGTTGAGATTCAGCGAGTCAGAAACACGTTTCTTCTAGGAGCTGCGTTGGGATATTCCCGAGTGAATGGGACCATAGGCTGTACAGAGAAATATCTGCTCCTACAAACAAAAGGGTGGTATCTAACTGAATGGTTGTCAATGTGTGCATTCAACTGACAGAGTTAAACTCACGTGTGGATTCAGCGGTTTACAAACCCTTTCTGTGCAGAATCCCAAAACCGGTAATTCCAGCTCAATGCCGGCATACGTACTAAACAGCAGGAAACTTCGTCTAAAACTCAGGAGAAACGCTTCCTTGAAACTGCTCTGCTGTGCGTTCGTTCACCTAAGAGAGTTGAATCTATGTTGAGATTCAGCGAGTCAGAAACACGTTTCTTCTAGGAGCTGCGTTGGGATATTCCCGAGTGAATGGGACCATAGGCTGTACAGAGAAATATCTGCTTCTAAAACCAAAAGGGTGCTATCAAACTGAATGGTTGTCAATGTGTGCATTCAACTGACAGAGTTAAACTCACGTGTGGATTCAGCGGTTTGCAAACCCTTTCTGTGCAGAATCCCAAAACCGGTATTTCCAGCCCAATGCCAGCATACGTACTAAACAGCAGGAAACTTCGTCTAAAACTCAGTAGAAACGTTTCCTTGAAACTGCTCTGCTGTGCGTTCGTTCACCTAAGGGAGTTGAATCTATGTTGAGATTCAGCGAGTCAGAAACACGTTTCTTCTAGGAGCTGCGTTGGGATATTCCCGAGTGAATGGGACCATAGGCTGTACAGAGAAATATCTGCTCCTACAACCAAAAGGGTGGTATCTAACTGAATGGTTGTCAATGTGTGCATTCAACTGAAAGAGTTAAGCTCACGTTTGAATTCAGCGGTTTGCAAACCCTTTCTGTGCAGAATCCCAAAACCGGTAATTCCAGCTCAATGCCGGCATACGTACTAAACAGCAGGGAACTTCGTCTAAAACTCAGGAGAAACGTTTCCTTGAAACTGCTCTGCTGTGCGTTCGTTCAACTAAGAGAGTTGAATCTATGTTGAGATTCAGCGAGTCAGAAACACGTTTCTTCTGGGAGGTGCGTTGGGATATTCCCGAGTGAATGGGACCATAGGCTGTACAGAGAAATATCTGCTCCTACAACCAAAAGGGTGGTATCTAACTGAATGGTTGTCATTGTGTGCATTCAACTGACAGAGTTAAACTCACGTTTGGATTCAGCGGTTTACAAACCCTTTCTGTGCAGAATCCCAAAACCGGTATTTCCAGCCCAATGCCGGCATCCGTCCTAAACAGCAGGAAACTTCGTCTAAAACTCAGGAGAAACGTTTCCTTGAAATTGCTCTGATGTGCGTTCGATCACCTAAGAGAGTTGAATCTATGTTGAGATTCAGCGAGTCAGACACATGTTTCTTCTAGGAGCTGCGTTGGGATATTCCCGAGAGAATGGGACCATAGGCTGTACAGAGAAATATCTGCTACTACAACCAAAAGGGTGGTATCTAACTGAATGATTGTCAATGTGTGCATTCAACGGACAGAGTTAAACTCACGTTTGGATTCAGCGGTTTACAAACCCTTTCTGTGCAGAATCCCAAACCCGTTAATTCCAGTTCAATGCCGGCATACGTACTAAACAGCAGGAAACTTCGTCTAAAACTCAGGAGAAACGTTTCCTTGAAACTGCTCTGCTGTGCATTCGTTCACCTAAGAGAGTTGAAACTATGTTGAGATTCACCGAGTCAGAAACACGTTTATGCTAGGAGCTGCGTTGGGATATTCCCGAGTGAATGGGACCATAGGCTGTACGGAGAAATATCTGCTTCTAAAACCAAAACGGAGCTATCTAACTGAATGGTTGTCAATGTGTGCATTCAACTGACAGAGTTAAACTCACGTGTGGATTCAGCGGTTTGCAATCCATTTCTGTGCAGAATCCCAAAACCGGTATTTCCAGCCCAATGCCGGCATCCGTACTAAACAGCAGGAAACTTCGTCTAAAACTCAGGAGAAACGTTTCCTTGAAACTGCTCTGCTGTGCGTTCGTTCACCTAAGAGAGTTGAATCTATGTTGAGATTCAGCGAGTCAGAAACACGTTTCTTCTAGGAGCTGCGTTGGGATATTCCCGAGTGAATGGGACCATAGGCTGTACAGAGAAATATCTGCTTCTAAAACCAAAACGGAGCTATCTAACTGAATGGTTGTCAATGTGTGCATTCAACTGACAGAGTTAAACTCACGTGTGGATTCAGCGGTTTGCAAACCCTTTCTGTGCAGAATCCCAAAACCGGTATTTCCAGCCCAATGCCGGCATCCGTACTAAACAGCAGGAAACTTCGTCTAAAACTCAGGAGAAACGTTTCCTTGAAACTGCTCTGCTGTGCGTTCGATCACCTAAGAGATTTGAATCTATGTTGAGCTTCAGCGAGTCAGAAACACGTTTCTTCTAGGAGGTGCGTTGGGATATTCCCGAGTGAATGGGACCATAGGCTGTACAGAGAAATATCTGCTCCTACAACCAAAAGGGTGGTATCTAACTGTATGGTTGTCAATGTGTGCATTCAACTGACAGAGTTAAACTCACGTTTGGATTCAGCGGTTTACAAAACCTTTCTGTGCAGAATCCCAAAACCGGTAATTCCAGCTCAATGCCGGCATCCATACTAAACAGCAGGAAACTTCGTCTAAAACTCAGGAGAAACGTTTCCTTGAAACTGCTCTGCTGTGCGTTCGTTCACCTAAGAGAGTTGAAACTATGTTGAGATTCAGCGAGTCAGAAACACGTTTATGCTAGGAGCTGCGTTGGGATATTCCCGAGTGAATGGGACCATAGGCTGTACAGAGAAATATCTGCTTCTAAAACCAAAACGGAGCTATCTAACTGAATGGTTGTCAATGTGTGCATTCAACTGACAGAGTTAAACTCACGTGTGGATTCAGCGGTTTGCAAACCACTTCTGTGCAGAATCCCAAAACCGGTATTTCCAGCCCAATGCCGGCATCCGTACTAAACAGCAGGAAACTTCGTCTAAAACTCAGGAGAAACGTTTCCTTGAAACTGCTCTGCTGTGCGTTCGTTCACCTAAGAGAGTTGAATCTATGTTGAGATTCAGCGAGTCAGAAACACGTTTCTTCTAGGTGGTGCGTTGGGATATTCCCGAGTGAATGGGACCATAGGCTGTACAGAGAAATATCTGCTTCTAAAACCAAAAGTGTGCTATCAAACTGAATGGTTGTCAATGTGTGCATTCAACTGACAGAGTTAAACTCACGTTTGGATTCAGCGGTTTACAAACCCTTTCTGGCAGAATCCCTCAACCGGTAATTCCAGCTCAATGCCGGCACACGTACTAAACAGCAGGAAACTTCGTCTAAAACTCAGGAGAAACGTTGCCTTGAAACTGCTCTGCTGTGCGTTCGTTCACCTAAGAGAGTTGAAACTATGTTGAGATTCAGCGAGTCAGAAACACGTTTATGCTAGGAGCTGCGTTGGGATATTCCCGAGTGAATGGGACCATAGGCTGTACAGAGAAATATCTGCTTCTAAAACCAAAACGGAGCTATCTAACTGAATGGTTGTCAATGTGTGCATTCAACTGACAGAGTTAAACTCACGTGTGGATTCAGCGGTTTGCAAACCATTTCTGTGCAGAATCCCAAAACCGGTATTTCCAGCCCAATGCCGGCATACGTACTAAACAGCAGGAAACTTCGTCTAAAACTCAGGAGAAACGTTTCCTTGAAACTGCTCTGCTGTGCGTTCGTTCACCTAAGAGAGTTGAATCTATGTTGAGATTCAGCGAGTCAGAAACACGTTTCTTCTAGGTGGTGCGTTGGGATATTCCCGAGTGAATGGGACCATAGGCTGTACAGAGAAATATCTGCTTCTAAAACCAAAAGTGTGCTATCAAACTGAATGGTTGTCAATGTGTGCATTCAACTGACAGAGTTAAACTCACGTTTGGATTCAGCGGTTTACAAACCCTTTCTGGCAGAATCCCTCAACCGGTAATTCCAGCTCAATGCCGGCACACGTACTAAACAGCAGGAAACTTCGTCTAAAACTCAGGAGAAACGTTGCCTTGAAACTGCTCTGCTGTGCGTTCGTTCACCTAAGAGAGCTGAATCTATGTTGAGATTCAGCGAGTCAGAAACACGTTTCTTCAAGGAGCTGCGTTGGGATATTCCCGAGTGAATGGGACCATAGGCTGTACAGAGAAATATCTGCTTCTAAAACCAAAACGGAGCTATCTAACTGAATGGTTGTCAATGTGTGCATTCAACTGACAGAGTTAAACTCACGTGTGGATTCAGCGGTTTGCAAACCCTTTCTGTGCAGAATCCCAAAACCGGTATTTCCAGCCCAATGCCGGCATACGTACTAAACAGCAGGAAACTTCGTCTAAAACTCAGGAGAAACGTTTCCTTGAAACTGCTCTGCTGTGCGTTCGTTCACCTAAGAGAGTTGAATCTATGTTGAGATTCAGCGAGTCAGAAACACGTTTCTTCTAGGAGCTGCGTTGGGATATTCCCGAGTGAATGGAACCATAGGCTGTACAGAGAAATATCTGCTTCTAAAACCAAAACGGAGCTATCTAACTGAATGGTTGTCAATGTGTGCATTCAACTGACAGAGTTAAACTCACGTGTGGATTCAGCGGTTTGCAAACCCTTTCTGTGCAGAATCCCAAACCCGGTATTTCCAGCCCATTGCCGGCATCCGTACTAAACAGCAGGAAACTTCGTCTAAAACTCAGTAGAAACGTTTCCTTGAAACTGCTCTGCTGTGCGTTCGTTCACCTAAGGGAGTTGAATCTATGTTGAGATTCAGCGAGTCAGAAACACGTTTCTTCTAGGAGCTGCGTTGGGATATTCCCGAGTGAATGGGACCATAGGCTGTACAGAGAAATATCTGCTCCTACAACCAAAAGGGTGGTATCTAACTGAATGGTTGTCATTGTGTGCATTCAACTGAAAGAGTTAAGCTCACGTTTGAATTCAGCGGTTTGCAAACCCTTTCTGTGCAGAATCCCAAAACCGGTAATTCCAGCTCAATGCCGGCATACGTACTAAACAGCAGGGAACTTCGTCTAAAACTCAGGAGAAACGTTTCCTTGAAACTGCTCTGCTGTGCGTTCGTTCAACTAAGAGAGTTGAATCTATGTTGAGATTCAGCGAGTCAGAAACACGTTTCTTCTAGGAGGTGCGTTGGGATATTCCCGAGTGAATGGGACCATAGGCTGTACAGAGAAATATCTGCTCCTACAACCAAAAGGGTGGTATCTAACTGAATGGTTGTCAGTGTTTGCATTCAACTGACAGAGTTAAACTCACGTTTGGATTCAGCGGTTTACAAACCATTTCTGTGCAGAATCCCAAAACCGGTATGTCCAGCCCAATGCCGGCATCCGTACTAAACAGCAGGAAACTTCGTCTAAAACTCAGGAGAAACGTTTCCTTGAAACTGCTATGCTGTGCGTTCGTTCACCTAAGAGAGTTGAATCTATGTTGAGATTCAGCGAGTCAGAAACACGTTTCTTCTAGGAGCTGCGTTGGGATATTCCCGAGTGAATGGGACCATAGGCTGTATCGAGAAATATCTGATCCTACAACCAAAAGGGAGGTATCTAACTGAATGGTTGTCAATGTGTGCATTCAACTGACAGAGTCAAGCTCACGTTTGAATTCAGCGGTTTGCAAACCCTTTCTGTGCAGAATCCCAAAACCGGTAATTCCAGCTCAATGCCGGTATACGTACTAAACAGCAGGGAACTTCGTCTAAAACTCAGGAGAAACGTTTCCTTGAAACTGCTCTGCTGTGCGTTCGTTCAACTAAGAGAGTTGAATCTATGTTGAGATTCAGCGAGTCAGAAACACGTTTCTTCTAGGAGGTGCGTTGGGATATTCCCGAGTGAATGGGACCATAGGCTGTACAGAGAAATATCTGCTCCTACAACCAAAAGGGTGGTATCTAACTGAATGGTTGTCAATGTTTGCATTCAACTGACAGAGTTAAACTCACGTTTGGATTCAGCGGTTTACAAACCCTTTCTGTGCAGAATCCCAAAACCGGTAATTCCAGCTCAATGCCGGCATACGTACTAAACAGCAGGAAACTTCGTCTAAAACTCAGGAGAAACGTTTCCGTGAAACTGCTCTGCTGTGCGTTCGTTCACCTAAGAGAGTTGAATCTATGTTGAGATTCAGCGAGTCAGAAACACGTTTCTTCTAGGAGCTGCGTTGGGATATTCCCGAGTGAATGGGACCATAGGCTGTATCGAGAATTATCTGCTCCTACAACCAAAAGGGAGGTATCTAACTGAATGGTTGTCAATGTGTGCATTCAACTGACAGAGTTAAACTCACGTGTGGATTCAGCGGTTTACAAACACTTTCTGTGCAGAATCCCAAAACCGGTAATTCCAGCTCAATGCCGGCATATGTACTAAACAGCAGGAAACATCGTCTAAAACTCAGGAGAAACGTTTCCTTGAAACTGCTCTGCTGTGCGTTCGTTCAGCTAAGAGAGTTGAATCTATGTTGAAATTCAGCGAGTCAGAAACACGTTTCTTCAAGGAGCTGCGTTGGGATATTCCCGAGTGAATGGGACCATAGGCTGTACAGAGAAATATCTGCTTCTAAAACCAAAAGGGTGCTATCAAACTGAATGGTTGTCAATGTGTGCATTCAACTGACAGAGTTAAACTCACGTGTGGATTCAGCGGTTTGCAAACCCTTTCTGTGCAGAATCCCAAAACCGGTATTTCCAGCCCAATGCCAGCATACATACTAAACAGCAGGAAACTTCGTCTAAAACGCAGGAGAAACGTTTCCTTGAAACTGCTCTGCTGTGCGTTCGTTCACCTAAGAGAGTTGAATCTATGTTGAGATTCAGCGAGTCAGAAACACGTTTCTTCTAGGAGCTGCGTTGGGATATTCCCGAGTGAATGGGACCATAGGCTGTATAGAGAAATATCTGCTTCTAAAACCAAAAGGGTGCTATCAAACTGAATGGTTGTCAATGTGTGCATTCAACTGACAGAGTTAAACTCACGTGAGGATTCAGCGGTTTGCAAACCCTTTCTCTGCAGAATCCCAAAACCGGTATTTCCAGCCCAATGCCGGCATACGTACTAAACAGCAGGAAACTTCGTCTAAAACTCAGGAGAAAAGTTTACTTGAAACTGCTCTGCTGCGCATTCGTTCACCTAAGAGACTTGAATCTATGTTGAGATTCAGCGAGTCAGAAACACGTTTCTTCTAGGAGGTGCGTTGGGATATTCCCGCGTGAATGGGACCATAGACTGTACAGAGAAATATCTGCTTCTAAAACCAAAACGGAGCTATCTAACTGAATGGTTGTCAATGTGTGCATTCAACTGACAGAGTTAAACTCACGTGTGGATTCAGCGGTTTGCAAACCCTTTCTGTGCAGAATCCCAAAACCGGTATTTCCAGCCCAATGCCGGCATACGTACTAAACAGCAGGGAACTTCGTCTAAAACTCAGGAGAAACGTTTCCTTGAAACTGCTCTGCTGTGCGTTCGTTCACCTAAGAGAGTTGAATCTATGTTGAGATTCAGCGAGTCAGAAACACGTTTCTTCTAGGAGCTGCGTTGGGATATTCCTGAGTGAATGGGACCATAGGCTGTATCGAGAAATATCTGATCCTACAACCCAAAGGGAGGTATCTAACTGAATGGTTGTCAATGTGTGCATTCAACTGACAGAGTTAAGCTCACGTTTGAATTCAGCGGTTTGCAAACCCTTTCTGTGCAGAATCCCAAAACCGGTAATTCCAGCTCAATGCCGGCATACGTACTAAACAGCAGGGAACTTCGTCTAAAACTCAGGAGAAACGTTTCCTTGAAACTGCTCTGCTGTGCGTTCGTTCAACTAAGAGAGTTGAATCTATGGTGAGATTCAGCGAGTCAGAAACACGTTTCTTCTAGGAGGTGCGTTGGGATATTCCCGAGTGAATGGGACCATAGGCTGTACAGAGAAATATCTGCTCCTACAACCAAAAGGGTGGTATCTAACTGAATGGTTGTCAATGTTTGCATTCAACTGACAGAGTTAAACTCACGTTTGGATTCAGCGGTTTAAAAACCCTTTCTGTGCAGAATCCCAAAACCGGTAATTCCAGCTCAATGCCGGCATACGTACTAAACAGCAGGAAACTTCGTCTAAAACTCAGGAGAAACGTTTCCTTGAAACTGCTCTGCTGTGCGTTCGTTCACCTAAGAGAGTTGAATCTATGTTGAGATTCAGCGAGTCAGAAACACGTTTCTTCTAGGAGCTGCGTTGGGATATTCCCGAGTGAATGGGACCATAGGCTGTACAGAGAAATATCTGCTTCTAAAACCAAAACGGAGCTATCTAACTGAATGGTTGTCAATGTGTGCATTCAACTGACAGAGTTAAACTCACGTGTGGATTCAGCGGTTTGCAAACCCTTTCTGTGCAGAATCCCAAAACCGGTATTTCCAGCCCAATGCCGGCATCCGTACTAAACAGCAGGAAACTTCGTCTAAAACTCAGGAGAAACGTTTCCTTGAAACTGCTCTGCTGTGCGTTCGATCACCTAAGAGATTTGAATCTATGTTGAGCTTCAGCGAGTCAGAAACACGTTTCTTCTAGGAGGTGCGTTGGGATATTCCCGAGTGAATGGGACCATAGGCTGTACAGAGAAATATCTGCTCCTACAACCAAAAGGGTGGTATCTAACTGTATGGTTGTCAATGTGTGCATTCAACTGACAGAGTTAAACTCACGTTTGGATTCAGCGGTTTACAAAACCTTTCTGTGCAGAATCCCAAAACCGGTAATTCCAGCTCAATGCCGGCATCCATACTAAACAGCAGGAAACTTCGTCTAAAACTCAGGAGAAACGTTTCCTTGAAACTGCTCTGCTGTGCGTTCGTTCACCTAAGAGAGTTGAAACTATGTTGAGATTCAGCGAGTCAGAAACACGTTTATGCTAGGAGCTGCGTTGGGATATTCCCGAGTGAATGGGACCATAGGCTGTACAGAGAAATATCTGCTTCTAAAACCAAAACGGAGCTATCTAACTGAATGGTTGTCAATGTGTGCATTCAACTGACAGAGTTAAACTCACGTGTGGATTCAGCGGTTTGCAAACCACTTCTGTGCAGAATCCCAAAACCGGTATTTCCAGCCCAATGCCGGCATCCGTACTAAACAGCAGGAAACTTCGTCTAAAACTCAGGAGAAACGTTTCCTTGAAACTGCTCTGCTGTGCGTTCGTTCACCTAAGAGAGTTGAATCTATGTTGAGATTCAGCGAGTCAGAAACACGTTTCTTCTAGGTGGTGCGTTGGGATATTCCCGAGTGAATGGGACCATAGGCTGTACAGAGAAATATCTGCTTCTAAAACCAAAAGTGTGCTATCAAACTGAATGGTTGTCAATGTGTGCATTCAACTGACAGAGTTAAACTCACGTTTGGATTCAGCGGTTTACAAACCCTTTCTGGCAGAATCCCTCAACCGGTAATTCCAGCTCAATGCCGGCACACGTACTAAACAGCAGGAAACTTCGTCTAAAACTCAGGAGAAACGTTGCCTTGAAACTGCTCTGCTGTGCGTTCGTTCACCTAAGAGAGTTGAAACTATGTTGAGATTCAGCGAGTCAGAAACACGTTTATGCTAGGAGCTGCGTTGGGATATTCCCGAGTGAATGGGACCATAGGCTGTACAGAGAAATATCTGCTTCTAAAACCAAAACGGAGCTATCTAACTGAATGGTTGTCAATGTGTGCATTCAACTGACAGAGTTAAACTCACGTGTGGATTCAGCGGTTTGCAAACCATTTCTGTGCAGAATCCCAAAACCGGTATTTCCAGCCCAATGCCGGCATACGTACTAAACAGCAGGAAACTTCGTCTAAAACTCAGGAGAAACGTTTCCTTGAAACTGCTCTGCTGTGCGTTCGTTCACCTAAGAGAGTTGAATCTATGTTGAGATTCAGCGAGTCAGAAACACGTTTCTTCTAGGTGGTGCGTTGGGATATTCCCGAGTGAATGGGACCATAGGCTGTACAGAGAAATATCTGCTTCTAAAACCAAAAGTGTGCTATCAAACTGAATGGTTGTCAATGTGTGCATTCAACTGACAGAGTTAAACTCACGTTTGGATTCAGCGGTTTACAAACCCTTTCTGGCAGAATCCCTCAACCGGTAATTCCAGCTCAATGCCGGCACACGTACTAAACAGCAGGAAACTTCGTCTAAAACTCAGGAGAAACGTTGCCTTGAAACTGCTCTGCTGTGCGTTCGTTCACCTAAGAGAGCTGAATCTATGTTGAGATTCAGCGAGTCAGAAACACGTTTCTTCAAGGAGCTGCGTTGGGATATTCCCGAGTGAATGGGACCATAGGCTGTACAGAGAAATATCTGCTTCTAAAACCAAAACGGAGCTATCTAACTGAATGGTTGTCAATGTGTGCATTCAACTGACAGAGTTAAACTCACGTGTGGATTCAGCGGTTTGCAAACCCTTTCTGTGCAGAATCCCAAAACCGGTATTTCCAGCCCAATGCCGGCATACGTACTAAACAGCAGGAAACTTCGTCTAAAACTCAGGAGAAACGTTTCCTTGAAACTGCTCTGCTGTGCGTTCGTTCACCTAAGAGAGTTGAATCTATGTTGAGATTCAGCGAGTCAGAAACACGTTTCTTCTAGGAGCTGCGTTGGGATATTCCCGAGTGAATGGGACCATAGGCTGTACAGAGAAATATCTGCTTCTAAAACCAAAACGGAGCTATCTAACTGAATGGTTGTCAATGTGTGCATTCAACTGACAGAGTTAAACTCACGTGTGGATTCAGCGGTTTGCAAACCCTTTCTGTGCAGAATCCCAAACCCGGTATTTCCAGCCCATTGCCGGCATCCGTACTAAACAGCAGGAAACTTCGTCTAAAACTCAGTAGAAACGTTTCCTTGAAACTGCTCTGCTGTGCGTTCGTTCACCTAAGGGAGTTGAATCTATGTTGAGATTCAGCGAGTCAGAAACACGTTTCTTCTAGGAGCTGCGTTGGGATATTCCCGAGTGAATGGGACCATAGGCTGTACAGAGAAATATCTGCTCCTACAACCAAAAGGGTGGTATCTAACTGAATGGTTGTCATTGTGTGCATTCAACTGAAAGAGTTAAGCTCACGTTTGAATTCAGCGGTTTGCAAACCCTTTCTGTGCAGAATCCCAAAACCGGTAATTCCAGCTCAATGCCGGCATACGTACTAAACAGCAGGGAACTTCGTCTAAAACTCAGGAGAAACGTTTCCTTGAAACTGCTCTGCTGTGCGTTCGTTCAACTAAGAGAGTTGAATCTATGTTGAGATTCAGCGAGTCAGAAACACGTTTCTTCTAGGAGGTGCGTTGGGATATTCCCGAGTGAATGGGACCATAGGCTGTACAGAGAAATATCTGCTCCTACAACCAAAAGGGTGGTATCTAACTGAATGGTTGTCATTGTGTGCATTCAACTGACAGAGTTAAACTCACGTTTGGATTCAGCGGTTTACAAACCCTTTCTGTGCAGAATCCCAAAACCGGTATTTCCAGCCCAATGCCGGCATCCGTCCTAAACAGCAGGAAACTTCGTCTAAAACTCAGGAGAAACGTTTCCTTGAAACTGCTCTGCTGTGCGTTCGTTCACCTAAGAGAGTTGAATCTATGTTGAGATTCAGCGAGTCAGAAACACGTTTCTTCTAGGTGGTGCGTTGGGATATTCCCGAGTGAATGGGACCATAGGCTGTACAGAGAAATATCTGCTTCTAAAACCAAAAGTGTGCTATCAAACTGAATGGTTGTCAATGTGTGCATTCAACTGACAGAGTTAAACTCACGTTTGGATTCAGCGGTTTACAAACCCTTTCTGGCAGAATCCCTCAACCGGTAATTCCAGCTCAATGCCGGCACACGTACTAAACAGCAGGAAACTTCGTCTAAAACTCAGGAGAAACGTTGCCTTGAAACTGCTCTGCTGTGCGTTCGTTCACCTAAGAGAGCTGAATCTATGTTGAGATTCAGCGAGTCAGAAACACGTTTCTTCAAGGAGCTGCGTTGGAATATTCCCGAGTGAATGGGACCATAGGCTGTACAGAGAAATATCTGCTTCTAAAACCAAAACGGAGCTATCTAACTGAATGGTTGTCAATGTGTGCATTCAACTGACAGAGTTAAACTCACGTGTGGATTCAGCGGTTTGCAAACCCTTTCTGTGCAGAATCCCAAAACCGGTATTTCCAGCCCAATGCCGGCATACGTACTAAACAGCAGGAAACTTCGTCTAAAACTCAGGAGAAACGTTTCCTTGAAACTGCTCTGCTGTGCGTTCGTTCACCTAAGAGAGTTGAATCTATGTTGAGATTCAGCGAGTCAGAAACACGTTTCTTCTAGGAGCTGCGTTGGGATATTCCCGAGTGAATGGGACCATAGGCTGTACAGAGAAATATCTGCTTCTAAAACCAAAACGGAGCTATCTAACTGAATGGTTGTCAATGTGTGCATTCAACTGACAGAGTTAAACTCACGTGTGGATTCAGCGGTTTGCAAACCCTTTCTGTGCAGAATCCCAAACCCGGTATTTCCAGCCCATTGCCGGCATCCGTACTAAACAGCAGGAAACTTCGTCTAAAACTCAGTAGAAACGTTTCCTTGAAACTGCTCTGCTGTGCGTTCGTTCACCTAAGGGAGTTGAATCTATGTTGAGATTCAGCGAGTCAGAAACACGTTTCTTCTAGGAGCTGCGTTGGGATATTCCCGAGTGAATGGGACCATAGGCTGTACAGAGAAATATCTGCTCCTACAACCAAAAGGGTGGTATCTAACTGAATGGTTGTCATTGTGTGCATTCAACTGAAAGAGTTAAGCTCACGTTTGAATTCAGCGGTTTGCAAACCCTTTCTGTGCAGAATCCCAAAACCGGTAATTCCAGCTCAATGCCGGCATACGTACTAAACAGCAGGGAACTTCGTCTAAAACTCAGGAGAAACGTTTCCTTGAAACTGCTCTGCTGTGCGTTCGTTCAACTAAGAGAGTTGAATCTATGTTGAGATTCAGCGAGTCAGAAACACGTTTCTTCTAGGAGGTGCGTTGGGATATTCCCGAGTGAATGGGACCATAGGCTGTACAGAGAAATATCTGCTCCTACAACCAAAAGGGTGGTATCTAACTGAATGGTTGTCATTGTGTGCATTCAACTGACAGAGTTAAACTCACGTTTGGATTCAGCGGTTTACAAACCCTTTCTGTGCAGAATCCCAAAACCGGTATTTCCAGCCCAATGCCGGCATCCGTCGTAAACAGCAGGAAACTTCGTCTAAAACTCAGGAGAAACGTTTCCTTGAAATTGCTCTGATGTGCGTTCGATCACCTAAGAGAGTTGAATCTATGTTGAGATTCAGCGAGTCAGACACATGTTTCTTCTAGGAGCTGCGTTGGGATATTCCCGAGAGAATGGGACCATAGGCTGTACAGAGAAATATCTGCTACTACAACCAAAAGGGTGGTATCTAACTGAATGATTGTCAATGTGTGCATTCAACGGACAGAGTTAAACTCACGTTTGGATTCAGCGGTTTACAAACCCTTTCTGTGCAGAATCCCAAACCCGTTAATTCCAGTTCAATGCCGGCATACGTACTAAACAGCAGGAAACTTCGTCTAAAACTCAGGAGAAACGTTTCCTTGAAACTGCTCTGCTGTGCGTTCGTTCACCTAAGAGAGTTGAAACTATGTTGAGACTCAGCGAGTCAGAAACACGTTTATGCTAGGAGCTGCGTTGGGATATTCCCGAGTGAATGGGACCATAGGCTGTACAGAGAAATATCTGCTTCTAAAACCAAAACGGAGCTATCTAACTGAATGGTTGTCAATGTGTGCATTCAACTGACAGAGTTAAACTCACGTGTGGATTCAGCGGTTTGCAATCCATTTCTGTGCAGAATCCCAAAACCGGTATTTCCAGCCCAATGCCGGCATCCGTACTAAACAGCAGGAAACTTCGTCTAAAACTCAGGAGAAACGTTTCCTTGAAACTGCTCTGCTGTGCGTTCGTTCACCTAAGAGAGTTGAATCTATGTTGAGATTCAGCGAGTCAGAAACACGTTTCTTCTAGGAGCTGCGTTGGGATATTCCCGAGTGAATGGGACCATAGGCTGTACTGAGAAATATCTGCTTCTAAAACCAAAACGGAGCTATCTA
The DNA here is from genome assembly GCF_030222135.1 of Aotus nancymaae. Lineage (NCBI taxonomy): Eukaryota > Metazoa > Chordata > Mammalia > Primates > Aotidae > Aotus > Aotus nancymaae. The sequence goes on along the minus strand of NW_026988459.1, from coordinate 1,339,407 downwards.
ACTGAATGGTTGTCAATGTGTGCATTCAACTGACAGAGTTAAACTCACGTGTGGATTCAGCGGTTTGCAAACCCTTTCTGTGCAGAATCCCAAAACCGGTATTTCCAGCCCAATGCCGGCATCCGTACTAAACAGCAGGAAACTTCGTCTAAAACTCAGGAGAAACGTTTCCTTGAAACTGCTCTGCTGTGCGTTCGATCACCTAAGAGAGTTGAATCTATGTTGAGCTTCAGCGAGTCAGAAACACGTTTCTTCTAGGAGGTGCGTTGGGATATTCCCGAGTGAATGGGACCATAGGCTGTACAGAGAAATATCTGCTCCTACAACCAAAAGGGTGGTATCTAACTGAATGGTTGTCAATGTGTGCATTCAACTGACAGAGTTAAACTCACGTTTGGATTCAGCGGTTTACAAAACCTTTCTGTGCAGAATCCCAAAACCGGTAATTCCAGCTCAATGCCGGCATCCGTACTAAACAGCAGGAAACTTCGTCTAAAACTCAGGAGAAACGTTTCCTTGAAACTGCTCTGCTGTGCGTTCGTTCACCTAAGAGAGTTGAAACTATGTTGAGATTCAGCGAGTCAGAAACACGTTTATGCTAGGAGCTGCGTTGGGATATTCCCGAGTGAATGGGACCATAGGCTGTACAGAGAAATATCTGCTTCTAAAACCAAAACGGAGCTATCTAACTGAATGGTTGTCAATGTGTGCATTCAACTGACAGAGCTAAACTCACGTGTGGATTCAGCGGTTTGCAAACCATTTCTGTGCAGAATCCCAAAACCGGTATTTCCAGCCCAATGCCGGCATCCGTACTAAACAGCAGGAAACTTCGTCTAAAACTCAGGAGAAACGTTTCCTTGAAACTGCTCTGCTGTGCGTTCGTTCACCTAAGAGAGTTGAATCTATGTTGAGATTCAGCGAGTCAGAAACACGTTTCTTCTAGGTGGTGCGTTGGGATATTCCCGAGTGAATGGGACCATAGGCTGTACAGAGAAATATCTGCTTCTAAAACCAAAAGTGTGCTATCAAACTGAATGGTTGTCAATGTGTGCATTCAACTGACAGAGTTAAACTCACGTTTGGATTCAGCGGTTTACAAACCCTTTCTGGCAGAATCCCTCAACCGGTAATTCCAGCTCAATGCCGGCACACGTACTAAACAGCAGGAAACTTCGTCTAAAACTCAGGAGAAACGTTGCCTTGAAACTGCTCTGCTGTGCGTTCGTTCACCTAAGAGAGTTGAAACTATGTTGAGATTCAGCGAGTCAGAAACACGTTTATGCTAGGAGCTGCGTTGGGATATTCCCGAGTGAATGGGACCATAGGCTGTACAGAGAAATATCTGCTTCTAAAACCAAAACGGAGCTATCTAACTGAATGGTTGTCAATGTGTGCATTCAACTGACAGAGTTAAACTCACGTGTGGATTCAGCGGTTTGCAAACCATTTCTGTGCAGAATCCCAAAACCGGTATTTCCAGCCCAATGCCGGCATACGTACTAAACAGCAGGAAACTTCGTCTAAAACTCAGGAGAAACGTTTCCTTGAAACTGCTCTGCTGTGCGTTCGTTCACCTAAGAGAGTTGAATCTATGTTGAGATTCAGCGAGTCAGAAACACGTTTCTTCTAGGTGGTGCGTTGGGATATTCCCGAGTGAATGGGACCATAGGCTGTACAGAGAAATATCTGCTTCTAAAACCAAAAGTGTGCTATCAAACTGAATGGTTGTCAATGTGTGCATTCAACTGACAGAGTTAAACTCACGTTTGGATTCAGCGGTTTACAAACCCTTTCTGGCAGAATCCCTCAACCGGTAATTCCAGCTCAATGCCGGCACACGTACTAAACAGCAGGAAACTTCGTCTAAAACTCAGGAGAAACGTTGCCTTGAAACTGCTCTGCTGTGCGTTCGTTCACCTAAGAGAGCTGAATCTATGTTGAGATTCAGCGAGTCAGAAACACGTTTCTTCTAGGAGCTGCGTTGGGATATTCCCGAGTGAATGGGACCATAGGCTGTACAGAAAAATATCTGCTTCTAAAACCAAAACGGAGCTATCTAACTGAATGGTTGCCAATGTGTGCATTCAACTGACAGAGTTAAACTCACGTGTGGATTCAGCGGTTTGCAAACCCTTTCTGTGCAGAATCCCAAAACCGGTATTTCCAGCCCAATGCCGGCATCCGTACTAAACAGCAGGAAACTTCGTCTAAAACTCAGGAGAAACGTTTCCTTGATACTGCTCTGCTGTGCGTTCGTTCACCTAAGAGAGTTGAATCTATGTTGAGATTCAGCGAGTCAGAAACACGTTTCTTCTAGGAGCTGCGTTGGGATATTCCCGAGTGAATGGGACCATAGGCTGTACAGAGAAATATCTGCTTCTAAAACCAAAACGGAGCTATCTAACTGAATGGTTGTCAATGTGTGCATTCAACTGACAGAGTTAAACTCACGTGTGGATTCAGCGGTTTGCAAACCCTTTCTGTGCAGAATCCCAAAACCGGTATTTCCAGCCCAATGCCGGCATCCGTACTAAACAGCAGGAAACTTCGTCTAAAACTCAGGAGAAACGTTTCCTTGAAACTGCTCTGCTGTGCGTTCGTTCACCTAAGAGAGTTGAATCTATGTTGAGATTCAGCGAGTCAGAAACACGTTTCTTCTAGGAGCTGCGTTGGGATATTCCCGAGTGAATGGGACCATAGGCTGTACGGAGAAATATCTGCTTCTACAACCAAAACGGAGCTATCTAACTGAATGGTTGTCAATGTGTGCATTCAACTGACAGAGTTAAAGTCACGTGTGGATTCAGCGGTTTGCAAACCATTTCTGTGCAGAATCCCAAAACCGGTGTTTCCAGCCCAATGCCGGCATCCGTACTAAACAGCAGGAAACTTCGTCTAAAACTCAGGAGAAACGTTTCCTTGAAACTGCTCTGCTGTGCGTTCGATCACCTAAGAGAGTTGAATCTATGTTGAGATTCAGCGAGTCAGAAACACGTATCTTCTAGGAGGTGCGTTGGGATATTCCCGAGTGAATGGGACCATAGGCTGTACAGAGAAATATCTGCTCCTACAACCAAAAGGGTGGTATCTAACTGAATGGTTGTCAATGTGTGCATTCAACTGACAGAGTTAAACTCACGTGTGGATTCAGCGGTTTACAAACCCTTTCTGTGCAGAATCCCAAAACCGGTAATTCCAGCTCAATGCCGGCATACGTACTAAACAGCAGGAAACTTCGTCTAAAACTCAGGAGAAACGCTTCCTTGAAACTGCTCTGCTGTGCGTTCGTTCACCTAAGAGAGTTGAATCTATGTTGAGATTCAGCGAGTCAGAAACACGTTTCTTCTAGGAGCTGCGTTGGGATATTCCCGAGTGAATGGGACCATAGGCTGTACAGAGAAATATCTGCTTCTAAAACCAAAAGGGTGCTATCAAACTGAATGGTTGTCAATGTGTGCATTCAACTGACAGAGTTAAACTCACGTGTGGATTCAGCGGTTTGCAAACCCTTTCTGTGCAGAATCCCAAAACCGGTATTTCCAGCCCAATGCCAGCATACGTACTAAACAGCAGGAAACTTCGTCTAAAACTCAGTAGAAACGTTTCCTTGAAACTGCTCTGCTGTGCGTTCGTTCACCTAAGGGAGTTGAATCTATGTTGAGATTCAGCGAGTCAGAAACACGTTTCTTCTAGGAGCTGCGTTGGGATATTCCCGAGTGAATGGGACCATAGGCTGTACAGAGAAATATCTGCTCCTACAACCAAAAGGGTGGTATCTAACTGAATGGTTGTCAATGTGTGCATTCAACTGAAAGAGTTAAGCTCACGTTTGAATTCAGCGGTTTGCAAACCCTTTCTGTGCAGAATCCCAAAACCGGTAATTCCAGCTCAATGCCGGCATACGTACTAAACAGCAGGGAACTTCGTCTAAAACTCAGGAGAAACGTTTCCTTGAAACTGCTCTGCTGTGCGTTCGTTCAACTAAGAGAGTTGAATCTATGTTGAGATTCAGCGAGTCAGAAACACGTTTCTTCTGGGAGGTGCGTTGGGATATTCCCGAGTGAATGGGACCATAGGCTGTACAGAGAAATATCTGCTCCTACAACCAAAAGGGTGGTATCTAACTGAATGGTTGTCATTGTGTGCATTCAACTGACAGAGTTAAACTCACGTTTGGATTCAGCGGTTTACAAACCCTTTCTGTGCAGAATCCCAAAACCGGTATTTCCAGCCCAATGCCGGCATCCGTCCTAAACAGCAGGAAACTTCGTCTAAAACTCAGGAGAAACGTTTCCTTGAAATTGCTCTGATGTGCGTTCGATCACCTAAGAGAGTTGAATCTATGTTGAGATTCAGCGAGTCAGACACATGTTTCTTCTAGGAGCTGCGTTGGGATATTCCCGAGAGAATGGGACCATAGGCTGTACAGAGAAATATCTGCTACTACAACCAAAAGGGTGGTATCTAACTGAATGATTGTCAATGTGTGCATTCAACGGACAGAGTTAAACTCACGTTTGGATTCAGCGGTTTACAAACCCTTTCTGTGCAGAATCCCAAACCCGTTAATTCCAGTTCAATGCCGGCATACGTACTAAACAGCAGGAAACTTCGTCTAAAACTCAGGAGAAACGTTTCCTTGAAACTGCTCTGCTGTGCGTTCGTTCACCTAAGAGAGTTGAAACTATGTTGAGATTCAGCGAGTCAGAAACACGTTTATGCTAGGAGCTGCGTTGGGATATTCCCGAGTGAATGGGACCATAGGCTGTACGGAGAAATATCTGCTTCTAAAACCAAAACGGAGCTATCTAACTGAATGGTTGTCAATGTGTGCATTCAACTGACAGAGTTAAACTCACGTGTGGATTCAGCGGTTTGCAATCCATTTCTGTGCAGAATCCCAAAACCGGTATTTCCAGCCCAATGCCGGCATCCGTACTAAACAGCAGGAAACTTCGTCTAAAACTCAGGAGAAACGTTTCCTTGAAACTGCTCTGCTGTGCGTTCGTTCACCTAAGAGAGTTGAATCTATGTTGAGATTCAGCGAGTCAGAAACACGTTTCTTCTAGGAGCTGCGTTGGGATATTCCCGAGTGAATGGGACCATAGGCTGTACAGAGAAATATCTGCTTCTAAAACCAAAACGGAGCTATCTAACTGAATGGTTGTCAATGTGTGCATTCAACTGACAGAGTTAAACTCACGTGTGGATTCAGCGGTTTGCAAACCCTTTCTGTGCAGAATCCCAAAACCGGTATTTCCAGCCCAATGCCGGCATCCGTACTAAACAGCAGGAAACTTCGTCTAAAACTCAGGAGAAACGTTTCCTTGAAACTGCTCTGCTGTGCGTTCGATCACCTAAGAGATTTGAATCTATGTTGAGCTTCAGCGAGTCAGAAACACGTTTCTTCTAGGAGGTGCGTTGGGATATTCCCGAGTGAATGGGACCATAGGCTGTACAGAGAAATATCTGCTCCTACAACCAAAAGGGTGGTATCTAACTGTATGGTTGTCAATGTGTGCATTCAACTGACAGAGTTAAACTCACGTTTGGATTCAGCGGTTTACAAAACCTTTCTGTGCAGAATCCCAAAACCGGTAATTCCAGCTCAATGCCGGCATCCATACTAAACAGCAGGAAACTTCGTCTAAAACTCAGGAGAAACGTTTCCTTGAAACTGCTCTGCTGTGCGTTCGTTCACCTAAGAGAGTTGAAACTATGTTGAGATTCAGCGAGTCAGAAACACGTTTATGCTAGGAGCTGCGTTGGGATATTCCCGAGTGAATGGGACCATAGGCTGTACAGAGAAATATCTGCTTCTAAAACCAAAACGGAGCTATCTAACTGAATGGTTGTCAATGTGTGCATTCAACTGACAGAGTTAAACTCACGTGTGGATTCAGCGGTTTGCAAACCACTTCTGTGCAGAATCCCAAAACCGGTATTTCCAGCCCAATGCCGGCATCCGTACTAAACAGCAGGAAACTTCGTCTAAAACTCAGGAGAAACGTTTCCTTGAAACTGCTCTGCTGTGCGTTCGTTCACCTAAGAGAGTTGAATCTATGTTGAGATTCAGCGAGTCAGAAACACGTTTCTTCTAGGTGGTGCGTTGGGATATTCCCGAGTGAATGGGACCATAGGCTGTACAGAGAAATATCTGCTTCTAAAACCAAAAGTGTGCTATCAAACTGAATGGTTGTCAATGTGTGCATTCAACTGACAGAGTTAAACTCACGTTTGGATTCAGCGGTTTACAAACCCTTTCTGGCAGAATCCCTCAACCGGTAATTCCAGCTCAATGCCGGCACACGTACTAAACAGCAGGAAACTTCGTCTAAAACTCAGGAGAAACGTTGCCTTGAAACTGCTCTGCTGTGCGTTCGTTCACCTAAGAGAGTTGAAACTATGTTGAGATTCAGCGAGTCAGAAACACGTTTATGCTAGGAGCTGCGTTGGGATATTCCCGAGTGAATGGGACCATAGGCTGTACAGAGAAATATCTGCTTCTAAAACCAAAACGGAGCTATCTAACTGAATGGTTGTCAATGTGTGCATTCAACTGACAGAGTTAAACTCACGTGTGGATTCAGCGGTTTGCAAACCATTTCTGTGCAGAATCCCAAAAACCGGTATTTCCAGCCCAATGCCGGCATACGTACTAAACAGCAGGAAACTTCGTCTAAAACTCAGGAGAAACGTTTCCTTGAAACTGCTCTGCTGTGCGTTCGTTCACCTAAGAGAGTTGAATCTATGTTGAGATTCAGCGAGTCAGAAACACGTTTCTTCTAGGTGGTGCGTTGGGATATTCCCGAGTGAATGGGACCATAGGCTGTACAGAGAAATATCTGCTTCTAAAACCAAAAGTGTGCTATCAAACTGAATGGTTGTCAATGTGTGCATTCAACTGACAGAGTTAAACTCACGTTTGGATTCAGCGGTTTACAAACCCTTTCTGGCAGAATCCCTCAACCGGTAATTCCAGCTCAATGCCGGCACACGTACTAAACAGCAGGAAACTTCGTCTAAAACTCAGGAGAAACGTTGCCTTGAAACTGCTCTGCTGTGCGTTCGTTCACCTAAGAGAGCTGAATCTATGTTGAGATTCAGCGAGTCAGAAACACGTTTCTTCAAGGAGCTGCGTTGGGATATTCCCGAGTGAATGGGACCATAGGCTGTACAGAGAAATATCTGCTTCTAAAACCAAAACGGAGCTATCTAACTGAATGGTTGTCAATGTGTGCATTCAACTGACAGAGTTAAACTCACGTGTGGATTCAGCGGTTTGCAAACCCTTTCTGTGCAGAATCCCAAAACCGGTATTTCCAGCCCAATGCCGGCATACGTACTAAACAGCAGGAAACTTCGTCTAAAACTCAGGAGAAACGTTTCCTTGAAACTGCTCTGCTGTGCGTTCGTTCACCTAAGAGAGTTGAATCTATGTTGAGATTCAGCGAGTCAGAAACACGTTTCTTCTAGGAGCTGCGTTGGGATATTCCCGAGTGAATGGGACCATAGGCTGTACAGAGAAATATCTGCTTCTAAAACCAAAACGGAGCTATCTAACTGAATGGTTGTCAATGTGTGCATTCAACTGACAGAGTTAAACTCACGTGTGGATTCAGCGGTTTGCAAACCCTTTCTGTGCAGAATCCCAAACCCGGTATTTCCAGCCCATTGCCGGCATCCGTACTAAACAGCAGGAAACTTCGTCTAAAACTCAGTAGAAACGTTTCCTTGAAACTGCTCTGCTGTGCGTTCGTTCACCTAAGGGAGTTGAATCTATGTTGAGATTCAGCGAGTCAGAAACACGTTTCTTCTAGGAGCTGCGTTGGGATATTCCCGAGTGAATGGGACCATAGGCTGTACAGAGAAATATCTGCTCCTACAACCAAAAGGGTGGTATCTAACTGAATGGTTGTCATTGTGTGCATTCAACTGAAAGAGTTAAGCTCACGTTTGAATTCAGCGGTTTGCAAACCCTTTCTGTGCAGAATCCCAAAACCGGTAATTCCAGCTCAATGCCGGCATACGTACTAAACAGCAGGGAACTTCGTCTAAAACTCAGGAGAAACGTTTCCTTGAAACTGCTCTGCTGTGCGTTCGTTCAACTAAGAGAGTTGAATCTATGTTGAGATTCAGCGAGTCAGAAACACGTTTCTTCTAGGAGGTGCGTTGGGATATTCCCGAGTGAATGGGACCATAGGCTGTACAGAGAAATATCTGCTCCTACAACCAAAAGGGTGGTATCTAACTGAATGGTTGTCATTGTGTGCATTCAACTGACAGAGTTAAACTCACGTTTGGATTCAGCGGTTTACAAACCCTTTCTGTGCAGAATCCCAAAACCGGTATTTCCAGCCCAATGCCGGCATCCGTCCTAAACAGCAGGAAACTTCGTCTAAAACTCAGGAGAAACGTTTCCTTGAAACTGCTCTGCTGTGCGTTCGTTCACCTAAGAGAGTTGAATCTATGTTGAGATTCAGCGAGTCAGAAACACGTTTCTTCTAGGTGGTGCGTTGGGATATTCCCGAGTGAATGGGACCATAGGCTGTACAGAGAAATATCTGCTTCTAAAACCAAAAGTGTGCTATCAAACTGAATGGTTGTCAATGTGTGCATTCAACTGACAGAGTTAAACTCACGTTTGGATTCAGCGGTTTACAAACCCTTTCTGGCAGAATCCCTCAACCGGTAATTCCAGCTCAATGCCGGCACACGTACTAAACAGCAGGAAACTTCGTCTAAAACTCAGGAGAAACGTTGCCTTGAAACTGCTCTGCTGTGCGTTCGTTCACCTAAGAGAGCTGAATCTATGTTGAGATTCAGCGAGTCAGAAACACGTTTCTTCAAGGAGCTGCGTTGGGATATTCCCGAGTGAATGGGACCATAGGCTGTACAGAGAAATATCTGCTTCTAAAACCAAAACGGAGCTATCTAACTGAATGGTTGTCAATGTGTGCATTCAACTGACAGAGTTAAACTCACGTGTGGATTCAGCGGTTTGCAAACCCTTTCTGTGCAGAATCCCAAAACCGGTATTTCCAGCCCAATGCCGGCATACGTACTAAACAGCAGGAAACTTCGTCTAAAACTCAGGAGAAACGTTTCCTTGAAACTGCTCTGCTGTGCGTTCGTTCACCTAAGAGAGTTGAATCTATGTTGAGATTCAGCGAGTCAGAAACACGTTTCTTCTAGGAGCTGCGTTGGGATATTCCCGAGTGAATGGGACCATAGGCTGTACAGAGAAATATCTGCTTCTAAAACCAAAACGGAGCTATCTAACTGAATGGTTGTCAATGTGTGCATTCAACTGACAGAGTTAAACTCACGTGTGGATTCAGCGGTTTGCAAACCCTTTCTGTGCAGAATCCCAAACCCGGTATTTCCAGCCCATTGCCGGCATCCGTACTAAACAGCAGGAAACTTCGTCTAAAACTCAGTAGAAACGTTTCCTTGAAACTGCTCTGCTGTGCGTTCGTTCACCTAAGGGAGTTGAATCTATGTTGAGATTCAGCGAGTCAGAAACACGTTTCTTCTAGGAGCTGCGTTGGGATATTCCCGAGTGAATGGGACCATAGGCTGTACAGAGAAATATCTGCTCCTACAACCAAAAGGGTGGTATCTAACTGAATGGTTGTCATTGTGTGCATTCAACTGAAAGAGTTAAGCTCACGTTTGAATTCAGCGGTTTGCAAACCCTTTCTGTGCAGAATCCCAAAACCGGTAATTCCAGCTCAATGCCGGCATACGTACTAAACAGCAGGGAACTTCGTCTAAAACTCAGGAGAAACGTTTCCTTGAAACTGCTCTGCTGTGCGTTCGTTCAACTAAGAGAGTTGAATCTATGTTGAGATTCAGCGAGTCAGAAACACGTTTCTTCTAGGAGGTGCGTTGGGATATTCCCGAGTGAATGGGACCATAGGCTGTACAGAGAAATATCTGCTCCTACAACCAAAAGGGTGGTATCTAACTGAATGGTTGTCATTGTGTGCATTCAACTGACAGAGTTAAACTCACGTTTGGATTCAGCGGTTTACAAACCCTTTCTGTGCAGAATCCCAAAACCGGTATTTCCAGCCCAATGCCGGCATCCGTCGTAAACAGCAGGAAACTTCGTCTAAAACTCAGGAGAAACGTTTCCTTGAAATTGCTCTGATGTGCGTTCGATCACCTAAGAGAGTTGAATCTATGTTGAGATTCAGCGAGTCAGACACATGTTTCTTCTAGGAGCTGCGTTGGGATATTCCCGAGAGAATGGGACCATAGGCTGTACAGAGAAATATCTGCTACTACAACCAAAAGGGTGGTATCTAACTGAATGATTGTCAATGTGTGCATTCAACGGACAGAGTTAAACTCACGTTTGGATTCAGCGGTTTACAAACCCTTTCTGTGCAGAATCCCAAACCCGTTAATTCCAGTTCAATGCCGGCATACGTACTAAACAGCAGGAAACTTCGTCTAAAACTCAGGAGAAACGTTTCCTTGAAACTGCTCTGCTGTGCGTTCGTTCACCTAAGAGAGTTGAAACTATGTTGAGACTCAGCGAGTCAGAAACACGTTTATGCTAGGAGCTGCGTTGGGATATTCCCGAGTGAATGGGACCATAGGCTGTACAGAGAAATATCTGCTTCTAAAACCAAAACGGAGCTATCTAACTGAATGGTTGTCAATGTGTGCATTCAACTGACAGAGTTAAACTCACGTGTGGATTCAGCGGTTTGCAATCCATTTCTGTGCAGAATCCCAAAACCGGTATTTCCAGCCCAATGCCGGCATCCGTACTAAACAGCAGGAAACTTCGTCTAAAACTCAGGAGAAACGTTTCCTTGAAACTGCTCTGCTGTGCGTTCGTTCACCTAAGAGAGTTGAATCTATGTTGAGATTCAGCGAGTCAGAAACACGTTTCTTCTAGGAGCTGCGTTGGGATATTCCCGAGTGAATGGGACCATAGGCTGTACTGAGAAATATCTGCTTCTAAAACCAAAACGGAGCTATCTAACTGAATGGTTGTCAATGTGTGCATTCAACTGACAGAGTTAAACTCACGTGTGGATTCAGCGGTTTGCAAACCCTTTCTGTGCAGAATCCCAAAACCGGTATTTCCAGCCCAATGCCGGCATACGTACTAAACAGCAGGAAACTTCGTCTAAAACTCAGGAGAAACGTTTCCTTGAAACTGCTCTGCTGTGCGTTCGTTCACCTAAGAGAGTTGAATCTATGTTGAGATTCAGCGAGTCAGAAACACGTTTCTTCTAGGAGCTGCGTTGGGATATTCCCGAGTGAATGGGACCATAGGCTGTACAGAGAAATATCTGCTTCTAAAACCAAAACGGAGCTATCTAACTGAATGGTTGTCAATGTGTGCATTCAACTGACAGAGTTAAACTCACGTGTGGATTCAGCGGTTTGCAAACCCTTTCTGTGCAGAATCCCAAACCCGGTATTTCCAGCCCATTGCCGGCATCCGTACTAAACAGCAGGAAACTTCGTCTAAAACTCAGTAGAAACGTTTCCTTGAAACTGCTCTGCTGTGCGTTCGTTCACCTAAGGGAGTTGAATCTATGTTGAGATTCAGCGAGTCAGAAACACGTTTCTTCTAGGAGCTGCGTTGGGATATTCCCGAGTGAATGGGACCATAGGCTGTACAGAGAAATATCTGCTCCTACAACCAAAAGGGTGGTATCTAACTGAATGGTTGTCATTGTGTGCATTCAACTGAAAGAGTTAAGCTCACGTTTGAATTCAGCGGTTTGCAAACCCTTTCTGTGCAGAATCCCAAAACCGGTAATTCCAGCTCAATGCCGGCATACGTACTAAACAGCAGGGAACTTCGTCTAAAACTCAGGAGAAACGTTTCCTTGAAACTGCTCTGCTGTGCGTTCGTTCAACTAAGAGAGTTGAATCTATGTTGAGATTCAGCGAGTCAGAAACACGTTTCTTCTAGGAGGTGCGTTGGGATATTCCCGAGTGAATGGGACCATAGGCTGTACAGAGAAATATCTGCTCCTACAACCAAAAGGGTGGTATCTAACTGAATGGTTGTCATTGTGTGCATTCAACTGACAGAGTTAAACTCACGTTTGGATTCAGCGGTTTACAAACCCTTTCTGTGCAGAATCCCAAAACCGGTATTTCCAGCCCAATGCCGGCATCCGTCGTAAACAGCAGGAAACTTCGTCTAAAACTCAGGAGAAACGTTTCCTTGAAATTGCTCTGATGTGCGTTCGATCACCTAAGAGAGTTGAATCTATGTTGAGATTCAGCGAGTCAGACACATGTTTCTTCTAGGAGCTGCGTTGGGATATTCCCGAGAGAATGGGACCATAGGCTGTACAGAGAAATATCTGCTACTACAACCAAAAGGGTGGTATCTAACTGAATGATTGTCAATGTGTGCATTCAACGGACAGAGTTAAACTCACGTTTGGATTCAGCGGTTTACAAACCCTTTCTGTGCAGAATCCCAAACCCGTTAATTCCAGTTCAATGCCGGCATACGTACTAAACAGCAGGAAACTTCGTCTAAAACTCAGGAGAAACGTTTCCTTGAAACTGCTCTGCTGTGCGTTCGTTCACCTAAGAGAGTTGAAACTATGTTGAGACTCAGCGAGTCAGAAACACGTTTATGCTAGGAGCTGCGTTGGGATATTCCCGAGTGAATGGGACCATAGGCTGTACAGAGAAATATCTGCTTCTAAAACCAAAACGGAGCTATCTAACTGAATGGTTGTCAATGTGTGCATTCAACTGACAGAGTTAAACTCACGTGTGGATTCAGCGGTTTGCAATCCATTTCTGTGCAGAATCCCAAAACCGGTATTTCCAGCCCAATGCCGGCATCCGTACTAAACAGCAGGAAACTTCGTCTAAAACTCAGGAGAAACGTTTCCTTGAAACTGCTCTGCTGTGCGTTCGTTCACCTAAGAGAGTTGAATCTATGTTGAGATTCAGCGAGTCAGAAACACGTTTCTTCTAGGAGCTGCGTTGGGATATTCCCGAGTGAATGGGACCATAGGCTGTACTGAGAAATATCTGCTTCTAAAACCAAAACGGAGCTATCTAACTGAATGGTTGTCAATGTGTGCATTCAACTGACAGAGTTAAACTCACGTGTGGATTCAGCGGTTTGCAAAACCTTTCTGTGCAGAATCCCAAAACCGGTATTTCCAGCCCAATGCCGGCATCCGTACTAAACAGCAGGAAACTTCGTCTAAAACTCAGGAGAAACGTTTCCTTGAAACTGCTCTGCTGTGCGTTCGATCACCTAAGAGATTTGAATCTATGTTGAGCTTCAGCGAGTCAGAAACACGTTTCTTCTAGGAGGTGCGTTGGGATATTCCCGAGTGAATGGGACCATAGGCTGTACAGAGAAATATCTGCTCCTACAACCAAAAGGGTGGTATCTAACTGAATGGTTGTCAATGTGTGCATTCAACTGACAGAGTTAAACTCACGTTTGGATTCAGCGGTTTACAAAACCTTTCTGTGCAGAATCCCAAAACCGGTAATTCCAGCTCAATGCCGGCATCCGTACTAAACAGCAGGAAACTTCGTCTAAAACTCAGGAGAAACGTTTCCTTGAAACTGCTCTGCTGTGCGTTCGTTCACCTAAGAGAGTTGAAACTATGTTGAGATTCAGCGAGTCAGAAACACGTTTATGCTAGGAGCTGCGTTGGGATATTCCCGAGTGAATGGGACCATAGGCTGTACAGAGAAATATCTGCTTCTAAAACCAAAACGGAGCTATCTAACTGAATGGTTGTCAATGTGTGCATTCAACTGACAGAGCTAAACTCACGTGTGGATTCAGCGGTTTGCAAACCATTTCTGTGCAGAATCCCAAAACCGGTATTTCCAGCCCAATGCCGGCATCCGTACTAAACAGCAGGAAACTTCGTCTAAAACTCAGGAGAAACGTTTCCTTGAAACTGCTCTGCTGTGCGTTCGTTCACCTAAGAGAGTTGAATCTATGTTGAGATTCAGCGAGTCAGAAACACGTTTCTTCTAGGTGGTGCGTTGGGATATTCCCGAGTGAATGGGACCATAGGCTGTACAGAGAAATATCTGCTTCTAAAACCAAAAGTGTGCTATCAAACTGAATGGTTGTCAATGTGTGCATTCAACTGACAGAGTTAAACTCACGTTTGGATTCAGCGGTTTACAAACCCTTTCTGGCAGAATCCCTCAACCGGTAATTCCAGCTCAATGCCGGCACACGTACTAAACAGCAGGAAACTTCGTCTAAAACTCAGGAGAAACGTTGCCTTGAAACTGCTCTGCTGTGCGTTCGTTCACCTAAGAGAGTTGAAACTATGTTGAGATTCAGCGAGTCAGAAACACGTTTATGCTAGGAGCTGCGTTGGGATATTCCCGAGTGAATGGGACCATAGGCTGTACAGAGAAATATCTGCTTCTAAAACCAAAACGGAGCTATCTAACTGAATGGTTGTCAATGTGTGCATTCAACTGACAGAGTTAAACTCACGTGTGGATTCAGCGGTTTGCAAACCATTTCTGTGCAGAATCCCAAAACCGGTATTTCCAGCCCAATGCCGGCATACGTACTAAACAGCAGGAAACTTCGTCTAAAACTCAGGAGAAACGTTTCCTTGAAACTGCTCTGCTGTGCGTTCGTTCACCTAAGAGAGTTGAATCTATGTTGAGATTCAGCGAGTCAGAAACACGTTTCTTCTAGGTGGTGCGTTGGGATATTCCCGAGTGAATGGGACCATAGGCTGTACAGAGAAATATCTGCTTCTAAAACCAAAAGTGTGCTATCAAACTGAATGGTTGTCAATGTGTGCATTCAACTGACAGAGTTAAACTCACGTTTGGATTCAGCGGTTTACAAACCCTTTCTGGCAGAATCCCTCAACCGGTAATTCCAGCTCAATGCCGGCACACGTACTAAACAGCAGGAAACTTCGTCTAAAACTCAGGAGAAACGTTGCCTTGAAACTGCTCTGCTGTGCGTTCGTTCACCTAAGAGAGCTGAATCTATGTTGAGATTCAGCGAGTCAGAAACACGTTTCTTCTAGGAGCTGCGTTGGGATATTCCCGAGTGAATGGGACCATAGGCTGTACAGAAAAATATCTGCTTCTAAAACCAAAACGGAGCTATCTAACTGAATGGTTGCCAATGTGTGCATTCAACTGACAGAGTTAAACTCACGTGTGGATTCAGCGGTTTGCAAACCCTTTCTGTGCAGAATCCCAAAACCGGTATTTCCAGCCCAATGCCGGCATCCGTACTAAACAGCAGGAAACTTCGTCTAAAACTCAGGAGAAACGTTTCCTTGATACTGCTCTGCTGTGCGTTCGTTCACCTAAGAGAGTTGAATCTATGTTGAGATTCAGCGAGTCAGAAACACGTTTCTTCTAGGAGCTGCGTTGGGATATTCCCGAGTGAATGGGACCATAGGCTGTACAGAGAAATATCTGCTTCTAAAACCAAAACGGAGCTATCTAACTGAATGGTTGTCAATGTGTGCATTCAACTGACAGAGTTAAACTCACGTGTGGATTCAGCGGTTTGCAAACCCTTTCTGTGCAGAATCCCAAAACCGGTATTTCCAGCCCAATGCCGGCATCCGTACTAAACAGCAGGAAACTTCGTCTAAAACTCAGGAGAAACGTTTCCTTGAAACTGCTCTGCTGTGCGTTCGTTCACCTAAGAGAGTTGAATCTATGTTGAGATTCAGCGAGTCAGAAACACGTTTCTTCTAGGAGCTGCGTTGGGATATTCCCGAGTGAATGGGACCATAGGCTGTACAGAGAAATATCTGCTTCTACAACCAAAACGGAGCTATCTAACTGAATGGTTGTCAATGTGTGCATTCAACTGACAGAGTTAAACTCACGTGTGGATTCAGCGGTTTGCAAACCATTTCTGTGCAGAATCCCAAAACCGGTGTTTCCAGCCCAATGCCGGCATCCGTACTAAACAGCAGGAAACTTCGTCTAAAACTCAGGAGAAACGTTTCCTTGAAACTGCTCTGCTGTGCGTTCGATCACCTAAGAGAGTTGAATCTATGTTGAGATTCAGCGAGTCAGAAACACGTATCTTCTAGGAGGTGCGTTGGGATATTCCCGAGTGAATGGGACCATAGGCTGTACAGAGAAATATCTGCTCCTACAACCAAAAGGGTGGTATCTAACTGAATGGTTTTCAATGTGTGCATTCAACTGACAGAGTTAAACTCACGTTTGGATTCAGCGGTTTACAAACCCTTTCTGTGCAGAATCCCAAAACCGGTAATTCCAGCTCAATGCCGGCATCCGTACTAAACAGCAGGAAACTTCGTCTAAAACTCAGGAGAAACGTTTCCTTGAAAGTGCTCTGCTGTGCGTTCGTTCACCTAAGAGAGTTGAAACTATGTTGAGATTCAGCGAGTCAGAAACACGTTTATGCTAGGAGCTGCGTTGGGATATTCCCGAGTGAATGGGACCATAGGCTGTACAGAGAAATATCTGCTTCTAAAACCAAAACGGAGCTATCTAACTGAATGGTTGTCAATGTGTGCATTCAACTGACAGAGTTAAAATCACGTGTGGATTCAGCGGTATGCAAACCATTTCTGTGCAGAATCCCAAAACCGGTATTTCCTGCCCAATGCCGGCATACGTACTAAACAGCAGGAAACTTCGTCTAAAACTCAGGAGAAACGTTTCCTTGAAACTGCGCTGCTGTGCGTTCGTTCACCTAAGAGAGTTGAATCTATGTTGAGATTCATCGAGTCAGAAACACGTTTCTTCTAGGAGCTGCGTTGGGATATTCCCGAGTGAATGGGACCATAGGCTGTACAGAGAAATATCTGCTTCTAAAACCAAAACGGAGCAATCTAACTGAATGGTTGTCAATGTGTGCATTCAACTGACAGAGTTAAACTCACGTGTGGATTCAGCGGTTTGCAAACCCTTTCTGTGCAGAATCCCAAAACCGGTATTTCCAGCCCAATGCCGGCATACGTACTAAACAGCAGGAAACTTCGTCTAAGACTCAGGAGAAAGGTTTCCTTGAAACTGCTCTGCTGTGCGTTCGTTCACCTAAGAGAGTTGAATCTATGTTGAGATTCAGCGAGTCAGAAACACGTTTCTTCTAGGAGCTGCGTTGGGATATTCCCGAGTGAATGGGACCATAGGCTGTACAGAAAAATATCTGCTTCTAAAACCAAAACGGAGCTATCTAACTGAATGGTTGCCAATGTGTGCATTCAACTGACAGAGTTAAACTCACGTGTGGATTCAGCGGTTTGCAAACCCTTTCTGTGCAGAATCCCAAAACCGGTATTTCCAGCCCAATGCCGGCATCCGTACTAAACAGCAGGAAACTTCGTCTAAAACTCAGGAGAAACGTTTCCTTGATACTGCTCTGCTGTGCGTTCGTTCACCTAAGAGAGTTGAATCTATGTTGAGATTCAGCGAGTCAGAAACACGTTTCTTCTAGGAGCTGCGTTGGGATATTCCCGAGTGAATGGGACCATAGGCTGTACAGAGAAATATCTGCTTCTAAAACCGAAACGGAGCTATCTAACTGAATGGTTGTCAATGTGTGCATTCAACTGAAAGAGTTAAGCTCACGTTTGAATTCAGCGGTTTGCAAACCCTTTCTGTGCAGAATCCCAAAACCGGTAATTCCAGCTCAATGCCGGCATACGTACTAAACAGCAGGGAACTTCGTCTAAAACTCAGGAGAAACGTTTCCTTGAAACTGCTCTGCTGTGCGTTCGTTCAACTAAGAGAGTTGAATCTATGTTGAGATTCAGCGAGTCAGAAACACGTTTCTTCTAGGAGGTGCGTTGGGATATTCCCGAGTGAATGGGACCATAGGCTGTACAGAGAAATATCTGCTCCTACAACCAAAAGGGTGGTATCTAACTGAATGGTTGTCATTGTGTGCATTCAACTGACAGAGTTAAACTCACGTTTGGATTCAGCGGTTTACAAACCCTTTCTGTGCAGAATCCCAAAACCGGTATTTCCAGCCCAATGCCGGCATCCGTCCTAAACAGCAGGAAACTTCGTCTAAAACTCAGGAGAAACGTTTCCTTGAAATTGCTCTGATGTGCGTTCGATCACCTAAGAGAGTTGAATCTATGTTGAGATTCATCGAGTCAGAAACACGTTTCTTCTAGGAGCTGCGTTGGGATATTCCCGAGTGAATGGGACCATAGGCTGTACAGAGAAATATCTGCTTCTAAAACCAAAACGGAGCAATCTAACTGAATGGTTGTCAATGTGTGCATTCAACTGACAGAGTTAAACTCACGTGTGGATTCAGCGGTTTGCAAACCCTTTCTGTGCAGAATCCCAAAACCGGTATTTCCAGCCCAATGCCGGCATACGTACTAAACAGCAGGAAACTTCGTCTAAGACTCAGGAGAAAGGTTTCCTTGAAACTGCTCTGCTGTGCGTTCGTTCACCTAAGAGAGTTGAATCTATGTTGAGATTCAGCGAGTCAGAAACACGTTTCTTCTAGGAGCTGCGTTGGGATATTCCCGAGTGAATGGGACCATAGGCTGTACAGAAAAATATCTGCTTCTAAAACCAAAACGGAGCTATCTAACTGAATGGTTGCCAATGTGTGCATTCAACTGACAGAGTTAAACTCACGTGTGGATTCAGCGGTTTGCAAACCCTTTCTGTGCAGAATCCCAAAACCGGTATTTCCAGCCCAATGCCGGCATCCGTACTAAACAGCAGGAAACTTCGTCTAAAACTCA
Source organism: Aotus nancymaae (assembly GCF_030222135.1). NCBI lineage: Eukaryota > Metazoa > Chordata > Mammalia > Primates > Aotidae > Aotus > Aotus nancymaae. The sequence continues at coordinate 1,320,679 of NW_026988459.1, read as the reverse complement.
GGAGAAACGTTTCCTTGATACTGCTCTGCTGTGCGTTCGTTCACCTAAGAGAGTTGAATCTATGTTGAGATTCAGCGAGTCAGAAACACGTTTCTTCTAGGAGCTGCGTTGGGATATTCCCGAGTGAATGGGACCATAGGCTGTACAGAGAAATATCTGCTTCTAAAACCGAAACGGAGCTATCTAACTGAATGGTTGTCAATGTGTGCATTCAACTGAAAGAGTTAAGCTCACGTTTGAATTCAGCGGTTTGCAAACCCTTTCTGTGCAGAATCCCAAAACCGGTAATTCCAGCTCAATGCCGGCATACGTACTAAACAGCAGGGAACTTCGTCTAAAACTCAGGAGAAACGTTTCCTTGAAACTGCTCTGCTGTGCGTTCGTTCAACTAAGAGAGTTGAATCTATGTTGAGATTCAGCGAGTCAGAAACACGTTTCTTCTAGGAGGTGCGTTGGGATATTCCCGAGTGAATGGGACCATAGGCTGTACAGAGAAATATCTGCTCCTACAACCAAAAGGGTGGTATCTAACTGAATGGTTGTCATTGTGTGCATTCAACTGACAGAGTTAAACTCACGTTTGGATTCAGCGGTTTACAAACCCTTTCTGTGCAGAATCCCAAAACCGGTATTTCCAGCCCAATGCCGGCATCCGTCCTAAACAGCAGGAAACTTCGTCTAAAACTCAGGAGAAACGTTTCCTTGAAATTGCTCTGATGTGCGTTCGATCACCTAAGAGAGTTGAATCTATGTTGAGATTCAGCGAGTCAGACACATGTTTCTTCTAGGAGCTGCGTTGGGATATTCCCGAGAGAATGGGACCATAGGCTGTACAGAGAAATATCTGCTACTACAACCAAAAGGGTGGTATCTAACTGAATGATTGTCAATGTGTGCATTCAACGGACAGAGTTAAACTCACGTTTGGATTCAGCGGTTTACAAACCCTTTCTGTGCAGAATCCCAAACCCGTTAATTCCAGTTCAATGCCGGCATACGTACTAAACAGCAGGAAACTTCGTCTAAAACTCAGGAGAAACGTTTCCTTGAAACTGCTCTGCTGTGCGTTCGTTCACCTAAGAGAGTTGAAACTATGTTGAGATTCAGCGAGTCAGAAACACGTTTATGCTAGGAGCTGCGTTGGGATATTCCCGAGTGAATGGGACCATAGGCTGTACGGAGAAATATCTGCTTCTAAAACCAAAACGGAGCTATCTAACTGAATGGTTGTCAATGTGTGCATTCAACTGACAGAGTTAAACTCACGTGTGGATTCAGCGGTTTGCAATCCATTTCTGTGCAGAATCCCAAAACCGGTATTTCCAGCCCAATGCCGGCATCCGTACTAAACAGCAGGAAACTTCGTCTAAAACTCAGGAGAAACGTTTCCTTGAAACTGCTCTGCTGTGCGTTCGTTCACCTAAGAGAGTTGAATCTATGTTGAGATTCAGCGAGTCAGAAACACGTTTCTTCTAGGAGCTGCGTTGGGATATTCCCGAGTGAATGGGACCATAGGCTGTACAGAGAAATATCTGCTTCTAAAACCAAAACGGAGCTATCTAACTGAATGGTTGTCAATGTGTGCATTCAACTGACAGAGTTAAACTCACGTGTGGATTCAGCGGTTTGCAAACCCTTTCTGTGCAGAATCCCAAAACCGGTATTTCCAGCCCAATGCCGGCATCCGTACTAAACAGCAGGAAACTTCGCCTAAAACTCAGGAGAAACGTTTCCTTGAAACTGCTCTGCTGTGCGTTCGATCACCTAAGAGATTTGAATCTATGTTGAGCTTCAGCGAGTCAGAAACACGTTTCTTCTAGGAGGTGCGTTGGGATATTCCCGAGTGAATGGGACCATAGGCTGTACAGAGAAATATCTGCTCCTACAACCAAAAGGGTGGTATCTAACTGAATGGTTGTCAATGTGTGCATTCAACTGACAGAGTTAAACTCACGTTTGGATTCAGCGGTTTACAAAACCTTTCTGTGCAGAATCCCAAAACCGGTAATTCCAGCTCAATGCCGGCATCCATACTAAACAGCAGGAAACTTCGTCTAAAACTCAGGAGAAACGTTTCCTTGAAACTGCTCTGCTGTGCGTTCGTTCACCTAAGAGAGTTGAAACTATGTTGAGATTCAGCGAGTCAGAAACACGTTTATGCTAGGAGCTGCGTTGGGATATTCCCGAGAGAATGGGACCATAGGCTGTACAGAGAAATATCTGCTTCTAAAACCAAAACGGAGCTATCTAACTGAATGGTTGTCAATGTGTGCATTCAACTGACAGAGTTAAACTCACGTGTGGATTCAGCGGTTTGCACACCACTTCTGTGCAGAATCCCAAAACCGGTATTTCCAGCCCAATGCCGGCATCCGTACTAAACAGCAGGAAACTTCGTCTAAAACTCAGGAGAAACGTTTCCTTGAAACTGCTCTGCTGTGCGTTCGTTCACCTAAGAGAGTTGAATCTATGTTGAGATTCAGCGAGTCAGAAACACGTTTCTTCTAGGTGGTGCGTTGGGATATTCCCGAGTGAATGGGACCATAGGCTGTACAGAGAAATATCTGCTTCTAAAACCAAAAGTGTGCTATCAAACTGAATGGTTGTCAATGTGTGCATTCAACTGACAGAGTTAAACTCACGTTTGGATTCAGCGGTTTACAAACCCTTTCTGGCAGAATCCCTCAACCGGTAATTCCAGCTCAATGCCGGCACACGTACTAAACAGCAGGAAACTTCGTCTAAAACTCAGGAGAAACGTTGCCTTGAAACTGCTCTGCTGTGCGTTCGTTCACCTAAGAGAGTTGAAACTATGTTGAGATTCAGCGAGTCAGAAACACGTTTATGCTAGGAGCTGCGTTGGGATATTCCCGAGTGAATGGGAACATAGGCTGTACAGAGAAATATCTGCTTCTAAAACCAAAACGGAGCTATCTAACTGAATGGTTGTCAATGTGTGCATTCAACTGACAGAGTTAAACTCACGTGTGGATTCAGCGGTTTGCAAACCATTTCTGTGCAGAATCCCAAAACCGGTATTTCCAGCCCAATGCCGGCATACGTACTAAACAGCAGGAAACTTCGTCTAAAACTCAGGAGAAACGTTTCCTTGAAACTGCTCTGCTGTGCGTTCGTTCACCTAAGAGAGTTGAATCTATGTTGAGATTCAGCGAGTCAGAAACACGTTTCTTCTAGGTGGTGCGTTGGGATATTCCCGAGGAATGGGACCATAGGCTGTACAGAGAAATATCTGCTTCTAAAACCAAAAGTGTGCTATCAAACTGAATGGTTGTCAATGTGTGCATTCAACTGACAGAGTTAAACTCACGTTTGGATTCAGCGGTTTACAAACCCTTTCTGGCAGAATCCCTCAACCGGTAATTCCAGCTCAATGCCGGCACACGTACTAAACAGCAGGAAACTTCGTCTAAAACTCAGGAGAAACGTTGCCTTGAAACTGCTCTGCTGTGCGTTCGTTCACCTAAGAGAGCTGAATCTATGTTGAGATTCAGCGAGTCAGAAACACGTTTCTTCAAGGAGCTGCGTTGGGATATTCCCGAGTGAATGGGACCATAGGCTGTACAGAGAAATATCTGCTTCTAAAACCAAAACGGAGCTATCTAACTGAATGGTTGTCAATGTGTGCATTCAACTGACAGAGTTAAACTCACGTGTGGATTCAGCGGTTTACAAACCCTTTCTGTGCAGAATCCCAAAACCGGTATTTACAGCCCAATGCCGGCATACGTACTAAACAGCAGGAAACTTCGTCTAAAACTCAGGAGAAACGTTTCCTTGAAACTGCTCTGCTGTGCGTTCGTTCACCTAAGAGAGTTGAATCTATGTTGAGATTCAGCGAGTCAGAAACACGTTTCTTCTAGGAGCTGCGTTGGGATATTCCCGAGTGAATGGAACCATAGGCTGTACAGAGAAATATCTGCTTCTAAAACCAAAACGGAGCTATCTAACTGAATGGTTGTCAATGTGTGCATTCAACTGACAGAGTTAAACTCACGTGTGGATTCAGCGGTTTGCAAACCCTTTCTGTGCAGAATCCCAAACCCGGTATTTCCAGCCCATTGCCGGCATCCGTACTAAACAGCAGGAAACTTCGTCTAAAACTCAGTAGAAACGTTTCCTTGAAACTGCTCTGCTGTGCGTTCGTTCACCTAAGGGAGTTGAATCTATGTTGAGATTCAGCGAGTCAGAAACACGTTTCTTCTAGGAGCTGCGTTGGGATATTCCCGAGTGAATGGGACCATAGGCTGTACAGAGAAATATCTGCTCCTACAACCAAAAGGGTGGTATCTAACTGAATGGTTGTCATTGTGTGCATTCAACTGAAAGAGTTAAGCTCACGTTTGAATTCAGCGGTTTGCAAACCCTTTCTGTGCAGAATCCCAAAACCGGTAATTCCAGCTCAATGCCGGCATACGTACTAAACAGCAGGGAACTTCGTCTAAAACTCAGGAGAAACGTTTCCTTGAAACTGCTCTGCTGTGCGTTCGTTCAACTAAGAGAGTTGAATCTATGTTGAGATTCAGCGAGTCAGAAACACGTTTCTTCTAGGAGGTGCGTTGGGATATTCCCGAGTGAATGGGACCATAGGCTGTACAGAGAAATATCTGCTCCTACAACCAAAAGGGTGGTATCTAACTGAATGGTTGTCATTGTGTGCATTCAACTGACAGAGTTAAACTCACGTTTGGATTCAGCGGTTTACAAACCCTTTCTGTGCAGAATCCCAAAACCGGTATTTCCAGCCCAATGCCGGCATCCGTCCTAAACAGCAGGAAACTTCGTCTAAAACTCAGGAGAAACGTTTCCTTGAAATTGCTCTGATGTGCGTTCGATCACCTAAGAGAGTTGAATCTATGTTGAGATTCAGCGAGTCAGACACATGTTTCTTCTAGGAGCTGCGTTGGGATATTCCCGAGAGAATGGGACCATAGGCTGTACAGAGAAATATCTGCTACTACAACCAAAAGGGTGGTATCTAACTGAATGATTGTCAATGTGTGCATTCAACGGACAGAGTTAAACTCACGTTTGGATTCAGCGGTTTACAAACCCTTTCTGTGCAGAATCCCAAACCCGTTAATTCCAGTTCAATGCCGGCATACGTACTAAACAGCAGGAAACTTCGTCTAAAACTCAGGAGAAACGTTTCCTTGAAACTGCTCTGCTGTGCGTTCGTTCACCTAAGAGAGTTGAAACTATGTTGAGATTCAGCGAGTCAGAAACACGTTTATGCTAGGAGCTGCGTTGGGATATTCCCGAGTGAATGGGACCATAGGCTGTACAGAGAAATATCTGCTTCTAAAACCAAAACGGAGCTATCTAACTGAATGGTTGTCAATGTGTGCATTCAACTGACAGAGTTAAACTCACGTGTGGATTCAGCGGTTTGCAATCCATTTCTGTGCAGAATCCCAAAACCGGTATTTCCAGCCCAATGCCGGCATCCGTACTAAACAGCAGGAAACTTCGTCTAAAACTCAGGAGAAACGTTTCCTTGAAACTGCTCTGCTGTGCGTTCGTTCACCTAAGAGAGTTGAATCTATGTTGAGATTCAGCGAGTCAGAAACACGTTTCTTCTAGGAGCTGCGTTGGGATATTCCCGAGTGAATGGGACCATAGGCTGTACTGAGAAATATCTGCTTCTAAAACCAAAACGGAGCTATCTAACTGAATGGTTGTCAATGTGTGCATTCAACTGACAGAGTTAAACTCACGTGTGGATTCAGCGGTTTGCAAAACCTTTCTGTGCAGAATCCCAAAACCGGTATTTCCAGCCCAATGCCGGCATCCGTACTAAACAGCAGGAAACTTCGTCTAAAACTCAGGAGAAACGTTTCCTTGAAACTGCTCTGCTGTGCGTTCGATCACCTAAGAGATTTGAATCTATGTTGAGCTTCAGCGAGTCAGAAACACGTTTCTTCTAGGAGGTGCGTTGGGATATTCCCGAGTGAATGGGACCATAGGCTGTACAGAGAAATATCTGCTCCTACAACCAAAAGGGTGGTATCTAACTGAATGGTTGTCAATGTGTGCATTCAACTGACAGAGTTAAACTCACGTTTGGATTCAGCGGTTTACAAAACCTTTCTGTGCAGAATCCCAAAACCGGTAATTCCAGCTCAATGCCGGCATCCGTACTAAACAGCAGGAAACTTCGTCTAAAACTCAGGAGAAACGTTTCCTTGAAACTGCTCTGCTGTGCGTTCGTTCACCTAAGAGAGTTGAAACTATGTTGAGATTCAGCGAGTCAGAAACACGTTTATGCTAGGAGCTGCGTTGGGATATTCCCGAGTGAATGGGACCATAGGCTGTACAGAGAAATATCTGCTTCTAAAACCAAAACGGAGCTATCTAACTGAATGGTTGTCAATGTGTGCATTCAACTGACAGAGTTAAACTCACGTGTGGATTCAGCGGTTTGCAAACCATTTCTGTGCAGAATCCCAAAACCGGTATTTCCAGCCCAATGCCGGCATCCGTACTAAACAGCAGGAAACTTCGTCTAAAACTCAGGAGAAACGTTTCCTTGAAACTGCTCTGCTGTGCGTTCGTTCACCTAAGAGAGTTGAATCTATGTTGAGATTCAGCGAGTCAGAAACACGTTTCTTCTAGGTGGTGCGTTGGGATATTCCCGAGTGAATGGGACCATAGGCTGTACAGAGAAATATCTGCTTCTAAAACCAAAAGTGTGCTATCAAACTGAATGGTTGTCAATGTGTGCATTCAACTGACAGAGTTAAACTCACGTTTGGATTCAGCGGTTTACAAACCCTTTCTGGCAGAATCCCTCAACCGGTAATTCCAGCTCAATGCCGGCACACGTACTAAACAGCAGGAAACTTCGTCTAAAACTCAGGAGAAACGTTGCCTTGAAACTGCTCTGCTGTGCGTTCGTTCACCTAAGAGAGTTGAAACTATGTTGAGATTCAGCGAGTCAGAAACACGTTTCTTCTAGGAGCTGCGTTGGGATATTCCCGAGTGAATGGGACCATAGGCTGTACAGAGAAATATCTGCTTCTAAAACCAAAACGGAGCTATCTAACTGAATGGTTGTCAATGTGTGCATTCAACTGACAGAGTTAAACTCACGTGTGGATTCAGCGGTTTGCAAACCATTTCTGTGCAGAATCCCAAAACCGGTATTTCCAGCCCAATGCCGGCATACGTACTAAACAGCAGGAAACTTCGTCTAAAACTCAGGAGAAACGTTTCCTTGAAACTGCTCTGCTGTGCGTTCGTTCACCTAAGAGAGTTGAATCTATGTTGAGATTCAGCGAGTCAGAAACACGTTTCTTCTAGGTGGTGCGTTGGGATATTCCCGAGTGAATGGGACCATAGGCTGTACAGAGAAATATCTGCTTCTAAAACCAAAAGTGTGCTATCAAACTGAATGGTTGTCAATGTGTGCATTCAACTGACAGAGTTAAACTCACGTTTGGATTCAGCGGTTTACAAACCCTTTCTGGCAGAATCCCTCAACCGGTAATTCCAGCTCAATGCCGGCACACGTACTTAACAGCAGGAAACTTCGTCTAAAACTCAGGAGAAACGTTGCCTTGAAACTGCTCTGCTGTGCGTTCGTTCACCTAAGAGAGCTGAATCTATGTTGAGATTCAGCGAGTCAGAAACACGTTTCTTCTAGGAGCTGCGTTGGGATATTCCCGAGTGAATGGGACCATAGGCTGTACAGAGAAATATCTGCTTCTAAAACCAAAACGGAGCTATCTAACTGAATGGTTGTCAATGTGTGCATTCAACTGACAGAGTTAAACTCACGTGTGGATTCAGCGGTTTGCAAACCCTTTCTGTGCAGAATCCCAAAACCGGTATTTCCAGCCCAATGCCGGCATACGTACTAAACAGCAGGAAACTTCGTCTAAAACTCAGGAGAAACGTTTCCTTGAAACTGCTCTGCTGTGCGTTCGTTCACCTAAGAGAGTTGAATCTATGTTGAGATTCAGCGAGTCAGAAACACGTTTCTTCTAGGAGCTGCGTTGGGATATTCCCGAGTGAATGGAACCATAGGCTGTACAGAGAAATATCTGCTTCTAAAACCAAAACGGAGCTATCTAACTGAATGGTTGTCAATGTGTGCATTCAACTGACAGAGTTAAACTCACGTGTGGATTCAGCGGTTTGCAAACCCTTTCTGTGCAGAATCCCAAACCCGGTATTTCCAGCCCATTGCCGGCATCCGTACTAAACAGCAGGAAACTTCGTCTAAAACTCAGGAGAAACGTTTCCTTGAAACTGCTCTGCTGTGCGTTCGATCACCTAAGAGAGTTGAATCTATGTTGAGATTCAGCGAGTCAGAAACACGTTTCTTCTAGGAGGTGCGTTGGGATATTCCCGAGTGAATGGGACCATAGGCTGTACAGAGAAATATCTGCTCTTACAACCAAAAGGGTGGTATCTAACTGAATGGTTGTCATTGTGTGCATTCAACTGACAGAGTTAAACTCACGTATGGATTCAGCGGTTTACAAACCCTTTCTGTGCAGAATCCCAAAAGCGGTATTTCCAGCCCAATGCCGGCATCCGTCCTAAACAGCAGGAAACTTCGTCTAAGACTCAGGAGAAACGTTTCCTTGAAACTGCTCTGCTGTGCGTTCGATCACCTAAGAGAGTTGAATCTATGTTGAGATTCAGCGAGTCAGACACATGTTTCTTCTAGGAGCTGCGTTGGGATATTCCCGAGAGAATGGGACCATAGGCTGTACAGAAAAATATCTGCTACTACAACCAAAAGGGTGGTATCTAACTGAATGATTGTCAATGTGTGCATTCAACTGACAGAGTTAAACTCACGTTTGGATTCAGCGGTTTACAAACCCTTTCTGTGCAGAATCCCAAACCCGTTAATTCCAGCTCAATGCCGGCATACGTACTAAACAGCAGGAAACTTCGTCTAAAACTCAGGAGAAACGTTTCCTTGAAACTGCTCTGCTGTGCGTTCGTTCACCTAAGAGAGTTGAAACTATGTTGAGATTCAGCGAGTCAGAAACACGTTTATGCTAGGAGCTGCGTTGGGATATTCCCGAGTGAATGGGACCATAGGCTGTACAGAGAAATATCTGCTTCTAAAACCAAAACGGAGCTTTCTAACTGAATGGTTGTCAATGTGTGCATTCAACTGACAGAGTTAAACTCACGTGTGGATTCAGCGGTTTGCAAACCATTTCTGTGCAGAATCCCAAAACCGGTATTTCCAGCCCAATGCCGGCATACGTACTAAACAGCAGGAAACTTCGTTTAAAAGTCAGGAGAAACGTTTCCCTGAAACTGCTCTGCTGTGCGTTCGTTCACCTAAGAGAGTTGAATCTATGTTGAGATTCAGCGAGTCAGAAACACGTTTCTTCTAGGAGCTGCGTTGGTATATTCCCGAGTGAATGGGACCATAGGCTGTACAGAAAAATATCTGCTTCTAAAACCAAAACGGAGCTATCTAACTGAATGGTTGCCAATGTGTGCATTCAACTGACAGAGTTAAACTCACGTGTGGATTCAGCGGTTTGCAAACCCTTTCTGTGCAGAATCCCAAAACCGGTATTTCCAGCCCAATGCCGGCATCCGTACTAAACAGCAGGAAACTTCGTCTAAAACTCAGGAGAAACGTTTCCTTGATACTGCTCTGCTGTGCGTTCGTTCACCTAAGAGAGTTGAATCTATGTTGAGATTCAGCGAGTCAGAAACACGTTTCTTCTAGGAGCTGCGTTGGGATATTCCCGAGTGAATGGGACCATAGGCTGTACAGAGAAATATCTGCTTCTAAAACCAAAACGGAGCTATCTAACTGAACGGTTGTCAATGTGTGCATTCAACTGACAGAGTTAAACTCACGTGTGGATTCAGCGGTTTGCAAACCCTTTCTGTGCAGAATCCCAAAACCGGTATTTCCAGCCCAATGCCGGCATCCGTACTAAACAGCAGGAAACTTCGTCTAAAACTCAGGAGAAACGTTTCCTTGAAACTGCTCTGCTGTGCGTTCGTTCACCTAAGAGAGTTGAATCTATGTTGAGATTCAGCGAGTCAGAAACACGTTTCTTCTAGGAGCTGCGTTGGGATATTCCCGAGAGAATGGGACCATAGGCTGTACAGAGAAATATCTGCTTCTACAACCAAAACGGAGCTATCTAACTGAATGGTTGTCAATGTGTGCATTCAACTGACAGAGTTAAACTCACGTGTGGATTCAGCGGTTTGCAAACCATTTCTGTGCAGAATCCCAAAACCGGTGTTTCCAGCCCAATGCCGGCATCCGTACTAAACAGCAGGAAACTTCGTCTAAAACTCAGGAGAAACGTTTCCTTGAAACTGCTCTGCTGTGCGTTCGATCACCTAAGAGAGTTGAATCTATGTTGAGATTCAGCGAGTCAGAAACACGTATCTTCTAGGAGGTGCGTTGGGATATTCCCGAGTGAATGGGACCATAGGCTGTACAGAGAAATATCTGCTCCTACAACCAAAAGGGTGGTATCTAACTGAATGGTTTTCAATGTGTGCATTCAACTGACAGAGTTAAACTCACGTTTGGAGTCAGCGGTTTACAAACCCTTTCTGTGCAGAATCCCAAAACCGGTAATTCCAGCTCAATGCCGGCATCCGTACTAAACAGCAGGAAACTTCGTCTAAAACTCAGGAGAAACGTTTCCTTGAAAGTGCTCTGCTGTGCGTTCGTTCACCTAAGAGAGTTGAAACTATGTTGAGATTCAGCGAGTCAGAAACACGTTTATGCTAGGAGCTGCGTTGGGATATTCCCGAGTGAATGGGACCATAGGCTGTACAGAGAAATATCTGCTTCTAAAACCAAAACGGAGCTATCTAACTGAATGGTTGTCAATGTGTGCATTCAACTGACAGAGTTAAAATCACGTGTGGATTCAGCGGTATGCAAACCATTTCTGTGCAGAATCCCAAAACCGGTATTTCCTGCCCAATGCCGGCATACGTACTAAACAGCAGGAAACTTCGTCTAAAACTCAGGAGAAACGTTTCCTTGAAACTGCGCTGCTGTGCGTTCGTTCACCTAAGAGAGTTGAATCTATGTTGAGATTCATCGAGTCAGAAACACGTTTCTTCTAGGAGCTGCGTTGGGATATTCCCGAGTGAATGGGACCATAGGCTGTACAGAGAAATATCTGCTTCTAAAACCAAAACGGAGCAATCTAACTGAATGGTTGTCAATGTGTGCATTCAACTGACAGAGTTAAACTCACGTGTGGATTCAGCGGTTTGCAAACCCTTTCTGTGCAGAATCCCAAAACCGGTATTTCCAGCCCAATGCCGGCATACGTACTAAACAGCAGGAAACTTCGTCTAAGACTCAGGAGAAAGGTTTCCTTGAAACTGCTCTGCTGTGCGTTCGTTCACCTAAGAGAGTTGAATCTATGTTGAGATTCAGCGAGTCAGAAACACGTTTCTTCTAGGAGCTGCGTTGGGATATTCCCGAGTGAATGGGACCGTAGGCTGTACAGAGAAATATCTGCTCCTACAACCAAAAGGGTGGTATCTAACTGAATGGTTGTCAATGTGTGCATTCAACTGACAGAGTTAAACTCACGTTTGGATTCAGCGGTTTACAAACCCTTTCTGTGCAGAATCCCAAAACCGGTAATTCCAGCTCAATGCCGGCATCCGTACTAAACAGCAGGAAACTTCGTCTAAGACTCAGGAGAAACGTTTCCTTGAAACTGCTCTGCTGTGCGTTCGTTCACCTAAGAGAGTTGAAACTATGTTGAGATTCAGCGAGTCAGAAACACGTTTCTGCTAGGAGCTGCGTTGGGATATTCCCGAGTGAATGGGACCATAGGCTGTACAGAGAAATATCTGCTTCTAAAACCAAAACGGAGCTATCTAACTGAATGGTTGTCAATGTGTGCATTCAACTGACAGAGTTAAACTCACGTGTGGATTCAGCGGTTTGCAAACCATTTCTGTGCAGAATCCCAAAACCGGTATTTCCAGCCCAACGCCGGCATCCGTACTAAACAGCAGGAAACTTCGTCTAAAACTCAGGAGAAACGTTTCCTTGAAACTGCTCTGCTGTGCGTTCGTTCACCTAAGAGAGTTGAATCTATGTTGAGATTCAGCGAGTCAGAAACACGTTTCTTCTAGGTGGTGCGTTGGGATATTCCCGAGTGAATGGGACCATAGGCTGTACAGAGAAATATCTGCTTCTAAAACCAAAAGTGTGCTATCAAACTGAATGGTTGTCAATGTGTGCATTCAACTGACAGAGTTAAACTCACGTTTGGATTCAGCGGTTTACAAACCCTTTCTGGCAGAATCCCTCAACCGGTAATTCCAGCTCAATGCCGGCACACGTACTAAACAGCAGGAAACTTCGTCTAAAACTCAGGAGAAACGTTGCCTTGAAACTGCTCTGCTGTGCGTTCGTTCACCTAAGAGAGCTGAATCTATGTTGAGATTCAGCGAGTCAGAAACACGTTTCTTCTAGGAGCTGCGTTGGGATATTCCCGAGTGAATGGGACCATAGGCTGTACAGAGAAATATCTGCTTCTAAAACCAAAACGGAGCTATCTAACTGAATGGTTGTCAATGTGTGCATTCAACTGACAGAGTTAAACTCACGTGTGGATTCAGCGGTTTGCAAACCCTTTCTGTGCAGAATCCCAAAACCGGTATTTCCAGCCCAATGCCGGCATACGTACTAAACAGCAGGAAACTTCGTCTAAAACTCAGGAGAAACGTTTCCTTGAAACTGCTCTGCTGTGCGTTCGTTCACCTAAGAGAGTTGAATCTATGTTGAGATTCAGCGAGTCAGAAACACGTTTATGCTAGGAGCTGCGTTGGGACATTCCCGAGTGAATGGGACCATAGGCTGTACAGAGAAATATCTGCTTCTAAAACCAAAACGGAGCTATCTAACTGAATGGTTGTCAATGTGTGCATTCAACTGACAGAGTTAAACTCACGTGTGGATTCAGCGTTTTGCAAACCCTTTCTGTGCAGAATCCCAAAACCGGTATTTCCAGCCCATTGCCGGCATCCGTACTAAACAGCAGGAAACTTCGTCTAAAACTCAGGAGAAACGTTTCCTTGAAACTGCTCTGCTGTGCGTTCGATCACCTAAGAGAGTTGAATCTATGTTGAGATTCAGCGAGTCAGAAACACGTTTCTTCTAGGAGGTGCGTTGGGATATTCCCGAGTGAATGGGACCATAGGCTGTACAGAGAAATATCTGCTCCTACAACCAAAAGGGTGGTATCTAACTGAATGGTTGTCATTGTGTGCATTCAACTGACAGAGTTAAACTCACGTTTGGATTCAGCGGTTTACAAACCCTTTCTGTGCAGAATCCCAAAACCGGTATTTCCAGCCCAATGCCGGCATCCGTCCTAAACAGCAGGAAACTTCGTCTAAAACTCAGGAGAAACGTTTCCTTGAAATTGCTCTGCTGTGCGTTCGATCACCTAAGAGAGTTGAATCTATGTTGAGATTCAGCGAGTCAGACACATGTTTCTTCTAGGAGCTGCGTTGGGATATTCCCGAGAGAATGGGACCATAGGCTGTACAGAGAAATATCTGCTACTACAACCAAAAGGGTGGTATCTAACTGAATGATTGTCAATGTGTGCATTCAACTGACAGAGTTAAACTCACGTTTGGATTCAGCGGTTTACAAACCCTTTCTGTGCAGAATCCCAAACCCGTTAATTCCAGCTCAATGCCGGCATACGTACTAAACAGCAGGAAACTTCGTCTAAAACTCAGGAGAAACGTTTCCTTGAAACTGCTCTGCTGTGCGTTCGTTCACCTAAGAGAGTTGAAACTATGTTGAGATTCAGCGAGTCAGAAACACGTTTATGCTAGGAGCTGCGTTGGGATATTCCCGAGTGAATGGGACCATAGGCTGTACAGAGAAATATCTGCTTCTAAAACCAAAACGGAGCTTTCTAACTGAATGGTTGTCAATGTGTGCATTCAACTGACAGAGTTAAACTCACGTGTGGATTCAGCGGTTTGCAAACCATTTCTGTGCAGAATCCCAAAACCGGTATTTCCAGCCCAATGCCGGCATCCGTACTAAACAGCAGGAAACTTCGTCTAAAACTCAGGAGAAACGTTTCCTTGAAACTGCTCTGCTGTGCGTTCGTTCACCTAAGAGAGTTGAATCTATGTTGAGATTCAGCGAGTCAGAAACACGTTTCTTCTAGGTGGTGCGTTGGGATATTCCCGAGTGAATGGGACCATAGGCTGTACAGAGAAATATCTGCTTCTAAAACCAAAAGTGTGCTATCAAACTGAATGGTTGTCAATGTGTGCATTCAACTGACAGAGTTAAACTCACGTTTGGATTCAGCGGTTTACAAACCCTTTCTGGCAGAATCCCTCAACCGGTAATTCCAGCTCAATGCCGGCACACGTACTAAACAGCAGGAAACTTCGTCTAAAACTCAGGAGAAACGTTGCCTTGAAACTGCTCTGCTGTGCGTTCGTTCACCTAAGAGAGTTGAAACTATGTTGAGATTCAGCGAGTCAGAAACACGTTTATGCTAGGAGCTGCGTTGGGATATTCCCGAGTGAATGGGACCATAGGCTGTACAGAGAAATATCTGCTTCTAAAACCAAAACGGAGCTATCTAACTGAATGGTTGTCAATGTGTGCATTCAACTGACAGAGTTAAACTCACGTGTGGATTCAGCGGTTTGCAAACCATTTCTGTGCAGAATCCCAAAACCGGTATTTCCAGCCCAATGCCGGCATACGTACTAAACAGCAGGAAACTTCGTCTAAAACTCAGGAGAAACGTTTCCTTGAAACTGCTCTGCTGTGCGTTCGTTCACCTAAGAGAGTTGAATCTATGTTGAGATTCAGCGAGTCAGAAACACGTTTCTTCTAGGTGGTGCGTTGGGATATTCCCGAGTGAATGGGACCATAGGCTGTACAGAGAAATATCTGCTTCTAAAACCAAAAGTGTGCTATCAAACTGAATGGTTGTCAATGTGTGCATTCAACTGACAGAGTTAAACTCACGTTTGGATTCAGCGGTTTACAAACCCTTTCTGGCAGAATCCCTCAACCGGTAATTCCAGCTCAATGCCGGCACACGTACTAAACAGCAGGAAACTTCGTCTAAAACTCAGGAGAAACGTTGCCTTGAAACTGCTCTGCTGTGCGTTCGTTCACCTAAGAGAGCTGAATCTATGTTGAGATTCAGCGAGTCAGAAACACGTTTCTTCTAGGAGCTGCGTTGGGATATTCCCGAGTGAATGGGACCATAGGCTGTACAGAGAAATATCTGCTTCTAAAACCAAAACGGAGCTATCTAACTGAATGGTTGTCAATGTGTGCATTCAACTGACAGAGTTAACCTCACGTGTGGATTCAGCGGTTTGCAAACCCTTTCTGTGCAGAATCCCAAAACCGGTATTTCCAGCCCAATGCCGGCATACGTACTAAACAGCAGGAAACTTCGTCTAAAACTCAGGAGAAACGTTTCCTTGAAACTGCTCTGCTGTGCGTTCGTTCACCTAAGAGAGTTGAATCTATGTTGAGATTCAGCGAGTCAGAAACACGTTTCTTCTAGGAGCTGCGTTGGGATATTCCCGAGTGAATGGAACCATAGGCTGTACAGAGAAATATCTGCTTCTAAAACCAAAACGGAGCTATCTAACTGAATGGTTGTCAATGTGTGCATTCAACTGACAGAGTTAAACTCACGTGTGGATTCAGCGGTTTGCAAACCCTTTCTGTGCAGAATCCCAAACCCGGTATTTCCAGCCCATTGCCGGCATCCGTACTAAACAGCAGGAAACTTCGTCTAAAACTCAGGAGAAACGTTTCCTTGAAACTGCTCTGCTGTGCGTTCGATCACCTAAGAGAGTTGAATCTATGTTGAGATTCAGCGAGTCAGAAACACGTTTCTTCTAGGAGGTGCGTTGGGATATTCCCGAGTGAATGGGACCATAGGCTGTACAGAGAAATATCTGCTCTTACAACCAAAAGGGTGGTATCTAACTGAATGGTTGTCATTGTGTGCATTCAACTGACAGAGTTAAACTCACGTATGGATTCAGCGGTTTACAAACCCTTTCTGTGCAGAATCCCAAAAGCGGTATTTCCAGCCCAATGCCGGCATCCGTCCTAAACAGCAGGAAACTTCGTCTAAAACTCAGGAGAAACGTTTCCTTGAAATTGCTCTGCTGTGCGTTCGATCACCTAAGAGAGTTGAATCTATGTTGAGATTCAGCGAGTCAGACACATGTTTCTTCTAGGAGCTGCGTTGGGATATTCCCGAGAGAATGGGACCATAGGCTGTACAGAAAAATATCTGCTACTACAACCAAAAGGGTGGTATCTAACTGAATGATTGTCAATGTGTGCATTCAACTGACAGAGTTAAACTCACGTTTGGATTCAGCGGTTTACAAACCCTTTCTGTGCAGAATCCCAAACCCGTTAATTCCAGCTCAATGCCGGCATACGTACTAAACAGCAGGAAACTTCGTCTAAAACTCAGGAGAAACGTTTCCTTGAAACTGCTCTGCTGTGCGTTCGTTCACCTAAGAGAGTTGAAACTATGTTGAGATTCAGCGAGTCAGAAACACGTTTATGCTAGGAGCTGCGTTGGGATATTCCCGAGTGAATGGGACCATAGGCTGTACAGAGAAATATCTGCTTCTAAAACCAAAACGGAGCTTTCTAACTGAATGGTTGTCAATGTGTGCATTCAACTGACAGAGTTAAACTCACGTGTGGATTCAGCGGTTTGCAAACCATTTCTGTGCAGAATCCCAAAACCGGTATTTCCAGCCCAATGCCGGCATACGTACTAAACAGCAGGAAACTTCGTTTAAAAGTCAGGAGAAACGTTTCCCTGAAACTGCTCTGCTGTGCGTTCGTTCACCTAAGAGAGTTGAATCTATGTTGAGATTCAGCGAGTCAGAAACACGTTTCTTCTAGGAGCTGCGTTGGTATATTCCCGAGTGAATGGGACCATAGGCTGTACAGAAAAATATCTGCTTCTAAAACCAAAACGGAGCTATCTAACTGAATGGTTGCCAATGTGTGCATTCAACTGACAGAGTTAAACTCACGTGTGGATTCAGCGGTTTGCAAACCCTTTCTGTGCAGAATCCCAAAACCGGTATTTCCAGCCCAATGCCGGCATCCGTACTAAACAGCAGGAAACTTCGTCTAAAACTCAGGAGAAACGTTTCCTTGATACTGCTCTGCTGTGCGTTCGTTCAGCTAAGAGAGTTGAATCTATGTTGAGATTCAGCGAGTCAGAAACACGTTTCTTCTAGGAGCTGCGTTGGGATATTCCCGAGTGAATGGGACCATAGGCTGTACAGAGAAATATCTGCTTCTAAAACCAAAACGGAGCTATCTAACTGAACGGTTGTCAATGTGTGCATTCAACTGACAGAGTTAAACTCACGTGTGGATTCAGCGGTTTGCAAACCCTTTCTGTGCAGAATCCCAAAACCGGTATTTCCAGCCCAATGCCGGCATCCGTACTAAACAGCAGGAAACTTCGTCTAAAACTCAGGAGAAACGTTTCCTTGAAACTGCTCTGCTGTGCGTTCGTTCACCTAAGAGAGTTGAATCTATGTTGAGATTCAGCGAGTCAGAAACACGTTTCTTCTAGGAGCTGCGTTGGTATATTCCCGAGTGAATGGGACCATAGGCTGTACAGAGAAATATCTGCTTCTACAACCAAAACGGAGCTATCTAACTGAATGGTTGTCAATGTGTGCATTCAACTGACAGAGTTAAACTCACGTGTGGATTCAGCGGTTTGCAAACCATTTCTGTGCAGAATCCCAAAACCGGTGTTTCCAGCCCAATGCCGGCATCCGTACTAAACAGCAGGAAACTTCGTCTAAAACTCAGGAGAAACGTTTCCTTGAAACTGCTCTGCTGTGCGTTCGATCACCTAAGAGAGTTGAATCTATGTTGAGATTCAGCGAGTCAGAAACACGTATCTTCTAGGAGGTGCGTTGGGATATTCCCGAGTGAATGGGACCATAGGCTGTACAGAGAAATATCTGCTCCTACAACCAAAAGGGTGGTATCTAACTGAATGGTTTTCAATGTGTGCATTCAACTGACAGAGTTAAACTCACGTTTGGATTCAGCGGTTTACAAACCCTTTCTGTGCAGAATCCCAAAACCGGTAATTCCAGCTCAATGCCGGCATCCGTACTAAACAGCAGGAAACTTCGTCTAAAACTCAGGAGAAACGTTTCCTTGAAAGTGCTCTGCTGTGCGTTCGTTCACCTAAGAGAGTTGAAACTATGTTGAGATTCAGCGAGTCAGAAACACGTTTATGCTAGGAGCTGCGTTGGGATATTCCCGAGTGAATGGGACCATAGGCTGTACAGAGAAATATCTGCTTCTAAAACCAAAACGGAGCTATCTAACTGAATGGTTGTCAATGTGTGCATTCAACTGACAGAGTTAAAATCACGTGTGGATTCAGCGGTATGCAAACCATTTCTGTGCAGAATCCCAAAACCGGTATTTCCTGCCCAATGCCGGCATACGTACTAAACAGCAGGAAACTTCGTCTAAAACTCAGGAGAAACGTTTCCTTGAAACTGCGCTGCTGTGCGTTCGTTCACCTAAGAGAGTTGAATCTATGTTGAGATTCATCGAGTCAGAAACACGTTTCTTCTAGGAGCTGCGTTGGGATATTCCCGAGTGAATGGGACCATAGGCTGTACAGAGAAATATCTGCTTCTAAAACCAAAACGGAGCAATCTAACTGAATGGTTGTCAATGTGTGCATTCAACTGACAGAGTTAAACTCACGTGTGGATTCAGCGGTTTGCAAACCCTTTCTGTGCAGAATCCCAAAACCGGTATTTCCAGCCCAATGCCGGCATCCGTACTAAACAGCAGGAAACTTCGTCTAAGACTCAGGAGAAAGGTTTCCTTGAAACTGCTCTGCTGTGCGTTCGTTCACCTAAGAGAGTTGAATCTATGTTGAGATTCAGCGAGTCAGAAACACGTTTCTTCTAGGAGCTGCGTTGGGATATTCCCGAGTGAATGGGACCATAGGCTGTACAGAAAAATATCTGCTTCTAAAACCAAAACGGAGCTATCTAACTGAATGGTTGCCAATGTGTGCATTCAACTGACATAGTTAAACTCACGTGTGGATTCAGCGGTTTGCAAACCCTTTCTGTGCAGAATCCCAAAACCGGTATTTCCAGCCCAATGCCGGCATCCGTACTAAACAGCAGGAAACTTCGTCTAAAACTCAGGAGAAACGTTTCCTTGATACTGCTCTGCTGTGCGTTCGTTCACCTAAGAGAGTTGAATCTATGTTGAGATTCAGCGAGTCAGAAACACGTTTCTTCTAGGAGCTGCGTTGGGATATTCCCGAGTAAATGGGACCATAGGCTGTACAGAGAAATATCTGCTTCTAAAACCGAAACGGAGCTATCTAACTGAATGGTTGTCAATGTGTGCATTCAACTGACAGAGTTAAACTCACGTGTGGATTCAGCGGTTTGCAAACCCTTTCTGTGCAGAATCCCAAAACCGGTATTTCCAGCCCAATGCCGGCATCCGTACTAAACAGCAGGAAACTTCGTCTAAAACTCAGGAGAAACGTTTCCTTGAAACTGCTCTGCTGTGCGTTCGTTCACCTAAGAGAGTTGAATCTATGTTGAGATTCAGCGAGTCAGAAACACGTTTCTTCTAGGAGCTGCGTTGGGATATTCCCGAGTGAATGGGACCATAGGCTGTACAGAGAAATATCTGCTTCTACAACCAAAACGGAGCTATCTAACTGAATGGTTGTCAATGTGTGCATTCAACTGACAGAGTTAAACTCACGTGTGGATTCAGCGGTTTGCAAACCATTTCTGTGCAGAATCCCAAAACCGGTGTTTCCAGCCCAATGACGGCATCCGTACTAAACAGCAGGAAACTTCGTCTAAAACTCAGGAGAAACGTTTCCTTGAAACTGCTCTGCTGTGCGTTCGATCACCTAAGAGAGTTGAATCTATGTTGAGATTCAGCGAGTCAGAAACACGTTTATGCTAGGAGCTGCGTTGGGATATTCCCGAGTGAATGGGACCATAGGCTGTACAGAGAAATATCTGCTCCTACAACCAAAAGGGTGGTATCTAACTGAATGGTTTTCAATGTGTGCATTCAACTGACAGAGTTAAACTCACGTTTGGATTCAGCGGTTTACAAACCCTTTCTGTGCAGAATCCCAAAACCGGTAATTCCAGCTCAATGCCGGCATCCGTACTAAACAGCAGGAAACTTCGTCTAAAACTCAGGAGAAACGTTTCCTTGAAAGTGCTCTGCTGTGCGTTCGTTCACCTAAGAGAGTTGAAACTATGTTGAGATTCAGCGAGTCAGAAACACGTTTATGCTAGGAGCTGCGTTGGGATATTCCCGAGTGAATGGGACCATAGGCTGTACAGAGAAATATCTGCTTCTAAAACCAAAACGGAGCTATCTAACTGAATGGTTGTCAATGTGTGCATTCAACTGACAGAGTTAAAATCACGTGTGGATTCAGCGGTATGCAAACCATTTCTGTGCAGAATCCCAAAACCGGTATTTCCTGCCCAATGCCGGCATACGTACTAAACAGCAGGAAACTTCGTCTAAAACTCAGGAGAAACGTTTCCTTGAAACTGCGCTGCTGTGCGTTCGTTCACCTAAGAGAGTTGAATCTATGTTGAGATTCATCGAGTCAGAAACACGTTTCTTCTAGGAGCTGCGTTGGGATATTCCCGAGTGAATGGGACCATAGGCTGTACAGAGAAATATCTGCTTCTAAAACCAAAACGGAGCAATCTAACTGAATGGTTGTCAATGTGTGCATTCAACTGACAGAGTTAAACTCACGTGTGGATTCAGCGGTTTGCAAACCCTTTCTGTGCAGAATCCCAAAACCGGTATTTCCAGCCCAATGCCGGCATACGTACTAAACAGCAGGAAACTTCGTCTAAGACTCAGGAGAAAGGTTTCCTTGAAACTGCTCTGCTGTGCGTTCGTTCACCTAAGAGAGTTGAATCTATGTTGAGATTCAGCGAGTCAGAAACACGTTTCTTCTAGGAGCTGCGTTGGGATATTCCCGAGTGAATGGGACCATAGGCTGTACAGAGAAATATCTGCTCCTACAACCAAAAGGGTGGTATCTAACTGAATGGTTGTCAATGTGTGCATTCAACTGACAGAGTTAAACTCACGTTTGGATTCAGCGGTTTACAAACCCTTTCTGTGCAGAATCCCAAAACCGGTAATTCCAGCTCAATGCCGGCATCCGTACTATACAGCAGGAAACTTCGTCTAAGACTCAGGAGAAACGTTTCCTTGAAACTGCTCTGCTGTGCGTTCGTTCACCTAAGAGAGTTGAAACTATGTTGAGATTCAGCGAGTCAGAAACACGTTTCTGCTAGGAGCTGCGTTGGGATATTCCCGAGTGAATGGGACCATAGGCTGTACAGAGAAATATCTGCTTCTAAAACCAAAACGGAGCTATCTAACTGAATGGTTGTCAATGTGTGCATTCAACTGACAGAGTTAAACTCACGTGTGGATTCAGCGGTTTGCAAACCATTTCTGTGCAGAATCCCAAAACCGGTATTTCCAGCCCAACGCCGGCATCCGTACTAAACAGCAGGAAACTTCGTCTAAAACTCAGGAGAAACGTTTCCTTGAAACTGCTCTGCTGTGCGTTCGTTCACCTAAGAGAGTTGAATCTATGTTGAGATTCAGCGAGTCAGAAACACGTTTCTTCTAGGTGGTGCGTTGGGATATTCCCGAGTGAATGGGACCATAGGCTGTACAGAGAAATATCTGCTTCTAAAACCAAAAGTGTGCTATCAAACTGAATGGTTGTCAATGTGTGCATTCAACTGACAGAGTTAAACTCACGTTTGGATTCAGCGGTTTACAAACCCTTTCTGGCAGAATCCCTCAACCGGTAATTCCAGCTCAATGCCGGCACACGTACTAAACAGCAGGAAACTTCGTCTAAAACTCAGGAGAAACGTTGCCTTGAAACTGCTCTGCTGTGCGTTCGTTCACCTAAGAGAGCTGAATCTATGTTGAGATTCAGCGAGTCAGAAACACGTTTCTTCTAGGAGCTGCGTTGGGATATTCCCGAGTGAATGGGACCATAGGCTGTACAGAGAAATATCTGCTTCTAAAACCAAAACGGAGCTATCTAACTGAATGGTTGTCAATGTGTGCATTCAACTGACAGAGTTAAACTCACGTGTGGATTCAGCGGTTTGCAAACCCTTTCTGTGCAGAATCCCAAAACCGGTATTTCCAGCCCAATGCCGGCATACGTACTAAACAGCAGGAAACTTCGTCTAAAACTCAGGAGAAACGTTTCCTTGAAACTGCTCTGCTGTGCGTTCGTTCACCTAAGAGAGTTGAATCTATGTTGAGATTCAGCGAGTCAGAAACACGTTTATGCTAGGAGCTGCGTTGGGACATTCCCGAGTGAATGGGACCATAGGCTGTACAGAGAAATATCTGCTTCTAAAACCAAAACGGAGCTATCTAACTGAATGGTTGTCAATGTGTGCATTCAACTGACAGAGTTAAACTCACGTGTGGATTCAGCGTTTTGCAAACCCTTTCTGTGCAGAATCCCAAAACCGGTATTTCCAGCCCATTGCCGGCATCCGTACTAAACAGCAGGAAACTTCGTCTAAAACTCAGGAGAAACGTTTCCTTGAAACTGCTCTGCTGTGCGTTCGATCACCTAAGAGAGTTGAATCTATGTTGAGATTCAGCGAGTCAGAAACACGTTTCTTCTAGGAGGTGCGTTGGGATATTCCCGAGTGAATGGGACCATAGGCTGTACAGAGAAATATCTGCTCCTACAACCAAAAGGGTGGTATCTAACTGAATGGTTGTCATTGTGTGCATTCAACTGACAGAGTTAAACTCACGTTTGGATTCAGCGGTTTACAAACCCTTTCTGTGCAGAATCCCAAAACCGGTATTTCCAGCCCAATGCCGGCATCCGTCCTAAACAGCAGGAAACTTCGTCTAAAACTCAGGAGAAACGTTTCCTTGAAATTGCTCTGCTGTGCGTTCGATCACCTAAGAGAGTTGAATCTATGTTGAGATTCAGCGAGTCAGACACATGTTTCTTCTAGGAGCTGCGTTGGGATATTCCCGAGAGAATGGGACCATAGGCTGTACAGAGAAATATCTGCTACTACAACCAAAAGGGTGGTATCTAACTGAATGATTGTCAATGTGTGCATTCAACTGACAGAGTTAAACTCACGTTTGGATTCAGCGGTTTACAAACCCTTTCTGTGCAGAATCCCAAACCCGTTAATTCCAGCTCAATGCCGGCATACGTACTAAACAGCAGGAAACTTCGTCTAAAACTCAGGAGAAACGTTTCCTTGAAACTGCTCTGCTGTGCGTTCGTTCACCTAAGAGAGTTGAAACTATGTTGAGATTCAGCGAGTCAGAAACACGTTTATGCTAGGAGCTGCGTTGGGATATTCCCGAGTGAATGGGACCATAGGCTGTACAGAGAAATATCTGCTTCTAAAACCAAAACGGAGCTTTCTAACTGAATGGTTGTCAATGTGTGCATTCAACTGACAGAGTTAAACTCACGTGTGGATTCAGCGGTTTGCAAACCATTTCTGTGCAGAATCCCAAAACCGGTATTTCCAGCCCAATGCCGGCATACGTACTAAACAGCAGGAAACTTCGTTTAAAAGTCAGGAGAAACGTTTCCTTGAAACTGCTCTGCTGTGCGTTCGTTCACCTAAGAGAGTTGAATCTATGTTGAGATTCAGCGAGTCAGAAACACGTTTCTTCTAGGAGCTGCGTTGGGATATTCCCGAGTGAATGGGACCATAGGCTGTACAGAAAAATATCTGCTTCTAAAACCAAAACGGAGCTATCTAACTGAATGGTTGTCAATGTGTGCATTCAACTGACAGAGTTAAACTCACGTGTGGATTCAGCGGTTTGCAAACCCTTTCTGTGCAGAATCCCAAAACCGGTATTTCCAGCCCAATGCCGGCATCCGAACTAAACAGCAGGAAACTTCGTCTAAAACTCAGGAGAAACGTTTCCTTGATACTGCTCTGCTGTGCGTTCGTTCACCTAAGAGAGTTGAATCTATGTTGAGATTCAGCGAGTCAGAAACACGTTTCTTCTAGGAGCTGCGTTGGGATATTCCGGAGTGAATGGGACCATAGGCTGTACAGAGAAATATCTGCTTCTAAAACCAAAACGGAGCTATCTAACTGAATGGTTGTCAATGTGTGCATTCAACTGACAGAGTTAAACTCACGTGTGGATTCAGCGGTTTGCAAACCCTTTCTGTGCAGAATCCCAAAACCGGTATTTCCAGCCCAATGCCGGCATCCGTACTAAACAGCAGGAAACTTCGTCTAAAACTCAGGAGAAACGTTTCCTTGAAACTGCTCTGCTGTGCGTTCGTTCACCTAAGAGAGTTGAATCTATGTTGAGATTCAGCGAGTCAGAAACACGTTTCTTCTAGGAGCTGCGTTGGGATATTCCCGAGTGAATGGGACCATAGGCTGTACAGAGAAATATCTGCTTCTACAACCAAAACGGAGCTATCTAACTGAATGGTTGTCAATGTGTGCATTCAACTGACAGAGTTAAACTCACGTGTGGATTCAGCGGTTTGCAAACCATTTCTGTGCAGAATCCCAAAACCGGTGTTTCCAGCCCAATGCCGGCATCCGTACTAAACAGCAGGAAACTTCGTCTAAAACTCAGGAGAAACGTTTCCTTGAAACTGCTCTGCTGTGCGTTCGATCACCTAAGAGAGTTGAATCTATGTTGAGATTCAGCGAGTCAGAAACACGTATCTTCTAGGAGGTTCGTTGGGATATTCCCGAGTGAATGGGACCATAGGCTGTACAGAGAAATATCTGCTCCTACAACCAAAAGGGTGGTATCTAACTGAATGGTTGTCAATGTGTGCATTCAACTGACAGAGTTAAACTCACGTTTGGATTCAGCGGTTTACAAACCCTTTCTGTGCAGAATCCCAAAACCGGTAATTCCAGCTCAATGCCGGCATCCGTACTAAACAGCAGGAAACTTCGTCTAAAACTCAGGAGAAACGTTTCCTTGAAAGTGCTCTGCTGTGCGTTCGTTCACCTAAGAGAGTTGAAACTATGTTGAGATTCAGCGAGTCAGAAACACGTTTATGCTAGGAGCTGCGTTGGTATATTCCCGAGTGAATGGGACCATAGGCTGTACAGAGAAATATCTGCTTCTAAAACCAAAACGGAGCTATCTAACTGAATGGTTGTCAATGTGTGCATTCAACTGACAGAGTTAAAATCACGTGTGGATTCAGCGGTATGCAAACCATTTCTGTGCAGAATCCCAAAACCGGTATTTCCTGCCCAATGCCGGCATACGTACTAAACAGCAGGAAACTTCGTCTAAAACTCAGGAGAAACGTTTCCTTGAAACTGCGCTGCTGTGCGTTCGTTCACCTAAGAGAGTTGAATCTATGTTGAGATTCAGCGAGTCAGAAACACGTTTCTTCTAGGAGCTGCGTTGGGATATTCCCGAGTGAATGGGACCATAGGCTGTACAGAGAAATATCTGCTTCTAAAACCAAAACGGAGCAATCTAACTGAATGGTTGTCAATGTGTGCATTCAACTGACAGAGTTAAACTCACGTGTGGATTCAGCGGTTTGCAAACCCTTTCTGTGCAGAATCCCAAAACCGGTATTTCCAGCCCAATGCCGGCATACGTACTAAACAGCAGGAAACTTCGTCTAAGACTCAGGAGAAAGGTTTCCTTGAAACTGCTCTGCTGTGCGTTCGTTCACCTAAGAGAGTTGAATCTATGTTGAGATTCAGCGAGTCAGAAACACGTTTCTTCTAGGAGCTGCGTTCGGATATTCCCGAGTGAATGGGACCATAGGCTGTACAGAGAAATATCTGCTCCTACAACCAAAAGGGTGGTATCTAACTGAATGGTTGTCAATGTGTGCATTCAACTGACAGAGTTAAACTCACGTTTGGATTCAGCGGTTTACAAACCCTTTCTGTGCAGAATCCCAAAACCGGTAATTCCAGCTCAATGCCGGCATCCGTACTAAACAGCAGGAAACTTCGTCTAAGACTCAGGAGAAACGTTTCCTTGAAACTGCTCTGCTGTGCGTTCGTTCACCTAAGAGAGTTGAAACTATGTTGAGATTCAGCGAGTCAGAAACACGTTTATGCTAGGAGCTGCGTTGGGATATTCCCGAGTGAATGGGACCATAGGCTATACAGAGAAATAACTGCTTCTAAAACCAAAACGGAGCTATCTAACTGAATGGTTGTCAATGTGTGCATTCAACTGACAGAGTTAAACTCACGTTTGGATTCAGCGGTTTGCAAACCATTTCTGTGCAGAATCCCAAAACCGGTGTTTCCAGCCCAATGCCGGCATCCGTACTAAACAGCAGGAAACTTCGTCTAAAATTCAGGAGAAACGTTTCCTTGAAACTGCTCTGCTGTGCGTTCGTTCACCTAAGAGAGCTGAATCTATGTTGAGATTCAGCAAGTCAGAAACACGTTTCTTCTAGGAGCTGCGTTGTGATATTCCCGAGTGAATGGGACCATAGGCTGTACAGAGAAATATCTGCTTCTAAAACCAAAACGGAGCTATCTAACTGAATGGTTGTCAATGTGTGCATTCAACTGACAGAGTTAAACTCACGTTTGGATTCAGCGGTTTGCAAACCCTTTCTGTGCAGAATCCCAAAACCGGTATTTCCAGACCAATGCCGGCATACGTACTAAACAGCAGGAAACTTCGTCTAAAACTCAGGAGAAACGTTTCCTTGAAACTGCTCTGCTGTGCGTTCGTTCACCTAAGAGAGTTGAATCTATGTTGAGATTCAGCGAGTCAGAAACACGTTTCTTCTAGGAGCTGCGTTGGGATATTCCCGAGTGAATGGGACCATAGGCTGTACAGAGAAATATCTGCTTCTAAAACCAAAACGGAGCTATCTAACTGAATGGTTGTCAATGTGTGCATTCAACTGACAGAGTTAAACTCACTTGTGGATTCAGCGGTTTGCAAACCATTTCTGTGCAGAATCCCAAACCCGGTATTTCCAGCCCATTGCCGACATCCGTACTAAACAGCAGGAAACTTCGTCTAAAACTCAGGAGAAACGTTTCCTTGAAACTGCTCTGCTGTGCGTTCGATCACCTAAGAGACTTGAATCTATGTTGAGATTCAGCGAGTCAGAAACACGTTTCTTCTAGGAGGTGCGTTGGGATATTCCCGAGTGAATGGGACCATAGGCTGTACAGAGAAATATCTGCTCCTACAACCAAAAGGGTGGTATCTAACTGAATGGTTGTCATTGTGTGCATTCAACTGACAGAGTTAAACTCACGTTTGGATTCAGCGGTTTACAAACCCTTTCTGTGCAGAATCCCAAAACCGGTAATTCCAGCTCAATGCCGCCATCCGTACTAAACAGCAGGATACTTCGTCTAAAACTCAGCAGAAACGTTTCCTTGAAAGTGCTCTGCTGTGCGTTCGTTCACCTAAGAAAGTTGAAACTATGTTGAGATTCAGCGAGTCAGAAACACGTTTATGCTAGGAGCTGCGTTGGGATATTCCCGAGTGAATGGGACCATAGGCTGTACAGAGAGATATCTGCTTCTAAAACCAAAACGGAGCTATCTAACTGAATGGTTGTCAATGTGTGCATTCAACTGACAGAGTTAAACTCACGTGTGGATTCAGCGTTTTGCAAACCATTTCTGTGCAGAATCCCAAAACCGGTATGTCCAGCCCAATGCCGGCATCCGTACTAAACAGCAGGAAACTTCGTCTAAAACTCAGGAGAAACGTTTCCTTGAAACTGCTCTGCTGTGCGTTCGTTCACCTAAGAGAGTTGAATCTATGTTGAGATTCAGCGAGTCAGAAACACGTTTCTTATAGGAGCTGGGTTGGGATATTCCCGAGTGAATGGGACCATAGGCTGTACAGATAAATATCTGCTTCTAAAACCACAACGGAGCTATCCAACTGAATGGTTGTCAATGTGTGTATTCAACTGACTGAGTTAAACTCACGTGTGGATTCAGCGGTTTGCAAACCCTTTCTGTGCAGAATCCCAAAACCGGTATTTCCAGCCCAATGCCGGCATACGTACTAAACAGCAGGAAACTTCGTCTAAAACTCAGGAGAAACGTTTCCTTGAAACTGCTCTGCTGTGCGTTCGTTCACCTAAGAGAGTTGAATCTATGTTGAGATTCAGCGAGACAGAAACACGTTTCTTCTAGGAGCTGCGTTGGGATATTCCCGAGTGAATGGGACCATAGGCTGTACAGAGAAATATCTGCTTCTAAAACCAAAAGTGTGCTATCAAACTGAATGGTTGTCAATGTGTGCATTCAACTGACAGAGTTAAACTCACGTGTGGATTCAGCGGTTTGCAAACCCTTTCTTTGCAGAATCCCAAAACCGGTATTTCCAGCCCAATGCCGGCATCCGTACTATACAGAAGGAAACTTCGTCTAAAACTCAGGAGAAACGTTTCCTTGAAACTGCTCTGCTGTGCGTTCGTTCACCTAAGAGAGTTGAATCTATGTTGAGATTCAGCGAGTCAGAAACACGTTTCTTCTAGGAGCTGCGTTGGGATATTCCCGAGTGAATGGGACCATAGGCTGTACAGAGAAATATCTGCTCCTACAACCAAAAGGGTGGTATCTAACTGAATGGTTGTCAATGTGTGCATTCAACTGACAGAGTTAAACTCACGTTTGGATTCAGCGGTTTACAAACCCTTTCTGTGCAGAATCCCAAAACCGGTAATTCCAGCTCAATGCCGGCATCCGTACTAAACAGCAGGAAACTTCGTCTAAAACTCAGCAGAAACGTTTCCTTGAAAGTGCTCTGCTGTGCGTTCGTTCACCTAAGAAAGTTGAAACTATGTTGAGATTCAGCGAGTCAGAAACACGTTTATGCTAGGAGCTGCGTTGGGATATTCCCGAGTGAATGGGACCATAGGCTGTACAGAGAAATATCTGCTTCTAAAACCAAAACGGAGCTATCTAACTGAATGGTTGTCAATGTGTGCATTCAACTGACAGAGTTAAACTCACGTGTGGATTCAGCGTTTTGCAAACCATTTCTGTGCAGAATCCCAAAACCGGTATGTCCAGCCCAATGCCGGCATCCGTACTAAACAGCAGGAAACTTCGTCTAAAACTCAGGAGAAACGTTTCCTTGAAACTGCTCTGCTGTGCGTTCGTTCACCTAAGAGAGTTGAATCTATGTTGAGATTCAGCGAGTCAGAAACACGTTTCTTATAGGAGCTGGGTTGGGATATTCCCGAGTGAATGGGACCATAGGCTGTACAGATAAATATCTGCTTCTAAAACCACAACGGAGCTATCCAACTGAATGGTTGTCAATGTGTGTATTCAACTGACTGAGTTAAACTCACGTGTGGATTCAGCGGTTTGCAAACCCTTTCTGTGCAGAATCCCAAAACCGGTATTTCCAGCCCAATGCCGGCATACGTACTAAACAGCAGGAAACTTCGTCTAAAACTCAGGAGAAACGTTTCCTTGAAACTGCTCTGCTGTGCGTTCGTTCACCTAAGAGAGTTGAATCTATGTTGAGATTCAGCGAGACAGAAACACGTTTCTTCTAGGAGCTGCGTTGGGATATTCCCGAGTGAATGGGACCATAGGCTGTACAGAGAAATATCTGCTTCTAAAACCAAAAGTGTGCTATCAAACTGAATGGTTGTCAATGTGTGCATTCAACTGACAGAGTTAAACTCACGTGTGGATTCAGCGGTTTGCAAACCCTTTCTTTGCAGAATCCCAAAACCGGTATTTCCAGCCCAATGCCGGCATCCGTACTATACAGAAGGAAACTTCGTCTAAAACTCAGGAGAAACGTTTCCTTGAAACTGCTCTGCTGTGCGTTCGTTCACCTAAGAGAGTTGAATCTATGTTGAGATTCAGCGAGTCAGAAACACGTTTCTTCTAGGAGCTGCGTTGGGATATTCCCGAGTGAATGGGACCATAGGCTGTACAGAGAAATATCTGCTCCTACAACCAAAAGGGTGGTATCTAACTGAATGGTTGTCAATGTGTGCATTCAACTGACAGAGTTAAACTCACGTTTGGATTCAGCGGTTTACAAACCCTTTCTGTGCAGAATCCCAAAACCGGTAATTCCAGCTCAATGCCGGCATCCGTACTAAACAGCAGGAAACTTCGTCTAAAACTCAGGAGAAACGTTTCCTTGAAACTGCTCTGCTGTGCGTTCGTTCACCTAAGAGAGTTGAAACTATGTTGAGATTCAGCGAGTCAGAAACACGTTTCTTCTAGGAGCTGCGTTGGGATATTCCCGAGTGAATGGGACCATAGGCTGTACAGAGAAATATCTGCTTCTAAAACCAAAACGGAGCTATCTAACTGAATGGTTGTCAATGTGTGCATTCAACTGACAGAGTTAAACTCACGAGTGGATTCAGCGGTTTGCAATCCATTTCTGTGCAGAATCCCAAAACCGGTATTTCCAGCCCAATGCCGGCATCCGTACTAAACAGCAGGAAACTTCGTCTAAAACTCAGGGGAATCGTTTCCTTGAAACTGCTCTGCTGTGCGTTCGTTCACCTAAGAGAGTTGAATCTATGTTGAGATTCAGCGAGTCAGAAACACGTTTCTTCAAGGAGCTGCGTTGGGATATTCCCGAGTGAATGGGACCATAGGCTGTACAGAGAAATATCTGCTTCTAAAACCAAAACGTAGCTATCTAACTGAATGGTTGTCAATGTGTGCATTCAACTGACAGAGTTAAACTCACGTGTGGATTCAGCGGTTTGCAAACCCTTTCTGTGCAGAATCCCAAAACCGGTATTTCCAGCCCAATGCCGGCATACGTACTAAACAGCAGGAAACTTCGTCTAAAACTCAGGAGAAACGTTTCCTTGAAACTGCTCTGCTGTGCGTTCGTTCACCTAAGAGAGTTGAATCTATGTTGAGATTCAGCGAGTCAGAAACACGTTTCTTCTAGGAGCTGCGTTGGGATATTCCCGAGAGAATGGGACCATAGGCTGTACAGAGAAATATCTGCTCCTACAACCAAAAGGGTGGTGTCTAACTGAATGGTTGTCAATGTGTGCATTCAACTGACAGAGTTAAACTCACGTTTGGATTCAGCGGTTTACAAACCCTTTCTGGCAGAATCCCTCAACCGGTAATTCCAGCTCAATGCCGGCACACGTACTAAACAGCAGGAAACTTCGTCTAAACCTCAGGAGAAACCTTTCCTTGAAACTGCTCTGCTGTGCGTTCGTTCACCTAAGAGAGTTGAAACTATGTTGAGATTCAGCGAGTCAGAAACACGTTTCTTCTAGGAGCTGCGTTGGGATATTCCCGAGTGAATGGGACCATAGGATGTACAGAGAAATATCTGCTTCTAAAACCAAAACGGAGCTATCTAACTAAATGGTTGTCAATGTGTGCATTCAACTGACAGAGTTAAACTCACGTGTGGATTCAGCGGTTTGCAAACCCTTTCTGTGCAGAATCCCAAAACCGGTATTTCCAGACCAATGCCGGCATACGTACTAAACAGCAGGAAACTTCGTCTAAAACTCAGGAGAAACGTTTCCTTGAAACTGCTCTGCTGTGCGTTCGATCACCTAAGAGATTTGAATCTATGTTGAGATTCAGCGAGTCAGAAACACGTTTCTTCTAGGAGGTGCGTTGGGATATTCCCGAGTGAATGGGACCATAGGCTGTACAGAGAAATATCTGCTCCTACAACCAAAAGGGTGGTATCTAACTGAATGGTTGTCATTGTGTGCATTCATCTGACAGAGTTAAACTGACGTGTGGATTCAGAGGTTTGCAAACCCTTTCTGTGCAGAATCCCAAAACCGGTATTTCCAGCCCAATGCCGGCATCCGTACCAAACAGCAGGAAACTTCGTCTAAAACTCAGGAGAAACGTTTCCTTGAAACTGCTCTGCTGTGCGTTCGTTCACCTAAGAGAGTTGAATCTATGTTGAGATTCAGCGAGTCAGAAACACGTTTCTTCTAGGAGCTGCGTTGGGATATTCCCGAGTGAATGGGACCATAGGCTGTACAGAGAAATATCTGCTCCTACAAACAAAAGGGTGGTATCTAACTGAATGGTTGTCAATGTGTGCATTCAACTGACAGAGTTAAACTCACGTGTGGATTCAGCGGTTTGCAAACCCTTTCTGTGCCGAATCCCAAAACCGGTATTTCCAGCCCAATGCCTGCATACGTACTAAACAGCAGGAAACTTCGTCTAAAACTCAGGAGAAACGTTTCCTTGAAACTGCTCTGCTGTGCGTTCGTTCACCTAAGGGAGTTGAATCTATGTTGAGATTCAGCGAGTCAGAAACACGTTTCTTCTAGGAGCTCCGTTGGGATATTCCCGAGTGAATGGGACCATAGGCTGTACAGAGAAATATCTGCTCCTACAACCAAAAGGGTGGTATCTAACTGAATGGTTGTCAATGTGTGCATTCAACTGACAGAGTTAATCTCACGTGTGGATTCAGCGGTTTACAAACACTTTCTGTGCAAAATCCCAAAACCGGTAATTCCAGCTCAATGCTGGCATAAGTACTAAACAGCAGGAAACTTCGTCTAAAACTCAGGAGAAACGTTTCCTTGAAACTGCTCTGCTGTGCGTTCGTTCAGCTAAGAGAGTTGAATCTATGTTGAGATTCAGCGAGTCAGAAACACGTTTCTTCAAGGAGCTGCGTTGGGATATTCCCGAGTGAATGGGACCATAGGCTGTACAGAGAAATATCTGCTTCTAAAACCAAAAGGGTGCTATCAAACTGAATGGTTGTCAATGTGTGCATTCAACTGACAGAGTTAAACTCACGTGTGGATTCAGCGGTTTGCAAACCCTTTCTGTGCAGAATCCCAAAACCGGTATTTCCAGCCCAATGCCAGCATACGTACTAAACAGCAGGAAACTTCGTCTAAAACGCAGGAGAAACGTTTCCTTGAAACTGCTCTGCTGTGCGTTCGTTCACCTAAGAGAGTTGAATCTATGTTGAGATTCAGCGAGTCAGAAACACGTTTCTTCTAGGAGCTGCGTTGGGATATTCCCGAGTGAATGGGACCATAGGCTGTATAGAGAAATATCTGCTTCTAAAACCAAAAGGGTGCTATCAAACTGAATGGTTGTCAATGTGTGCATTCAACTGACAGAGTTAAACTCACGTGAGGATTCAGCGGTTTGCAAACCCTTTCTCTGCAGAATCCCAAAACCGGTATTTCCAGCCCAATGCCGGCATACGTACTAAACAGCAGGAAACTTCGTCTAAAACTCAGGAGAAAAGTTTACTTGAAACTGCTCTGCTGCGCATTCGTTCACCTAAGAGACTTGAATCTATGTTGAGATTCAGCGAGTCAGAAACACGTTTCTTCTAGGAGGTGCGTTGGGATATTCCCGCGTGAATGGGACCATAGACTGTACAGAGAAATATCTGCTTCTAAAACCAAAACGGAGCTATCTAACTGAATGGTTGTCAATGTGTGCATTCAACTGACAGAGTTAAACTCACGTGTGGATTCAGCGGTTTGCAAACCCTTTCTGTGCAGAATCCCAAAACCGGTATTTCCAGCCCAATGCCGGCATACGTACTAAACAGCAGGGAACTTCGTCTAAAACTCAGGAGAAACGTTTCCTTGAAACTGCTCTGCTGTGCGTTCGTTCACCTAAGAGAGTTGAATCTATGTTGAGATTCAGCGAGTCAGAAACACGTTTCTTCTAGGAGCTGCGTTGGGATATTCCCGAGTGAATGGGACCATAGGCTGTACAGAGAAATATCTGCTTCTAAAACCAAAACGGAGCTATCTAACTGGATGGTTGTCAATGTGTGCATTCAACTGACAGAGTTAAACTCACGTGTGGATTCAGCGGTTTGCAAACCATTTCTGTGCAGAATCCCAAAACCGGTATGTCCAGCCCAATGCCGGCATCCGTACTAAACAGCAGGAAACTTCGTCTAAAACTCAGGAGAAACGTTTCCTTGAAACTGCTCTGCTGTGCGTTCGTTCACCTAAGAGAGTTGAATCTATGTTGAGATTCAGCGAGTCAGAAACACGTTTCTTCTAGGAGCTGCGTTGGGATATTCCCGAGTGAATGGGACCATAGGCTGTACAGAGAAATATCTGCTCCTACAACCAAAAGGGTGGTATCTAACTGAATGGTTGTCAATGTGTGCATTCAACTGACAGAGTTAAACTCACGTGTGGACTCAGCGGTTTGCAAACACTTTCTGTGCAGAATCCCTAAACCGGTATTTCCAGGCCAATGACGGCATACGTACTAAACAGCAGGAAACTTCGTCTAAAACTCAGGAGAAACGTTTCCTTGAAACTGCTCTGCTGTGCGTTCGTTCACCTAAGAGAGTTGAATCTATGTTGAGATTCAGCGAGTCAGAAACACGTTTATTGTAGGAGCTGCGTTGGGATATTCCCGAGTGAATGGGACCATAGGCTGTACAGAGAAATATCTGCTTCTAAAACCAAAACGGAGCTATCTAACTGGATGGTTGTCAATGTGTGCATTCAACTGACAGAGTTAAACTCACGTGTGGATTCAGCGGTTTGCAAACCATTTCTGTGCAGAATCCCAAAACCGGTATGTCCAGCCCAATGCCGGCATCCGTACTAAACAGCAGGAAACTTCGTCTAAAACTCAGGAGAAACGTTTCCTTGAAACTGCTCTGCTGTGCGTTCGTTCACCTAAGAGAGTTGAATCTATGTTGAGATTCAGCGAGTCAGAAACACGTTTCTTCTAGGAGCTGCGTTGTGATATTCCCGAGTGAATGGGACCATAGGCTGTATAGAGAAATATCTGCTCCTACAACCAAAAGGGTGGTATCTAACTGAATGGTTGTCAATGTGTCCATTCAACTGACAGAGTTAAACTCACGTGTGGATTCAGCGGTTTACAAACCCTTTCTGTGCAGAATCCCAAAACCGGTAATTCCAGCTCAATGCCGGCATACGTACTAAACAGCAGGAAACTTCGTCTAAAACTCAGGAGAAACGTTTCCTTGAAACTGCTCTGCTGTGCGTTCGTTCACCTAAGAGAGTTGAATCTATGTTGAGATTCAGCGAGTCAGAAACACGTTTCTTCTAGGAGCTGCGTTGGGATATTCCCGAGTGAATGGGACCATAGGCTGTACAGAGAAATATCTGCTTCTAAAACCAAAAGGGTGCTATCAAACTGAATGGTTGTCAATGTGTGCATTCAACTGACAGAGTTAAACTCACGTGTGGATTCAGCGGTTTGCAAACCCTTTCTGTGCAGAATCCCAAAACCGGTATTTCCAGCCCAATGCCAGCATACGTACTAAACAGCAGGAAACTTCGTCTAAAACTCAGGAGAAACGTTTCCTTGAAGCTGCTCTGCTGTGCGTTCGTTCACCTAAGAGAGTTGAATCTATGTTGAGATTCAGCGAGTCAGAAACACGTTTCTTCTAGGAGCTGCGTTGGGATATTCCCGAGTGAATGGGACCATAGGCTGTACAGAGAAATATCTGCTTCTAAAACCAAAACGGAGCTATCTAAGTGAATGGTTGTCAATGTGTGCATTCAACTGACAGAGTTAAACTCACGTGTGGATTCAGCGGTTTGCAAACCATTTCTGTGCAGAATCCCAAAACCGGTATGTCC
Source organism: Aotus nancymaae (assembly GCF_030222135.1). Lineage (NCBI taxonomy): Eukaryota > Metazoa > Chordata > Mammalia > Primates > Aotidae > Aotus > Aotus nancymaae. Next base: position 1,284,965 of record NW_026988459.1, on the reverse strand, counting down.
AGCCCAATGCCGGCATCCATACTAAACAGCAGGAAACTTCGTCTAAAACTCAGGAGAAACGTTTCCTTGAAACTGCTCTGCTGTGCGTTCGTTCACCTAAGAGAGTTGAATCTATGTTGAGATTCAGCGAGTCAGAAACACGTTTCTTCTAGGAGCTGCGTTGGGATATTCCCGAGTGAATGGGACCATAGGCTGTATCGAGAAATATCTGATCCTACAACCAAAAGGGAGGTATCTAACTGAATGGTTGTCAATGTGTGCATTCAACTGACAGAGTTAAGCTCACGTTTGAATTCAGCGGTTTGCAAACCCTTTCTGTGCAGAATCCCAAAACCGGTAATTCCAGCTCAATGCCGGCATACGTACTAAACAGCAGGGAACTTCGTCTAAAACTCAGGAGAAACGTTTCCTTGAAACTGCTCTGCTGTGCGTTCGTTCACCTAAGAGAGTTGAATCTATGTTGAGATTCAGCGAGTCAGAAACACGTTTCTTCTAGGAGGTGCGTTGGGATATTCCCGAGTGAATGGGACCATAGGCTGTACAGAGAAATATCTGCTCCTACAACCAAAAGGGTGGTATCTAACTGAATGGTTGTCAATGTTTGCATTCAACTGACAGAGTTAAACTCACGTTTGGATTCAGCGGTTTACAAACCCTTTCTGTGCAGAATCCCAAAACCGGTAATTCCAGCTCAATGCCGGCATACGTACTAAACAGCAGGAAACTTCGTCTAAAACTCAGGAGAAACGTTTCCTTGAAACTGCTCTGCTGTGCGTTCGTTCACCTAAGAGAGTTGAATCTATGTTGAGATTCAGCGAGTCAGAAACACGTTTCTTCTAGGAGCTGCGTTGGGATATTCCCGAGTGAATGGGACCATAGGCTGTATCGAGAATTATCTGCTCCTACAACCAAAAGGGAGGTATCTAACTGAATGGTTGTCAATGTGTGCATTCAACTGACAGAGTTAAACTCACGTTTGGATTCAGCGGTTTACAAACACTTTCTGTGCAGAATCCCAAAACCGGTAATTCCAGCTCAATGCCGGCATACGTACTAAACAGCAGGAAACTTCGTCTAAAACTCAGGAGAAACGTTTCCTTGAAACTGCTCTGCTGTGCGTTCGTTCAGCTAAGAGAGTTGAATCTATGTTGAGATTCAGCGAGTCAGAAACACGTTTCTTCAAGGAGCTGCGTTGGGATATTCCCGAGTGAATGGGACCATAGGCTGTACAGAGAAATATCTGCTTCTAAAACCAAAAGGGTGCTATCAAACTGAATGGTTGTCAATGTGTGCATTCAACTGACAGAGTTAAACTCACGTGTGGATTCAGCGGTTTGCAAACCCTTTCTGTGCAGAATCCCAAAACCGGTATTTCCAGCCCAATGCCAGCATACATACTAAACAGCAGGAAACTTCGTCTAAAACGCAGGAGAAACGTTTCCTTGAAACTGCTCTGCTGTGCGTTCGTTCACCTAAGAGAGTTGAATCTATGTTGAGATTCAGCGAGTCAGAAACACGTTTCTTCTAGGAGCTGCGTTGGGATATTCCCGAGTGAATGGGACCATAGGCTGTATAGAGAAATATCTGCTTCTAAAACCAAAAGGGTGCTATCAAACTGAATGGTTGTCAATGTGTGCATTCAACTGACAGAGTTAAACTCACGTGAGGATTCAGCGGTTTGCAAACCCTTTCTCTGCAGAATCCCAAAACCGGTATTTCCAGCCCAATGCCGGCATACGTACTAAACAGCAGGAAACTTCGTCTAAAACTCAGGAGAAAAGTTTACTTGAAACTGCTCTGCTGCGCATTCGTTCACCTAAGAGACTTGAATCTATGTTGAGATTCAGCGAGTCAGAAACACGTTTCTTCTAGGAGCTGCGTTGTGATATTCCCGAGTGAATGGGACCATAGGCTGTACAGAGAAATATCTGCTTCTAAAACCAAAACGGAGCTATCTAACTGGATGGTTGTCAATGTGTGCATTCAACTGACAGAGTTAAACTCACGTGTGGATTCAGCGGTTTGCAAACCATTTCTGTGCAGAATCCCAAAACCGGTATGTCCAGCCCAATGCCGGCATCCGTACTAAACAGCAGGAAACTTCGTCTAAAACTCAGGAGAAACGTTTCCTTGAAACTGCTCTGCTGTGCGTTCGTTCACCTAAGAGAGTTGAATCTATGTTGAGATTCAGCGAGTCAGAAACACGTTTCTTCTAGGAGCTGCGTTGTGATATTCCCGAGTGAATGGGACCATAGGCTGTACAGAGAAATATCTGCTCCTACAACCAAAAGGGTGGTATCTAACTGAATGGTTGTCAATGTGTCCATTCAACTGACAGAGTTAAACTCACGTGTGGATTCAGCGGTTTACAAACCCTTTCTGTGCAGAATCCCAAAACCGGTAATTCCAGCTCAATGCCGGCATACGTACTAAACAGCAGGAAACTTCGTCTAAAACTCAGGAGAAACGTTTCCTTGAAACTGCTCTGCTGTGCGTTCGTTCACCTAAGAGAGTTGAATCTATGTTGAGATTCAGCGAGTCAGAAACACGTTTCTTCTAGGAGCTGCGTTGGGATATTCCCGAGTGAATGGGACCATAGGCTGTACAGAGAAATATCTGCTTCTAAAACCAAAAGGGTGCTATCAAACTGAATGGTTGTCAATGTGTGCATTCAACTGACAGAGTTAAACTCACGTGTGGATTCAGCGGTTTGCAAACCCTTTCTGTGCAGAATCCCAAAACCGGTATTTCCAGCCCAATGCCAGCATACGTACTAAACAGCAGGAAACTTCGTCTAAAACTCAGGAGAAACGTTTCCTTGAAGCTGCTCTGCTGTGCGTTCGTTCACCTAAGAGAGTTGAATCTATGTTGAGATTCAGCGAGTCAGAAACACGTTTCTTCTAGGAGCTGCGTTGGGATATTCCCGAGTGAATGGGACCATAGGCTGTACAGAGAAATATCTGCTTCTAAAACCAAAACGGAGCTATCTAAGTGAATGGTTGTCAATGTGTGCATTCAACTGACAGAGTTAAACTCACGTGTGGATTCAGCGGTTTGCAAACCATTTCTGTGCAGAATCCCAAAACCGGTATGTCCAGCCCAATGCCGGCATCCATACTAAACAGCAGGAAACTTCGTCTAAAACTCAGGAGAAACGTTTCCTTGAAACTGCTATGCTGTGCGTTCGTTCACCTAAGAGAGTTGAATCTATGTTGAGATTCAGCGAGTCAGAAACACGTTTCTTCTAGGAGCTGCGTTGGGATATTCCCGAGTGAATGGGACCATAGGATGTACAGAGAAATATCTGCTTCTAAAACCAAAACGGAGCTATCTAACTAAATGGTTGTCAATGTGTGCATTCAACTGACAGAGTTAAACTCACGTGTGGATTCAGCGGTTTGCAAACCCTTTCTGTGCAGAATCCCAAAACCGGTATTTCCAGACCAATGCCGGCATACGTACTAAACAGCAGGAAACTTCGTCTAAAACTCAGGAGAAACGTTTCCTTGAAACTGCTCTGCTGTGCGTTCGATCACCTAAGAGATTTGAATCTATGTTGAGATTCAGCGAGTCAGAAACACGTTTCTTCTAGGAGGTGCGTTGGGATATTCCCGAGTGAATGGGACCATAGGCTGTACAGAGAAATATCTGCTCCTACAACCAAAAGGGTGGTATCTAACTGAATGGTTGTCATTGTGTGCATTCATCTGACAGAGTTAAACTGACGTGTGGATTCAGAGGTTTGCAAACCCTTTCTGTGCAGAATCCCAAAACCGGTATTTCCAGCCCAATGCCGGCATCCGTACCAAACAGCAGGAAACTTCGTCTAAAACTCAGGAGAAACGTTTCCTTGAAACTGCTCTGCTGTGCCTTCGTTCACCTAAGAGAGTTGAATCTATGTTGAGATTCAGCGAGTCAGAAACACGTTTATTGTAGGAGCTGCGTTGGGATATTCCCGAGTGAATGGGACCATAGGCTGTACAGAGAAATATCTGCTTCTAAAACCAAAACGGAGCTATCTAACTGGATGGTTGTCAATGTGTGCATTCAACTGACAGAGTTAAACTCACGTGTGGATTCAGCGGTTTGCAAACCATTTCTGTGCAGAATCCCAAAACCGGTATGTCCAGCCCAATGCCGGCATCCGTACTAAACAGCAGGAAACTTCGTCTAAAACTCAGGAGAAACGTTTCCTTGAAACTGCTCTGCTGTGCGTTCGTTCACCTAAGAGAGTTGAATCTATGTTGAGATTCAGCGAGTCAGAAACACGTTTCTTCTAGGAGCTGCGTTGTGATATTCCCGAGTGAATGGGACCATAGGCTGTATAGAGAAATATCTGCTCCTACAACCAAAAGGGTGGTATCTAACTGAATGGTTGTCAATGTGTCCATTCAACTGACAGAGTTAAACTCACGTGTGGATTCAGCGGTTTACAAACCCTTTCTGTGCAGAATCCCAAAACCGGTAATTCCAGCTCAATGCCGGCATACGTACTAAACAGCAGGAAACTTCGTCTAAAACTCAGGAGAAACGTTTCCTTGAAACTGCTCTGCTGTGCGTTCGTTCACCTAAGAGAGTTGAATCTATGTTGAGATTCAGCGAGTCAGAAACACGTTTCTTCTAGGAGCTGCGTTGGGATATTCCCGAGTGAATGGGACCATAGGCTGTACAGAGAAATATCTGCTTCTAAAACCAAAAGGGTGCTATCAAACTGAATGGTTGTCAATGTGTGCATTCAACTGACAGAGTTAAACTCACGTGTGGATTCAGCGGTTTGCAAACCCTTTCTGTGCAGAATCCCAAAACCGGTATTTCCAGCCCAATGCCAGCATACGTACTAAACAGCAGGAAACTTCGTCTAAAACTCAGGAGAAACGTTTCCTTGAAGCTGCTCTGCTGTGCGTTCGTTCACCTAAGAGAGTTGAATCTATGTTGAGATTCAGCGAGTCAGAAACACGTTTCTTCTAGGAGCTGCGTTGGGATATTCCCGAGTGAATGGGACCATAGGCTGTACAGAGAAATATCTGCTTCTAAAACCAAAACGGAGCTATCTAAGTGAATGGTTGTCAATGTGTGCATTCAACTGACAGAGTTAAACTCACGTGTGGATTCAGCGGTTTGCAAACCATTTCTGTGCAGAATCCCAAAACCGGTATGTCCAGCCCAATGCCGGCATCCATACTAAACAGCAGGAAACTTCGTCTAAAACTCAGGAGAAACGTTTCCTTGAAACTGCTCTGCTGTGCGTTCGTTCACCTAAGAGAGTTGAATCTATGTTGAGATTCAGCGAGTCAGAAACACGTTTCTTCTAGGAGCTGCGTTGGGATATTCCCGAGTGAATGGGACCATAGGCTGTATCGAGAAATATCTGATCCTACAACCAAAAGGGAGGTATCTAACTGAATGGTTGTCAATGTGTGCATTCAACTGACAGAGTTAAGCTCACGTTTGAATTCAGCGGTTTGCAAACCCTTTCTGTGCAGAATCCCAAAACCGGTAATTCCAGCTCAATGCCGGCATACGTACTAAACAGCAGGGAACTTCGTCTAAAACTCAGGAGAAACGTTTCCTTGAAACTGCTCTGCTGTGCGTTCGTTCACCTAAGAGAGTTGAATCTATGTTGAGATTCAGCGAGTCAGAAACACGTTTCTTCTAGGAGGTGCGTTGGGATATTCCCGAGTGAATGGGACCATAGGCTGTACAGAGAAATATCTGCTCCTACAACCAAAAGGGTGGTATCTAACTGAATGGTTGTCAATGTTTGCATTCAACTGACAGAGTTAAACTCACGTTTGGATTCAGCGGTTTACAAACCCTTTCTGTGCAGAATCCCAAAACCGGTAATTCCAGCTCAATGCCGGCATACGTACTAAACAGCAGGAAACTTCGTCTAAAACTCAGGAGAAACGTTTCCTTGAAACTGCTCTGCTGTGCGTTCGTTCACCTAAGAGAGTTGAATCTATGTTGAGATTCAGCGAGTCAGAAACACGTTTCTTCTAGGAGCTGCGTTGGGATATTCCCGAGTGAATGGGACCATAGGCTGTATCGAGAATTATCTGCTCCTACAACCAAAAGGGAGGTATCTAACTGAATGGTTGTCAATGTGTGCATTCAACTGACAGAGTTAAACTCACGTTTGGATTCAGCGGTTTACAAACACTTTCTGTGCAGAATCCCAAAACCGGTAATTCCAGCTCAATGCCGGCATACGTACTAAACAGCAGGAAACTTCGTCTAAAACTCAGGAGAAACGTTTCCTTGAAACTGCTCTGCTGTGCGTTCGTTCAGCTAAGAGAGTTGAATCTATGTTGAGATTCAGCGAGTCAGAAACACGTTTCTTCAAGGAGCTGCGTTGGGATATTCCCGAGTGAATGGGACCATAGGCTGTACAGAGAAATATCTGCTTCTAAAACCAAAAGGGTGCTATCAAACTGAATGGTTGTCAATGTGTGCATTCAACTGACAGAGTTAAACTCACGTGTGGATTCAGCGGTTTGCAAACCCTTTCTGTGCAGAATCCCAAAACCGGTATTTCCAGCCCAATGCCAGCATACATACTAAACAGCAGGAAACTTCGTCTAAAACGCAGGAGAAACGTTTCCTTGAAACTGCTCTGCTGTGCGTTCGTTCACCTAAGAGAGTTGAATCTATGTTGAGATTCAGCGAGTCAGAAACACGTTTCTTCTAGGAGCTGCGTTGGGATATTCCCGAGTGAATGGGACCATAGGCTGTATAGAGAAATATCTGCTTCTAAAACCAAAAGGGTGCTATCAAACTGAATGGTTGTCAATGTGTGCATTCAACTGACAGAGTTAAACTCACGTGAGGATTCAGCGGTTTGCAAACCCTTTCTCTGCAGAATCCCAAAACCGGTATTTCCAGCCCAATGCCGGCATACGTACTAAACAGCAGGAAACTTCGTCTAAAACTCAGGAGAAAAGTTTACTTGAAACTGCTCTGCTGCGCATTCGTTCACCTAAGAGACTTGAATCTATGTTGAGATTCAGCGAGTCAGAAACACGTTTCTTCTAGGAGCTGCGTTGTGATATTCCCGAGTGAATGGGACCATAGGCTGTACAGAGAAATATCTGCTTCTAAAACCAAAACGGAGCTATCTAACTGGATGGTTGTCAATGTGTGCATTCAACTGACAGAGTTAAACTCACGTGTGGATTCAGCGGTTTGCAAACCATTTCTGTGCAGAATCCCAAAACCGGTATGTCCAGCCCAATGCCGGCATCCGTACTAAACAGCAGGAAACTTCGTCTAAAACTCAGGAGAAACGTTTCCTTGAAACTGCTCTGCTGTGCGTTCGTTCACCTAAGAGAGTTGAATCTATGTTGAGATTCAGCGAGTCAGAAACACGTTTCTTCTAGGAGCTGCGTTGTGATATTCCCGAGTGAATGGGACCATAGGCTGTACAGAGAAATATCTGCTCCTACAACCAAAAGGGTGGTATCTAACTGAATGGTTGTCAATGTGTCCATTCAACTGACAGAGTTAAACTCACGTGTGGATTCAGCGGTTTACAAACCCTTTCTGTGCAGAATCCCAAAACCGGTAATTCCAGCTCAATGCCGGCATACGTACTAAACAGCAGGAAACTTCGTCTAAAACTCAGGAGAAACGTTTCCTTGAAACTGCTCTGCTGTGCGTTCGTTCACCTAAGAGAGTTGAATCTATGTTGAGATTCAGCGAGTCAGAAACACGTTTCTTCTAGGAGCTGCGTTGGGATATTCCCGAGTGAATGGGACCATAGGCTGTACAGAGAAATATCTGCTTCTAAAACCAAAAGGGTGCTATCAAACTGAATGGTTGTCAATGTGTGCATTCAACTGACAGAGTTAAACTCACGTGTGGATTCAGCGGTTTGCAAACCCTTTCTGTGCAGAATCCCAAAACCGGTATTTCCAGCCCAATGCCAGCATACGTACTAAACAGCAGGAAACTTCGTCTAAAACTCAGGAGAAACGTTTCCTTGAAGCTGCTCTGCTGTGCGTTCGTTCACCTAAGAGAGTTGAATCTATGTTGAGATTCAGCGAGTCAGAAACACGTTTCTTCTAGGAGCTGCGTTGGGATATTCCCGAGTGAATGGGACCATAGGCTGTACAGAGAAATATCTGCTTCTAAAACCAAAACGGAGCTATCTAAGTGAATGGTTGTCAATGTGTGCATTCAACTGACAGAGTTAAACTCACGTGTGGATTCAGCGGTTTGCAAACCATTTCTGTGCAGAATCCCAAAACCGGTATGTCCAGCCCAATGCCGGCATCCATACTAAACAGCAGGAAACTTCGTCTAAAACTCAGGAGAAACGTTTCCTTGAAACTGCTATGCTGTGCGTTCGTTCACCTAAGAGAGTTGAATCTATGTTGAGATTCAGCGAGTCAGAAACACGTTTCTTCTAGGAGCTGCGTTGGGATATTCCCGAGTGAATGGGACCATAGGATGTACAGAGAAATATCTGCTTCTAAAACCAAAACGGAGCTATCTAACTAAATGGTTGTCAATGTGTGCATTCAACTGACAGAGTTAAACTCACGTGTGGATTCAGCGGTTTGCAAACCCTTTCTGTGCAGAATCCCAAAACCGGTATTTCCAGACCAATGCCGGCATACGTACTAAACAGCAGGAAACTTCGTCTAAAACTCAGGAGAAACGTTTCCTTGAAACTGCTCTGCTGTGCGTTCGATCACCTAAGAGATTTGAATCTATGTTGAGATTCAGCGAGTCAGAAACACGTTTCTTCTAGGAGGTGCGTTGGGATATTCCCGAGTGAATGGGACCATAGGCTGTACAGAGAAATATCTGCTCCTACAACCAAAAGGGTGGTATCTAACTGAATGGTTGTCATTGTGTGCATTCATCTGACAGAGTTAAACTGACGTGTGGATTCAGAGGTTTGCAAACCCTTTCTGTGCAGAATCCCAAAACCGGTATTTCCAGCCCAATGCCGGCATCCGTACCAAACAGCAGGAAACTTCGTCTAAAACTCAGGAGAAACGTTTCCTTGAAACTGCTCTGCTGTGCGTTCGTTCACCTAAGAGAGTTGAATCTATGTTGAGATTCAGCGAGTCAGAAACACGTTTCTTCTAGGAGCTGCGTTGGGATATTCCCGAGTGAATGGGACCATAGGCTGTACAGAGAAATATCTGCTCCTACAAACAAAAGGGTGGTATCTAACTGAATGGTTGTCAATGTGTGCATTCAACTGACAGAGTTAAACTCACGTGTGGATTCAGCGGTTTGCAAACCCTTTCTGTGCCGAATCCCAAAACCGGTATTTCCAGCCCAATGCCTGCATACGTACTAAACAGCAGGAAACTTCGTCTAAAACTCAGGAGAAACGTTTCCTTGAAACTGCTCTGCTGTGCGTTCGTTCACCTAAGGGAGATGAATCTATGTTGAGATTCAGCGAGTCAGAAACACGTTTCTTCTAGGAGCTGCGTTGGGATATTCCCGAGTGAATGGGACCATAGGCTGTACAGAGAAATATCTGCTTCTAAAACCAAAACGGAGCTATCTAAGTGAATGGTTGTCAATGTGTGCATTCAACTGACAGAGTTAAACTCACGTGTGGATTCAGCGGTTTGCAAACCATTTCTGTGCAGAATCCCAAAACCGGTATGTCCAGCCCAATGCCGGCATCCATACTAAACAGCAGGAAACTTCGTCTAAAACTCAGGAGAAACGTTTCCTTGAAACTGCTATGCTGTGCGTTCGTTCACCTAAGAGAGTTGAATCTATGTTGAGATTCAGCGAGTCAGAAACACGTTTCTTCTAGGAGCTGCGTTGGGATATTCCCGAGTGAATGGGACCATAGGATGTACAGAGAAATATCTGCTTCTAAAACCAAAACGGAGCTATCTAACTAAATGGTTGTCAATGTGTGCATTCAACTGACAGAGTTAAACTCACGTGTGGATTCAGCGGTTTGCAAACCCTTTCTGTGCAGAATCCCAAAACCGGTATTTCCAGACCAATGCCGGCATACGTACTAAACAGCAGGAAACTTCGTCTAAAACTCAGGAGAAACGTTTCCTTGAAACTGCTCTGCTGTGCGTTCGATCACCTAAGAGATTTGAATCTATGTTGAGATTCAGCGAGTCAGAAACACGTTTCTTCTAGGAGGTGCGTTGGGATATTCCCGAGTGAATGGGACCATAGGCTGTACAGAGAAATATCTGCTCCTACAACCAAAAGGGTGGTATCTAACTGAATGGTTGTCATTGTGTGCATTCATCTGACAGAGTTAAACTGACGTGTGGATTCAGAGGTTTGCAAACCCTTTCTGTGCAGAATCCCAAAACCGGTATTTCCAGCCCAATGCCGGCATCCGTACCAAACAGCAGGAAACTTCGTCTAAAACTCAGGAGAAACGTTTCCTTGAAACTGCTCTGCTGTGCGTTCGTTCACCTAAGAGAGTTGAATCTATGTTGAGATTCAGCGAGTCAGAAACACGTTTCTTCTAGGAGCTGCGTTGGGATATTCCCGAGTGAATGGGACCATAGGCTGTACAGAGAAATATCTGCTCCTACAAACAAAAGGGTGGTATCTAACTGAATGGTTGTCAATGTGTGCATTCAACTGACAGAGTTAAACTCACGTGTGGATTCAGCGGTTTGCAAACCCTTTCTGTGCCGAATCCCAAAACCGGTATTTCCAGCCCAATGCCTGCATACGTACTAAACAGCAGGAAACTTCGTCTAAAACTCAGGAGAAACGTTTCCTTGAAACTGCTCTGCTGTGCGTTCGTTCACCTAAGGGAGTTGAATCTATGTTGAGATTCAGCGAGTCAGAAACACGTTTCTTCTAGGAGCTCCGTTGGGATATTCCCGAGTGAATGGGACCATAGGCTGTACAGAGAAATATCTGCTCCTACAACCAAAAGGGTGGTATCTAACTGAATGGTTGTCAATGTGTGCATTCAACTGACAGAGTTAATCTCACGTGTGGATTCAGCGGTTTACAAACACTTTCTGTGCAAAATCCCAAAACCGGTAATTCCAGCTCAATGCTGGCATAAGTACTAAACAGCAGGAAACTTCGTCTAAAACTCAGGAGAAACGTTTCCTTGAAACTGCTCTGCTGTGCGTTCGTTCAGCTAAGAGAGTTGAATCTATGTTGAGATTCAGCGAGTCAGAAACACGTTTCTTCAAGGAGCTGCGTTGGGATATTCCCGAGTGAATGGGACCATAGGCTGTACAGAGAAATATCTGCTTCTAAAACCAAAAGGGTGCTATCAAACTGAATGGTTGTCAATGTGTGCATTCAACTGACAGAGTTAAACTCACGTGTGGATTCAGCGGTTTGCAAACCCTTTCTGTGCAGAATCCCAAAACCGGTATTTCCAGCCCAATGCCAGCATACGTACTAAACAGCAGGAAACTTCGTCTAAAACGCAGGAGAAACGTTTCCTTGAAACTGCTCTGCTGTGCGTTCGTTCACCTAAGAGAGTTGAATCTATGTTGAGATTCAGCGAGTCAGAAACACGTTTCTTCTAGGAGCTGCGTTGGGATATTCCCGAGTGAATGGGACCATAGGCTGTATAGAGAAATATCTGCTTCTAAAACCAAAAGGGTGCTATCAAACTGAATGGTTGTCAATGTGTGCATTCAACTGACAGAGTTAAACTCACGTGAGGATTCAGCGGTTTGCAAACCCTTTCTCTGCAGAATCCCAAAACCGGTATTTCCAGCCCAATGCCGGCATACGTACTAAACAGCAGGAAACTTCGTCTAAAACTCAGGAGAAAAGTTTACTTGAAACTGCTCTGCTGCGCATTCGTTCACCTAAGAGACTTGAATCTATGTTGAGATTCAGCGAGTCAGAAACACGTTTCTTCTAGGAGGTGCGTTGGGATATTCCCGCGTGAATGGGACCATAGACTGTACAGAGAAATATCTGCTTCTAAAACCAAAACGGAGCTATCTAACTGAATGGTTGTCAATGTGTGCATTCAACTGACAGAGTTAAACTCACGTGTGGATTCAGCGGTTTGCAAACCCTTTCTGTGCAGAATCCCAAAACCGGTATTTCCAGCCCAATGCCGGCATACGTACTAAACAGCAGGGAACTTCGTCTAAAACTCAGGAGAAACGTTTCCTTGAAACTGCTCTGCTGTGCGTTCGTTCACCTAAGAGAGTTGAATCTATGTTGAGATTCAGCGAGTCAGAAACACGTTTCTTCTAGGAGCTGCGTTGGGATATTCCCGAGTGAATGGGACCATAGGCTGTACAGAGAAATATCTGCTTCTAAAACCAAAACGGAGCTATCTAACTGGATGGTTGTCAATGTGTGCATTCAACTGACAGAGTTAAACTCACGTGTGGATTCAGCGGTTTGCAAACCATTTCTGTGCAGAATCCCAAAACCGGTATGTCCAGCCCAATGCCGGCATCCGTACTAAACAGCAGGAAACTTCGTCTAAAACTCAGGAGAAACGTTTCCTTGAAACTGCTCTGCTGTGCGTTCGTTCACCTAAGAGAGTTGAATCTATGTTGAGATTCAGCGAGTCAGAAACACGTTTCTTCTAGGAGCTGCGTTGGGATATTCCCGAGTGAATGGGACCATAGGCTGTACAGAGAAATATCTGCTCCTACAACCAAAAGGGTGGTATCTAACTGAATGGTTGTCAATGTGTGCATTCAACTGACAGAGTTAAACTCACGTGTGGACTCAGCGGTTTGCAAACACTTTCTGTGCAGAATCCCTAAACCGGTATTTCCAGGCCAATGACGGCATACGTACTAAACAGCAGGAAACTTCGTCTAAAACTCAGGAGAAACGTTTCCTTGAAACTGCTCTGCTGTGCGTTCGTTCACCTAAGAGAGTTGAATCTATGTTGAGATTCAGCGAGTCAGAAACACGTTTATTGTAGGAGCTGCGTTGGGATATTCCCGAGTGAATGGGACCATAGGCTGTACAGAGAAATATCTGCTTCTAAAACCAAAACGGAGCTATCTAACTGGATGGTTGTCAATGTGTGCATTCAACTGACAGAGTTAAACTCACGTGTGGATTCAGCGGTTTGCAAACCATTTCTGTGCAGAATCCCAAAACCGGTATGTCCAGCCCAATGCCGGCATCCGTACTAAACAGCAGGAAACTTCGTCTAAAACTCAGGAGAAACGTTTCCTTGAAACTGCTCTGCTGTGCGTTCGTTCACCTAAGAGAGTTGAATCTATGTTGAGATTCAGCGAGTCAGAAACACGTTTCTTCTAGGAGCTGCGTTGTGATATTCCCGAGTGAATGGGACCATAGGCTGTATAGAGAAATATCTGCTCCTACAACCAAAAGGGTGGTATCTAACTGAATGGTTGTCAATGTGTCCATTCAACTGACAGAGTTAAACTCACGTGTGGATTCAGCGGTTTACAAACCCTTTCTGTGCAGAATCCCAAAACCGGTAATTCCAGCTCAATGCCGGCATACGTACTAAACAGCAGGAAACTTCGTCTAAAACTCAGGAGAAACGTTTCCTTGAAACTGCTCTGCTGTGCGTTCGTTCACCTAAGAGAGTTGAATCTATGTTGAGATTCAGCGAGTCAGAAACACGTTTCTTCTAGGAGCTGCGTTGGGATATTCCCGAGTGAATGGGACCATAGGCTGTACAGAGAAATATCTGCTTCTAAAACCAAAAGGGTGCTATCAAACTGAATGGTTGTCAATGTGTGCATTCAACTGACAGAGTTAAACTCACGTGTGGATTCAGCGGTTTGCAAACCCTTTCTGTGCAGAATCCCAAAACCGGTATTTCCAGCCCAATGCCAGCATACGTACTAAACAGCAGGAAACTTCGTCTAAAACTCAGGAGAAACGTTTCCTTGAAGCTGCTCTGCTGTGCGTTCGTTCACCTAAGAGAGTTGAATCTATGTTGAGATTCAGCGAGTCAGAAACACGTTTCTTCTAGGAGCTGCGTTGGGATATTCCCGAGTGAATGGGACCATAGGCTGTACAGAGAAATATCTGCTTCTAAAACCAAAACGGAGCTATCTAAGTGAATGGTTGTCAATGTGTGCATTCAACTGACAGAGTTAAACTCACGTGTGGATTCAGCGGTTTGCAAACCATTTCTGTGCAGAATCCCAAAACCGGTATGTCCAGCCCAATGCCGGCATCCATACTAAACAGCAGGAAACTTCGTCTAAAACTCAGGAGAAACGTTTCCTTGAAACTGCTCTGCTGTGCGTTCGTTCACCTAAGAGAGTTGAATCTATGTTGAGATTCAGCGAGTCAGAAACACGTTTCTTCTAGGAGCTGCGTTGGGATATTCCCGAGTGAATGGGACCATAGGCTGTATCGAGAAATATCTGATCCTACAACCAAAAGGGAGGTATCTAACTGAATGGTTGTCAATGTGTGCATTCAACTGACAGAGTTAAGCTCACGTTTGAATTCAGCGGTTTGCAAACCCTTTCTGTGCAGAATCCCAAAACCGGTAATTCCAGCTCAATGCCGGCATACGTACTAAACAGCAGGGAACTTCGTCTAAAACTCAGGAGAAACGTTTCCTTGAAACTGCTCTGCTGTGCGTTCGTTCACCTAAGAGAGTTGAATCTATGTTGAGATTCAGCGAGTCAGAAACACGTTTCTTCTAGGAGGTGCGTTGGGATATTCCCGAGTGAATGGGACCATAGGCTGTACAGAGAAATATCTGCTCCTACAACCAAAAGGGTGGTATCTAACTGAATGGTTGTCAATGTTTGCATTCAACTGACAGAGTTAAACTCACGTTTGGATTCAGCGGTTTACAAACCCTTTCTGTGCAGAATCCCAAAACCGGTAATTCCAGCTCAATGCCGGCATACGTACTAAACAGCAGGAAACTTCGTCTAAAACTCAGGAGAAACGTTTCCTTGAAACTGCTCTGCTGTGCGTTCGTTCACCTAAGAGAGTTGAATCTATGTTGAGATTCAGCGAGTCAGAAACACGTTTCTTCTAGGAGCTGCGTTGGGATATTCCCGAGTGAATGGGACCATAGGCTGTATCGAGAATTATCTGCTCCTACAACCAAAAGGGAGGTATCTAACTGAATGGTTGTCAATGTGTGCATTCAACTGACAGAGTTAAACTCACGTTTGGATTCAGCGGTTTACAAACACTTTCTGTGCAGAATCCCAAAACCGGTAATTCCAGCTCAATGCCGGCATACGTACTAAACAGCAGGAAACTTCGTCTAAAACTCAGGAGAAACGTTTCCTTGAAACTGCTCTGCTGTGCGTTCGTTCAGCTAAGAGAGTTGAATCTATGTTGAGATTCAGCGAGTCAGAAACACGTTTCTTCAAGGAGCTGCGTTGGGATATTCCCGAGTGAATGGGACCATAGGCTGTACAGAGAAATATCTGCTTCTAAAACCAAAAGGGTGCTATCAAACTGAATGGTTGTCAATGTGTGCATTCAACTGACAGAGTTAAACTCACGTGTGGATTCAGCGGTTTGCAAACCCTTTCTGTGCAGAATCCCAAAACCGGTATTTCCAGCCCAATGCCAGCATACATACTAAACAGCAGGAAACTTCGTCTAAAACGCAGGAGAAACGTTTCCTTGAAACTGCTCTGCTGTGCGTTCGTTCACCTAAGAGAGTTGAATCTATGTTGAGATTCAGCGAGTCAGAAACACGTTTCTTCTAGGAGCTGCGTTGGGATATTCCCGAGTGAATGGGACCATAGGCTGTATAGAGAAATATCTGCTTCTAAAACCAAAAGGGTGCTATCAAACTGAATGGTTGTCAATGTGTGCATTCAACTGACAGAGTTAAACTCACGTGAGGATTCAGCGGTTTGCAAACCCTTTCTCTGCAGAATCCCAAAACCGGTATTTCCAGCCCAATGCCGGCATACGTACTAAACAGCAGGAAACTTCGTCTAAAACTCAGGAGAAAAGTTTACTTGAAACTGCTCTGCTGCGCATTCGTTCACCTAAGAGACTTGAATCTATGTTGAGATTCAGCGAGTCAGAAACACGTTTCTTCTAGGAGCTGCGTTGTGATATTCCCGAGTGAATGGGACCATAGGCTGTACAGAGAAATATCTGCTTCTAAAACCAAAACGGAGCTATCTAACTGGATGGTTGTCAATGTGTGCATTCAACTGACAGAGTTAAACTCACGTGTGGATTCAGCGGTTTGCAAACCATTTCTGTGCAGAATCCCAAAACCGGTATGTCCAGCCCAATGCCGGCATCCGTACTAAACAGCAGGAAACTTCGTCTAAAACTCAGGAGAAACGTTTCCTTGAAACTGCTCTGCTGTGCGTTCGTTCACCTAAGAGAGTTGAATCTATGTTGAGATTCAGCGAGTCAGAAACACGTTTCTTCTAGGAGCTGCGTTGTGATATTCCCGAGTGAATGGGACCATAGGCTGTACAGAGAAATATCTGCTCCTACAACCAAAAGGGTGGTATCTAACTGAATGGTTGTCAATGTGTCCATTCAACTGACAGAGTTAAACTCACGTGTGGATTCAGCGGTTTACAAACCCTTTCTGTGCAGAATCCCAAAACCGGTAATTCCAGCTCAATGCCGGCATACGTACTAAACAGCAGGAAACTTCGTCTAAAACTCAGGAGAAACGTTTCCTTGAAACTGCTCTGCTGTGCGTTCGTTCACCTAAGAGAGTTGAATCTATGTTGAGATTCAGCGAGTCAGAAACACGTTTCTTCTAGGAGCTGCGTTGGGATATTCCCGAGTGAATGGGACCATAGGCTGTACAGAGAAATATCTGCTTCTAAAACCAAAAGGGTGCTATCAAACTGAATGGTTGTCAATGTGTGCATTCAACTGACAGAGTTAAACTCACGTGTGGATTCAGCGGTTTGCAAACCCTTTCTGTGCAGAATCCCAAAACCGGTATTTCCAGCCCAATGCCAGCATACGTACTAAACAGCAGGAAACTTCGTCTAAAACTCAGGAGAAACGTTTCCTTGAAGCTGCTCTGCTGTGCGTTCGTTCACCTAAGAGAGTTGAATCTATGTTGAGATTCAGCGAGTCAGAAACACGTTTCTTCTAGGAGCTGCGTTGGGATATTCCCGAGTGAATGGGACCATAGGCTGTACAGAGAAATATCTGCTTCTAAAACCAAAACGGAGCTATCTAAGTGAATGGTTGTCAATGTGTGCATTCAACTGACAGAGTTAAACTCACGTGTGGATTCAGCGGTTTGCAAACCATTTCTGTGCAGAATCCCAAAACCGGTATGTCCAGCCCAATGCCGGCATCCATACTAAACAGCAGGAAACTTCGTCTAAAACTCAGGAGAAACGTTTCCTTGAAACTGCTATGCTGTGCGTTCGTTCACCTAAGAGAGTTGAATCTATGTTGAGATTCAGCGAGTCAGAAACACGTTTCTTCTAGGAGCTGCGTTGGGATATTCCCGAGTGAATGGGACCATAGGCTGTATCGAGAAATATCTGATCCTACAACCAAAAGGGAGGTATCTAACTGAATGGTTGTCAATGTGTGCATTCAACTGACAGAGTTAAGCTCACGTTTGAATTCAGCGGTTTGCAAACCCTTTCTGTGCAGAATCCCAAAACCGGTAATTCCAGCTCAATGCCGGCATACGTACTAAACAGCAGGGAACTTCGTCTAAAACGCAGGAGAAACGTTTCCTTGAAACTGCTCTGCTGTGCGTTCGTTCACCTAAGAGAGTTGAATCTATGTTGAGATTCAGCGAGTCAGAAACACGTTTCTTCTAGGAGGTGCGTTGGGATATTCCCGAGTGAATGGGACCATAGGCTGTACAGAGAAATATCTGCTCCTACAACCAAAAGGGTGGTATCTAACTGAATGGTTGTCAGTGTTTGCATTCAACTGACAGAGTTAAACTCACGTTTGGATTCAGCGGTTTACAAACCATTTCTGTGCAGAATCCCAAAACCGGTATGTCCAGCCCAATGCCGGCATCCGTACTAAACAGCAGGAAACTTCGTCTAAAACTCAGGAGAAACGTTTCCTTGAAACTGCTCTGCTGTGCGTTCGTTCACCTAAGAGAGTTGAATCTATGTTGAGATTCAGCGAGTCAGAAACACGTTTCTTCTAGGAGCTGCGTTGGGATATTCCCGAGTGAATGGGACCATAGACTGTATCGAGAAATATCTGATCCTACAACCAAAAGGGAGGTATCTAACTGAATGGTTGTCAATGTGTGCATTCAACTGACAGAGTTAAGCTCACGTTTGAATTCAGCGGTTTGCAAACCCTTTCTGTGCAGAATCCCAAAACCGGTAATTCCAGCTCAATGCCGGCATACGTACTAAACAGCAGGGAACTTCGTCTAAAACTCAGGAGAAACGTTTCCTTGAAACTGCTCTGCTGTGCGTTCGTTCAACTAAGAGAGTTGAATCTATGTTGAGATTCAGCGAGTCAGAATCACGTTTCTTCTAGGAGGTGCGTTGGGATATTCCCGAGTGAATGGGACCATAGGCTGTACAGAGAAATATCTGCTCCTACAACCAAAAGGGTGGTATCTAACTGAATGGTTGTCAATGTTTGCATTCAACTGACAGAGTTAAACTCACGTTTGGATTCAGCGGTTTACAAACCCTTTCTGTGCAGAATCCCTAAACCGGTAATTCCAGCTCAATGCCGGCATACGTACTAAACAGCAGGAAACTTCGTCTAAAACTCAGGAGAAACGTTTCCTTGAAACTGCTCTGCTGTGCGTTCGTTCACCTAAGAGAGTTGAATCTATGTTGAGATTCAGCGAGTCAGAAACACGTTTCTTCTAGGAGCTGCGTTGGGATATTCCCGAGTGAATGGGACCATAGGCTGTATCGAGAATTATCTGCTCCTACAACCAAAAGGGAGGTATCTAACTGAATGGTTGTCAATGTGTGCATTCAACTGACAGAGTTAAACTCACGTGTGGATTCAGCGGTTTACAAACACTTTCTGTGCAGAATCCCAAAACCGGTAATTCCAGCTCAATGCCGGCATACGTACTAAACAGCAGGAAACTTCGTCTAAAACTCAGGAGAAACGTTTCCTTGAAACTGCTCTGCTGTGCGTTCGTTCAGCTAAGAGAGTTGAATCTATGTTGAGATTCAGCGAGTCAGAAACACGTTTCTTCAAGGAGCTGCGTTGGGATATTCCCGAGTGAATGGGACCATAGGCTGTACAGAGAAATATCTGCTTCTAAAACCAAAAGGGTGCTATCAAACTGAATGGTTGTCAATGTGTGCATTCAACTGACAGAGTTAAACTCACGTGTGGATTCAGCGGTTTGCAAACCCTTTCTGTGCAGAATCCCAAAACCGGTATTTCCAGCCCAATGCCAGCATACATACTAAACAGCAGGAAACTTCGTCTAAAACGCAGGAGAAACGTTTCCTTGAAACTGCTCTGCTGTGCGTTCGTTCACCTAAGAGAGTTGAATCTATGTTGAGATTCAGCGAGTCAGAAACACGTTTCTTCTAGGAGCTGCGTTGGGATATTCCCGAGTGAATGGGACCATAGGCTGTATAGAGAAATATCTGCTTCTAAAACCAAAAGGGTGCTATCAAACTGAATGGTTGTCAATGTGTGCATTCAACTGACAGAGTTAAACTCACGTGAGGATTCAGCGGTTTGCAAACCCTTTCTCTGCAGAATCCCAAAACCGGTATTTCCAGCCCAATGCCGGCATACGTACTAAACAGCAGGAAACTTCGTCTAAAACTCAGGAGAAAAGTTTACTTGAAACTGCTCTGCTGCGCATTCGTTCACCTAAGAGACTTGAATCTATGTTGAGATTCAGCGAGTCAGAAACACGTTTCTTCTAGGAGGTGCGTTGGGATATTCCCGCGTGAATGGGACCATAGACTGTACAGAGAAATATCTGCTTCTAAAACCAAAACGGAGCTATCTAACTGAATGGTTGTCAATGTGTGCATTCAACTGACAGAGTTAAACTCACGTGTGGATTCAGCGGTTTGCAAACCCTTTCTGTGCAGAATCCCAAAACCGGTATTTCCAGCCCAATGCCGGCATACGTACTAAACAGCAGGGAACTTCGTCTAAAACTCAGGAGAAACGTTTCCTTGAAACTGCTCTGCTGTGCGTTCGTTCACCTAAGAGAGTTGAATCTATGTTGAGATTCAGCGAGTCAGAAACACGTTTCTTCTAGGAGCTGCGTTGGGATATTCCCGAGTGAATGGGACCATAGGCTGTACAGAGAAATATCTGCTTCTAAAACCAAAACGGAGCTATCTAACTGGATGGTTGTCAATGTGTGCATTCAACTGACAGAGTTAAACTCACGTGTGGATTCAGCGGTTTGCAAACCATTTCTGTGCAGAATCCCAAAACCGGTATGTCCAGCCCAATGCCGGCATCCGTACTAAACAGCAGGAAACTTCGTCTAAAACTCAGGAGAAACGTTTCCTTGAAACTGCTCTGCTGTGCGTTCGTTCACCTAAGAGAGTTGAATCTATGTTGAGATTCAGCGAGTCAGAAACACGTTTCTTCTAGGAGCTGCGTTGTGATATTCCCGAGTGAATGGGACCATAGGCTGTACAGAGAAATATCTGCTCCTACAACCAAAAGGGTGGTATCTAACTGAATGGTTGTCAATGTGTCCATTCAACTGACAGAGTTAAACTCACGTGTGGATTCAGCGGTTTACAAACCCTTTCTGTGCAGAATCCCAAAACCGGTAATTCCAGCTCAATGCCGGCATACGTACTAAACAGCAGGAAACTTCGTCTAAAACTCAGGAGAAACGTTTCCTTGAAACTGCTCTGCTGTGCGTTCGTTCACCTAAGAGAGTTGAATCTATGTTGAGATTCAGCGAGTCAGAAACACGTTTCTTCTAGGAGCTGCGTTGGGATATTCCCGAGTGAATGGGACCATAGGCTGTACAGAGAAATATCTGCTTCTAAAACCAAAAGTGTGCTATCAAACTGAATGGTTGTCAATGTGTGCATTCAACTGACAGAGTTAAACTCACGTGTGGATTCAGCGGTTTGCAAACCCTTTCTGTGCAGAATCCCAAAACCGGTATTTCCAGCCCAATGCCAGCATACGTACTAAACAGCAGGAAACTTCGTCTAAAACTCAGGAGAAACGTTTCCTTGAAGCTGCTCTGCTGTGCGTTCGTTCACCTAAGAGAGTTGAATCTATGTTGAGATTCAGCGAGTCAGAAACACGTTTCTTCTAGGAGCTGCGTTGGGATATTCCCGAGTGAATGGGACCATAGGCTGTACAGAGAAATATCTGCTTCTAAAACCAAAACGGAGCTATCTAAGTGAATGGTTGTCAATGTGTGCATTCAACTGACAGAGTTAAACTCACGTGTGGATTCAGCGGTTTGCAAACCATTTCTGTGCAGAATCCCAAAACCGGTATGTCCAGCCCAATGCCGGCATCCATACTAAACAGCAGGAAACTTCGTCTAAAACTCAGGAGAAACGTTTCCTTGAAACTGCTCTGCTGTGCGTTCGTTCACCTAAGAGAGTTGAATCTATGTTGAGATTCAGCGAGTCAGAAACACGTTTCTTCTAGGAGCTGCGTTGGGATATTCCCGAGTGAATGGGACCATAGGCTGTATCGAGAAATATCTGATCCTACAACCAAAAGGGAGGTATCTAACTGAATGGTTGTCAATGTGTGCATTCAACTGACAGAGTTAAGCTCACGTTTGAATTCAGCGGTTTGCAAACCCTTTCTGTGCAGAATCCCAAAACCGGTAATTGCAGCTCAATGCCGGCATACGTACTAAACAGCAGGGAACTTCGTCTAAAACTCAGGAGAAACGTTTCCTTGAAACTGCTCTGCTGTGCCTTCGTTCAACTAAGAGAGTTGAATCTATGTTGAGATTCAGCGAGTCAGAAACACGTTTCTTCTAGGAGGTGCGTTGGGATATTCCCGAGTGAATGGGACCATAGGCTGTACAGAGAAATATCTGCTCCTACAACCAAAAGGGTGGTATCTAACTGAATGGTTGTCAGTGTTTGCATTCAACTGACAGAGTTAAACTCACGTTTGGATTCAGCGGTTTACAAACCATTTCTGTGCAGAATCCCAAAACCGGTATGTCCAGCCCAATGCCGGCATCCGTACTAAACAGCAGGAAACTTCGTCTAAAACTCAGGAGAAACGTTTCCTTGAAACTGCTCTGCTGTGCGTTCGTTCACCTAAGAGAGTTGAATCTATGTTGAGATTCAGCGAGTCAGAAACACGTTTCTTCTAGGAGCTGCGTTGGGATATTCCCGAGTGAATGGGACCATAGGCTGTATCGAGAAATATCTGATCCTACAACCAAAAGGGAGGTGTCTAACTGAATGGTTGTCAATGTGTGCATTCAACTGACAGAGTTAAGCTCACGTTTGAATTCAGCGGTTTGCAAACCCTTTCTGTGCAGAATCCCAAAACCGGTAATTCCAGCTCAATGCCGGCATACGTACTAAACAGCAGGGAACTTCGTCTAAAACTCAGGAGAAACGTTTCCTTGAAACTGCTCTGCTGTGCGTTCGTTCAACTAAGAGAGTTGAATCTATGTTGAGATTCAGCGAGTCAGAAACACGTTTCTTCTAGGAGGTGCGTTGGGATATTCCCGAGTGAATGGGACCATAGGCTGTACAGAGAAATATCTGCTCCTACAACCAAAAGGGTGGTATCTAACTGAATGGTTGTCAATGTTTGCATTCAACTGACAGAGTTAAACTCACGTTTGGATTCAGCGGTTTACAAACCCTTTCTGTGCAGAATCCCAAAACCGGTAATTCCAGCTCAATGCCGGCATACGTACTAAACAGCAGGAAACTTCGTCTAAAACTCAGGAGAAACGTTTCCTTGAAACTGCTCTGCTGTGCGTTCGTTCACCTAAGAGAGTTGAATCTATGTTGAGATTCAGCGAGTCAGAAACACGTTTCTTCTAGGAGCTGCGTTGGGATATTCCCGAGTGAATGGGACCATAGGCTGTATCGAGAATTATCTGCTCCTACAACCAAAAGGGAGGTATCTAACTGAATGGTTGTCAATGTGTGCATTCAACTGACAGAGTTAAACTCACGTGTGGATTCAGCGGTTTACAAACACTTTCTGTGCAGAATCCCAAAACCGGTAATTCCAGCTCAATGCCGGCATACGTACTAAACAGCAGGAAACTTCGTCTAAAACTCAGGAGAAACGTTTCCTTGAAACTGCTCTGCTGTGCGTTCGTTCAGCTAAGAGAGTTGAATCTATGTTGAGATTCAGCGAGTCAGAAACACGTTTCTTCAAGGAGCTGCGTTGGGATATTCCCTAGTGAATGGGACCATAGGCTGTACAGAGAAATATCTGCTTCTAAAACCAAAAGGGTGCTATCAAACTGAATGGTTGTCAATGTGTGCATTCAACTGACAGAGTTAAACTCACGTGTGGATTCAGCGGTTTGCAAACCCTTTCTGTGCAGAATCCCAAAACCGGTATTTCCAGCCCAATGCCAGCATACATACTAAACAGCAGGAAACTTCGTCTAAAACGCAGGAGAAACGTTTCCTTGAAACTGCTCTGCTGTGCGTTCGTTCACCTAAGAGAGTTGAATCTATGTTGAGATTCAGCGAGTCAGAAACACGTTTCTTCTAGGAGCTGCGTTGGGATATTCCCGAGTGAATGGGACCATAGGCTGTATAGAGAAATATCTGCTTCTAAAACCAAAAGGGTGCTATCAAACTGAATGGTTGTCAATGTGTGCATTCAACTGACAGAGTTAAACTCACGTGAGGATTCAGCGGTTTGCAAACCCTTTCTCTGCAGAATCCCAAAACCGGTATTTCCAGCCCAATGCCGGCATACGTACTAAACAGCAGGAAACTTCGTCTAAAACTCAGGAGAAAAGTTTACTTGAAACTGCTCTGCTGCGCATTCGTTCACCTAAGAGACTTGAATCTATGTTGAGATTCAGCGAGTCAGAAACACGTTTCTTCTAGGAGGTGCGTTGGGATATTCCCGCGTGAATGGGACCATAGACTGTACAGAGAAATATCTGCTTCTAAAACCAAAACGGAGCTATCTAACTGAATGGTTGTCAATGTGTGCATTCAACTGACAGAGTTAAACTCACGTGTGGATTCAGCGGTTTGCAAACCCTTTCTGTGCAGAATCCCAAAACCGGTATTTCCAGCCCAATGCCGGCATACGTACTAAACAGCAGGGAACTTCGTCTAAAACTCAGGAGAAACGTTTCCTTGAAACTGCTCTGCTGTGCGTTCGTTCACCTAAGAGAGTTGAATCTATGTTGAGATTCAGCGAGTCAGAAACACGTTTCTTCTAGGAGCTGCGTTGGGATATTCCCGAGTGAATGGGACCATAGGCTGTACAGAGAAATATCTGCTCCTACAACCAAAAGGGTGGTATCTAACTGAATGGTTGTCAATGTGTGCATTCAACTGACAGAGTTAAACTCACGTTTGGATTCAGCGGTTTACAAACCCTTTCTGTGCAGAATCCCAAAACCGGTAATTCCAGCTCAATGCCGGCATCCGTACTAAACAGCAGGAAACTTCGTCTAAAACTCAGGAGAAACGTTTCCTTGAAACTGCTCTGCTGTGCGTTCGTTCACCTAAGAGAGTTGAAACTATGTTGAGATTCAGCGAGTCAGAAACACGTTTCTTCTAGGAGCTGCGTTGGGATATTCCCGAGTGAATGGGACCATATGCTGTACAGAGAAATATCTGCTTCTAAAACCAAAACGGAGCTATCTAACTGAATGGTTGTCAATGTGTGCATTCAACTGACAGAGTTAAACTCACGTGTGGATTCAGCGGTTTGCAATCCATTTCTGTGCAGAATCCCAAAACCGGTATTTCCAGCCCAATGCCGGCATCCGTACTAAACAGCAGGAAACTTCGTCTAAAACTCAGGGGAATCGTTTCCTTGAAACTGCTCTGCTGTGCGTTCGTTCACCTAAGAGAGTTGAATCTATGTTGAGATTCAGCGAGTCAGAAACACGTTTCTTCAAGGAGCTGCGTTGGGATATTCCCGAGTGAATGGGACCATAGGCTGTACAGAGAAATATCTGCTTCTAAAACCAAAACGTAGCTATCTAACTGAATGGTTGTCAATGTGTGCATTCAACTGACAGAGTTAAACTCACGTGTGGATTCAGCGGTTTGCAAACCCTTTCTGTGCAGAATCCCAAAACCGGTATTTCCAGCCCAATGCCGGCATACGTACTAAACAGCAGGAAACTTCGTCTAAAACTCAGGAGAAACGTTTCCTTGAAACTGCTCTGCTGTGCGTTCGTTCACCTAAGAGAGTTGAATCTATGTTGAGATTCAGCGAGTCAGAAACACGTTTCTTCTAGGAGCTGCGTTGGGATATTCCCGAGAGAATGGGACCATAGGCTGTACAGAGAAATATCTGCTCCTACAACCAAAAGGGTGGTGTCTAACTGAATGGTTGTCAATGTGTGCATTCAACTGACAGAGTTAAACTCACGTTTGGATTCAGCGGTTTACAAACCCTTTCTGGCAGAATCCCTCAACCGGTAATTCCAGCTCAATGCCGGCACACGTACTAAACAGCAGGAAACTTCGTCTAAACCTCAGGAGAAACCTTTCCTTGAAACTGCTCTGCTGTGCGTTCGTTCACCTAAGAGAGTTGAAACTATGTTGAGATTCAGCGAGTCAGAAACACGTTTCTTCTAGGAGCTGCGTTGGGATATTCCCGAGTGAATGGGACCATAGGATGTACAGAGAAATATCTGCTTCTAAAACCAAAACGGAGCTATCTAACTAAATGGTTGTCAATGTGTGCATTCAACTGACAGAGTTAAACTCACGTGTGGATTCAGCGGTTTGCAAACCCTTTCTGTGCAGAATCCCAAAACCGGTATTTCCAGACCAATGCCGGCATACGTACTAAACAGCAGGAAACTTCGTCTAAAACTCAGGAGAAACGTTTCCTTGAAACTGCTCTGCTGTGCGTTCGATCACCTAAGAGATTTGAATCTATGTTGAGATTCAGCGAGTCAGAAACACGTTTCTTCTAGGAGGTGCGTTGGGATATTCCCGAGTGAATGGGACCATAGGCTGTACAGGGAAATATCTGCTCCTACAACCAAAAGGGTGGTATCTAACTGAATGGTTGTCATTGTGTGCATTCATCTGACAGAGTTAAACTGACGTGTGGATTCAGAGGTTTGCAAACCCTTTCTGTGCAGAATCCCAAAACCGGTATTTCCAGCCCAATGCCGGCATCCGTACCAAACAGCAGGAAACTTCGTCTAAAACTCAGGAGAAACGTTTCCTTGAAACTGCTCTGCTGTGCGTTCGTTCACCTAAGAGAGTTGAATCTATGTTGAGATTCAGCGAGTCAGAAACACGTTTCTTCTAGGAGCTGCGTTGGGATATTCCCGAGTGAATGGGACCATAGGCTGTACAGAGAAATATCTGCTCCTACAAACAAAAGGGTGGTATCTAACTGAATGGTTGTCAATGTGTGCATTCAACTGACAGAGTTAAACTCACGTGTGGATTCAGCGGTTTGCAAACCCTTTCTGTGCCGAATCCCAAAACCGGTATTTCCAGCCCAATGCCTGCATACGTACTAAACAGCAGGAAACTTCGTCTAAAACTCAGGAGAAACGTTTCCTTGAAACTGCTCTGCTGTGCGTTCGTTCACCTAAGGGAGTTGAATCTATGTTGAGATTCAGCGAGTCAGAAAAACGTTTCTTCTAGGAGCTCCGTTGGGATATTCCCGAGTGAATGGGACCTTAGGCTGTACAGAGAAATATCTGCTCCTACAACCAAAAGGGTGGTATCTAACTGAATGGTTGTCAATGTGTGCATTCAACTGACAGAGTTAATCTCACGTGTGGATTCAGCGGTTTACAAACACTTTCTGTGCAAAATCCCAAAACCGGTAATTCCAGCTCAATGCTGGCATAAGTACTAAACAGCAGGAAACTTCGTCTAAAACTCAGGAGAAACGTTTCCTTGAAACTGCTCTGCTGTGCGTTCGTTCAGCTAAGAGAGTTGAATCTATGTTGAGATTCAGCGAGTCAGAAACACGTTTCTTCAAGGAGCTGCGTTGGGATATTCCCGAGTGAATGGGACCATAGGCTGTACAGAGAAATATCTGCTTCTAAAACCAAAAGGGTGCTATCAAACTGAATGGTTGTCAATGTGTGCATTCAACTGACAGAGTTAAACTCACGTGTGGATTCAGCGGTTTGCAAACCCTTTCTGTGCAGAATCCCAAAACCGGTATTTCCAGTCCAATGCCAGCATACGTACTAAACAGCAGGAAACTTCGTCTAAAACTCAGGAGAAACGTTTCCTTGAAGCTGCTCTGCTGTGCGTTCGTTCACCTAAGAGAGTTGAATCTATGTTGAGATTCAGCGAGTCAGAAACACGTTTCTTCTAGGAGCTGCGTTGGGATATTCCCGAGTGAATGGGACCATAGGCTGTACAGAGAAATATCTGCTTCTAAAACCAAAACGGAGCTATCTAAGTGAATGGTTGTCAATGTGTGCATTCAACTGACAGAGTTAAACTCACGTGTGGATTCAGCGGTTTGCAAACCATTTCTGTGCAGAATCCCAAAACCGGTATGTCCAGCCCAATGCCGGCATCCATACTAAACAGCAGGAAACTTCGTCTAAAACTCAGGAGAAACGTTTCCTTGAAACTGCTCTGCTGTGCGTTCGTTCACCTAAGAGAGTTGAATCTATGTTGAGATTCAGCGAGTCAGAAACACGTTTCTTCTAGGAGCTGCGTTGGGATATTCCCGAGTGAATGGGACCATAGGCTGTATCGAGAAATATCTGATCCTACAACCAAAAGGGAGGTATCTAACTGAATGGTTGTCAATGTGTGCATTCAACTGACAGAGTTAAGCTCACGTTTGAATTCAGCGGTTTGCAAACCCTTTCTGTGCAGAATCCCAAAACCGGTAATTCCAGCTCAATGCCGGCATACGTACTAAACAGCAGGGAACTTCGTCTAAAACTCAGGAGAAACGTTTCCTTGAAACTGCTCTGCTGTGCGTTCGTTCAACTAAGAGAGTTGAATCTATGTTGAGATTCAGCGAGTCAGAAACACGTTTCTTCTAGGAGGTGCGTTGGGATATTCCCGAGTGAATGGGACCATAGGCTGTACAGAGAAATATCTGCTCCTACAACCAAAAGGGTGGTATCTAACTGAATGGTTGTCAGTGTTTGCATTCAACTGACAGAGTTAAACTCACGTTTGGATTCAGCGGTTTACAAACCATTTCTGTGCAGAATCCCAAAACCGGTATGTCCAGCCCAATGCCGGCATCCGTACTAAACAGCAGGAAACTTCGTCTAAAACTCAGGAGAAACGTTTCCTTGAAACTGCTCTGCTGTGCGTTCGTTCACCTAAGAGAGTTGAATCTATGTTGAGATTCAGCGAGTCAGAAACACGTTTCTTCTAGGAGCTGCGTTGGGATATTCCCGAGTGAATGGGACCATAGGCTGTACAGAGAAATATCTGCTTCTAAAACCAAAACGTAGCTATCTAACTGAATGGTTGTCAATGTGTGCATTCAACTGACAGAGTTAAACTCACGTGTGGATTCAGCGGTTTGCAAACCCTTTCTGTGCAGAATCCCAAAACCGGTATTTCCAGCCCAATGCCGGCATACGTACTAAACAGCAGGAAACTTCGTCTAAAACTCAGGAGAAACGTTTCCTTGAAACTGCTCTGCTGTGCGTTCGTTCACCTAAGAGAGTTGAATCTATGTTGAGATTCAGCGAGTCAGAAACACGTTTCTTCTAGGAGCTGCGTTGGGATATTCCCGAGAGAATGGGACCATAGGCTGTACAGAGAAATATCTGCTCCTACAACCAAAAGGGTGGTGTCTAACTGAATGGTTGTCAATGTGTGCATTCAACTGACAGAGTTAAACTCACGTTTGGATTCAGCGGTTTACAAACCCTTTCTGGCAGAATCCCTCAACCGGTAATTCCAGCTCAATGCCGGCACACGTACTAAACAGCAGGAAACTTCGTCTAAACCTCAGGAGAAACCTTTCCTTGAAACTGCTCTGCTGTGCGTTCGTTCACCTAAGAGAGTTGAAACTATGTTGAGATTCAGCGAGTCAGAAACACGTTTCTTCTAGGAGCTGCGTTGGGATATTCCCGAGTGAATGGGACCATAGGATGTACAGAGAAATATCTGCTTCTAAAACCAAAACGGAGCTATCTAACTAAATGGTTGTCAATGTGTGCATTCAACTGACAGAGTTAAACTCACGTGTGGATTCAGCGGTTTGCAAACCCTTTCTGTGCAGAATCCCAAAACCGGTATTTCCAGACCAATGCCGGCATACGTACTAAACAGCAGGAAACTTCGTCTAAAACTCAGGAGAAACGTTTCCTTGAAACTGCTCTGCTGTGCGTTCGATCACCTAAGAGATTTGAATCTATGTTGAGATTCAGCGAGTCAGAAACACGTTTCTTCTAGGAGGTGCGTTGGGATATTCCCGAGTGAATGGGACCATAGGCTGTACAGGGAAATATCTGCTCCTACAACCAAAAGGGTGGTATCTAACTGAATGGTTGTCATTGTGTGCATTCATCTGACAGAGTTAAACTGACGTGTGGATTCAGAGGTTTGCAAACCCTTTCTGTGCAGAATCCCAAAACCGGTATTTCCAGCCCAATGCCGGCATCCGTACCAAACAGCAGGAAACTTCGTCTAAAACTCAGGAGAAACGTTTCCTTGAAACTGCTCTGCTGTGCGTTCGTTCACCTAAGAGAGTTGAATCTATGTTGAGATTCAGCGAGTCAGAAACACGTTTCTTCTAGGAGCTGCGTTGGGATATTCCCGAGTGAATGGGACCATAGGCTGTACAGAGAAATATCTGCTCCTACAAACAAAAGGGTGGTATCTAACTGAATGGTTGTCAATGTGTGCATTCAACTGACAGAGTTAAACTCACGTGTGGATTCAGCGGTTTGCAAACCCTTTCTGTGCCGAATCCCAAAACCGGTATTTCCAGCCCAATGCCTGCATACGTACTAAACAGCAGGAAACTTCGTCTAAAACTCAGGAGAAACGTTTCCTTGAAACTGCTCTGCTGTGCGTTCGTTCACCTAAGGGAGTTGAATCTATGTTGAGATTCAGCGAGTCAGAAAAACGTTTCTTCTAGGAGCTCCGTTGGGATATTCCCGAGTGAATGGGACCTTAGGCTGTACAGAGAAATATCTGCTCCTACAACCAAAAGGGTGGTATCTAACTGAATGGTTGTCAATGTGTGCATTCAACTGACAGAGTTAATCTCACGTGTGGATTCAGCGGTTTACAAACACTTTCTGTGCAAAATCCCAAAACCGGTAATTCCAGCTCAATGCTGGCATAAGTACTAAACAGCAGGAAACTTCGTCTAAAACTCAGGAGAAACGTTTCCTTGAAACTGCTCTGCTGTGCGTTCGTTCAGCTAAGAGAGTTGAATCTATGTTGAGATTCAGCGAGTCAGAAACACGTTTCTTCAAGGAGCTGCGTTGGGATATTCCCGAGTGAATGGGACCATAGGCTGTACAGAGAAATA
The DNA here is from genome assembly GCF_030222135.1 of Aotus nancymaae. Taxonomy (NCBI): domain Eukaryota; kingdom Metazoa; phylum Chordata; class Mammalia; order Primates; family Aotidae; genus Aotus; species Aotus nancymaae. The sequence continues at coordinate 1,254,488 of NW_026988459.1, read as the reverse complement.
TCTGCTTCTAAAACCAAAAGGGTGCTATCAAACTGAATGGTTGTCAATGTGTGCATTCAACTGACAGAGTTAAACTCACGTGTGGATTCAGCGGTTTGCAAACCCTTTCTGTGCAGAATCCCAAAACCGGTATTTCCAGTCCAATGCCAGCATACGTACTAAACAGCAGGAAACTTCGTCTAAAACTCAGGAGAAACGTTTCCTTGAAGCTGCTCTGCTGTGCGTTCGTTCACCTAAGAGAGTTGAATCTATGTTGAGATTCAGCGAGTCAGAAACACGTTTCTTCTAGGAGCTGCGTTGGGATATTCCCGAGTGAATGGGACCATAGGCTGTACAGAGAAATATCTGCTTCTAAAACCAAAACGGAGCTATCTAAGTGAATGGTTGTCAATGTGTGCATTCAACTGACAGAGTTAAACTCACGTGTGGATTCAGCGGTTTGCAAACCATTTCTGTGCAGAATCCCAAAACCGGTATGTCCAGCCCAATGCCGGCATCCATACTAAACAGCAGGAAACTTCGTCTAAAACTCAGGAGAAACGTTTCCTTGAAACTGCTCTGCTGTGCGTTCGTTCACCTAAGAGAGTTGAATCTATGTTGAGATTCAGCGAGTCAGAAACACGTTTCTTCTAGGAGCTGCGTTGGGATATTCCCGAGTGAATGGGACCATAGGCTGTATCGAGAAATATCTGATCCTACAACCAAAAGGGAGGTATCTAACTGAATGGTTGTCAATGTGTGCATTCAACTGACAGAGTTAAGCTCACGTTTGAATTCAGCGGTTTGCAAACCCTTTCTGTGCAGAATCCCAAAACCGGTAATTCCAGCTCAATGCCGGCATACGTACTAAACAGCAGGGAACTTCGTCTAAAACTCAGGAGAAACGTTTCCTTGAAACTGCTCTGCTGTGCGTTCGTTCAACTAAGAGAGTTGAATCTATGTTGAGATTCAGCGAGTCAGAAACACGTTTCTTCTAGGAGGTGCGTTGGGATATTCCCGAGTGAATGGGACCATAGGCTGTACAGAGAAATATCTGCTCCTACAACCAAAAGGGTGGTATCTAACTGAATGGTTGTCAGTGTTTGCATTCAACTGACAGAGTTAAACTCACGTTTGGATTCAGCGGTTTACAAACCATTTCTGTGCAGAATCCCAAAACCGGTATGTCCAGCCCAATGCCGGCATCCGTACTAAACAGCAGGAAACTTCGTCTAAAACTCAGGAGAAACGTTTCCTTGAAACTGCTCTGCTGTGCGTTCGTTCACCTAAGAGAGTTGAATCTATGTTGAGATTCAGCGAGTCAGAAACACGTTTCTTCTAGGAGCTGCGTTGGGATATTCCCGAGTGAATGGGACCATAGGCTGTATCGAGAAATATCTGATCCTACAACCAAAAGGGAGGTATCTAACTGAATGGTTGTCAATGTGTGCATTCAACTGACAGAGTTAAGCTCACGTTTGAATTCAGCGGTTTGCAAACCCTTTCTGTGCAGAATCCCAAAACCGGTAATTCCAGCTCAATGCCGGCATACGTACTAAACAGCAGGGAACTTCGTCTAAAACTCAGGAGAAACGTTTCCTTGAAACTGCTCTGCTGTGCGTTCGTTCAACTAAGAGAGTTGAATCTATGTTGAGATTCAGCGAGTCAGAAACACGTTTCTTCTAGGAGGTGCGTTGGGATATTCCCGAGTGAATGGGACCATAGGCTGTACAGAGAAATATCTGCTCCTACAACCAAAAGGGTGGTATCTAACTGAATGGTTGTCAATGTTTGCATTCAACTGACAGAGTTAAACTCACGTTTGGATTCAGCGGTTTACAAACCCTTTCTGTGCAGAATCCCAAAACCGGTAATTCCAGCTCAATGCCGGCATACGTACTAAACAGCAGGAAACTTCGTCTAAAACTCAGGAGAAACGTTTCCTTGAAACTGCTCTGCTGTGCGTTCGTTCACCTAAGAGAGTTGAATCTATGTTGAGATTCAGCGAGTCAGAAACACGTTTCTTCTAGGAGCTGCGTTGGGATATTCCCGAGTGAATGGGACCATAGGCTGTACAGAGAAATATCTGCTCCTACAACCAAAAGGGAGGTATCTAACTGAATGGTTGTCAATGTGTGCATTCAACTGACAGAGTTAAACTCACGTGTGGATTCAGCGGTTTACAAACACTTTCTGTGCAGAATCCCAAAACCGGTAATTCCAGCTCAATGCCGGCATACGTACTAAACAGCAGGAAACTTCGTCTAAAACTCAGGAGAAACGTTTCCTTGAAACTGCTCTGCTGTGCGTTCGTTCAGCTAAGAGAGTTGAATCTATGTTGAGATTCAGCGAGTCAGAAACACGTTTCTTCAAGGAGCTGCGTTGGGATATTCCCGAGTGAATGGGACCATAGGCTGTACAGAGAAATATCTGCTTCTAAAACCAAAAGGGTGCTATCAAACTGAATGGTTGTCAATGTGTGCATTCAACTGACAGAGTTAAACTCACGTGTGGATTCAGCGGTTTACAAACCCTTTCTGTGCAGAATCCCAAAACCGGTATTTCCAGCCCAATGCCAGCATACATACTAAACAGCAGGAAACTTCGTCTAAAACGCAGGAGAAACGTTTCCTTGAAACTGCTCTGCTGTGCGTTCGTTCACCTAAGAGAGTTGAATCTATGTTGAGATTCAGCGAGTCAGAAACACGTTTCTTCTAGGAGCTGCGTTGGGATATTCCCGAGTGAATGGGACCATAGGCTGTATAGAGAAATATCTGCTTCTAAAACCAAAAGGGTGCTATCAAACTGAATGGTTGTCAATGTGTGCATTCAACTGACAGAGTTAAACTCACGTGAGGATTCAGCGGTTTGCAAACCCTTTCTCTGCAGAATCCCAAAACCGGTATTTCCAGCCCAATGCCGGCATACGTACTAAACAGCAGGAAACTTCGTCTAAAACTCAGGAGAAAAGTTTACTTGAAACTGCTCTGCTGCGCATTCGTTCACCTAAGAGACTTGAATCTATGTTGAGATTCAGCGAGTCAGAAACACGTTTCTTCTAGGAGGTGCGTTGGGATATTCCCGCGTGAATGGGACCATAGACTGTACAGAGAAATATCTGCTTCTAAAACCAAAACGGAGCTATCTAACTGAATGGTTGTCAATGTGTGCATTCAACTGACAGAGTTAAACTCTCGTGTGGATTCAGCGGTTTGCAAACCCTTTCTGTGCAGAATCCCAAAACCGGTATTTCCAGCCCAATGCCGGCATACGTACTAAACAGCAGGGAACTTCGTCTAAAACTCAGGAGAAACGTTTCCTTGAAACTGCTCTGCTGTGCGTTCGTTCACCTAAGAGAGTTGAATCTATGTTGAGATTCAGCGAGTCAGAAACACGTTTCTTCTAGGAGCTGCGTTGGGATATTCCCGAGTGAATGGGACCATAGGCTGTATCGAGAAATATCTGATCCTACAACCAAAAGGGAGGTATCTAACTGAATGGTTGTCAATGTGTGCATTCAACTGACAGAGTTAAGCTCACGTTTGAATTCAGCGGTTTGCAAACCCTTTCTGTGCAGAATCCCAAAACCGGTAATTCCAGCTCAATGCCGGCATACGTACTAAACAGCAGGGAACTTCGTCTAAAACTCAGGAGAAACGTTTCCTTGAAACTGCTCTGCTGTGCGTTCGTTCAACTAAGAGAGTTGAATCTATGTTGAGATTCAGCGAGTCAGAAACACGTTTCTTCTAGGAGGTGCGTTGGGATATTCCCGAGTGAATGGGACCATAGGCTGTACAGAGAAATATCTGCTCCTACAACCAAAAGGGTGGTATCTAACTGAATGGTTGTCAATGTTTGCATTCAACTGACAGAGTTAAACTCACGTTTGGATTCAGCGGTTTAAAAACCCTTTATGTGCAGAATCCCAAAACCGGTAATTCCAGCTCAATGCCGGCATACGTACTAAACAGCAGGAAACTTCGTCTAAAACTCAGGAGAAACGTTTCCTTGAAACTGCTCTGCTGTGCGTTCGTTCACCTAAGAGAGTTGAATCTATGTTGAGATTCAGCGAGTCAGAAACACGTTTCTTCTAGGAGCTGCGATGGGATATTCCCGAGTGAATGGGACCATAGGCTGTATCGAGAATTATCTGCTCCTACAACCAAAAGGGAGGTATCTAACTGAATGGTTGTCAATGTGTGCATTCAACTGACAGAGTTAAGCTCACGTTTGAATTCAGCGGTTTGCAAACCCTTTCTGTGCAGAATCCCAAAACCGGTAATTCCAGCTCAATGCCGGCATACGTACTAAACAGCAGGAAACTTCGTCTAAAACTCAGGAGAAACGTTTCCTTGAAACTGCTCTGCTGTGCGTTCGTTCAGCTAAGAGAGTTGAATCTATGTTGAGATTCAGCGAGTCAGAAACACGTTTCTTCAAGGAGCTGCGTTGGGATATTCCCGAGTGAATGGGACCATAGGCTGTACAGAGAAATATCTGCTTCTAAAACCAAAAGGGTGCTATCAAACTGAATGGTTGTCAATGTGTGCATTCAACTGACAGAGTTAAACTCACGTGTGGATTCAGCGGTTTGCAAACCCTTTCTGTGCAGAATCCCAAAACCGGTATTTCCAGCCCAATGCCAGCATACGTACTAAACAGCAGGAAACTTCGTCTAAAACGCAGGAGAAACGTTTCCTTGAAACTGCTCTGCTGTGCGTTCGTTCACCTAAGAGAGTTGAATCTATGTTGAGATTCAGCGAGTCAGAAACACGTTTCTTCTAGGAGCTGCGTTGGGATATTCCCGAGTGAATGGGACCATAGGCTGTACAGAGAAATATCTGCTCCTACAACCAAAAGGGTGGTATCTAACTGAATGGTTGTCATTGTGTGCATTCAACTGACAGAGTTAAACTGACGTGTGGATTCAGAGGTTTGCAAACCCTTTCTGTGCAGAATCCCAAAACCGGTATTTCCAGCCCAATGCCGGCATCCGTACCAAACAGCAGGAAACTTCGTCTAAAACTCAGGAGGAACGTTTCCTTGAAACTGCTCTGCTGTGCGTTCGTTCACCTAAGAGAGTTGAATCTATGTTGAGATTCAGCGAGTCAGAAACACGTTTCTTCTAGGAGCTGCGTTGGGATATTCCCGAGTGAATGGGACCATAGGCTGTACAGAGAAATATCTGCTCCTACAAACAAAAGGGTGGTATCTAACTGAATGGTTGTCAATGTGTGCATTCAACTGACAGAGTTAAACTCACGTGTGGATTCAGCGGTTTACAAACCCTTTCTGTGCAGAATCCCAAAACCGGTAATTCCAGCTCAATGCCGGCATACGTACTAAACAGCAGGAAACTTCGTCTAAAACTCAGGAGAAACGTTTCCTTGAAACTGCTCTGCTGTGCGTTCGTTCACCTAAGAGAGTTGAATCTATGTTGAGATTCAGCGAGTCAGAAACACGTTTCTTCTAGGAGCTGCGTTGGGATATTCCCGAGTGAATGGGACCATAGGCTGTACAGAGAAATATCTGCTTCTAAAACCAAAAGGGTGCTATCAAACTGAATGGTTGTAAATGTGTGCATTCAACTGACAGAGTTAAACTCACGTGTGGATTCAGCGGTTTGCAAACCCTTTCTGTGCAGAATCCCAAAACTGGTATTTCCAGCCCAATGCCAGCATACGTACTAAACAGCAGGAAACTTCGTCTAAAACTCAGTAGAAACGTTTCCTTGAAACTGCTCTGCTGTGCGTTCGTTCACCTAAGGGAGTTGAATCTATGTTGAGATTCAGCGAGTCAGAAACACGTTTCTTCTAGGAGCTGCGTTGGGATATTCCCGAGTGAATGGGACCATAGGCTGTACAGAGAAATATCTGCTCCTACAACCAAAAGGGTGGTATCTAACTGAATGGTTGTCAATGTGTGCATTCAACTGACAGAGTTAAGCTCACGTTTGAATTCAGCGGTTTGCAAACCCTTTCTGTGCAGAATCCCAAAACCGGTAATTCCAGCTCAATGCCGGCATACGTACTAAACAGCAGGGAACTTCGTCTAAAACTCAGGAGAAACGTTCCCTTGAAACTGCTCTGCTGTGCGTTCGTTCAACTAAGAGAGTTGAATCTATGTTGAGATTCAGCGAGTCAGAAACACGTTTCTTCTAGGAGGTGCGTTGGGATATTCCCGAGTGAATGGGACCATAGGCTGTACAGAGAAATATCTGCTCCTACAACCAAAAGGGTGGTATCTAACTGAATGGTTGTCAATGTTTGCATTCAACTGACAGAGTTAAACTCACGTGTGGATTCAGCGGTTTGCAAACCCTTTCTGTGCCGAATCCCAAAACCGGTATTTCCAGCCCAATGCCAGCATACGTACTTAACAGCAGGAAACTTCGTCTAAAACTCAGGAGAAACGTTTCCTTGAAACTGCTCTGCTGTGCGTTCGTTCATCTAAGGGAGTTGAATCTATGTTGAGATTCAGCGAGTCAGAAACACGTTTCTTCTAGGAGCTCCGTTGGGATATTCCCGAGTGAATGGGACCATAGGCTGTACAGAGAAATATCTGCTCCTACAACCAAAAGGGTGGTATCTAACTGAATGGTTGTCAATGTGTGCATTCAACTGACAGAGTTAATCTCACGTGTGGATTCAGCGGTTTACAAACACTTTCTGTGCAGAATCCCAAAACCGGTAATTCCAGCTCAATGCTGGCATACGTACTAAACAGCAGGAAACTTCGTCTAAAACTCAGGAGAAACGTTTCCTTGAAACTGCTCTGCTGTGCGTTCGTTCAGCTAAGAGAGTTGAATCTATGTTGAGATTCAGCGAGTCAGAAACACGTTTCTTCAAGGAGCTGCGTTGGGATATTCCCGAGTGAATGGGACCATAGGCTGTACAGAGAAATATCTGCTTCTAAAACCAAAAGGGTGCTATCAAACTGAATGGTTGTCAATGTGTGCATTCAACTGACAGAGTTAAACTCACGTGAGGATTCAGCGGTTTGCAAACCCTTTCTCTGCAGAATCCCAAAACCGGTATTTCCAGCCCAATGCCGGCATACGTACTAAACAGCAGGAAACTTCGTCTAAAACTCAGGAGAAAAGTTTACTTGAAACTGCTCTGCTGCGCATTCGTTCACCTAAGAGACTTGAATCTATGTTGAGATTCAGCGAGTCAGAAACACGTTTCTTCTAGGAGGTGCGTTGGGATATTCCCGCGTGAATGGGACCATAGACTGTACAGAGAAATATCTGCTTCTAAAACCAAAACGGAGCTATCTAACTGAATGGTTGTCAATGTGTGCATTCAACTGACAGAGTTAAACTCACGTGTGGATTCAGCGGTTTGCAAACCCTTTCTGTGCAGAATCCCAAAACCGGTATTTCCAGCCCAATGCCGGCATACGTACTAAACAGCAGGGAACTTCGTCTAAAACTCAGGAGAAACGTTTCCTTGAAACTGCTCTGCTGTGCGTTCGTTCACCTAAGAGAGTTGAATCTATGTTGAGATTCAGCGAGTCAGAAACACGTTTCTTCTAGGAGCTGCGTTGGGATATTCCCGAGTGAATGGGACCATAGGCTGTACAGAGAAATATCTGCTTCTAAAACCAAAAGTGTGCTATCAAACTGAATGGTTGTCAATGTTTGTTTTCAACTGACAGAGTTAAACTCACGTTTGGATTCAGCAGTTTACAAACCCTTTCTGTGCAGAATCCCCAAACCGGTAATTCCAGTTCAATGCCGGCATACGTACTAAACAGCAGGAAACTTCGTCTAAAACTCAGAAGAAACGTTTCCTTGAAACTGCTCTGCTGTGCGTTCGTTCACCTAAGAGAGTTGAATCTATGTTGAGATTCAGCGAGTCAGAAACACGTTTCTTCTAGGAGCTGCGTTGGGATATTCCCAAGTGAATGGGACCATAGCCTGAACAGAGAAATATCTTCTTCTAAAACCAAAACGGAGCTATCTAACTGAATGGTTGTCAATGTGTGCATTCAACTGACAGAGTTAAACTCACGTGTGGATTCAGCGGTTTGCAAACCATTTCTGTGCAGAATCCCAAAACCGGTATGTCCAGCCCAATGCCGGCATCCATACTAAACAGCAGGAAACTTCGTCTAAAACTCAGGAGAAACGTTTCCTTGAAACTGCTCTGCTGTGCGTTCGTTCACCTAAGGGAGTTGAATCTATGTTGAGATTCAGCGAGTCAGAAACACGTTTCTTCTAGGAGCTGCGTTGGGATATTCCCGAGTGAATGGGACCATAGGCTGTATAGAGAAATATCTGCTTCTAAAACCAAAACGGAGCTATCAAACTGAATGGTTGTCAATGTGCGCATTCAACTGACAGAGTTAAACTCACGTGTGGATTCAGCGGTTTGCAAACCCTTTCTGTGCAGAATCCCAAAACCGGTATTTCCAGCCCAATGCCAGCATACGTACTAAACAGCAGGGAACTTCGTCTAAAACTCAGGAGAAACGTTTCCTTGAAACTGCTCTGCTGTGCGTTCGTTCACCTAAGAGAGTTGAATCTATGTTGAGATTCAGCGAGTCAGAAACACGTTTATTCTAGGAGCTGCGTTGGGATATTCCCGAGTGAATGGGACCATAGGCTGTACAGAGAAATATCTGCTTCTAAAACCAAATGGGTGCTATCTAACTGAATGGTTGTCAATGTGTGCATTCAACAGACAGAGTTAAACTCACGTGTGGATTCAGCGGTTTGCAAACCCTTTCTGTGCAGAATCCCTAAACCGGTATTTCCAGCCCAATGCCGGCATACATACTAAACAGCAGGAAACTTCGTCTAAAACTCAGGAGAAAAGTTTACTTGAAACTGCTCTGCTGCGCGTTCGTTCACCTAAGAGAGTTGAATCTATGTTGAGATTCAGCGAGTTAGAAACACGTTTCTTCTAGGAGGTGCGTTGGGATATTCCCGAGTGAATGGGACCATAGGCTGTACAGAGAAATATCTGCTTCTAAAACCAAAACGGAGATATCTAACTGAATGGTTGTCAATGTGTGCATTCAACTGACAGAGTTAAACTCACGTGTGGATTCAGCGGTTTGCAAACCCTTTCTGTGCAGAATCCCACAACCGGTATTTCCAGCCCAATGCCGGCATACGTAATAAACAGCAGGTACCTTCGTCTAAAACTCAGGAGAAACGTTTCCTTGAAACTGCTCTGCTGTGCGTTCGTTCACCTAAGAGAGTTGAATCTATGTTGAGTTTCAGCGAGTCAGAAACACGTTTCTTCTAGGAGCTGCGTTGGGATATTACCGAGTGAATGGGACCATAGGCTGTACAGAGAAATATATGCTTCTAAAACCAAAAGGGTGCTATCAAACTGAATGGTTGTCAATGTGTGCATTCAACTGACAGAGTTAAACTCACGTGTGGATTCAGCGGTTTGAAAACCCTTTCTGTGCAGAATCACAAAACCGGTAATTCCAGCCCAATGCCGGCATACGTACTAAACAGCAGGGAACTTCGTCTAAAACTCAGGAGAAACGTTTCCTTGAAACTGCTCTGCTGTGCGTTCGTTCAGCTAAGAGAGTTGAATCTATGTTGAGATTCAGCGAGTCAGAAACACGTTTCTTCTAGGAGCTGCGTTGGGATATTCCCGAGTGAATGGGACCATAGGCTGTCCAGAGAAATATCTGCTTCTAAAACCAAAAGGGTGCTATCAAACTGAATGATTGTCAATGTGTGCATTCAACTGACAGAGTTAAACTCACGTGTGAATTCAGCGGTTTGCAAACCCTTTCTGTGCAGAATCCCAAAACCGGTATTTCCAGCCCAATGCCGGCATACGTACTAAACAGCAGGAAACTTCGTCTAAAACTCAGGAGAAACGTTTACGTGAAACTGCTCTGTTGTGCGTTCGTTCACCTAAGAGAGTTGAATATATGTTGATATTCAGCGAGTCAGAAACACGTTTCTTCTAGGAGGTGCGTTGGGATATTCCCGAGTGAATGGGACCATAGGCTGTACAGAGAAATATCTGCTTCTAAAACCAAAACGGAGGTATCAAACTGAATGATTGTCAATGTGTGCATTCAACTGACAGAGTTAAACTCACGTGTGGATTCAGCGGTTTGCAAACCCTTTCTGTGCAGAATCCCAAAACCGGTATTTCCAGCCCAATGCCGGCATACGTACTAAACAGCAGGGAACTTCGTCTAAAACTCAGGAGAAACGTTTCCTTGAAACTGCTCTGCTGTGCGTTCGTTCACCTAAGAGAGTTGAATCTATGTTGAGATTCAGCGAGTCAGAAACACGTTTCTTCTAGGAGCTGCGTTGGGATATTCCCGAGTGAATGGGACCATAGGCTGTACAGAGAAATATCTACTTCTAAAACCAAAAGTGTGCTATCAAACTGAATGGTTGTCAATGTGTGCATTCAACTGACAGAGTTAAACTCACGTGTGGATTCAGCGGTTTGCAAATCATTTCTGTGCAGAATCCCAAAACCGGTATGTCCAGCCCAATGCCGGCATCCGTACTAAACAGCAGGAAACTTCGTCTAAAACTCAGGAGAAACGTTTCCTTGAAACTGCTCTGCTGTGCGTTCGTTCACCTAAGAGAGTTGAATCTATGTTGAGATTCAGCGAGTCAGAAACACGTTTCTTCTAGGAGCTGCGTTGGGATATTCCCGAGTGAATGGGACCATAGGCTGTACAGAGAAATATCTGCTCCTACAACCAAAAGGGTGGTATCTAACTGAATGGTTGTCAATGTGTGCATTCAACTGACAGAGTTAAACTCACGTGTGGATTCAGCGGTTTACAAACCCTTTCTGTGCAGAATCCCAAAACCGGTAATTCCAGCTCAATGCCGGCATACGTACTAAACAGCAGGGAACTTCGTCTAAAACTCAGGAGAAACGTTTCCTTGAAACTGCTCTGCTGTGCGTTCGTTCACCTAAGAGAGTTGAATCTATGTTGAGATTCAGCGAGTCAGAAACACGTTTCTTATAGGAGCTGCGTTGGGATATTCCCGAGTGAATGGGACCATAGGCTGTACAGAGAAATATCTGCTCCTACAATCAAAAGGGTGGTATCTAACTGAATGGTTGTCATTGTGTGCATTCAACTGACAGAGTTAAACTGAAGTGTGGATTCAGAGGTTTGCAAACCCTTTCTGTGCAGAATCCCAAAACCGGTATTTCCAGCCCAATGCCGGCATCCGTACCAAAAAGCAGGAAACTTCGTCTAAAACTCAGGAGAAACGTTTCCTTGAAACTGCTCTGCTGTGCGTTCGTTCACCTAAGAGAGTTGAATCTATGTTGAGATTCAGCGAGTCAGAAACACGTTTCTTCTAGGAGCTGCGTTGGGATATTCCCGAGTGAATGGGACCATAGGCTGTACAGAGAAATATCTGCTCCTACAAACAAAAGAGTGGTATCTAACTGAATGGTTGTCAATGTGTGCATTCAACTGACAGAGTTAAACTCACGTGTGGATTCAGCGGTTTACAAACACTTTCTGTGCAGAATCCCAAAACCAGTAATTCCAGATCAATGCCGGCATACGTACTAAACAGCAGGAAACTTCGTCTAAAACTCAGGAGAAACGTTTCCTTGAAACTGCTCTGCTGTGCGTTCGTTCACCTAAGAGAGTTGAATCTATGTTGAGATTCAGCGAGTCAGAAACACGTTTCTTCTAGGAGCTGCGTTGGGATATTCCCGAGTGAATGGGACCATAGGCTGTACAGAGAAATATCTGCTCCTACAACCAAAAGGGTGGTATCAAACTGAATGGTTGTCAATGTGTGCATTCAACTGACAGAGTTAAACTCACGTGAGGATTCAGCGGTTTGCAAACCCTTTCTCTGCAGAATCCCAAAACCGGTATTTCCAGCCCAATGCCGGCATACGTACTAAACAGCAGGAAACTTCGTCTAAAACTCAGGAGAAAAGTTTACTTGAAACTGCTCTGCTGCGCATTCGTTCACCTAAGAGACTTGAATCTATGTTGAGATTCAGCGAGTCAGAAACACGTTTCTTCTAGGAGGTGCGTTGGGATATTCCCGCGTGAATGGGACCATAGACTGTACAGAGAAATATCTGCTTCTAAAACCAAAACGGAGCTATCTAACTGAATGGTTGTCAATGTGTGCATTCAACTGACAGAGTTAAACTCACGTGTGGATTCAGCGGTTTGCAAACCCTTTCTGTGCAGAATCCCAAAACCGGTATTTCCAGCCCAATGCCGGCATACGTACTAAACAGCAGGGAACTTCGTCTAAAACTCAGGAGAAACGTTTCCTTGAAACTGCTCTGCTGTGCGTTCGTTCACCTAAGAGAGTTGAATCTATGTTGAGATTCAGCGAGTCAGAAACACGTTTCTTCTAGGAGCTGCGTTGGGATATTCCCGAGTGAATGGGACCATAGGCTGTACAGAGAAATATCTGCTTCTAAAACCAAAAGTGTGCTATCAAACTGAATGGTTGTCAATGTTTGTTTTCAACTGACAGAGTTAAACTCACGTTTGGATTCAGCAGTTTACAAACCCTTTCTGTGCAGAATCCCCAAACCGGTAATTCCAGTTCAATGCCGGCATACGTACTAAACAGCAGGAAACTTCGTCTAAAACTCAGAAGAAACGTTTCCTTGAAACTGCTCTGCCGTGCGTTCGTTCACCTAAGAGAGTTGAATCTATGTTGAGATTCAGCGAGTCAGAAACACGTTTCTTCTAGGAGCTGCGTTGGGATATTCCCAAGTGAATGGGACCATAGCCTGAACAGAGAAATATCTTCTTCTAAAACCAAAACGGAGCTATCTAACTGAATGGTTGTCAATGTGTGCATTCAACTGACAGAGTTAAACTCACGTGTGGATTCAGCGGTTTGCAAACCATTTCTGTGCAGAATCCCAAAACCGGTATGTCCAGCCCAATGCCGGCATCCATACTAAACAGCAGGAAACTTCGTCTAAAACTCAGGAGAAACGTTTCCTTGAAACTGCTCTGCTGTGCGTTCGTTCACCTAAGGGAGTTGAATCTATGTTGAGATTCAGCGAGTCAGAAACACGTTTCTTCTAGGAGCTGCGTTGGGATATTCCCGAGTGAATGGGACCATAGGCTGTATAGAGAAATATCTGCTTCTAAAACCAAAACGAAGCTATCAAACTGAATGGTTGTCAATGTGCGCATTCAACTGACAGAGTTAAACTCACGTGTGGATTCAGCGGTTTGCAAACCCTTTCTGTGCAGAATCCCAAAACCGGTATTTCCAGCCCAATGCCAGCATACGTACTAAACAGCAGGGAACTTCGTCTAAAACTCAGGAGAAACGTTTCCTTGAAACTGCTCTGCTGTGCGTTCGTTCACCTAAGAGAGTTGAATCTATGTTGAGATTCAGCGAGTCAGAAACACGTTTATTCTAGGAGCTGCGTTGGGATATTCCCGAGTGAATGGGACCATAGGCTGTACAGAGAAATATCTGCTTCTAAAACCAAATGGGTGCTATCTAACTGAATGGTTGTCAATGTGTGCATTCAACAGACAGAGTTAAACTCACGTGTGGATTCAGCGGTTTGCAAACCATTTCTGTGCAGAATCCCAAAACCGGTATTTCCAGCCCAATGCCGGCATACGTACTAAACAGCAGGGAACTTCGTCTAAAACTCAGGAGAAACGTTTCCTTGAAACTGCTCTGCTGTGCGTTCGTTCACCTAAGAGAGTTGAATCTATGTTGAGATTCAGCGAGTCAGAAACACGTTTCTTCTAGGAGGTGCGTTGGGATATTCCCGAGTGAATGGGACCATAGGCTGTACAGAGAAATATCTGCTTCTAAAACCAAAACGGAGATATCTAACTGAATGGTTGTCAATGTGTGCATTCAACTGACAGAGTTAAACTCACGTGTGGATTCAGCGGTTTGCAAACCCTTTCTGTGCAGAAGCCCAAAACCGGTATTTCCAGCCCAATGCCGGCATACGTAATAAACAGCAGGTACCTTCGTCTAAAACTCAGGAGAAACGTTTCCTTGAAACTGCTCTGCTGTGCGTTCGTTCACCTAAGAGAGTTGAATCTATGTTGAGTTTCAGCGAGTCAGAAACACGTTTCTTCTAGGAGCTGCGTTGGGATATTACCGAGTGAATGGGACCATAGGCTGTACAGAGAAATATATGCTTCTAAAACCAAAAGGGTGCTATCAAACTGAATGGTTGTCAATGTGTGCATTCAACTGACAGAGTTAAACTCACGTGTGGATTCAGCGGTTTGAAAACCCTTTCTGTGCAGAATCACAAAACCGGTAATTCCAGCCCAATGCCGGCATACGTACTAAACAGCAGGGAACTTCGTCTAAAACTCAGGAGAAACGTTTCCTTGAAACTGCTCTGCTGTGCGTTCGTTCAGCTAAGAGAGTTGAATCTATGTTGAGATTCAGCGAGTCAGAAACACGTTTCTTCTAGGAGCTGCGTTGGGATATTCCCGAGTGAATGGGACCATAGGCTGTCCAGAGAAATATCTGCTTCTAAAACCAAAAGGGTGCTATCAAACTGAATGATTGTCAATGTGTGCATTCAACTGACAGAGTTAAACTCACGTGTGAATTCAGCGGTTTGCAAACCCTTTCTGTGCAGAATCCCAAAACCGGTATGTCCAGCCCAATGCCGGCATCCGTACTAAACAGCAGGAAACTTCGTCTAAAACTCAGGAGAAACGTTTCCTTGAAACTGCTCTGCTGTGCGTTCGTTCACCTAAGAGAGTTGAATCTATGTTGAGATTCAGCGAGTCAGAAACACGTTTCTTCTAGGAGCTGCGTTGGGATATTCCCGAGTGAATGGGACCATAGGCTGTACAGAGAAATATCTGCTCCTACAACCAAAAGGGTGGTATCTAACTGAATGGTTGTCAATGTGTGCATTCAACTGACAGAGTTAAACTCACGTGTGGATTCAGCGGTTTACAAACCCTTTCTGTGCAGAATCCCAAAACCGGTAATTCCAGCTCAATGCCGGCATACGTACTAAACAGCAGGGAACTTCGTCTAAAACTCAGGAGAAACGTTTCCTTGAAACTGCTCTGCTGTGCGTTCGTTCACCTAAGAGAGTTGAATCTATGTTGAGATTCAGCGAGTCAGAAACACGTTTCTTATAGGAGCTGCGTTGGGATATTCCCGAGTGAATGGGACCATAGG
The DNA here is from genome assembly GCF_030222135.1 of Aotus nancymaae. NCBI lineage: Eukaryota > Metazoa > Chordata > Mammalia > Primates > Aotidae > Aotus > Aotus nancymaae. The sequence goes on along the minus strand of NW_026988459.1, from coordinate 1,239,367 downwards.
CTGTACAGAGAAATATCTGCTCCTACAATCAAAAGGGTGGTATCTAACTGAATGGTTGTCATTGTGTGCATTCAACTGACAGAGTTAAACTGAAGTGTGGATTCAGAGGTTTGCAAACCCTTTCTGTGCAGAATCCCAAAACCGGTATTTCCAGCCCAATGCCGGCATCCGTACCAAAAAGCAGGAAACTTCGTCTAAAACTCAGGAGAAACGTTTCCTTGAAACTGCTCTGCTGTGCGTTCGTTCACCTAAGAGAGTTGAATCTATGTTGAGATTCAGCGAGTCAGAAACACGTTTCTTCTAGGAGCTGCGTTGGGATATTCCCGAGTGAATGGGACCATAGGCTGTACAGAGAAATATCTGCTCCTACAAACAAAAGAGTGGTATCTAACTGAATGGTTGTCAATGTGTGCATTCAACTGACAGAGTTAAACTCACGTTTGGATTCAGCGGTTTACAAACCCTTTCTGTGCAGAATCCCAAAACCGGTAATTCCAGCTCAATGCCGGCATACGTACTAAACAGCAGGAAACTTCGTCTAAAACTCAGGAGAAACGTTTCCTTGAAACTGCTCTGCTGTGCGTTCGTTCACCTAAGAGAGTTGAATCTATGTTGAGATTCAGCGAGTCAGAAACACGTTTCTTCTAGGAGCTGCGTTGGGATATTCCCGAGTGAATGGGACCATAGGCTGTACAGAGAAATATCTGCTTCTAAAACCAAAGCGGAGCTATCTAACTGAATGGTTGTCAATGTGTGCATTCAACGGACAGAGTTAAGCTCACGTGTGGATTCAGCGGTTTGCAAACCCTTTCTGTGCAGAATCCCAAAACCGGTATTTCCAGCCCAATGCCGGTATACGTACTAAACAGCAGGAAACTTCGTCTAAAACTCAGGAGAAACGTTTCCTTGAAACTGCTCTGCTGTGCGTTCGTTCACCTAAGAGAGTTGAATCTATGTTGAGATTCAGCGAGTCAGAAACACGTTTCTTCTAGGAGCTGCGTTGGGTTATTCCCGAGTGAATGGGACCATAGGCTGTACAGAGAAATATCTGCTTCTAAAACCAAAACGGAGCTATCTAACTGAATGGTTGTTAATGTGTGCATTCAACTGACAGAGTTAAACTCACGTGTGGATTCAGCGGTTTGCAAACCCTTTCTGTGCAGAATCCCAAAACCGGTATTTCCAGCCCAATGCCGGCATACGTACTAAACAGAAGGAAACTTCGTCTAAAACTCAGGAGAAAAGTTTACTTGAACCTGCTCTGCTGCGCATTCGTTCACCTAAGAGAGTTGAATCTATGTTGAGATTCAGCGAGTCAGAAACACGTTTCTTCTAGGAGGTGCGTTGGGATATTCCCGAGTGAATGGGACCATAGGCTGTACAGAGAAATATCTGCTTCTAAAACCAAAACGGAGCTATCTAACTGAATGGTTGTCAATGTGTGCATTCAACTGACAGAGTTAAACTCACGTGTGGATTCAGCGGTTTGCAAACCCTTTCTGTGCAGAATCCCAAAACCGGTATTTCCAGCCCAATGCCGGCATACGTACTAAACAGCAGGGAACTTCGTCTAAAACTCAGGAGAAACGTTTCCTTGAAACTGCTCTGTTGTGCGTTCGTTCACCTAAGAGAGTTGAATCTATGTTGAGATTCAGCGAGTCAGAAACACGTTTCTTCTAGGAGCTGCGTGGGGATATTCCCGAGTGAATGGGACCATAGGCTGTACAGAGAAATATCTGCTTCTAAAACCAAAAGGGTGCTATCAAACTGAATGGTTGTCAATGTGTTCATTCAACTGACAGAGTTAAACTCACGTGTGGACTCAGCGGTTTGCAAACCCTTTCTGTGCAGAATCCCAAAACCGGTATTTCCAGCCCAATGCCGGCATATGTACTAAACAGCAGGAAACTTCGTCTAAAACTCAGGAGAAACGTTTCCTTGAAACTGCTCTGCTGTGCGTTCGTTCACCTAAGAGAGTTGAATCTATGTTGAGATTCAGCGAGTCAGAAACACGTTTCTTCTAGGAGCTGCGTTGGGATATTCCCGAGTGAATGGGACCATAGGCTGTACAGAGAAATATCTGCTTCTAAAACCAAAACGGAGCTATCTAACTGGATGATTGTCAATGTGTGCATTCAACTGACAGAGTTAAACTCACGTGTGGATTCAGCGGTTTGCAAACCCTTTCTGTGCAGAATCCCAAAACCGGTATTTCCAGCCCAATGCCGGCATCCGTACTAAACAGCAGGAAACTTCGTCTAAAACTCAGGAGAAACGTTTCCTTGAAACTGCTCTGCTGTGCGTTCGATCACCTAAGAGAGTTGAATCTATGTTGAGATTCAGCGAGTCAGAAACACGTTTCTTCTAGGAGCTGCGTTGTGATATTCCCGAGTGAATGGGACCATAGGCTGTACAGAGAAATATCTGCTCCTACAACCAAAAGGGTGGTATCTAACTGAATGGTTGTCAATGTTTGCATTCAACTGACAGAGTTAAACTCACGTTTGGATTCAGCAGTTTACAAACCCTTTCTGTGCAGAATCCCAAAACCGGTAATTCCAGTTCAATGCCGGCATACGTACTAAACAGCAGGAAACTTCGTCTAAAACTCAGAAGAAACGTTTCCTTGAAACTGCTCTGCTGTGCGTTCGTTCACCTAAGAGAGTTGAATCTATGTTGAGATTCAGCGAGTCAGAAACACGTTTCTTCTAGGAGCTGCGTTGGGATATTCCCAAGTGAATGGGACCATAGCCTGAACAGAGAAATATCTTCTTCTAAAACCAAAACGGAGCTATCTCACTGAATGGTTGTCAATGTGTGCATTCAACTGACAGAGTTAAACTCACGTGTGGATTCAGCGGTTTGCAAACCATTTCTGTGCAGAATCCCAAAACCGGTATGTCCAGCCCAATGCCGGCATCCGTACTAAACAGCAGGAAACTTCGTCTAAAACTCAGGAGAAACGTTTCCTTGAAACTGCTCTGCTGTGCGTTCGTTCACCTAAGGGAGTTGAATCTATGTTGAGATTCAGCGAGTCAGAAACACGTTTCTTCTAGGAGCTGCGTTGGGACATTCCCGAGTGAATGGGACCATAGTCTGTACAGAGAAATATCTGCTCCTACAACCAAAAGGGTGGTATCTAACTGAATGGTTGTCAATGTGTGCATTCAACTGACAGAGTTAAACTCACGTGTGGATTCAGCGGTTTACAAACCCTTTCTGTGCAGAATCCCAAAACCGGTAATTCCAGCTCAATGCCGGCATACGTACTAAACAGCAGGAAACTTCGTCTAAAACTCAGGAGAAACGTTTCCTTGAAACTGCTCTGCTGTGCGTTCGTTCACCTAAGAGAGTTGAATCTATGTTGAGATTCAGCGAGTCAGAAACACGTTTCTTCTAGGAGCTGCGTTGGGATATTCCCGAGTGAATGGGACCATAGGCTGTACAGAGAAATATCTGCTTCTAAAACCAAAACGGAGCTATCAAACTGAATGGTTGTCAATGTGTGCATTCAACTGACAGAGTTAAACTCACGTGTGGATTCAGCCGTTTGCAAACCCTTTCTGTGCAGAATCCCAAAACCGGTATTTCCAGCCCAATGCCAGCATACGTACTAAACAGCAGGGAACTTCGTCTAAAACTCAGGAGAAACGTTTCCTTGAAACTGCTCTGCTGTGCGTTCGTTCACCTAAGAGAGTTGAATCTATGTTGAGATTCAGCGAGTCAGAAACACGTTTATTCTAGGAGCTGCGTTGGGATATTCCCGAGTGAATGGGACCATAGGCTGTACAGAGAAATATCTGCTTCTAAAACCATAAGGGTGCTATCTAACTGAATGGTTGTCAATGTGTGCATTCAACTGACAGAGTTAAACTCACGTGTGGATTCAGCGGTTTGCAAACCCTTTCTGTGCAGAATCCCAAAACCGGTATTTCCAGCCCAATGCCGGCATCCGTACTAAACAGCAGGAAACTTCGTCGAAAACTCAGGAGAAACGTTTCCTTGAAACTGCTCTTCTGTGCGTTCGTTCACCTAAGAGAGTTGAATCTATGTTGAGATTCAGCGAGTCAGAAACACGTTTCTTCTAGGAGCTGCGTTGTGATATTCCCGAGTGAATGGGACCATAGGCTGTACAGAGAAATATCTGCTCCTACAACCAAAAGGGTGGTATCTAACTGAATGGTTGTCAATGTTTGCATTCAACTGACAGAGTTAAACTCACGTTTGGATTCAGCAGTTTACAAACCCTTTCTGTGCAGAATCCCAAAACCGGTAATTCCAGTTCAATGCCGGCATACGTACTAAACAGCAGGAAACTTCGTCTAAAACTCAGAAGAAACGTTTCCTTGAAACTGCTCTGCTGTGCTTTCGTTCACCTAAGAGAGTTGAATCTATGTTGAGATTCAGCGAGTCAGAAACACGTTTCTTCTTGGAGCTGCGTTGGGATATTCCCAAGTGAAATGGACCATAGCCTGAACAGAGAAATATCTTCTTCTAAAACCAAAACGGAGCTATCTAACTGAATGGTTGTCAATGTGTGCATTCAACTGACAGAGTTAAACTCACGTGTGGATTCAGCGGTTTGCAAACCATTTCTGTGCAGAATCCCAAAACCGGTATGTCCAGCCCAATGCCGGCATCCGTACTAAACAGAAGGAAACTTCGTCTAAAACTCAGGAGAAAAGTTTACTTGAACCTGCTCTGCTGCGCGTTCGTTCACCTAAGAGAGTTGAATCTATGTTGAGATTCAGCGAGTCAGAAACACGTTTCTTCTAGGAGGTGCGTTGGGATATTCCCGAGTGAATGGGACCATAGGCTGTACAGAGAAATATCTGCTTCTAAAACCAAAACGGAGCTATCTAACTGAATGGTTGTCAATGTGTGCATTCAACTGACAGAGTTAAACTCACGTGTGGATTCAGCGGTTTGCAAACCCTTTCTGTGCAGAATCCCAAAACCGGTATTTCCAGCCCAATGCCGGCATACGTACTAAACAGCAGGGAACTTCGTCTAAAACTCAGGAGAAACGTTTCCTTGAAACTGCTCTGTTGTGCGTTCGTTCACCTAAGAGAGTTGAATCTATGTTGAGATTCAGCGAGTCAGAAACACGTTTCTTCTAGGAGCTGCGTGGGGATATTCCCGAGTGAATGGGACCATAGGCTGTACAGAGAAATATCTGCTTCTAAAACCAAAAGGGTGCTATCAACCTGAATGGTTGTCAATGTGTTCATTCAACTGACAGAGTTAAACTCACGTGTGGACTCAGCGGTTTGCAAACCCTTTCTGTGCAGAATCCCAAAACCGGTATTTCCAGCCCAATGCCGGCATATGTACTAAACAGCAGGAAACTTCGTCTAAAACTCAGGAGAAACGTTTCCTTGAAACTGCTCTGCTGTGCCTTCGTTCACCTAAGAGAGTTGAATCTATGTTGAGATTCAGCGAGTCAGAAACACGTTTCTTCTAGGAGCTGCGTTGGGATATTACCGCGTGAATGGGACCATAGGCTGTACAGAGAAATATCTGCTTCTAAAACCATAAGGGTGCTATCTAACTGAATGGTTGTCAATGTGTGCATTCAACTGACAGAGTTAAACTCACGTGTGGATTCAGCGGTTTGCAAACCCTTTCTGTGCAGAATCCCAAAACCGGTATTTCCAGCCCAATGCCGGCATCCGTACTAAACAGCAGGAAACTTCGTCGAAAACTCAGGAGAAACGTTTCCTTGAAACTGCTCTTCTGTGCGTTCGATCACCTAAGAGAGTTGAATCTATGTTGAGATTCAGCGAGTCAGAAACACGTTTCTTCTAGGAGCTGCGTTGTGATATTCCCGAGTGAATGGGACCATAGGCTGTACAGAGAAATATCTGCTCCTACAACCAAAAGGGTGGTATCTAACTGAATGGTTGTCAATGTTTGCATTCAACTGACAGAGTTAAACTCACGTTTGGATTCAGCAGTTTACAAACCCTTTCTGTGCAGAATCCCAAAACCGGTAATTCCAGTTCAATGCCGGCATACGTACTAAACAGCAGGAAACTTCGTCTAAAACTCAGAAGAAACGTTTCCTTGAAACTGCTCTGCTGTGCGTTCGTTCACCTAAGAGAGTTGAATCTATGTTGAGATTCAGCGAGTCAGAAACACGTTTCTTCTAGGAGCTGCGTTGGGATATTCCCAAGTGAATGGGACCATAGCCTGAACAGAGAAATATCTTCTTCTAAAACCAAAACGGAGCTATCTCACTGAATGGTTGTCAATGTGTGCATTCAACTGACAGAGTTAAACTCACGTGTGGATTCAGCGGTTTGCAAACCATTTCTGTGCAGAATCCCAAAACCGGTATGTCCAGCCCAATGCCGGCATCCGTACTAAACAGCAGGAAACTTCGTCTAAAACTCAGGAGAAACGTTTCCTTGAAACTGCTCTGCTGTGCGTTCGTTCACCTAAGGGAGTTGAATCTATGTTGAGATTCAGCGAGTCAGAAACACGTTTCTTCTAGGAGCTGCGTTGGGACATTCCCGAGTGAATGGGACCATAGTCTGTACAGAGAAATATCTGCTCCTACAACCAAAAGGGTGGTATCTAACTGAATGGTTGTCAATGTGTGCATTCAACTGACAGAGTTAAACTCACGTGTGGATTCAGCGGTTTACAAACCCTTTCTGTGCAGAATCCCAAAACCGGTAATTCCAGCTCAATGCCGGCATACGTACTAAACAGCAGGAAACTTCGTCTAAAACTCAGGAGAAACGTTTCCTTGAAACTGCTCTGCTGTGCGTTCGTTCACCTAAGAGAGTTGAATCTATGTTGAGATTCACCGAGTCAGAAACACGTTTCTTCTAGGAGCTGCGTTGGGATATTCCCGAGTGAATGGGACCATAGGCTGTACAGAGAAATATCTGCTTCTAAAACCAAAACGGAGCTATAAAACTGAATGGTTGTCAATGTGTGCATTCAACTGACAGAGTTAAACTCACGTGTGGATTCAGCGGTTTGCAAACCCTTTCTGTGCAGAATCCCAAAACCGGTATTTCCAGCCCAATGCCAGCATACGTACTAAACAGCAGGGAACTTCGTCTAAAACTCAGGAGAAACGTTTCCTTGAAACTGCTCTGCTGTGCGTTCGTTCACCTAAGAGAGTTGAATCTATGTTGAGATTCAGCGAGTCAGAAACACGTTTATTCTAGGAGCTGCGTTGGGATATTCCCGAGTGAATGGGACCATAGGCTGTACAGAGAAATATCTGCTTCTAAAACCATAAGGGTGCTATCTAACTGAATGGTTGTCAATGTGTGCATTCAACTGACAGAGTTAAACTCACGTGTGGATTCAGCGGTTTGCAAACCCTTTCTGTGCAGAATCCCAAAACCGGTATTTCCAGCCCAATGCCGGCATCCGTACTAAACAGCAGGAAACTTCGTCGAAAACTCAGGAGAAACGTTTCCTTGAAACTGCTCTTCTGTGCGTTCGATCACCTAAGAGAGTTGAATCTATGTTGAGATTCAGCGAGTCAGAAACACGTTTCTTCTAGGAGCTGCGTTGGGATATTCCCGAGTGAATGGGACCATAGGCTGTACAGAGAAATATCTGCTCCTACAACCAAAAGGGTGGTATCTAACTGAATGGTTGTCAATGTTTGCATTCAACTGACAGAGTTAAACTCACGTTTGGATTCAGCAGTTTACAAATCCTTTCTGTGCAGAATCCCAAAACCGGTAATTCCAGTTCAATGCCGGCATACGTACTAAACAGCAGGAAACTTCGTCTAAAACTCAGAAGAAACGTTTCCTTGAAACTGCTCTGCTGTGCTTTCGTTCACCTAAGAGAGTTGAATCTATGTTGAGATTCAGCGAGTCAGAAACACGTTTATTCTAGGAGCTGCGTTGGGATATTCCCAAGTGAATGGGACCATAGCCTGAACAGAGAAATATCTTCTTCTAAAACCAAAACGGAGCTATCTAACTGAATGGTTGTCAATGTGTGCATTCAACTGACAGAGTTAAACTCACGTGTGGATTCAGCGGTTTACAAACCCTTTCTGTGCAGAATCCCAAAACCGGTAATTCCAGCTCAATGCCGGCATACGTACTAAACAGCAGGAAACTTCGTCTAAAACTCAGGAGAAACGTTTCCTTGAAACTGCTCTGCTGTGCGTTCGATCACCTAAGAGAGTTGAATCTATGTTGAGATTCAGCGAGTCAGAAACACGTTTCTTCTAGGAGCTGCGTTGGGATATTCCCGAGTGAATGGGACCATAGGCTGTACAGAGAAATATCTGCTTCTAAAACCAAAAGGGTGCTATCAAACTGAATGGTTGTCAATGTGTGCATTCAACTGACAGAGATAAACTCACGTGTGTATTCAGCGGTTTGCAAACCCTTTCTGTGCAGAATCCCTAAACCGGTATTTCCAGCCCAATGCCGGCATACGTACTAAACAGCAGGAAACTTCGTCTAAAACTCAGGAGAAAAGTTTACTTGAAACTGCTCTGCTGCGCGTTCGTTCACCTAAGAGAGTTGAATCTATGTTGAGATTCAGCGAGTTAGACACACGTTTCTTCTAGGAGGTGCGTTGGGATATTCCCGAGTGAATGGGACCATAGGCTGTACAGTGAAATATCTGCTTCTAAAACCAAAATGGACCTATCTAACTGAATGGTTGTCAATGTGTGCATTCAACTGACAGAGTTAAACTCACGTGTGGATTCAGCGGTTTGCAAACCCTTTCTGTGCAGAATCCCAAAACCGGTATTTCCAGCCCAATGCCGGCATACGTACTAAACAGCAGGAAACTTCGTCTAAAACTCAGGAGAAAAGTTTCCTTGAAACTGCTCTGCTGTGCGTTCGATCACCTAAGAGAGTTGAATCTATGTTGAGATTCAGCGAGTCAGAAACACGTTTATTCTAGGAGCTGCGTTGGGATATTCCCGAGTGAATGGGACCATAGGCTGTACAGAGAAATATCTGCTCCTACAACCAAAAGGGTGGTATCTAACTGAATGGTTGTCAATGTGTGCATTCAACTGACAGAGTTAAACTCACGTTTGGATTCAGCGGTTTACAAACCCTTTCTGTGCAGAATCCCAAAACCGGTAATTCCAGCTCAATACCAGCATACGTACTAAACAGCAGGAAACTTCGTCTAAAACTCAAGAGAAACGTTTCGTTGAAACTGCTCGGCTGTGCGTTCGTTCACCTAAGAGAGTTGAATCTATGTTGAGATTCAGCGAGTCAGAAACACGTTTATTCTAGGAGCTGCGTTGGGATATTCCCGAGTGAATGGGACCATAGGCTGTACAGAGAAATATCTGCTTCTAAAACCATAAGGGTGCTATCTAACTGAATGGTTGTCAATGTGTGCATTCAACTGACAGAGTTAAACTCAGGTGTGGATTCAGCGGTTTGCAAACCCTTTCTGTGCAGAATCCCAAAACCGGTATTTCCAGCCCAATGCCGGCATCCGTACTAAACAGCAGGAAACTTCGTCGAAAACTCAGGAGAAACGTTTCCTTGAAACTGCTCTTCTGTGCGTTCGATCACCTAAGAGAGTTGAATCTATGTTGAGATTCAGCGAGTCAGAAACACGTTTCTTCTAGGAGCTGCGTTGTGATATTCCCGAGTGAATGGGACCATAGGCTGTACAGAGAAATATCTGCTCCTACAACCAAAAGGGTGGTATCTAACTGAATGGTTGTCAATGTTTGCATTCAACTGACAGAGTTAAACTCACGTTTGGATTCAGCAGTTTACAAACCCTTTCTGTGCAGAATCCCAAAACCGGTAATTCCAGTTCAATGCCGGCATACGTACTAAACAGCAGGAAACTTCGTCTAAAACTCAGAAGAAACGTTTCCTTGAAACTGCTCTGCTGTGCTTTCGTTCACCTAAGAGAGTTGAATCTATGTTGAGATTCAGCGAGTCAGAAACACGTTTCTTCTTGGAGCTGCGTTGGGATATTCCCAAGTGAATGGGACCATAGCCTGAACAGAGAAATATCTTCTTCTAAAACCAAAACGGAGCTATCTAACTGAATGGTTGTCAATGTGTGCATTCAACTGACAGAGTTAAACTCACGTGTGGATTCAGCGGTTTGCAAACCATTTCTGTGCAGAATCCCAAAACCGGTATGTCCAGCCCAATGCCGGCATCCGTACTAAACAGAAGGAAACTTCGTCTAAAACTCAGGAGAAAAGTTTACTTGAACCTGCTCTGCTGCGCGTTCGATCACCTAAGAGAGTTGAATCTATGTTGAGATTCAGCGAGTCAGAAACACGTTTCTTCTAGGAGCTGCGTGGGGATATTCCCGAGTGAATGGGACCATAGGCTGTACAGAGAAATATCTGCTTCTAAAACCAAAAGGGTGCTATCAAACTGAATGGTTGTCAATGTGTTCATTCAACTGACAGAGTTAAACTCACGTGTGGACTCAGCGGTTTGCAAACCCTTTCTGTGCAGAATCCCAAAACCGGTATTTCCAGCCCAATGCCGGCATATGTACTAAACAGCAGGAAACTTCGTCTAAAACTCAGGAGAAACGTTTCCTTGAAACTGCTCTGCTGTGCGTTCGTTCACCTAAGAGAGTTGAATCTATGTTGAGATTCAGCGAGTCAGAAACACGTTTCTTCTAGGAGCTGCGTTGGGATATTACCGCGTGAATGGGACCATAGGCTGTACAGAGAAATATCTGCTTCTAAAACCATAAGGGTGCTATCTAACTGAATGGTTGTCAATGTGTGCATTCAACTGACAGAGTTAAACTCACGTGTGGATTCAGCGGTTTGCAAACCCTTTCTGTGCAGAATCCCAAAACCGGTATTTCCAGCCCAATGCCGGCATCCGTACTAAACAGCAGGAAACTTCGTCGAAAACTCAGGAGAAACGTTTCCTTGAAACTGCTCTGCTGTGCGTTCGATCACCTAAGAGAGTTGAATCTATGTTGAGATTCAGCGAGTCAGAAACACGTTTCTTCTAGGAGCTGCGTTGTGATATTCCCGAGTGAATGGGACCATAGGCTGTACAGAGAAATATCTGCTCCTACAACCAAAAGGGTGGTATCTAACTGAATGGTTGTCAATGTTTGCATTCAACTGACAGAGTTAAACTCACGTTTGGATTCAGCAGTTTACAAACCCTTTCTGTGCAGAATCCCAAAACCGGTAATTCCAGTTCAATGCCGGCATACGTACTAAACAGCAGGAAACTTCGTCTAAAACTCAGAAGAAACGTTTCCTTGAAACTGCTCTGCTGTGCGTTCGTTCACCTAAGAGAGTTGAATCTATGTTGAGATTCAGCGAGTCAGAAACACGTTTCTTCTAGGAGCTGCGTTGGGATATTCCCAAGTGAATGGGACCATAGCCTGAACAGAGAAATATCTTCTTCTAAAACCAAAACGGAGCTATCTCACTGAATGTTTGTCAATGTGTGCATTCAACTGACAGAGTTAAACTCACGTGTGGATTCAGCGGTTTGCAAACCATTTCTGTGCAGAATCCCAAAACCGGTATGTCCAGCCCAATGCCGGCATCCGTACTAAACAGCAGGAAACTTCGTCTAAAACTCAGGAGAAACGTTTCCTTGAAACTGCTCTGCTGTGCGTTCGTTCACCTAAGGGAGTTGAATCTATGTTGAGATTCAGCGAGTCAGAAACACGTTTCTTCTAGGAGCTGCGTTGGGACATTCCCGAGTGAATGGGACCATAGTCTGTACAGAGAAATATCTGCTCCTACAACCAAAAGGGTGGTATCTAACTGAATGGTTGTCAATGTGTGCATTCAACTGACAGAGTTAAACTCACGTGTGGATTCAGCGGTTTACAAACCCTTTCTGTGCAGAATCCCAAAACCGGTAATTCCAGCTCAATGCCGGCATACGTACTAAACAGCAGGAAACTTCGTCTAAAACTCAGGAGAAACGTTTCCTTGAAACTGCTCTGCTGTGCGTTCGTTCACCTAAGAGAGTTGAATCTATGTTGAGATTCAGCGAGTCAGAAACACGTTTCTTCTAGGAGCTGCGTTGGGATATTCCCGAGTGAATGGGACCATAGGCTGTACAGAGAAATATCTGCTTCTAAAACCAAAACGGAGCTATCAAACTGAATGGTTGTCAATGTGTGCATTCAACTGACAGAGTTAAACTCACGTGTGGATTCAGCGGTTTGCAAACCCTTTCTGTGCAGAATACCAAAACCGGTATTTCCAGCCCAATGCCAGCATACGTACTAAACAGCAGGGAACTTCGTCTAAAACTCAGGAGAAACGTTTCCTTGAAACTGCTCTGCTGTGCGTTCGTTCACCTAAGAGAGTTGAATCTATGTTGAGATTCAGCGAGTCAGAAACACGTTTATTGTAGGAGCTGCGTTGGGATATTCCCGAGTGAATGGGACCATAGGCTGTACAGAGAAATATCTGCTTCTAAAACCATAAGGGTGCTATCTAACTGAATGGTTGTCAATGTGTGCATTCAACTGACAGAGTTAAACTCACGTGTGGATTCAGCGGTTTGCAAACCCTTTCTGTGCAGAATCCCAAAACCGGTATTTCCAGCCCAATGCCGGCATCCGTACTAAACAGCAGGAAACTTCGTCGAAAACTCAGGAGAAACGTTTCCTTGAAACTGCTCTTCTGTGCGTTCGATCACCTAAGAGAGTTGAATCTATGTTGAGATTCAGCGAGTCAGAAACACGTTTCTTCTAGGAGCTGCGTTGGGATATTCCCGAGTGAATGGGACCATAGGCTGTACAGAGAAATATCTGCTCCTACAACCAAAAGGGTGGTATCTAACTGAATGGTTGTCAATGTGTGCATTCAACTGACAGAGTTAAACTCACGTTTGGATTCAGCAGTTTACAAACCCTTTCTGTGCAGAATCCCAAAACCGGTAATTCCAGTTCAATGCCGGCATACGTACTAAACAGCAGGAAACTTCGTCTAAAACTCAGAAGAAACGTTTCCTTGAAACTGCTCTGCTGTGCTTTCGTTCACCTAAGAGAGTTGAATCTATGTTGAGATTCAGCGAGTCAGAAACACGTTTCTTCTTGGAGCTGCGTTGGGATATTCCCAAGTGAATGGGACCATAGCCTGAACAGAGAAATATCTTCTTCTAAAACCAAAACGGAGCTATCTAACTGAATGGTTGTCAATGTGTGCATTCAACTGACAGAGTTAAACTCACGTGTGGATTCAGCGGTTTGCAAAACATTTCTGTGCAGAATCCCAAAACCGGTATGTCCAGCCCAATGCCGGCATCCGTACTAAACAGCAGGAAACTTCGTCTAAAACTCAGGAGAAACGTTTCCTTGAAACTGCTCTGCTGTGCGTTCGTTCACCTAAGGGAGTTGAATCTATGTTGAGATTCAGCGAGTCAGAAACAAGTTTCTTCTAGGAGCTGCGTTGGGACATTCCCGAGTGAATGGGACCATAGTCTGTACAGAGAAATATCTGCTCCTACAACCAAAAGGGTGGTATCTAACTGAATGGTTGTCAATGTGTGCATTCAACTGACAGAGTTAAACTCACGTGTGTATTCAGCGGTTTGCAAACCCTTTCTGTGCAGAATCCCTAAACCGGTATTTCCAGCCCAATGCCGGCATACGTACTAAACAGCAGGAAACTTCGTCTAAAACTCAGGAGAAAAGTTTACTTGAAACTGCTCTGCTGCGCGTTCGTTCACCTAAGAGAGTTGAATCTATGTTGAGATTCAGCGAGTTAGATACACGTTTCTTCTAGGAGGTGCGTTGGGATATTCCCGAGTGAATGGGACCATAGGCTGTACAGTGAAATATCTGCTTCTAAAACCAAAATGGAGCTATCTAACTGAATGGTTGTCAATGTGTGCATTCAACTGACAGAGTTAAACTCACGTGTGGATTCAGCGGTTTGCAAACCCTTTCTGTGCAGAATCCCAAAACCGGTATTTCCAGCCCAATGCCGGCATACGTACTAAACAGCAGGAAACTTCGTCTAAAACTCAGGAGAAAAGTTTCCTTGAAACTGCTCTGCTGTGCGTTCGATCACCTAAGAGAGTTGAATCTATGTTGAGATTCAGCGAGTCAGAAACACGTTTATTCTAGGAGCTGCGTTGGGATATTCCCGAGTGAATGGGACCATAGGCTGTACAGAGAAATATCTGCTCCTACAACCAAAAGGGTGGTATCTAACTGAATGGTTGTCAATGTGTGCATTCAACTGACAGAGTTAAACTCACGTTTGGATTCAGCGGTTTACAAACCCTTTCTGTGCAGAATCCCAAAACCGGTAATTCCAGCTCAATACCAGCATACGTACTAAACAGCAGGAAACTTCGACTAAAACTCAAGAGAAACGTTTCGTTGAAACTGCTCGGCTGTGCGTTCGTTCACCTAAGAGAGTTGAATCTATGTTGAGATTCAGCGAGTCAGAAACTCGTTTCTTCTAGGAGCTGCGTTGGGATATTCCCGAGTGAATGGGACCATAGGCTGTACAGAGAAATATCTGCTTCTAAAACCAAAGCAGAGCTACCTAACAGAATGGTTGCCAATGTGTGCATTCAACTGACAGAGTTAAACTCACGTGTGGATTCAGCGGTTTGCAAACCCTTTCTGTGCAGAATCCCAAAACCGGTATTTCCTGCCCAATGCCGGCATACGTACTAAACAGCAGGAAACTGCGTCTAAAACTCAGGAGAAACGTTTACTTGAAACTGCTCTGCTGTGCGTTCGTTCACCTAAGAGAGTTGAATCTATGTTGAGATTCAGCGAGTCAGAAACACGTTTTTTCTAGGAGCTGCGTTGGGTTATTCCCGAGTGAATGGGACCATAGGCTGTACAGAGAAATATCTGCTTCTAAAACCAAAACGGAGCTATCTAACTGAATGGTTGTTAATGTGTGCATTCAACTGACAGAGTTAAACTCACGTGTGGATTCAGCGGTTTGCAAACCCTTTCTGTGCAGAATCCCAAAACCGGTATTTCCAGCCCAATGCCGGCAGACGTACTAAACAGCAGGAAACTTCGTCTAAAATTCCGGAGAAACGTTTCCTTGAAACTGCTCTGCAACGCGTTCGTTCACCTAAGAGAGTTTAATCTATGTTGGGATTCAGCGAGTCAGAAACACGTTTCTTCTAGGAGCTCCGTTGGGATATTCCCGAGTGAATGGGACCATAGGCTGTACAGAGAAATATCTGCTTCTAAAACCAAAACGGAGCTATCTAACTGAATGGTTGTCAATGTGTGCATTCAACTGACAGAGTTAAACTCACGTGTGGATTCAGCGGTTTGCAAACCCTTTCTGTGCAGAATCCCAAAACCGGTTTTTTCAGCCCAATGCCGGCATACATACTAAACAGAAGGAAACTTCGTCAAAAACTCAGGAGAAAAGTTTACTTGAAACTGCTCTGCTGCGCGTTCGTTCACCTAAGAGAGTTGAATCTATGTTGAGATTCAGCGAGTCAGAAACACGTTTCTTCTAGGAGGTGCGTTGGGATATTCCCGAGTGAATGGGACCATAGGCTGTACAGAGAAATATCTGCTTCTAAAACCAAAACGGAGCTATCTAACTGAATGGTTGTCAATGTGTGCATTCAACTGACAGAGTTAAACTCACGTGTGGATTCAGCGGTTTGCAAACCCTTTCTGTGCAGAATCCCAAAACCGGTATTTCCAGCCCAATGCCGGCATCCGTACTAAACAGCAGGGAACTTCGTCTAAAACTCAGGAGAAACGTTTCCTTGAAACTGCTCTGTTGTGCGTTCGTTCACCTAAGAGAGTTGAATCTATGTTGAGATTCATCGAGTCAGAAACACGTTTCTTCTAGGAGCTGCGTGGGGATATTCCCGAGTGAATGGGACCCTAGGCTGTACAGAGAAATACCTGCTTCTAAAACCAAAAGGGTGCTATCAAACTGAATGGTTGTCAATGTGTTCATTCAACTGACAGAGTTAAACTCACGTGTGGACTCAGCGGTTTGCAAACCCTTTCTGTGCAGAATCCCAAAACCGGTATTTCCTGCCCAATGCCGGCATACGTACTAAACAGCAGGAAACTTCGTCTAAAACTCAGGAGAAACGTTTCCTTGAAACTGCTCTGCTGTGCGTTCGTTCACCTAAGAGAGTTGAATCTATGTTGAGATTCAGCGAGTCAGAAACACGTTTCTTCTAGGAGCTGCGTTGGGATATTACCGAGTGAATGGGACCATAGGCTGTACAGAGAAATATCTGCTTCTAAAACCAAAACGGAGCTATCTAACTGGATGATTGTCAATGTGTGCATTCAACTGACAGAGTTAAACTCACGTGTGGATTCAGCGGTTTGCAAACCCTTTCTGTGCAGAATCCCAAAACCGATATTTCCAGCCCAATGCCGGCATACGTACTAAACAGCAGGAAACTTCGTCTAAAACTCAGGAGAAACGTTTCCTTGAAACTGCTCTGCTGTGCGTTCGATCACCTAAGAGAGTTGAATCTATGTTGAGATTCAGCGAGTCAGAAACACGTTTCTTCTAGGAGCTGCGTTGTGATATTCCCGAGTGAATGGGACCATAGGCTGTACAGAGAAATATCTGCTCCTACAACCAAAAGGGTGGTATCTAACTGAATGGTTGTCAATGTGTGCATTCAACTGACAGAGTTAAACTCACGTTTGGATTCAGCAGTTTACAAACCCTTTCTGTGCAGAATCCCAAAACCGGTAATTCCAGTTCAATGCCGGCATACGTACTAAACAGCAGGAAACTTCGTCTAAAACTCAGAAGAAACGTTTCCTTGAAACTGCTCTGCTGTGCGTTCGTTCACCTAAGAGAGTTGAATCTATGTTGAGATTCAGCGAGTCAGAAACACGTTTCTTCTAGGAGCTGCGTTGAGATATTCCCAAGTGAATGGGACCATAGCCTGAACAGAGAAATATCTTCTTCTAAAACGAAAACGGAGCTATCTAACTGAATGGTTGTCAATGTGTGCATTCAACTGACAGAGTTAAACTCACGTGTGGATTCAGCGGTTTGCAAACCCTTTCTGTGCAGAATCCCAAAACCGGTATGTCCAGCCCAATGCCGGCATCCGTACTAAACAGCAGGAAACTTCGTCTAAAACTCAGGAGAAACGTTTCCTTGAAACTGCTCTGCTGTGCGTTCGTTCACCTAAGGGAGTTGAATCTATGTTGAGATTCAGCGAGTCAGAAACACGTTTCTTCTAGGAGCTGCGTTGGGACATTCCCGAGTGAATGGGACCATAGTCTGTACAGAGAAATATCTGCTCCTACAACCAAAAGGGTGGTATCTAACTGAATGGTTGTCAATGTGTGCATTCAACTGACAGAGTTAAACTCACGTGTGGATTCAGCGGTTTACAAACCCTTTCTGTGCAGAATCCCAAAACCGGTAATTCCAGCTCAATGCCGGCATACGTACTAAACAGCAGGAAACTTCGTCTAAAACTCAGGAGAAACGTTTCCTTGAAACTGCTCTGCTGTGCGTTCGTTCACCTAAGAGAGTTGAATCTATGTTGAGATTCAGCGAGTCAGAAACACGTTTCTTCTAGGAGCTGCGTTGGGATATTCCCGAGTTAATGGGACCATAGGCTGTACAGAGAAATATCTGCTTCTAAAACCAAAACGGAGCTATCAAACTGAATGGTTGTCAATGTGTGCATTCAACTGACAGAGTTAAACTCACGTGTGGTTTCAGCGGTTTGCAAACCCTTTCTGTGCAGAATCCCAAAACCGGTATTTCCAGCCCAATGCCAGCATACGTACTAAACAGCAGGGAACTTCGTCTAAAACTCAGGAGAAACGTTTCGTTGAAACTGCTCTGCTGTGCGTTCGTTCACCTAAGAGAGTTGAATCTATGTTGAGATTCAGCGAGTCAGAAACACGTTTCTTCTAGGAGCTGCGTTGGGATATTCCCGAGTGAATGGGACCATAGGCTGTACAGAGAAATATCTGCTTCTAAAACCAAAGCGGAGCTACCTAACTGAATGGTTGTCAATGTGTGCATTCAACTGACAGAGTTAAACTCACGTGTGGATTCAGCGGTTTGCAAACCCTTTCTGTGCAGAATCCCAAAACCGGTATTTCCAGCCCAATGCCGGCATACGTACTAAACAGCAGGAAACTTCGTCTAAAACTCAGGAGAAAAGTTTCCTTGAAACTGCTCTGCTGTGCGTTCGTTCACCTAAGAGAGTTCAATCTATGTTGAGATTCAGCGAGTCAGAAACACGTTTCTTCTAGGTTCTGCGTCGGGATATTCCGGAGTGAATGGGACCATAGGCTGTACAGAGAATTATCTGCTTCTAAAACCAAAACGGAGCTATCTAACTGAATGGTTGACAATGTGTGCATTCAACTGACAGAGTTAAACTCACGTGTGGATTCAGCAGTTTACAAACCCTTTCTGTGCAGAATCCCAAAACCGGTAATTCCAGTTCAATGCCGGCATACGTACTAAACAGCAGGAAACTTCGTCTAAAACTCAGAAGAAACGTTTCCTTGAAACTGCTCTGCTGTGCGTTCGTTCACCTAAGAGAGTTGAATCTATGTTGAGATTCAGCGAGTCAGAAACACGTTTCTTCTAGGAGCTGCGTTGGGATATTCCCAAGTGAATGGGACCATAGCCTGAACAGAGAAATATCTGCTTCTAAAACCAAAACGGAGCTATCTAACTGAATGGTTGTCAATGTGTGCATTCAACTGACAGAGTTAAACTCACGTGTGGATTCAGCGGTTTGCAAACCCTTTCTGTGCAGAATCCCAAAACCGGTATGTCCAGCCCAATGCCGGCATACGTACTAAACAGCAGGAAACTTCGTCTAAAACTCAGGAGAAACGTTTCCTTGAAACTGCTCTGCTGTGCGTTCGTTCACCTAAGGGAGTTGAATCTATGTTGAGATTCAGCGAGTCAGAAACACGTTTCTTCTAGGAGCTGCGTTGGGACATTCCCGAGTGAATGGGACCATAGGCTGTACAGAGAAATATCTGCTCCTACAACCAAAAGGGTGGTATCTAACTGAATGGTTGCCAATGTGTGCATTCACTGACAGAATTAAACTCACGTGTGGATTCAGCGGTTTACAAACCCTTTCTGTGCAGAATCCCAAAACCGGTAATTCCAGCTCAATGCCGGCATACGTACTAAACAGCAGGAAACTTCGTCTAAAACTCAGGAGAAACGTTTCCTTGAAACTGCTCTGCTGTGCGTTCGTTCACCTAAGAGAGTTGAATCTATGTTGAGATTCAGCGAGTCAGAAACACGTTTCTTCTAGGAGCTGCGTTGGGATATTCCCGAGTGAATGGGACCATAGGCTCTACAGAGAAATATCTGCTTCTAAAACCAAATCGGAGCTATCTAACTGAATGGTTGTCAATGTGTGCATTCAACTGACAGAGTTAAACTCACTTGTGGATTCAGCGGTTTGCAAACCCTTTCTGTGCAGAATCCCAAAACCGGTATGTCCAGCCCAATGCCGGCATCCGTACTAAACAGCAGGAAACTTCGTCTAAAACTCAGGAGAAACGTTTCCTTGAAACTGCTCTGCTGTGCGTTCGTTCACCTAAGGGAGTTGAATCTATGTTGAGATTCAGCGAGTCAGAAACACGTTTCTTCTAGGAGCTGCGTTGGGACATTCCCGAGTGAATGGGACCATAGTCTGTACAGAGAAATATCTGCTCCTACAACCAAAAGGGTGGTATCTAACTGAATGGTTGTCAATGTGTGCATTCAACTGACAGAGTTAAACTCACGTGTGGATTCAGCGGTTTACAAACCCTTTCTGTGCAGAATCCCAAAACCGGTAATTCCAGCTCAATGCCGGCATACGTACTAAACAGCAGGAAACTTCGTCTAAAACTCAGGAGAAACGTTTCCTTGAAACTGCTCTGCTGTGCGTTCGTTCACCTAAGAGAGTTGAATCTATGTTGAGATTCAGCGAGTCAGAAACACGTTTCTTCTAGGAGCTGCGTTGGGATATTCCCGAGTTAATGGGACCATAGGCTGTACAGAGAAATATCTGCTTCTAAAACCAAAACGGAGCTATCAAACTGAATGGTTGTCAATGTGTGCATTCAACTGACAGAGTTAAACTCACGTGTGGTTTCAGCGGTTTGCAAACCCTTTCTGTGCAGAATCCCAAAACCGGTATTTCCAGCCCAATGCCAGCATACGTACTAAACAGCAGGGAACTTCGTCTAAAACTCAGGAGAAACGTTTCCTTGAAACTGCTCTGCTGTGCGTTCGTTCACCTAAGAGAGATGAATCTATGTTGAGATTCAGCGAGTCAGAAACACGTTTATTCTAGGAGCTGCGTTGGGATATTCCCGAGTGAATGGGACCATAGGCTGTACAGAGAAATATCTGCTTCTAAAACCAAAAGGGTGCTATCAAACTGAATGGTTGTCAATGTGTGCATTCAACTGACAGAGTTAAACTCACGTGTGGATTCAGCGGTTTGCAAACCCTTTCTGTGCAGAATCCCTAAACCGGTATTTCCAGCCCAATGCCGGCATACGTACTAAACAGCAGGAAACTTCGTCTAAAACTCAGGAGAAAAGTTGACTTGAAACTGCTCTGCTGCGCGTTCGTTCACCTAAGAGAGTTGAATCTATGTTGAGATTCAGCGAGTTAGAAACACGTTTCTTCTAGGAGGTGCGTTGGGATATTCCCGAGTGAATGGGACCATAGGCTGTACAGAGAAATATCTGCTCCTACAACCAAAAGGGTGGTATCTAACTGAATGGTTGTCAATGTGTGCATTCAACTGACAGAGTTAAACTCACGTTTGGATTCAGCGGTTTACAAACCCTTTCTGTGCAGAATCCCAAAACCGGTAATTCCAGCTCAATGCCGGCATACGTACTAAACAGCAGGAAACTTCGTCTAAAACTCAGGAGAAACGTTTCGTTGAAACTGCTCTGCTGTGCGTTCGTTCACCTAAGAGAGTTGAATCTATGTTGAGATTCAGCGAGTCAGAAACACGTTTCTTCTAGGAGCTGCGTTGGGATATTCCCGAGTGAATGGGACCATAGGCTGTACAGAGAAATATCTGCTTCTAAAACCAAAGCGGAGCTACCTAACTGAATGGTTGTCAATGTGTGCATTCAACTGACAGAGTTAAACTCACGTGTGGATTCAGCGGTTTGCAAACCCTTTCTGTGCAGAATCCCAAAACCGGTATTTCCAGCCCAATGCCGGCATACGTACTAAACAGCAGGAAACTTCGTCTAAAACTCAGGAGAAAAGTTTCCTTGAAACTGCTCTGCTGTGCGTTCGTTCACCTAAGAGAGTTCAATCTATGTTGAGATTCAGCGAGTCAGAAACACGTTTCTTCTAGGTTCTGCGTCGGGATATTCCGGAGTGAATGGGACCATAGGCTGTACAGAGAATTATCTGCTTCTAAAACCAAAACGGAGCTATCTAACTCAATGGTTGACAATGTGTGCATTCAACTGACAGAGTTAAACTCACGTGTGGATTCAGCAGTTTACAAACCCTTTCTGTGCAGAATCCCAAAACCGGTAATTCCAGTTCAATGCCGGCATACGTACTAAACAGCAGGAAACTTCGTCTAAAACTCAGAAGAAACGTTTCCTTGAAACTGCTCTGCTGTGCGTTCGTTCACCTAAGAGAGTTGAATCTATGTTGAGATTCAGCGAGTCAGAAACACGTTTCTTCTAGGAGCTGCGTTGGGATATTCCCAAGTGAATGGGACCATAGCCTGAACAGAGAAATATCTGCTTCTAAAACCAAAACGGAGCTATCTAACTGAATGGTTGTCAATGTGTGCATTCAACTGACAGAGTTAAACTCACGTGTGGATTCAGCGGTTTACAAACCCTTTCTGTGCAGAATCCCAAAACCGGTATGTCCAGCCCAATGCCGGCATACGTACTAAACAGCAGGAAACTTCGTCTAAAACTCAGGAGAAACGTTTCCTTGAAACTGCTCTGCTGTGCGTTCGTTCACCTAAGGGAGTTGAATCTATGTTGAGATTCAGCGAGTCAGAAACACGTTTCTTCTAGGAGCTGCGTTGGGACATTCCCGAGTGAATGGGACCATAGGCTGTACAGAGAAATATCTGCTCCTACAACCAAAAGGGTGGTATCTAACTGAATGGTTGTCAATGTGTGCATTCACTGACAGAATTAAACTCACGTGTGGATTCAGCGGTTTACAAACCCTTTCTGTGCAGAATCCCAAAACCGGTAATTCCAGCTCAATGCCGGCATACGTACTAAACAGCAGGAAACTTCGTCTAAAACTCAGGAGAAACGTTTCCTTGAAACTGCTCTGCTGTGCGTTCGTTCACCTAAGAGAGTTGAATCTATGTTGAGATTCAGCGAGTCAGAAACACGTTTCTTCTAGGAGCTGCGTTGGGATATTCCCGAGTGAATGGGACCATAGGCTCTACAGAGAAATATCTGCTTCTAAAACCAAATCGGAGCTATCTAACTGAATGGTTGTCAATGTGTGCATTCAACTGACAGAGTTAAACTCACTTGTGGATTCAGCGGTTTGCAAACCCTTTCTGTGCAGAATCCCAAAACCGGTATGTCCAGCCCAATGCCGGCATCCGTACTAAACAGCAGGAAACTTCGTCTAAAACTCAGGAGAAACGTTTCCTTGAAACTGGTCTGCTGTGCGTTCGTTCACCTAAGGGAGTTGAATCTATGTTGAGATTCAGCGAGTCAGAAACACGTTTCTTCTAGGAGCTGCGTTGGGACATTCCCGAGTGAATGGGACCATAGTCTGTACAGAGAAATATCTGCTCCTACAACCAAAAGGGTGGTATCTAACTGAATGGTTGTCAATGTGTGCATTCAACTGACAGAGTTAAACTCACGTGTGGATTCAGCGGTTTACAAACCCTTTCTGTGCAGAATCCCAAAACCGGTAATTCCAGCTCAATGCCGGCATACGTACTAAACAGCAGGAAACTTCGTCTAAAACTCAGGAGAAACGTTTCCTTGAAACTGCTCTGCTGTGCGTTCGTTCACCTAAGAGAGTTGAATCTATGTTGAGATTCAGCGAGTCAGAAACACGTTTCTTCTAGGAGCTGCGTTGGGATATTCCCGAGTTAATGGGACCATAGGCTGTACAGAGAAATATCTGCTTCTAAAACCAAAACGGAGCTATCAAACTGAATGGTTGTCAATGTGTGCATTCAACTGACAGAGTTAAACTCACGTGTGGATTCAGCGGTTTGCAAACCCTTTCTGTGCAGAATCCCAAAACCGGTATTTCCAGCCCAATGCCAGCATACGTACTAAACAGCAGGGAACTTCGTCTAAAACTCAGGAGAAACGTTTCCTTGAAACTGCTCTGCTGTGCGTTCGTTCACCTAAGAGAGTTGAATCTATGTTGAGATTCAGCGAGTCAGAAACACGTTTATTCTAGGAGCTGCGTTGGGATATTCCCGAGTGAATGGGACCATAGGCTGTACAGAGAAATATCTGCTTCTAAAACCAAAAGGGTGCTATCAAACTGAATGGTTGTCAATGTGTGCATTCAACTGACAGAGTTAAACTCACGTGTGGATTCTGCGGTTTGCAAACCCTTTCTGTGCAGAATCCCTAAACCGGTATTTCCAGCCCAATGCCGGCATACGTACTAAACAGCAGGAAACTTCGTCTAAAACTCAGGAGAAAAGTTGACTTGAAACTGCTCTGCTGCGCGTTCGTTCACCTAAGAGAGTTGAATCTATGTTGAGATTCAGTGAGTTAGAAACACGTTTTTTCTAGGAGGTGCGTTGGGATATTCCCGAGTGAATGGGACCATAGGCTGTACAGAGAAATATCTGCTCCTACAACCAAAAGGGTGGTATCTAACTGAATGGTTGTCAATGTGTGCATTCAACTGACAGAGTTAAACTCACGTTTGGATTCAGCGGTTTACAAACCCTTTCTGTGCAGAATCCCAAAACCGGTAATTCCAGCTCAATGCCGGCATACGTACTAAACAGCAGGAAACTTCGTCTAAAACTCAGGAGAAACGTTTCGTTGAAACTGCTCTGCTGTGCGTTCGTTCACCTAAGAGAGTTGAATCTATGTTGAGATTCAGCGAGTCAGAAACACGTTTCTTCTAGGAGCTGCGTTGGGATATTCCCGAGTGAATGGGACCATAGGCTGTACAGAGAAATATCTGCTTCTAAAACCAAAGCGGAGCTACCTAACTGAATGGTTGTCAATGTGTGCATTCAACTGACAGAGTTAAACTCACGTGTGGATTCAGCGGTTTGCAAACCCTTTCTGTGCAGAATCCCAAAACCGGTATTTCCAGCCCAATGCCGGCATACGTACTAAACAGCAGGAAACTTCGTCTAAAACTCAGGAGAAAAGTTTCCTTGAAACTGCTCTGCTGTGCGTTCGTTCACCTAAGAGAGTTCAATCTATGTTGAGATTCAGCGAGTCAGAAACACGTTTCTTCTAGGTTCTGCGTCGGGATATTCCGGAGTGAATGGGACCATAGGCTGTACAGAGAATTATCTGCTTCTAAAACCAAAACGGAGCTATCTAACTGAATGGTTGACAATGTGTGCATTCAACTGACAGAGTTAAACTCACGTGTGGATTCAGCAGTTTACAAACCCTTTCTGTGCAGAATCCCAAAACCGGTAATTCCAGTTCAATGCCGGCATACGTACTAAACAGCAGGAAACTTCGTCTAAAACTCAGAAGAAACGTTTCCTTGAAACTGCTCTGCTGTGCGTTCGTTCACCTAAGAGAGTTGAATCTATGTTGAGATTCAGCGAGTCAGAAACACGTTTCTTCTAGGAGCTGCGTTGGGATATTCCCAAGTGAATGGGACCATAGCCTGAACAGAGAAATATCTGCTTCTAAAACCAAAACGGAGCTATCTAACTGAATGGTTGTCAATGTGTGCATTCAACTGACAGAGTTAAACTCACGTGTGGATTCAGCGGTTTGCAAACCCTTTCTGTGCAGAATCCCAAAACCGGTATGTCCAGCCCAATGCCGGCATACGTACTAAACAGCAGGAAACTTCGTCTAAAACTCAGGAGAAACGTTTCCTTGAAACTGCTCTGCTGTGCGTTCGTTCACCTAAGGGAGTTGAATCTATGTTGAGATTCAGCGAGTCAGAAACACGTTTCTTCTAGGAGCTGCGTTGGGACATTCCCGAGTGAATGGGACCATAGGCTGTACAGAGAAATATCTGCTCCTACAACCAAAAGGGTGGTATCTAACTGAATGGTTGTCAATGTGTGCATTCACTGACAGAATTAAACTCACGTGTGGATTCAGCGGTTTACAAACCCTTTCTGTGCAGAATCCCAAAACCGGTAATTCCAGCTCAATGCCGGCATACGTACTAAACAGCAGGAAACTTCGTCTAAAACTCAGGAGAAACGTTTCCTTGAAACTGCTCTGCTGTGCGTTCGTTCACCTAAGAGAGTTGAATCTATGTTGAGATTCAGCGAGTCAGAAACACGTTTCTTCTAGGAGCTGCGTTGGGATATTCCCGAGTGAATGGGACCATAGGCTCTACAGAGAAATATCTGCTTCTAAAACCAAAACGGAGCTATCTAACTGAATGGTTGTCAATGTGTGCATTCAACTGACAGAGTTAAACTCACTTGTGGATTCAGCGGTTTGCAAACCCTTTCTGTGCAGAATCCCAAAACCGGTATTTCCAGCCCAATGCCGGCATCCGTACTAAACAGCAGGGAACTTCGTCTAAAACTCAGGAGAAACGTTTCCTTGAAACTGCTCTGCTGTGCGTTCGTTCACCTAAGAGAGTTGAATCTATGTTGAGATTCAGCGAGTAAGAAACACGTTTCTTCTAGGAGCTGCGTTGGGACATTCCCGAGTGAATGGGACCATAGGCTGTACAGAGAAATATCTGCTCCTACAACCAAAAGGGTGGTATCTAACTGAATGGTTGTCAATGTGTGCATTCAACTGACAGAGTTACACTCACGTGTGGATTCAGCGGTTTACAAACCCTTTCTGTGCAGAATCCCAAAACCGGTAATTCCAGCTCAATGCCGGCATACGTACTAAACAGCAGGAAACTTCGTCTAAAACTCAGGAGAAACGTTTCCTTGAAACTGCTCTGCTGTGCGTTCGTTCACCTAAGAGAGTTGAATCTATGTTGAGATTCAGCGAGTCAGAAACACGTTTCTTCTAGGAGCTGCGTTGGGATATTCCCGAGTGAATGGGACCATAGGCTGTACAGAGAAATATCTGCTTCTAAAACCAAAAGTGTGCTATCAAACTGAATGGTTGTCAATGTGTGCATTCAACTGACAGAGTTAAACTCACGTGTGGATTCAGCGGTTTACAAACCCTTTCTGTGCAGAATCCCAAAACCGGTATTTCCAGCCCAATGCCAGCATACGTACTAAACAGCAGGGAACTTCGTCTAAAACTCAGGAGAAACGTTTCCTTGAAACTGCTCTGCTGTGCGTTCGTTCACCTAAGAGAGTTGAATCTATGTTGAGATTCAGCGAGTCAGAAACACGTTTCTTATAGGAGCTGCGTTGGGATATTCCCGAGTGAATGGGACCATAGGCTGTACAGAGAAATATCTGCTCCTACAACCAAAAGGGTGGTATCTAACTGAATGGTTGTCATTGTGTGCATTCAACTGACAGAGTTAAACTGACGTGTGGATTCAGAGGTTTGCAAACCCTTTCTGTGCAGAATCCCAAAACCGGTATTTCCAGCCCAATGCCGGCATCCGTACCAAACAGCAGGAAACTTCGTCTAAAACTCAGGAGAAACCTTTCCTTGAAACTGCTCTGCTGTGCGTTCGTTCACCTAAGAGAGTTGAATCTATGTTGAGATTCAGCGAGTCAGAAACACGTTTCTTCTAGGAGCTGCGTTGGGATATTCCCGAGTGAACGGGACCATAGGCTGTACAGAGAAATATCTGCTCCTACAAACAAAAGGGTGGTATCTAACTGAATGGTTGTCAATGTGTGCATTCAACTGACAGAGTTAAACTCACGTGTGGATTCAGCGGTTTACAAACCCTTTCTGTGCAGAATCCCAAAACCGGTAATTCCAGCTCAATGCCGGCATACGTACTAAACAGCAGGAAACTTCGTCTAAAACTCAGGAGAAACGTTTCCTTGAAACTGCTCTGCTGTGCGTTCGTTCAGCTAAGAGAGTTGAATCTATGTTGAGATTCAGCGAGTCAGAAACACGTTTCTTCAAGGAGCTGAGTTGGGATATTCCCGAGTGAATGGGACCATAGGCTGTACAGAGAAATATCTGCTTCTAAAACCAAAAGGGTGCTATCAAACTGAATGGTTGTCAATGTGTGCATTCAACTGACAGAGTTAAACTCACGTGTGGATTCAGCGGTTTGCAAACCCTTTCTGTGCAGAATCCCAAAACCGGTATTTCCAGCCCAATGCCGGCATACGTACTAAACAGCAGGAAACTTCGTCTAAAACTCAGGAGAAAAGTTTACTTGAAACTGCTCTGCTGCGCATTCGTTCACCTAAGAGACTTGAATCTATGTTGAGATTCAGCGAGTCAGAAACACGTTTCTTCTAGGAGGTGCGTTGGGATATTCCCGCGTGAATGGGACCATAGACTGTACAGAGAAATATCTGCTTCTAAAACCAAAACGGAGCTATCTAACTGAATGGTTGTCAATGTGTGCATTCAACTGACAGAGTTAAACTCACGTGTGGATTCAGCGGTTTGCAAACCCTTTCTGTGCAGAATCCCAAAACCGGTATTTCCAGCCCAATGCCGGCATACGTACTAAACAGCAGGGAACTTCGTCTAAAACTCAGGAAAAACGTTTCCTTGAAACTGCTCTGCTGTGCGTTCGTTCACCTAAGAGAGTTGAATCTATGTTGAGATTCAGCGAGTCAGAAACACGTTTCTTCTAGGAGCTGCGTGGGGATATTCCCGAGTGAATGGGACCATAGGCTGTACAGAGAAATATCTCCTTCTAAAACCAAAAGTGTGCTATCAAACTGAATGGTTGTCAATGTTTGCATTCAACTGACAGAATTAAACTCACGTTTGGATTCAGCAGTTTACAAACCCTTTCTGTGCAGAATCCCAAAACCGGTAATTCCAGTTCAATGCCGGCATACGTACTAAACAGCAGGAAACTTCGTCTAAAACTCAGAAGAAACGTTTCCTTGAAACTGCTCTGCTGTGCGTTCGTTCACCTAAGAGAGTTGAATCTATGTTGAGATTCAGCGAGTCAGAAACACGTTTCTTCTAGGAGCTGCGTTGGGATATTCCCAAGTGAATGGGACCATAGCCTGAACAGAGAAATATCTTCTTCTAAAACCAAAACGGAGCTATCTAACTGAATGGTTGTCAATGTGTGCATTCAACTGACAGAGTTAAACTCACGTGTGGATTCAGCGGTTTGCAAACCATTTCTGTGCAGAATCCCAAAACCGGTATGTCCAGCCCAATGCCGGCATCCGTACTAAACAGCAGGAAACTTCGTCTAAAACTCAGGAGAAACGTTTCCTTGAAACTGCTCTGCTGTGCGTTCGTTCACCTAAGGGAGTTGAATCTATGTTGAGATTCAGCGAGTCAGAAACACGTTTCTTCTAGGAGCTGCGTTGGGACATTCCCGAGTGAATGGGACCATAGGCTGTACAGAGAAATATCTGCTTCTAAAACCAAAAGGGTGCTATCAAGCTGAATGGTTGTCAATGTGTGCATTCAACTGACAGAGTTAAACTGACTTGTGGACTCAGCGGTTTGCAAACCCTTTCTGTGCAGAATCCCTAAACCGGTATTTCCAGCCCAATGCCGGCATACGTACTAAACAGCAGGAAACTTCGTCTAAAACTCAGGAGAAACGTTTCCTTGAAACTGCTCTGCTGTGCGTTCGTTCACCTAAGAGAGTTGAATCTATGTTGAGATTCAGCGAGTCAGAAACACGTTTCTTCTATTAGCTGCGTTGGGATATTCCCGAGTGAATGAGACCATAGGCTGTACAGAGAAATATCTGCTTCTAAAACCAAAACGGAGCTATCTAACTGGATGGTTGTCAATGTGTGCATTCAACTGACAGAGTTAAACTCACGTGTGGATTCAGCGGTTTGCAAACCATTTCTGTGCAGAATCCCAAAACCGGTATGTCCAGCCCAATGCCGGCATCCGTACTAAACAGCAGGAAACTTCGTCTAAAACTCAGGAGAAACGTTTCCTTGAAACTGCTCTGCTGTGCGTTCGTTCACCTAAGAGAGTTGAATCTATGTTGAGATTCAGCGAGTCAGAAACACGTTTCTTCTAGGAGCTGCTTTGGGATATTCCCGAGTGAATGGGACCATAGGCTGTACAGAGAAATATCTGCTCCTACAACCAAAAGGGTGCTATCAAACTGAATGGTTGTCAATGTGTGCATTCAACTGACAGAGTTAAACTCACGTGTGGATTCAGCGGTTTACAAACCCTTTCTGTGCAGAATCCCAAAACCGGTAATTCCAGCTCAATGCCGGCATACGTACTAAACAGCAGGAAACTTCGTCTAAAACTCAGGAGAAACGTTTCGATGAAACTGCTCTGCTGTGCGTTCGTTCACCTAAGAGAGTTGAATCTATGTTGAGATTCAGCGAGTCAGAAACACGTTTCTTCTAGGAGTTGCGTTGGGATATTCCCGAGTGAATGGGACCATAGGCTGTACAGAGAAATATCTGCTCCTACAACCAAAAGGGTGGTATCTAACTGAATGGTTGTCATTGTGTGCATTAATCTGACAGAGTTAAACTGACGTGTGGATTCAGAGGTTTGCAAACCCTTTCTGTGCAGAATCCCAAAACCGGTATTTCCAGCCCAATGCCGGTATCCGTACCAAACAGCAGGAAACTTCGTCTAAAACTCAGGAGAAACGTTTCCTTGAAACTGCTCTGCTGTGCGTTCGTTCACCTAAGAGAGTTGAATCTATGTTGAGATTCAGCGAGTCAGAAACACGTTTCTTCTAGGAGCTGCGTTGCGATATTCCCGAGTGAATGGGACCATAGGCTGTACAGAGAAATATCTGCTCCTACAAACAAAAGGGTGGTATCTAACTGAATGGTTGTCAATGTGTGCATTCAACTGACAGAGTTAAACTCACGTGTGGATTCAGCGGTTTGCAAACCCTTTCTGTGCCGAATCCCAAAACCGGTATTTCCAGCCCAATGCCAGCATACGTACTAAACAGCAGGAAACTTCGTCTAAAACTCAGGAGAAACGTTTCCTTGAAACTGCTCTGCTGTGCGTTCGTTCACCTAAGGGAGTTGAATCTATGTTGAGATTCAGCGAGTCAGAAACACGTTTCTTCTAGGATCTCCGTTGGGATATTCCCGAGTGAATGGGACCATAGGCTGTACAGAGAAATATCTGCTCCTACAACCAAAAGGGTGGTATCTAACTGAATGGTTGTCAATGTGTGCATTCAACTGACAGAGTTAATCTCACGTGTGGATTCAGCGGTTTACAAACACTTTCTGTGCAGAATCCCAAAACCGGTTATTCCAGCTCAATGCCGGCATACGTACTAAACAGCAGGAAACTTCGTCTAAAACTCAGGAGAAACGTTTCCTTGAAACTGCTCTGCTGTGCGTTCGTTCAGCTAAGAGAGTTGAATCTATGTTGAGATTCAGCGAGTCAGAAACACGTTTCTTCAAGGAGCTGCGTTGGGATATTCCCGAGTGAATGGGACCATAGGCTGTACAGAGAAATATCTGCTTCTAAAACCAAAAGGGTGCTATCAAACTGAATGGTTGTCAATGTGTGCATTCAACTGACAGAGTTAAACTCACGTGTGGATTCAGCGGTTTGCAAACCCTTTCTGTGCAGAATCCCAAAACCGGTATTTCCAGCCCAATGCCAGCATACGTACTAAACAGCAGGAAACTTCGTCTAAAACGCAGGAGAAACGTTTCCTTGAAACTGCTCTGCTGTGCGTTCGTTCACCTAAGAGAGTTGAATCTATGTTGAGATTCAGCGAGTCAGAAACACGTTTCTTCTAGGAGCTGCGTTGGGATATTCCCGAGTGAATGGGACCATAGGCTGTATAGAGAAATATCT
Organism: Aotus nancymaae; assembly: GCF_030222135.1. NCBI lineage: Eukaryota > Metazoa > Chordata > Mammalia > Primates > Aotidae > Aotus > Aotus nancymaae. Next base: position 1,208,392 of record NW_026988459.1, on the reverse strand, counting down.
GCTTCTAAAACCAAAAGGGTGCTATCAAACTGAATGGTTGTCAATGTGTGCATTCAACTGACAGAGTTAAACTCACGTGAGGATTCAGCGGTTTGCAAACCCTTTCTCTGCAGAATCCCAACACCGGTATTTCCAGCCCAATGCCGGCATACGTACTAAACAGCAGGAAACTTCGTCTAAAACTCAGGAGAAAAGTTTACTTGAAACTGCTCTGCTGCGCATTCGTTCACCTAAGAGACTTGAATCTATGTTGAGATTCAGCGAGTCAGAAACACGTTTCTTCTAGGAGGTGCGTTGGGATATTCCCGCGTGAATGGGACCATAGACTGTACAGAGAAATATCTGCTTCTAAAACCAAAACGGAGCTATCTAACTGGATGGTTGTCAATGTGTGCATTCAACTGACAGAGTTAAACTCACGTGTGGATTCAGCGGTTTGCAAACCATTTCTGTGCAGAATCCCAAAACCGGTATGTCCAGCCCAATGCCGGCATCCGTACTAAACAGCAGGAAACTTCGTCTAAAACTCAGGAGAAACGTTTCCTTGAAACTGCTCTGCTGTGCGTTCGTTCACCTAAGAGAGTTGAATCTATGTTGAGATTCAGCGAGTCAGAAACACGTTTCTTCTAGGAGCTGCTTTGGGATATTCCCGAGTGAATGGGACCATAGGCTGTACAGAGAAATATCTGCTCCTACAACCAAAAGGGTGCTATCAAACTGAATGGTTGTCAATGTGTGCATTCAACTGACAGAGTTAAACTCACGTGTGGATTCAGCGGTTTACAAACCCTTTCTGTGCAGAATCCCAAAACCGGTAATTCCAGCTCAATGCCGGCATACGTACTAAACAGCAGGAAACTTCGTCTAAAACTCAGGAGAAACGTTTCGATGAAACTGCTCTGCTGTGCGTTCGTTCACCTAAGAGAGTTGAATCTATGTTGAGATTCAGCGAGTCAGAAACACGTTTCTTCTAGGAGCTGCGTTGGGATATTCCCGAGTGAATGGGACCATAGGCTGTACAGAGAAATATCTGCTCCTACAACCAAAAGGGTGGTATCTAACTGAATGGTTGTCATTGTGTGCATTCATCTGACAGAGTTAAACTGACGTGTGGATTCAGAGGTTTGCAAACCCTTTCTGTGCAGAATCCCAAAACCGGAATTTCCAGCCCAATGCCGGTATCCGTACCAAACAGCAGGAAACTTCGTCTAAAACTCAGGAGAAACGTTTCCTTGAAACTGCTCTGCTGTGCGTTCGTTCACCTAAGAGAGTTGAATCTATGTTGAGATTCAGCGAGTCAGAAACACGTTTCTTCTAGGAGCTGCGTTGCGATATTCCCGAGTGAATGGGACCATAGGCTGTACAGAGAAATATCTGCTCCTACAAACAAAAGGGTGGTATCTAACTGAATGGTTGTCAATGTGTGCATTCAACTGACAGAGTTAAACTCACGTGTGGATTCAGCGGTTTGCAAACCCTTTCTGTGCCGAATCCCAAAACCGGTATTTCCAGCCCAATGCCAGCATACGTACTAAACAGCAGGAAACTTCGTCTAAAACTCAGGAGAAACGTTTCCTTGAAACTGCTCTGCTGTGCGTTCGTTCACCTAAGGGAGTTGAATCTATGTTGAGATTCAGCGAGTCAGAAACACGTTTCTTCTAGGAGCTCCGTTGGGATATTCCCGAGTGAATGGGACCATAGGCTGTACAGAGAAATATCTGCTCCTACAACCAAAAGGGTGGTATCTAACTGAATGGTTGTCAATGTGTGCATTCAACTGACAGAGTTAATCTCACGTGTGGATTCAGCGGTTTACAAACACTTTCTGTGCAGAATCCCAAAACCGGTTATTCCAGCTCAATGCCGGCATACGTACTAAACAGCAGGAAACTTCGTCTAAAACTCAGGAGAAACGTTTCCTTGAAACTGCTCTGCTGTGCGTTCGTTCAGCTAAGAGAGTTGAATCTATGTTGAGATTCAGCGAGTCAGAAACACGTTTCTTCAAGGAGCTGCGTTGGGATATTCCCGAGTGAATGGGACCATAGGCTGTACAGAGAAATATCTGCTTCTAAAACCAAAAGGGTGCTATCAAACTGAATGGTTGTCAATGTGTGCATTCAACTGACAGAGTTAAACTCACGTGTGGATTCAGCGGTTTGCAAACCCTTTCTGTGCAGAATCCCAAAACCGGTATTTCCAGCCCAATGCCAGCATACGTACTAAACAGCAGGAAACTTCGTCTAAAACGCAGGAGAAACGTTTCCTTGAAACTGCTCTGCTGTGCGTTCGTTCACCTAAGAGAGTTGAATCTATGTTGAGATTCAGCGAGTCAGAAACACGTTTCTTCTAGGAGCTGCGTTGGGATATTCCCGAGTGAATGGGACCATAGGCTGTATAGAGAAATATCTGCTTCTAAAACCAAAAGGGTGCTATCAAACTGAATGGTTGTCAATGTGTGCATTCAACTGACAGAGTTAAACTCACGTGAGGATTCAGCGGTTTGCAAACCCTTTCTCTGCAGAATCCCAACACCGGTATTTCCAGCCCAATGCCGGCATACGTACTAAACAGCAGGAAACTTCGTCTAAAACTCAGGAGAAAAGTTTACTTGAAACTGCTCTGCTGCGCATTCGTTCACCTAAGAGACTTGAATCTATGTTGAGATTCAGCGAGTCAGAAACACGTTTCTTCTAGGAGGTGCGTTGGGATATTCCCGCGTGAATGGGACCATAGACTGTACAGAGAAATATCTGCTTCTAAAACCAAAACGGAGCTATCTAACTGAATGGTTGTCAATGTGTGCATTCAACTGACAGAGTTAAACTCACGTGTGGATTCAGCGGTTTGCAAACCCTTTCTGTGCAGAATCCCAAAACCGGTATTTCCAGCCCAATGCCGGCATACGTACTAAACAGCAGGGAACTTCGTCTAAACTCAGGAGAAACGTTTCCTTGAAACTGCTCTGCTGTGCGTTCGTTCACCTAAGAGAGTTGAATCTATGTTGAGATTCAGCGAGTCAGAAACACGTTTCTTCTAGGAGCTGCGTGGGGATATTCCCGAGTGAATGGGACCATAGGCTGTACAGAGAAATATCTGCTTCTAAAACCAAAAGTGTGCTATCAAACTGAATGGTTGTCAATGTTTGCATTCAACTGACAGAATTAAACTCACGTTTGGATTCAGCAGTTTACAAACCCTTTCTGTGCAGAATCCCAAAACCGGTAATTCCAGTTCAATGCCGGCATACGTACTAAACAGCAGGAAACTTCGTCTAAAACTCAGAAGAAACGTTTCCTTGAAACTGCTCTGCTGTGCGTTCGTTCACCTAAGAGAGTTGAATCTATGTTGAGATTCAGCGAGTCAGAAACACGTTTCTTCTTGGAGCTGCGTTGGGATATTCCCAAGTGAATGGGACCATAGCCTGAACAGAGAAATATCTTCTTCTAAAACCAAAACGGAGCTATCTAACTGAATGGTTGTCAATGTGTGCATTCAACTGACAGAGTTAAACTCACGTGTGGATTCAGCGGTTTGCAAACCATTTCTGTGCAGAATCCCAAAACCGGTATGTCCAGCCCAATGCCGGCATCCGTACTAAACAGCAGCAAACTTCGTCTAAAACTCAGGAGAAACGTTTCCTTGAAACTGCTCTGCTGTGCGTTCGTTCACCTAAGGGAGTTGAATCTATGTTGAGATTCAGCGAGTCAGAAACACGTTTCTTCTAGGAGCTGCGTTGGGACATTCCCGAGTGAATGGGACCATAGGCTGTACAGAGAAATATCTGCTTCTAAAACCAAAAGGGTGCTATCAAACTGAATGGTTGTCAATGTGTGCATTCAACTGACAGAGTTAAACTCACTTGTGGACTCAGCGGTTTGCAAACCCTTTCTGTGCAGAATCCCTAAACCGGTATTTCCAGCCCAATGCCGGCATACGTACTAAACAGCAGGAAACTTCGTCTAAAACTCAGGAGAAACGTTTCCTTGAAACTGCTCTGCTGTGCGTTCGTTCACCTAAGAGAGTTGAATCTATGTTGAGATTCAGCGAGTCAGAAACACGTTTCTTCTAGGAGCTGCGTTGGGATATTCCCGAGTGAATGGGACCATAGGCTGTACAGAGAAATATCTGCTTCTAAAACCAAAGCGGAGCTACCTAACTGAATGGTTGTCAATGTGTGCATTCAACTGACAGAGTTAAACTCACGTGTGGATTCAGCGGTTTGCAAACCCTTTCTGTGCAGAATCCCAAAACCGGTATTTCCAGCCCAATGCCGGCATACGTACTAAACAGCAGGAAACTTCGTCTAAAACTCAGGAGAAAAGTTTCCTTGAAACTGCTCTGCTGTGCGTTCGTTCACCTAAGAGAGTTCAATCTATGTTGAGATTCAGCGAGTCAGAAACACATTTCTTCTAGGTTCTGCGTCGGGATATTCCGGAGTGAATGGGACCATAGGCTGTACAGAGAATTATCTGCTTCTAAAACCAAAACGGAGCTATCTAACTGAATGGTTGACAATGTGTGCATTCAACTGACAGAGTTAAACTCACGTGTGGATTCAGCAGTTTACAAACCCTTTCTGTGCAGAATCCCAAAACCGGTAATTCCAGTTCAATGCCGGCATACGTACTAAACAGCAGGAAACTTCGTCTAAAACTCAGAAGAAACGTTTCCTTGAAACTGCTCTGCTGTGCGTTCGTTCACCTAAGAGAGTTGAATCTATGTTGAGATTCAGCGAGTCAGAAACACGTTTCTTCTAGGAGCTGCGTTGGGATATTCCCAAGTGAATGGGACCATAGCCTGAACAGAGAAATATCTGCTTCTAAAACCAAAACGGAGCTATCTAACTGAATGGTTGTCAATGTGTGCATTCAACTGACAGAGTTAAACTCACGTGTGGATTCAGCGGTTTGCAAACCCTTTCTGTGCAGAATCCCAAAACCGGTATGTCCAGCCCAATGCCGGCATACGTACTAAACAGCAGGAAACTTCGTCTAAAACTCAGGAGAAACGTTTCCTTGAAACTGCTCTGCTGTGCGTTCGTTCACCTAAGGGAGTTGAATCTATGTTGAGATTCAGCGAGTCAGAAACACGTTTCTTCTAGGAGCTGCGTTGGGACATTCCCGAGTGAATGGGACCATAGGCTGTACAGAGAAATATCTGCTCCTACAACCAAAAGGGTGGTATCTAACTGAATGGTTGTCAATGTGTGCATTCACTGACAGAATTAAACTCACGTGTGGATTCAGCGGTTTACAAACCCTTTCTGTGCAGAATCCCAAAACCGGTAATTCCAGCTCAATGCCGGCATACGTACTAAACAGCAGGAAACTTCGTCTAAAACTCAGGAGAAACGTTTCCTTGAAACTGCTCTGCTGTGCGTTCGTTCACCTAAGAGAGTTGAATCTATGTTGAGATTCAGCGAGTCAGAAACACGTTTCTTCTAGGAGCTGCGTTGGGATATTCCCGAGTGAATGGGACCATAGGCTCTACAGAGAAATATCTGCTTCTAAAACCAAAACGGAGCTATCTAACTGAAAGGTTGTCAATGTGTGCATTCAACTGACAGAGTTAAACTCACTTGTGGATTCAGCGGTTTGCAAACCCTTTCTGTGCAGAATCCCAAAACCGGTATTTCCAGCCCAATGCCGGCATCCGTACTAAACAGCAGGGAACTTCGTCTAAAACTCAGGAGAAACGTTTCCTTGAAACTGCTCTGCTGTGCGTTCGTTCACCTAAGAGAGTTGAATCTATGTTGAGATTCAGCGAGTCAGAACACGTTTCTTCTAGGAGCTGCGTTGGGACATTCCCGAGTGAATGGGACCATAGGCTGTACAGAGAAATATCTGCTCCTACAACCAAAAGGGTGGTATCTAACTGAATGGTTGTCAATGTGTGCATTCAACTGACAGAGTTAAACTCACGTGTGGATTCAGCGGTTTACAAACCCTTTCTGTGCAGAATCCCAAAACCGGTAATTCCAGCTCAATGCCGGCATACGTACTAAACAGCAGGAAACTTCGTCTAAAACTCAGGAGAAACGTTTCCTTGAAACTGCTCTGCTGTGCGTTCGTTCACCTAAGAGAGTTGAATCTATGTTGAGATTCAGCGAGTCAGAAACACGTTTCTTCTAGGAGCTGCGTTGGGATATTCCCGAGTGAATGGGACCATAGGCTGTACAGAGAAATATCTGCTTCTAAAACCAAAAGTGTGCTATCAAACTGAATGGTTGTCAATGTGTGCATTCTACTGACAGAGTTAAACTCACGTGTGGATTCAGCGGTTTGCAAACCCTTTCTGTGCAGAATCCCAAAACCGGTATTTCCAGCCCAATGCCAGCATACGTACTAAACAGCAGGGAACTTCGTCTAAAACTCAGGAGAAACGTTTCCTTGAAACTGCTCTGCTGTGCGTTCGTTCACCTAAGAGAGTTGAATCTATGTTGAGATTCAGCGAGTCAGAAACACGTTTCTTCTAGGAGCTGCGTTGGGATATTCCCGAGTGAATGGGACCATAGGCTGTACAGAGAAATATCTGCTTCTAAAACCAAAAGGGTGCTATCAAACTGAATGGTTGTCAATGTGTGCATTCAACTGACAGAGTTAAACTCACGTGTGGATTCAGCGGTTTGCAAACCCTTTCTGTGCAGAATCCCAAAACCGGTATTTCCAGCCCAATGCCGGCATACGTACTACACAGCAGGGAACTTCGTCTAAAACTCAGGAGAAACGTTTCCTTGAAACTGCTCTGCTGTGCGTTCGTTCACCTAAGAGAGTTGAATCTATGTTGAGATTCAGCGAGTCAGAAACACGTTTCTTATAGGAGCTGCGTTGGGATATTCCCGAGTGAATGGGACCATAGGCTGTACAGAGAAATATCTGCTCCTACAACCAAAAGGGTGGTATCTAACTGAATGGTTGTCATTGTGTGCATTCAACTGACAGAGTTAAACTGACGTGTGGATTCAGAGGTTTGCAAACCCTTTCTGTGCAGAATCCCAAAACCGGTATTTCCAGCCCAATGCCGGCATCCGTACCAAACAGCAGGAAACTTCGTCTAAAACTCAGGAGAAACGTTTCCTTGAAACTGCTCTGCTGTGCGTTCGTTCACCTAAGAGAGTTGAATCTATGTTGAGATTCAGCGAGTCAGAAACACGTTTCTTCTAGGAGCTGCGTTGGGATATTCCCGAGTGAATGGGACCATAGGCTGTACAGAGAAATATCTGCTCCTACAAACAAAAGGGTGGTATCTAACTGAATGGTTGTCAATGTGTGAATTCAACTGACAGAGTTAAACTCACGTGTGGATTCAGCGGTTTACAAACACTTTCTGTGCAGAATCCCAAAACCGGTAATTCCAGCTCAATGCCGGCATACGTACTAAACAGCAGGAAACTTCGTCTAAAACTCAGGAGAAACGTTTCCTTGAAACTGCTCTGCTGTGCGTTCGTTCAGCTAAGAGAGTTGAATCTATGTTGAGATTCAGCGAGTCAGAAACACGTTTCTTCAAGGAGCTGCGTTGGGATATTCCCGAGTGAATGGGACCATAGGCTGTACAGAGAAATATCTGCTTCTAAAACCAAAAGGGTGCTATCAAACTGAATGGTTGTCAATGTGTGCATTCAACTGACAGAGTTAAACTCACGTGTGGATTCAGCGGTTTGCAAACCCTTTCTGTGCAGAATCCCAAAACCGGTATTTCCAGCCCAATGCCAGCATACGTACTAAACAGCAGGAAACTTCGTCTAAAACGCAGGAGAAACGTTTCCATGAAACTGCTCTGCTGCGCATTCGTTCACCTAAGAGACTTGAATCTATGTTGAGATTCAGCGAGTCAGAAACACGTTTCTTCTAGGAGGTGCGTTGGGATATTCCCGCGTGAATGGGACCATAGACTGTACAGAGAAATATCTGCTTCTAAAACCAAAACGGAGCTATCTAACTGAATGGTTGTCAATGTGTGCATTCAACTGACAGAGTTAAACTCACGTGTGGATTCAGCGGTTTGCAAACCCTTTCTGTGCAGAATCCCAAAACCGGTATTTCCAGCCCAATGCCGGCATACGTACTAAACAGCAGGGAACTTCGTCTAAAACTCAGGAGAAACGTTTCCTTGAAACTGCTCTGCTGTGCGTTCGTTCACCTAAGAGAGTTGAATCTATGTTGAGATTCAGCGAGTCAGAAACACGTTTCTTCTAGGAGCTTCGTGGGGATATTCCCGAGTGAATGGGACCATAGGCTGTACAGAGAAATATCTCCTTCTAAAACCAAAAGTGTGCTATCAAACTGAATGGTTGTCAATGTTTGCATTCAACTGACAGAATTAAACTCACGTTTGGATTCAGCAGTTTACAAACCCTTTCTGTGCAGAATCCCAAAACCGGTAATTCCAGTTC